>NC_136746.1:978640-1583640 GCF_936440315.1 Barbus barbus | reverse complement strand
ACATAAATAAAAAAACATAAAAATTCTAAGTTTTGAACGGCAGTGTATATAACAGTAGATTGATTGTTCAGGTGCCAAAGTGGCAGTACGTGATGCGTGTTTTACCTGTGGTAAAGCATAGCCAAGAACTGGACGATGAGCAGAAGGGCGAATGACAGCAGAAACATCAAACTCAAAGGCTCCACCCTCAAGGGATCTGGTGCCAGAGTTCCGTTAGGATAGTACTTTGGAATATTGATGCTCAGAACCTCAGTGCCAATGGCCTGAAGGAAGAACGTTGCTACAATCCACAGGACATTAATTATGAAGTACAAAAACACTGCCTGCAAAACAAAGAGAATATTTCTCATTTAGTATATAGAGTTACGGGCCAGGAGCGATGAAGTATTTGCTTGCCAACATTACCTTGTTCCGTAGCGACTTCAGCTCCCGTGTCACTTCATCGAGATGAGCTTTGTCATCTTGAATGGGTTTTAGATAACGCTCTAACAGTTTATCCCAGAAATCGTGTTCATCCTGGTAAAATAGGAAACTTGTATATATAATGTGGCTGCATATAAAAGACTTTACATTTTGAGCGTAGTCAACCACTTAATTTAGCCAAATGCATTACTTATCCATTGAAAATCTACTGAAGCTTTTCCCAACATGATTAACCCAAATGAGTCTACATGATATGTTGATCTTGGAACAGTATTCCTGTCAACCAGTTAAAGCCAACCTAACCTTTTAGACCAAAACCAATTCCTAATCAATTCTTACTCATAACTGGTTTAGATTGGTGTTCTACACCCTAACCGTAGCCCTTACCATGAGGCTAAATGATAGCATCTGATAGTTCTCATTGGATGTACATCCTTTATTGGTCTTTGAACATTATTCCTGCCAACCATATCTCTATAAGCCAAAAACAATTCCTAAATGTGAGTTACACATAAATGTATTTTTTGTTGTTGTTGTTCCTTAAGCTTAGCCTTATCACTTAGCCATTAACATGAGGCTTGACCATGATTTGAACTAGGGATGTGATACCTTGAAAAAGGCTACTAAGCCAATTTCAAGGATCACGATCGGGGCCGATCAAGCTTTTTGTTTTTTTGTATCGGCTCTTCTAAGCTCGATCATTATCTTACGTCAGCTGTCCTGCTGCTGTTGTACAGTAGGAGGCGGTATGTGCCTTTAAGTGGGGTTTGCCAACTGCCATTGAAGTGCCCCTATTATGGATTTTTTTTTAATTACCTTTCATGCAGTGTGTAACACAGTTCTAAGTGAATGAAAACATGCTGCAAAGTTTTAAATCTGAAAGTGCACCGAGTATAAAGTTATTGTCTCTCAAAAAAAGTTGACTCTGAATCATTGAAACGAGACGTTTATAAAACGAATCCCAAGCCGTTTCACGTTGATGTCAACATGAAACATTAGCATATTGCCCACTCACTTGTTGCGCACGCAGACCTAGGAAAACTTGATTTTCGCGTTGGTCTGATTGAAAATGCAAATTCATTCTCTGCTACTAGGTGCTGCTTTTGGAGTGTTCAAAATAAAGATTTCCCCAGTAACGCTGTACACAAAACAGCACTGCGCTCACAAACAAATGAAATCGACCAAAAAAATTAGTCATTGAGCTAATCTTTTGGGAGTCGTTGAGCAAATAAGGTAAAAAATAAATGCAAGTGATTTTGACTTTGCATGCATGTCAACCTGTTGTTGGGGAACACACCTGAATCAACTCAACAGCTCATTAAAAGAGACAATATCTCAAAAGGATGGATCAGATAAGCGAGACATCCAAAATAAGTACTATTGGGGTGCCTGCAGGTACAGGGTTGGGAAACACTGTACCAGAAAGCCACAGACAGGTTCCTTATTGGAACAAAGCTACGCAAAGTGGATCTTGAGGGCCAGAGTTGCCCAGTTACGGTTTTAAGGTGGTAGTTTATGGTTAGCTGGAGTTAAGGTAGGTGCTGATGCATTGATGGGAATGGAGATCCAGGAACATGTTATACTTCTGCAGATCTCATTAGAACATGAACCACCCAGAAATCATTACCTCAGATAGTTTCTCAACCTGTGGAGCCACAAGGGTTCTTTCGATGGCCCTCTTGACACGCCGCTCCAGTCGCTGTGCTCCGTTCTCGATGCGGTTGGTCTTCACGATGCGCCTAGCGGCTTCGTTCAGAGCATACTGCAGTTCCTCCAGCTGACTCACATTCAAGATGTCCTCAGGACCCACTTTATCCCTCAGCTCCTCGTTCAGGGTGTCGGTTAGAATCAGCACCAGTTCCTCACACAGATCCTCCTGGTTCTTGTTTCTCAGTGTGTATCGGATCTGCTCCTGAAGGTTCCTCTTCAGATTTGCATACGTCAGTTTCTTCAGGAACTCTTCCTTCACGGGCTTCACCCAATCTGACCGTATAAATAAGAACAATGTAAACAATAATTCAGTGCACAAACCAACTCTACACTCAGAATAGGGTACATATGAGGAGTGTATACACTTTGAATCAGAGATTCTCATTCCGTTACTATTCTGAGACACCTGTTTAGTTCATAGAATACTGTACTGACATGATTATCATGAAGCACGTGTGCTAGATAAGAGAGATACCTGTAGGAATGGATTGAAAATCTCTGGTTTATGATAAGATGTCATCTCTTACCACTCTCAGGCACAACTTCTTTTGGCTCCAGAGTATCGTACTCATCGTAATCATAGTCATCATCATCGTCATCATCATAGTCTGTGTCATCATTAAATGGGTCTGCTTTTTTCTCACAGCTTTTGGAACTCCCACTGTAAGATTTGAAGCAGCAGTTGGGGAACATATAAAAACTTTTCATCTGCATGGCAAATGTAATGCTAACACATTTTCATAGTCTTTACCTTCTATCAGAGCAATTGTCTTTTTCCTCGTTGTCCTTGTTGAGATTCTCTTTGGACTCGACCTTCTTACGAGGCATCTCTTCGATGTAGTCCAGGATGTGTTTGTTCGCATCTAAGTTGCTCTGAACTTCATGGGTGGTCTGAGGCTTCAGCTCCTCTGGCTCGGTTTTGGCAGCAGGTTTATTTGGATTGACGGCTTGCTGGATTTGTTGAAGGACTAGATTTTCGGTCTCTTGAGTGACTTGGATTTTCACATCCCAGCAGCACATTTTGCAGTCACGATTGCACACAACACCCACATGCTTTTTCTCTTCCTTTGCCTTGTTGGTTTCTCGAGTGCCCCAAGATACAATGTGCATGTTGACAAGGGAATATATGGTGAGAAGGAGATATCCACTGGGAATGCAGATGAAGTACATCAGACCGTAGAGAATCAAAGTGCACTCCTGAGGATGAAGGATGGCTGTCACCATGTACAGGATCGCACCAGACACCAGGAAGAGTCCAGTAGGAGTTATAAATGTTCCCTGTTTAACCATGTCACCTAAAATAAGACGTCCAATGAAATGGGATATCACCAAGCATGTTTTGAACACACACATAAAAACTAAAAACTAAAATTAGCAATGATTACCAATAATGGAAAAGAAGGATGCAGTCATCAGGAATGCATATATGACACTGAGAATGGCAGCAATTGTGATTTGGAAGTTGGGTTTGGCCACAAAACATATGAGCATGTAAACAGCTGGAGGTACAACAGCAATTATTATGGAAAGAGTGCCTTCAATTCCAAAAACAAATTGGAAAGCTCCTAAAATGTAAAAGAATGAGAAAATTAGCAGTTTCCATACATTTATATATTCACAGAGATGTATTTTTGACCAGGTCATACCAGCCTAAGGAGTTCAGGTTGGTAAACCAAGCTCTGTCTTGCATGTTAAACAGCTCAACCAGGTCTCTACCAGATTGGGCAATACACAAGCCCTAAACAGGTTGACCAAATAGTCTACCAGGTCAGCCTCAGGCCAATCAGAAGGTGGTTTAACTGACATTTCCAGCAGGGCAGTCAAACCTCCATATACGTCCTACTTATTCTTTGAATATTTACCTGCTACCATGAGGGTGACAGAGGCAGGTCCCAGGATGGAGGAAGCCACAGTGAACATCTGATATAAGATGTAGAGCATGGATATGGAGGTGTTCTTCCTGACAGTGTCTTTCCCGTTGTGGAGCAGATCGAGAGTGTTGGCCAGTGTTGAAGGTCCCCATCGACGCCTCTGGTTGTAAAACTCTTTGAACTCTTGCGGTGAGTTGGTGAAAGCGTCTGAAGCAGCATTATACTCCACCCGCCAGCCCTGCTGCAGGAGAAGAGTGCACAGCCAACGGTCCTCACCTAAATGTGAGCGGATGAGTAACATGATGAACTGATGAGGCATGGTGGAACCTGACTCTCAACATTCATGCAGAATTATCTACACAGAAACATCAGATGCAGTAAGTCTTGCTAACCATCTACTGTATTGTACTGTTCTGAACAGAGGCACTGAAAAATAGTGTTAACAATACTGGATGTAACCTTATCATGTTGATTAAATTACATTGCTAGTTGCTGTTGAATTTTGATATAAAATGTTAGATCTGTGTCATATGTGTGGACAATAAATATTATTCTTTGTTAAATATAAACAGATAACATGGACTGACATGTGGGATAAGCCTTTTTTCTAGCCATTCCCCTGCAGTAGGGTGAAATCAGTCCCAAAAGACACATTTTCAGCCATTAGGCATAAGAACACTGTAGTACTAGACATGGCAAGTGTCCATACATACCAGGAATAGGTTAAACATAAAAAAAAAACTTGCTACGTGTACTGAATTAGGCTAACTGAGACTTGTCATAGCACTTGCGTATTATTGCTCTTTTGTTGGTTTTGATTGCTTCTATTGTCACCATTTGTAAGTCGCTTTGGATAAAAGCGTCTGCTAAATGAATAAATGTAAATAAGATAATGTAACTTCAAGTTAATTATTAAGTGTAAACAAGACTGGATAGTTAGCATGCAAGTGAGATATCCAATGCTATAGAAACAGGACGGGATTCTGAGCTTAGGCAAGTTTACCTTGATCATACTGCACATACTCAGAGGCTCGTGAGGCTTTGGTAGTGTATCGCTTCAGGACATTGTCGTCCATCAGTGCAGATCCTCTGAACAGACTGAAACAGCCTGGACTGCACAGAACCGAGCCGAACACGTGCTCCGCTGTCTTCTGAAGCCAGTGACCCACTGCATACTCAAACTTCTGATACCACACCATTGGGCCTGAAACATGGGGACGTAGAACATAAATCACTGTCTTGAACAATGGAAAGCTGGAGTGTAGTGCGCATTCTGCATGTGAGCATTTTTATATTCAGGTTATGTCTTTCAGATAGCTCTGTTGAGCTCTGTTATCATATTGTAAATGCTGGCTGTCATGGGTTATTTAGATTAGCTATCAAATATTTTCGATGGCTCTATTATGCAGTGTTAATATAAAACTGCAGTGATTACCTGGAAGCGTTTATGTAAGTGGACTTTGTATGTTGATCAGCATTTGAATAGCAGGCCTATAAAAGGGCATGTCATTGTCTGCAATAGAATGGAGCTTCTTTCTTCCTTTAAGTCATGTACAGGTTTTTGTCAGTTTTATGAAATGCTGTTATGAAATTTGACATTCTACCTTCCCTACAAGCAAAGTTTTTTTTTTTTTTTTTTTTTTTTTTCAAATGATGACAATTTCTGTTCACTTGTTTGATTTTTCTCTCTGAACACTGATTATTTTTACCCATTCCAGTGGGGTGGATCCGTCCACAGGCTGCACCCACGGTGTCATACATTCTCAGACGATCGACGAGCAGTATCAGAGCGGCGGGCTGGAAGTCAGTGTCTCCATCCAAGGCCATGATATATGTGTTCTCGTCAGATATATGCCTCCTCTTGCTGTCATTGTCATAAGAAGGTAGTAAATAACTCTCACCATCTAATGATATGAGACTGGCACGACATGGGTTGTTTTGTCTCTGTGAGGACACACAGCATCAAAAAGTTATCTTCAGCCGTACATGCTTACTAGGTCAACTGTGTCTAGCTTTTGCCTCAAGTCAAAAGAGTCCCCGTTTGTGTCTCTCTGGTCTCTAGACATGGCTCATCCATGTTTTTTCATCCATGTTTTAATGTAAGTTGTACGATTTATGCATGTAGTGAAAGGAGTTTAGGGGTTTATTCAAATAACTAAACCAATGTATGAGCAATAGTAGTAGTGACGCTTGAATTATCCAGCATCACTAGTGACTGAATGCTCAATGAACGAAAATGAAAGAAAACCGAACAGAAAACTTACTGTTATTTTCTGAGGGTTTTTGACATTGTATCCTTTCCAGCCAAGTAGGTAATACAGGTACATGATCTGAAAATGCACACATGCTCAGTCTGATTCAGGTATATAGTCAACATTTAACAGTGTTGCAAAGATTAAATTATTCTTCATTCTAAGGAATAAGACTTTGATGTTCACCTGTGACCATCTCTTTTTGTTTCGAATCAGTTGTTTGTCTTTAAGGTGGACATAAAACATGTTTCCCTCTGGCATGACAATCACAAGGCGACCGCCATATGGCGTTTCAATGATGGAAACCTCATCGGGCTCCTTGTTTGTAAATACCCTTGAAGGCAAAAACTGTGAAATTTAGTTTACAGTTGGTTTTGAAATATACATCTTCAACATCAGGAAACCTTACCTGTACACCTCCGTGACTACATCTATAAGGTCGCTAACATAAGAGTTCACAAGCTTTCTCTCAGTGTCTTTTTCTTCCATGAAGGCATCATCTACATAAATATGGCACTCAAAGTCAAAGCAGTCCTTGTGTTCCTCCTTCGGATCCCCTCGGTATCTGTCCAATCTGAAACCAACAAACAAGCCAAACGAATGAAGAACTGCAGCTGGTTGTTTAAAACCCCTTAGGTCATTGGTCTCAAACTCAATTCCTGGAGGGCCCCAGCTCTGCACAGTTTAGCTCCAACCCTAATCAAACACACCTGATCCAGCTAATCAAGCTCTTCAGGATCACTAGAAACTTCCAAGCAGGTGTGATTTGGAGCTGGTTGGAGCTAAACGTGCAGAGCTGCGGCCCTCCAGGAATTGAGTTTGAGACCAATGCCTTACGTGAAGAAAAGCCTTAGCGATCATTTAAAGCTAGGTGCTTTCTTTACTTAAGGGGGTTCAACCAACTGGGCATTGAGCTGAAATATAAATACTCATCCATCACTGTATAAATACCTGAACATTGAAGTCGTGATTTTCAGCATCTCATCGTATGTTTCATGCCACATTGTTGCACAAAGGTAAATGACACAGTTTTCCACTGCATCGTTACCACTACTAAACGAGAGAAAGTAGGAAAGGAAACGTTCAGAATTTGACTAAATTCATGCACTTGTACTGTATTATGTGTATAATTTCATAGAAATCATGACTTTACATGTACCTCTCCTTGTTTGCCGTGCGAATGACTTTCATTTTCGTGTTCAGCAGCATAGAGAGGTCAATGAAGGCAGATTCATACAATCGGCGTACGAAAAGTTGGGACGTGCGTTCGATCCTCTGCACCTTGATTTTCCACACATAATACGTGCATGAGACCAGGCCGAGCCACATGCAGACCCCCTCCAGCGCCAACATGGAGAAAGGCCACATGGCGTTTGGGTTGTTGAGTGACGTTTTGCAGATACTATAGGAAATTTCCAGCATCACGACCGGGGTGGTGTTGACGTCTTTGAGAGCTTCAAGTTCATGACAAAACGACCAGAAAGGAGTTTGAACTGTAAAATTTTCGCTGGAGGTATATAAGCTAGCAGTTTGTGATGAAGGGACCAAACTATCAGCTTGCGTCAAGAACAGTATTATGCCCAGGATTAGCGTCGCTGGACCAGTTAACGACACAGGCATAGCAAAAGCAAACGTCATCGAGTGGATCTTGCAGGCCACGACTCCGAACCAGTGGCAGGCAGCAGAGCAGAACGCCTGCAGGAAAAACAGCCCAAGGCCTATCTCTACCGTGTCTTTACTGGCTTTGGTGAAAGCATCCCAGTCAATGCGAGCATTGGCTTCAACGATCAGGCAGTAATACAGAAAGTACACCCCCAAAGTTAGTGCTATTCGAATGAGGCTGGTGAACAGATGAACAGTGTCTCGGAAAGTGTCCAGTTCACTGAGCATTTCCTGAATGTTAGTGCTGGCCTGAAAAGGGTTCTCCCACCAGTTCAGAGAAACTAGCAGCGAAGCAAAAATTGCAATGCCTACATAAATGTAGCAATCGTCTACTTGTCCTGGCACATAAGAGGATTCTCTCACATAGTAGTCGATCGCCAGTAGAACGTAGCCGCTGAGCACTAGGATGAGGGAGCATATGGGGTAGAGGATCATCCAGCTCTGTGTCTGCAAGCGGAAGGCGATCTGAAACACGGCCGAAAGGATGCAAATGCCTCCAGGGATGCAGAGGTTTGTGAGAACATCAAGCTTAGGCATCACAATGAGCACCAGGATCGCGGTCCCGATAGCCACCAGACTTTCAATCCCACACATCTGCAGAAGCATTAACAATAATCGTAACATATGCACACTGAGACTTCCATAGCATTCAAGCTACACATTTCATCAGTTCATGCATGTTTGAGGTCCAGGATCTACACCAGGAGTTACTCCTCTGCCATCAAGACATCATTATTTTATAATAGCATGAGCAGACTGAGTCAATGTCCTACGCTAAATGATCATCTGGTATGTCTAACCTGCTGGAAAGTCCAAATAAATTCAGCTTGGTTTTGCATAGGTTTCAAAGCTGGTCTTTCATGCTCTTTGGTTGGTCCAACCAGGTCTAAGTGGTTGATTAACTGGACCACCAGTTCCCTATGGATATCTTGGTGTATAAACTTGCTGGGTTAGTGCAGGTAAACCACCTTGGCAACGGGTTAGATCAGTATGGTCAACTAGTAGATCAGTTGCCCATCAAGAGAGTATGTCAGCTCACATTTTAGCTTTCATATTTTTATTGGTGGTGCTTTAAAGGAGGGGTATTCAATTCTATTCCTGGAGAGCTACGGTCCTGTAGAGCAGCGGTTCTCAATTCCAGTCCTCGCGTACCCCCGCTCTGCATATTTTGTATGTTTCTCTCAAAGTGGACATCACAGGATATTCCGCCATGATTCCAGTTCGAAGCGAGCGTATATGTTCCATTCAAAGGGCATTGAAGTGTGTGAGATGTGAATTTAAATTGTATTTATTTACAGAGGTATATTATGTCACATTTCACACTTCTCTAGTAAGTTTCATCTGTGTGTGAAGATGCTGCAGGCTGTGGCACAGTGCAAATCCATGAATGAATGATCTGAAGTGAAGTAAACTTCAACGGCTTTACCCTGCTCAGAGAGTAGGGAGCATGTCGATCGGAACACAGTTCATGTACAGAGCTCACTTCTAAGGAGCTGATTAACTGAATCATGTGTGTTAATAAAGAGAGACATGCAAAATATGCAGAGCGGGGGAATGCGAGGACTGGAATTGAGAACTGCTGCTGTAGAGCATTGATCTTCAAACCTGCTCCTGGGGACCCACTTTCCAACCCTAATCAAACACACCTGAACCAGCTAATGAAGGTCTTCAGGATCACTTGAAAAGTCACAGTCCAGATGGGCTCAAGCAGGTTGGAAAGAAACTTTGCAGGACAGTGGATCCCCAGGAGCATGGTTGTAGACCTATGCTTTAGAGTTCAGCTCCAACACAATCAAAGCCATTCAAGGTTACTTGATAATTACAGACCGGTTTGTTGGAGCTGGTTGAAGTCTGCAGGAAGGTGGATCTCCAGGACAGGGATGGAAACCCCTGCTTTATAATGTGACAAATTTCAGATGGTGTGTATAACATTTTTGCATTAGTCATCAACATGCTCAGTAAACACTGCCGGTGTTATGATGGTCTTGCACATTGGAGATTTGCTTTTTACTCACTCACAGTACTTGAAGCAATTTCAAGTTTGATTTTGACATCAGAAAGCAGTGATATCTGAGTGAGCTGTTTACTTGTAATTTATCCATCTATTTCTACCAGTTTCATTCACGAGCCAATGCATCACATTTGACTTTCTCATTTTCATTCCTCATTAGCCACTTAAAAACCCACGTATAAGGAACTGTTGGACTTGTGCATGTCTTTTTCTATGTAATATTGGCGAAAGGAGTGTTCTCGTGTTAATATGCATCATGTCAACTCACGATTCCCAGTGTCCTTGGATTAGGGGACACATAGCTCTTGAAGACACACTTCCACAGAGACTTCAGGAACATCAGCAGGTTTGGCATCACTAGCACACACATCAACATCAGCGTGTAGAACTGTTTGTCCACATTGTTTCTCAAAGACACTGGACTGGTCAGAGTGGTCAAGACCAGCAGAGAGCCCTACAATACAAAAAAATGCCTTTAATGCGTTGGATTATTACACATAATCATCCATGAAGGTACTGCTTTATATTAGGTGGCCTTAACTACTATGCACTTACATAAAAAAATAAGAACAATGTACAATAAAAATATAAGTACAATGCCCAGCCTGTCTTCAGCAAGTCCTTCTTGGTCTTTGATCATTTAAGAATTGCAAAATTTACAAGATGTTAATGTCTAAACTATGACTATGATAAAAGAAAAATCAAATCCTGGTGACAGATTAAAATAATTCAATGACTCAACAGCGCTGTGTGTGCACAGAAACTGAGACAAACGTATCTGTAAGCATAAATCCTGTGAATGTACACGTCAGCATGGAGATGCACAATCACTCTCCGAGTAAACAGCAACGGGCGGTGGTGCAATTATCCTCTATAAATATTTATGAGCGTGTAATAGTTATGATTCACCTTGCTCATAACCCCGCTAACCAACACGAGCAGGCCCACGATAACGGCCACCAAGCTCTGCAGAATACGAAAGCATGTTCTCTTCTTCTCTTTTTCGGCTCCGATCGGGTTCAGCTGGAACGGATCCCAGGTGTCCCTGTGCAGACAGTCATTGTAAGAGGTCAAAACTCAGAGTGAAGAAAAGCAACTGTGTTCTTTTGCTCTGAGGGATGATGAATGTGATGCTTGTGTGTTCCTCTCATGATTATACGTGAAATGAATGTGCTACATGTGTAAAACAACAGCTGTGACATGACTCTGCAGCTCATTATTTCTGCTGCATATCACTATTCTCTCATATCAGGACTGGATAGATGTCATTGTACACATTTCCTTATAAAATGACATTAAAAGTTTGTCTATAATATTTTTTTACCAGTTTATAAGCATTAAGGCTGTTGAGGTTGTGCTCTACATTGTGAATACAAACAGTCACTCCATGGCAACATAAATTTATGATATGACACTTTCATGCCTTCTTGCTCAATGCACCACACACCACTGACCTGACATTTCCTGGTTGTAGACCATATTTATAATGCATGTACAAATGTAGCTACTCAGTTTGGAGAATTTAAGAGGTAATTAAAGACAAGACAAAAGGAATGTTATAAATATTGCCATATTACATCAGTATTATTTTCTGTATTACTATATATACTGTCTGCACACACACACACACACACACAGAAAAAACAGCAACCTAAAAATGTGCTTCATGTGTTAACATCTACATTTCAAATAAAGTAATGTAGAAAAAGCTGTTAATGTAACAAATACAGGTTACCACTTTCTTACACACACACACGCACTGAAAAAAAAAAAACATGGTAACCTAAAAATGTGTTTTGTGGTAACATCAAAATGTATTGATTTTACTCAAATAAAAAATAAAGAAATAATGTTACTTAGCATTAGTGGATTAACCTAAATATATTAGGATACACCATCAAAACTAAATTGAAGGGTATCTGGGCCCGGTTTTTTTAAAGGTTCTAGGAATCCTCTCAGAGAGCTCCTATTTTAGCTTAAACATTTCTAAGTAGGAGTCTTAGCTTAAGAGTGATTCAGGACCAGTCTGAGAGCAACTCTGAGCGAGGAAAAGACAAAAACATTTATCTTAGTGAGGAGCCGGGGCTGACCCCGTTGCTAGCTATGACACAGTCTTTTAAAGACTATGATTGGTTGGTTGTCCAGAAGGAAATAAATTTTTTCAGAAATTCAGAATTTTTCCTGTTTTACTATTTTCTCTCTCTCTCTCTCACACACACACACACACACACAATATATATGTATATATATTCTTTATTTTTTTATTTACCATGCTTTCATACTTAACATATTTTGTAGGAAATGAACAGCGACACAATAAGGTTCTGGATGTGCTGTAATTGTTTGTGAGATCTCTTTGCTTATAGAGGGTTGTGACCAGTGTTGGGTAAGTTACTAAAAAAATGTAATCCACAACAAATGAGTAATTACTTCTTTAAAATTGTAATTTGATTACATTACTGATTACTGCATTTAAAAAGTAATCAGATTACAATTTTAAGTTACTTTCAAGTTTACTTTGAGTTTCTCTTTGTAGTGTATATTTTAGGTTAGATAACTTGAAAAGTATAGTTATTTCATTAATTTCATATTGACTGAAAAAAAAAAAACTTAAGTAGGCCTATTATTTGTTATCCTGATTCACTCCCAATATCAACAAAACTTGTCTTTCTTTCTTTTTTTTGGCTTTGTAAAATAAAGAAAACAAATAGGGTGCGCTTTCTGCATTCTCAGTCTCTGTGAATATCTTTCTGAAACGAGTCACTAGAATGAACGAAAATGACATGAGAAATACAGTATATCTAAAGAAAGCTTGAAGTGTCTTATTAAATGAAGTCATGTTGAAAACTAAAATTCTCACGTAAACGCAAAGATTCAAGTTCATCTCGGCTATTTTTAGTTTTTGGAAGAAGGAATGAGGAATAAGCCTTGGATTGTGATGCCGACGCGGTTTATCCTACGCTTGATCTCATTCTGATGAATCAATCATTTTTTTTACTTTATTAGTGTTACTGTGACATAAACTTGTTCACATTCACTTTTGAAATATGATGGCAACCTTTCATTGCATCTAAACGTTGTTGGACTCGTCTGCATTTTAGCTCGCATTCTCCGGTGATTAATTAAAGGGCATACTGATGCGCAAAACATGATTTTTACTTCATTTTTTTTTTACATTGCATTTGTAACTTAAGTAACGTCATTTTGTTGACATAAGTAACTATAATCAAATTACATACATTTATAATGTAACTCGTTACGTTACTACGTTACCAGGAAAAGTAATTAGATTACAGTAATGCATTACTGAGTAACACATTATACCCAACTCTGGTTGTGACAGACCCAAATCATCACTGCTGCATAGTTGCATTTTTCCAGTTGCCAATAATATATGTAGTGATTACGTCCATTTCTGGCGCTGTGGCATTTCTGCGTGGTGTCGGAGTTGTTAGCATGTCTTTAATAAGATCGGTCACAAACATGATCCCTGCACGATCTAATGTGTAGCGTCTTATTAACTCGCTGTCATGCATTGTGTGCAACACATTTCTTCTCCCTCTTCATGTTTCGTACATTTTCTCCTCTGCTAAAGAAACTCTTAAGATCCTTAAAAGTCCTCGTCCGTACTCCTAACAATTTTGACCTTAAGACCTCTTTTAAGGGCAATACTTTCTTCTTTACTAGGATCTTTTCTTTAATTTTAAGAGGAAATATCCACATTTCTAAGAATTGTCTTAGAATTTTGTTACAAGGAGCAACTCTTAGCGCTAAGATTTTTCATGAATACGGGCCCAGGTGTAAATAGCGCTTTTTAATGTAATAATCACACACACACACACACACACACACACACACACACAATTTAATTTATTTCTAACTACTTCTAATGTCCAAATGACAGTGTACCTTTCATATTGAAACTTTAATCCAGCTGTTTTACTCAAGATTATTTTATATGAAATAAGATTAAATGAAATAGTTTTAATATTTAAATATTAATCTAAATAATCAATAACAATATAAAATATTTTCATAATTTCTGTTATTTGAATGTGGTACTGTTGAGTTTAATTTTTTAAATAAAAGCACTGCTTTGTATTCATGATGAATTCAACATATTGTACCAGAAAAATTCAATGAGAGCTGTGACTGTAAACAGAATATTGATTATATTAATGATGTTGTGTCTTTCACCTGTGGCGGCCTTCCCTCTTGCGTCCTCGCTGCTTCAGTTCCTCCATTTCCAAGCGCTGACGCTTACTCCATGCAGCGGTGCTGGGTTATGTCGTGCTTACAAGACAGAGCTGACTTTAATCTCATTTTAAGTTATGGGTGCAATATCAGTGCACTCTCGGCCATAAAAGAGTTCAAAGATCTGTGAGATTCATTCCAGCTGAACATCCTTATTACATCTCTGATCGGAAAACATATTTATGACTCGGACCAAAGTTCAGTCATACTTACATCATGACCATAATATTTAATCTAACCTAATGTTAGAATATAAAGTTTTGAACATTTCATAAATATTGAAGGGAAGGACCTTATAAATCAGCAGCTTCTCATTTCAACTGCTTTCAGGACCTCTTTAACCTGGAAACCCCAAAAATGCTCATGCGTCTGATCATTATATACAATACTGCATTAATCTTAGGAACAGAAAATATATGCATTTTCTTTAAGAAATGACCTGATTAATCTATTCCTCGTATGCAAACAATTGGCTGTTTAATTCTCATTGAAAACGCATATACTGTACATGTACTGGGTTGGGTCCAAGGGTGGAGATGAGCTGAGCTGAGTGTTTTGTAACTAATACATGCTTCTTAAGAGACAAAAAAATGACGCACAACAATTTATTACTCAGTAAATAACACTGAGAATAGATAACGATGACTTCTGATAAAACAAATACTTGTAGATTTAAATCTGTTATATAATAATCACGATATCTCAACAGTTTGCCTCTTTTATCGAATACTCTTTCTTTTGTGTGACACTAACATACAGACCACACCACCTTCATTATTAGCTTTCTTTTCAAGGATATGAAGGTGGGATTTTAATCATGAAGCCAGTGTATTAGGGTGTAAGTTTGCGTCTCTCCGTCCTGAAAACCTTCTTTGATAGTTGTTTTATGGCTTAATGCTCAGGGATTGACAGGGAGAAGACTTTGGAACAACTAGCAGCTGGATGCAAATCAATCACAGAGCTGTTGCCCCTTATTACTTAATATCTTCCTCAGCTCCAGGTATTCAGAAGACAGTCTGGAAAATGTCCACAGAACATACACTGGCCGGGAAGTGCAAAACAAAGGAGAAACCCCATGTACTCAAAACAGGCACGTTTTAAAGTCCTGTAAATGGTGTTCAGCTGTGCCAGCCTCTTATTCTCACTCTCCACCTCATCATACAAATGATGACTTAACTAGTGTCCCACGGTTAAAGTCAATTTTCCAAAAGCAAAATGGTTCATCTTTGGAAAACGGAAATGGAAAATGTTAATCTTTTACTGTGGAGTCGCAAACGCAACAAAACAAAACCTGATGTTTAAGTCTGCATTAATTGCCCAGGGCAGAGAGAAACGTCTATAAGAATTCATTTATACCTGCAGTAATTGGATGTTTGAATCAAAACACTTAGGTGGAACGATCTGATGTGTTTTTTCGATATCTGTGATTTTAATGTTATGTATGTTTGAGGACAATGGTGTGGTTAAGACAATTTTATGCGAGAAGCCATAAGATTAGATTAGATTAGATTCAACTTTATTGTCACTGTGCAGAGTACAAGTACAGAGTCAATGAAATGCAGTTAGCATCTAACCAGAAGTGCAAATAACAAAGTATATAAATAAATATTAGTTTTTTTTTTTTTTTTTTACAACCATTTACATAACCATTAGGTGGTCCATCTTGGATGTAGTGTTCAGCGCCTGAGATTGGAGTTCAGTAGGCTGACAGCTGAGGGAAAGAAACTAAGGAAGTAAAGGTGCTGCCGTGCCTTTTTGATCAGTATGGAGGTATTCAGGGTCCAGGAGAGATCCTCAGAGAGATGGACACCAAGGAACTTGAAGCTCGCCACGCGCTCCACTTCGGTCCCATCAGTGTAGATGGGTGTGTGTGTGTGGTCCTTCTTAGTCTGCCGGTGGTCTACAATCAGCTCTTTGGTCTTCTGGGTGTTGAGTGCAAGGTTGTTGTTGGCACACCACGTTGCTAGATGCTGGACCTCATCCCTGTAGGCCGTCTCATCATTGCAGCTGATCAGGCCTACCACCGTGGTGTCATCTGCAAACTTGATTATGGAGTTAGAGCCATGTACAGGTATGCAGTCGTGGGTGAAAAAGGAGTAGAGGATTGGGCTCAGCACACAGCCCTGTGGTGTGGTTACTGATCCTAACAGACTGTGGTCTGTTGGTGAGAAAGTCCAGGGTCCAGTTACAGAGGGAGGGGCTGATGCCAAGATCAATGAGCTTGGAGATCAGTGTGGATGGGATAACTGTATTGAAGGCGGAACTGAAATCAATGAATAGCATCCTGACATATGTGTTGGTTCTGTCCAGGTGCGTCAGGGCAGAGTGGAGAGCTGAGGCAATGGCATCCTCAGTCGACCTGTTGGATTTGTAGGCGAACTGGTATGGGTCCAGTGTTGGGGGCAAGCATGTTTTCAGGTGGGAAATAACCAGCCTCTCAAAACACTTTGCAATAATGGGAGTAAGAGCAACTGGTCGGAAGTAATTGAGGGCCACTGCACCAGCATGTTTTGGTACAGGTACAATGGTGGCTGTTTTGAAGCAGTTGGGAACAATGGCTTGGGCCAAAGAGAGGTTGAAAATGTTGGTGAAGACCTCAGCCAGATGTTCTGCACAGGCCCTAAGCACTCGGCCATGGATGCCATCAGGGCCGGCAGCTTTGTGTGAGTTCACCTTACGCAAGGTGGCACACACGTCCCTGGTGGAAAGTGTGAGCGGCAAGTCGTCAGGTGTGAGCTCAGCTTTGATGGGTGGTTCTGTGTTTCCACGATCAAAGCGAGCATAAAAGTTGTTCAGTTCGTCAGGGAGGGTGGCATTGCTGCTTGGGGGTGTACTGTTTGCTCATTTATAGTCTGTGAGGGCATGGATGCCTGTCCACATGCGCCGAGGGTCGTTGTTTTTAAATCTGTCCTCAATGCACAGTTAGCCCAATGACTGTGTCACTGTTACAAGTAACACGGACTTCTTCAGAGAGTCCTTGAACCTCTTCTTCATTACTTCTTCATTGTGAATGTGAGTTTGCCATGCATCACAATCTTATAGGCAATAATGTGGCCCAGTGCAGCTGCATCTTCAGACAAGGTAGTGCCCTAACCATAACCCTAACTCCCCTTTTTGTTTTTTTCTGGCTATTTCTTTTGTTTTCAAATTGCTGTGCACTTCTGACTTCTGATCAGCAAATGCTGCTGGACCTCAGTTTTTGATACCTGTAAGGCTGATGCAGTTTGTTTATACGGTTTTCAACAGGCTTTCCTTGCTCATTGGAAATGGTTTCAGCTAAGGTTTGAAGCCGTGTTATTAAGATTTGATTGAAACGGTCCTGTTTTGTTACTAGTGATTAATTGCCATCCACATCTTGTTAAAAAAAATTATTCTTTAAATTACTGAATTGATGGGGTTTATCACTACAATTAGCAGTATTAGATTTTTTTTTTTTTTTTTATTGGTTGGTGATTTCATTGTTCCCTAAATCTTGCCCAGGAGGGCCACTTCCCTGCAGAGTTTAGCTCCAACTCAATCAAACACACCTGAACAATCTCATCAAGGTCTTCTGGGGCCAGTCGTTCAGAACTGATCAGATTTTAGTCAGTGGATTGGATCAAATTTTGAAAATGGGTTGTTCAAAATAAACAAAGGATTCTGAATTCGGATTAGATCACAGAATCCAATTTTAGTTTTGATCTGGATTAAATACTCAGTTTGTGTTGTTCAAAACGTTTTAGTAAGTTTGGGATACTTTTGATCCTAAAAAACTGGATTCTTTTTATCCTGATTGTAAACTAAATTGGCACAATCATCAGAGTCAGAAGTAGTTAGTTGTGTAAATGCAATGCAAAAGTAGAATGCAAAACAATTGGATTTTTTTTCCCATCATCATGTCCCTTTAGGGGCTTCCTAGAGCACTAGTAATCCAGATTTGGAAATCTGAAAAAGTGTGTATCTGGATCAGGGTCATCCAATCCAATTTTGCTTTGAAAAACCGGCACTAAAGTAAAATGGATTACCTGATCCTGGATAGCAAAACATGGGATTTCCAAATCCAGATCGTTCTGATCCAGATTAAATTTTCTGAACAACTGGCCAGATGGGTGAGTTTGGCCCTACTGGATCGGATTTGAGGAACGCAGGAATAAAGGACTCTATTTGGTCAAACACTGGACATGGTGCTTAACCACTGCTGTTTTATTTCTGAGTTTGAAAATGCACACAGTAATAAGAGTGTCTACAGTAATTCACATTGCTCAAAACAACCTGATCTGCTCTGCTGCGAAATGTTTAGTTCTTTACTGGTTCAAATCTTATTTATCAGACAGATATTTTTCCATCAAGCTAGGCAATGGTGCTCTTGACTCTAGTCTTCCTCAGGTCCCATTGCTCTTCTCTCTTTGTTTGCTTCCCTTAGGTTTGATGAAAAGAAGGCATGGTACATCATTCCACTTTTATGCAGATTATACTCAAGTTTATCTACTGATAAAAAGAAAGACCCCTCTGCAATGCTATTAGCATGTCTGGATGAGGTAGAGCTCTAGTTAGAATTTTCTATCTTCGAAAGAATCCAAGATGGAGGTGATAGTTTTTGTCTTATCTGACAAATCTGAGGTCAATAACATCAAGCTGGGAATGCTGTTTTCAGTCTCCAACGAGTACAGAACCCTGGTGTTTTCTTAGATACTCGGCTAACATTAGATAAACACATTTCCTCTATTGTTGCTTCAAGCTTTTTCAGCTCTGCCTACTATCTAAAATCAAACACTTTTGTCTGAAAAAAAAGACTCTTGAGTTATTAATGCTTTTAATACCTGTCTCTAAATCCTGTCTGGATTATTAGTAATTCTTAGTATTGTGGCATTTCCAAGTCATTCGTCTACAATTGGTTCAAAATGCTGTGGCTAGATTTCTCAAGAAAGGTCGCAAATATGACCATGCCTTTCTAATTCTGAGAGCTCTTCATTGGCTGCCAGTCCAGTTTAGGATTGATTTGAACATTTTCCTATTTGTGTCTAAATCTTTACATAATCTAATCTAATTCTCTCTTTGAATTACTGTGCCAGTAACAGTCTGGTGATCAAAACTGATAGTTCTTTGCTCGATTGTCAGTCTCTTTGGCACAGTTAAAAAATAGCAGTTATTAATGAAAAACCTAAAAGTATATAAAAGTATAAATAGCCTAAATATGTTATGTGTATACACAAGCACTTTCTGCAGCAATTCTGACCACATTCCCAAGCAAGTGTTCCAAACACTTCCATCTTTATAATTATTAGTATGAACTTTTCTGATGTGTAGTTGTTTATTGAGGAAGTAATACAGCCATATTGTAAGTGCCGAACTGGATTATGAACAGAGCCAGTAAGTTCAGCATCACTGATATGTGGCACTTCTTATCCTCGTTTCATGCTGGATTTTGCACTCTGCTTTCTGAATGTCTTTCTGGTTCTTCTCTTTCTAACTTTTGACTGAAAGCCTGAAAACTTTCTGAAACTCAGAGTAAAGGTGAGTGCTTGGTTTACTCAACCACAGGGGTGTAAATACTTGAGTAATTTTACTTGATTACTGTCCTGAAGTATTAGTTTGGGGGAATTGTGCTTGACAACAATTGAAACAGTGAAGTTTGTTTTTCTCACATTCTTGTATTCTGTAATATGTTTAAGGCCTCCCTTATTAAGTATACTTAAGTAAAGTTCAAGTATATATTTAAGTATACTCTATGTAGTAAGTATACAAATATCAGTGTACTAGTATACTCGTTGTAACGTGTCAGTTTTGGTTTTGTTCTGTTTCTACCTTATTTGGTTCTTCCTGTTTTAGTTTCTGTCCTAGTTCTGTTAATTAATGATCCCTATCACCTGTGTTTGATTTAATCATCTTGTTTCCTCGTTTGTTCCTCTCCCTTTATAAATCCTCAGTTCTGCCTATATGTTTGTCGGATCTTGAGTTTACTAAGTGTGGTACGTGTGTTGAATCTGTTCATTAAAGATTACGCCTTTTGTTTATGCCTTTGCCTTGCGCCTCCTTCATCCACAACCACCGAACCATAACAGAAGATCCGACCGCTACAGAAAGCCAGACGAAAGCCGGAGACCAAGGACATCATGACTCCGGCCAAAGTCGCGCTATGCAGGTTGCGGCAGGGCGGCCTGAGGTTGGCGCGATATGTGGAGGAATTTCTCGAGCTTGCCAACCGGGTGAGCTGGCACGACGCAGCTCTGGGGGTTGAATGATGAGGTTATTCGCTGTGAGCTTCTCACAGGTGATTTTTCCTTGGTCGAGCTCATTAATCTAATCTCCCCAGCTCATTCCTCGCCGGGATCCTCCACATACCTCGCCAATGGCTCCTCCTGCCTGCCCAACCCTATAGTTCCGCCAAAAGGCGAAGAACATTGCGCCGTCCGCGGCGAAGAGGGCTCCGCCACCTACTACGGCTCACTATGAGCCGCCGAGGGAGGAAATTTGGGTACCGGTAGGAGTGCTAATAATATATGAGGGGATGTCTTGGGCTCCAGTGCCTGCTCCTCGCCAGTGCCCTCTAGTGCCTGCACCTCGCAAACGCCCTCCTGAGTTCCCGCTGGTCCCGTCCAGCCCGCCTGAGTTCCCGCTGGTCCCGTCCAGCCCGCTTGAGTTCCCGCTGGTCCCGTCCAGCCCGCCTGAGTTCCTGCTGGTCCCGTCCAGCCCGCCTGAGTTCCCGCTGGTCCCGTCCAGCCCGTCTGAGTTCCTGCTGGTCCCGTCCAGCCCGCCTGAGTTCCTGCTGGTCCCGTCCAGCCCGCCTGAGTTCCCGCAGGTCCCGTCCAGCCCACCTGAGTTCCCGCTGGTCCCGTCCAGCTCTCCTCCCGTGCGCCCTCAAGGGTCCGCGCTGCAAGAGTGCCCTCAGGTGTCCGCGCTACAAGAGCGCCCTCCTGCGTCTACGCTGGTCCCGTTTAGCTCTCCTTCATCTCCGCTGGTTCTGTCCAGCTCCGCGCCTCCCGTGCGCCCTCAAGTGCCCTCTCCTCTAGAGCGCCCTCAAGTGCCCGCTCCTCCAGAGCGTTCCCATGAACCTGCTCCTCCAGTATGGCCGCCAGAGGGGAGCGTTCCCAAAGAAATTGTGGGGGGGGCATATAGCCTCAGTCTGTGTGGCCAGGCCAAAGGCCAAGGCCACAAAGCTTCCCGATCCGCCATGGCCTTCCAAACCTCCAGTCCCGCCATGGCCGTCCAAGTACCCCGATCCGCCATGGCCTCCCGTGTCTCCTGATCCGCCATGGCATGCCGAGTCTCCTGATCCACCATGGCCTCCCGAGTCTCCAGTCCTGCCAAGGCCTCCCGAGTCACCAGATCCGCCCTGGAGGCTTCCCTTGTCTCCTCCCCGTCCTGGCCTGCTCCAGCCTCCAGGGCACCCGCCCCCCCTCCCCGATGTTGCTGTTACGGTGCGGGACGCACCTTCCGGGAGGGGGAGATACTGTAACGTGTCAGTTTTGGTTTTGTTCTGTTTCTACCTTATTTGGTTCTTCCTGTTTTAGTTCCTGTCCTAGTTCTGGTAATTAATGATCCCCATCACCTGTGTTTGATTTAATCATCTTGTGTCCTCGTTTGTTCCTCTCCCTTTATAAATCCTCAGTTCTGCCTTTTATGTTTGTCGGATCTTGAGTTTACTAAGTGTAGTACGTGTGTTGAAGCTGTTCATTAAAGATTACGCCTTTTGTTTATGCCTTTGCCTTGCGCCTCCTTCATCCACAACCACCGAACCATAACACTCGTAAGTGTACTATTTCAATACTCCTTGGGACTAAATTAGCCCACTTTCTAGTATATAAAAGTATACTTTTAAGTATACTTTAAGTATAACAGTAGTAAACTTTGAGTATACAACTAGTTTACATCAATGTTTTTAGCTTGGACTGCAACTATACTAAAAGTGAACTTATAGGTATACTGATAGTTTACTAATTATATATAGTATACTACTATGTCCCTATTTAGTTATTAATTTGTATATATTTTGTTATATGAATATCGGTTATACTTTACAATAAGGTTCATTAGTTAACATTACTTAACAACATTAGTAAACATGAACTAAGAATGAACAATACTTCTACAGCATTTATTAATCTTAGTTAATGTTCATTTCAGCATTTACTAATGCACTATTAAAATCACAAGTTGTGTTTGTTAACATTAGTTAATGCACTGTGAACTAACATGAATAAACAACAACTGTATTTTCATTAATTAACATTAACAAAGATTAATAAATAGTGTAATAAATGCATTGTTCATTGTTTGTTCATGTTAGCTAATACATTAACTAATGTTAACAAATGACACCTTATTGTAAAGTGTTACCTGAATATCTGAAGATACAAAACATTTAAAAGTTTCTGCTTGTAAACAAAAACATTTTATTCTAGCTTGATGAATTCTTTTTTTAAAAAACACTTGAATGTGGGTGTTTCATAAATAATAAAATAAAGAAATAAACAACATTTTAAAGCAAAAGCTGAAAAAGACTATGAATCACAATCAAAACATAGTTGATCAACACCCCAAAGCTTGACAGTCATTATTACCTCTTCATTGGTCAACATTTTATTCATAAAGTCGCACAGTTTCGATGCTGTTTTATGTCTGATGATCATGTTAGATTACACGTGGAAGCATCTGTTGTTTCGGTTTCTTCTTCGCTTGTGTTTTTTTTTTTTGGGGGGGGTTACAAAAGATGTTTACTAGCGCCCCCTATCGTATAACAAGGAAAACACGGATTGTAGGAGCACAAGTATAGCTCAAATATATTTAGACGTATTAGTCAAGTATACTTAAATGTCATTTTAAGTATATTTCTGAGAAGTACATAAAAAGTAGACTAAAAGTATACTTTCCTATTTTTTTGTTTAAAAGAATTATACTAATAGCACACTTTAATAAACTTTTGATACTTGGCTGTGATAAAGTGATTCTCCACCAAAAGTGAAATCTCTCATCGTTTCCTCGCCCTCACACCGTCCCAGATGCTTAGGACTGACTTTCTTCATATGAAAAGATTTTTCACAGAAATGTTTAGTGCATTTAATGCAAGTGTACAGGACCACTTCAAAAACCACACCAAGTGAACGTGATGGTCAAGTTTAAAACACTAGTTTGTGTTTGTTACTTACACATGCCTATTGCTTTGCGTAAGAAGACATTGATTCATTAGCAGGGGTCATATGGGTTTCCATCATCTTCACTTTGTGTAGCTTTTGAAGCACCATTTTTGGACATCCCATTATATTCAGGGAGAATATATCCGGGGTTATCTTTTTATAAAACTCTTTGCTTGTGTTCGTCTGAAGACAGTATGAGTCAGTCAGATACACATGGGACAGCATGACTAAGCGAGGAGTTTCCCTTTATGGGCTGTTGCAGTAGATAGATGTGTTTGACCAGTGGCATTGCTTTTTGTATGTCTGCCTGACAAAAGATTTATCCAGTGTATTTTTAAGCAGTTTCACTTTGCTGTGTGATTCTCCTTTCTTCTTCTTCTTTGTTTTTCCCCTTAGTATACTTCTACTTTTTAAATATTTAAGTAAAATGTACTTTTTTACTTTTGCTCAAGCATATTTTTGGTCAGATTCTTGTACTTTTATTTGAGTTGAGTATCAGTATTTCACTTGAGTTTATTTCTGCTCACCCAAAGGTTAGTCAGGAGACTATCATCTAGTATTGATCGCACACTCTTGACGGACAGAAGCCCGGGCCTGTGAGCTGTTTGCTGTTTTGTTTAGTACTCCTCAAACACAGTGAGAATCATGTGCTGGGGCTCGAGAGGAGGCAACAGGGTTGACAACATGAAGATTATATCAGGACAACCAGCGGAAGCCAAGGACCACAGGGAAAGTCTCTTCTGCTCAACGAGCCTGCATTTATTTGAGCCAAAATACAGCAAAACAAAAACAAAACAGTAATACTGTGAAATATTTGTACTATTTAAAATAACTGTTTTCTATCTGAATGTGTTCAACTGTAATTGACTGCTATAATCAAAGCTGTATTTTCAGCAACATTACTCCAGGCTTCAGTGTCACATGATCCTTCAGAAATCATTCTAATATACTGATTTGCTGCTCAAGAAACAGTTATAGTGTATATACACACACACACACACACACTATGGTCTAAAATATGCTTTTTTTATTTTTGTGATAGAACCGTATATGCTGACAGGAATCAAGGTGGTAGAGACAGGTGAATGGGATCAGGAGAGTCCTCGAGTTTAAATATTCCAAAAATAAAGCGACAGTCGGTAAAACCAGCAGGGTTTACAATACAACTGACACACAGGGAACCAAAACACAGACAGCACAAGACAAGCAGCAGAGAGACGCTCATAAACAGAACAAAACAGGTCCAATGAGGGCCTCTGGTGACCGGCAGGTGAACAACAGCAACAGAGCAAGACGAGACATGATGAAGGGCTTCAACTTCAGAACATTACATTTCTGTAAAGGTTTTGTGGTTAACACCTAGGAAACTAGGCAGGTAGGGCATGATCATTTAAAACAGTGCTAGGTCTCCTGAGTCACGACCCAGAAATGGGCTGCGGGTCTGATTTGGGTCATGAACAGCAAGGGACAACTGTGCTAAGTGCAAGAGATTGATAAGAAAATCAATTATATTCAAAATAAAAAGATAAAGAAACAACAACTTTGACTTATTGGGCAACATTGTAATGAAATTGTCCTCTTCAGCCTATTTTAAGCAATAATCAGTTTTCTTCTTGTTGGGTCTTTTGCGGTTCTTGATCATTTCAGGCATCTTTGGGTCTCCACTTGTAAATTAATGTGTAAACCATGCATGCCATGCAATAATCATCTGAATAAACAATCAGCTAATCAACTGAGCAGTCGTTCCTATAAATCTGGATAAATAAATTAGAATAGATAAAAATCAATCAATTAATAATTAGAATGACTGTCACGTTTAGTCTGTGGCTCTGACCTGTGTCTTTTCATGTGTATGTACTGTCTGTGACGTTCCTTGTTGGTTATTGTCTTGACTAGTTCTGTTAGCTGTTTTGATCAGTGTTTATCTACTGGATCACTTCTTTCTTATTGGCTTTCTAGGGATGATGGCTCATGTGAAAGCACATTTACATTCACTGATGATGGTCCAAATAAACCACACTCTGTCTGTGACAGACTAAATGATGCAACTCCAAACACGACAAACTGAGAACAAACATTCAGTGAAGCAATGGAGGCAAAGGTTGAAGTATTCAATAACTGCTTTGAATAAAAAATAAAACACATTCTAGAATTTTGAGTACTGAAAATGCCCCCCCCCCCCCCCCCCAAAAAAAAAAATCATCTTCTTCAAGTTCACTCTACCACTGTGATGCGAAAAGATTGTGAGGGATGGATAATATTTAATTTTGGGAAAAAGAAGGTAACGTGTGTATAGGTCTGTGTGTGTGTGTGTGTGTGTGTGTGTATAAGACATCCTTATCTGTTCCTGTAATTAGGGCATCCAGTGCTGATACTGTGGCTACATCTAATCATGAGAGACAAACATAAAACTGGAGTGAGCTTCATCACAGTCAGCAGGAAATCAGAGTTAGATTTAGACAGGTTTGATGAGGGCGATCAACAGCGGCACATTTTTGAGGTTGTACTATACTTAGAAACCAGTGCGTCAAACTGGTTTTAATTCTGAATATGTGGATTTCAGACTTCATATCCTGTCTCTGATTGAGCAGCGCTTGTTGGTGTCGATTCAGTGACACCGATATGATGTAAGTAGCTGTCAGACTAGCTCCAGCAACAACGTTGTTGTGTAATTACAGTCTTCAAGAGTGTGTTACAGTTTTTGCCTATTGCTTACACACTAAAACCGAATGCTTAGACCAAAGTCTCAATACCTAAACTTCTTGTAGCATACCTTAAACACAGTGTAACCATAGCAGTGTCTGCACTTGCTTGGCCATTTGTAGTTGATAAACAGGAAAGTGGGTTCAAGCGCCAGCAGAAGGCAGTGTAATGAAATAGTCTTTAAGAGAAGCAGTGTCAGTCCTTGTCTTGTGTTTCCCCTCCTCTCGTGCCCATATTTGGCCTTCCTGTTCCTGTCCTCGTTCCTTTAATTAATAGTTAATGTGTCCCCAGCCCTGCATGTGATTGCCCCACACCTGTTTCTGTTCTTCCTTGCTAATTTCCCAGTGTTTATAATCCCTGTGTTTCCTAGCCCCTGTGTCCGGTCTTAAACGTCATTGATGTTCGTCTCTCCCCAAGCTCCTCGTCTCCTTGTGTGTCTCTCTCCTAATAAATGTGATTATTGGAACCCTACGTCTCCTCGCTCCTTGTGTCCCGAGAGGGAACGTGACAGAAGACCGGACCCACAACAACACTATGGCTGAAGACAGGCTTTGGTGTCTGCGGCAGGATGGTCGGGAGTTGGTAGAGTATGTTGAGGAGTTCCTTGAGCTTTCCAACGAGGTGAGCTGGATTGACGCCTCACTCGGTGTGTGTTTTCGGTTTGGGTTGGACAAGGATGTCATCAGCTGCGATATCCCCACGTCCAGTTTTTCTCTTATCGGGCTGATAAATTATGTCCTCAATGTACATGGCATTGATTTCGAAGTCGAAGAATGTCAAACTGATCTTCGTCCAACCCAACCCGAGAACAACCCGGCCTCACCAGCTCACCGCTCGCCAGGACCCTCCACATGCCCTGCCAAATGTTCCGGCCACCCAACTCTTCCCAGCACTGCTGCTGTCCTCAGCCCAGAGCACCCGCGCAACCCCGCGCTTCAAGAGCGCCCTCCTGAGTTCCCGCTGGTTCCGTCCAGCCCTCCTGAGTTCCCGCTGGTGCCGTCCAGCCCTCCTGAGTTCCCGCTGGTGCCGTCCAGCCCTCCTGAGTTCCCGCTGGTGCCGTCCAGCCCTCCTGAGTTCCCGCTGGTGCCGTCCAGCCCTCCTGAGTTCCCGCTGGTGCCGTCCAGCCCTCCTGAGTTCCCGCTGGTGCCGTCCAGCCCTCCTGAGTTCCCGCTGGTTCCGTCCAGCCCTCCTGAGTTCCCGCTGGTTCCGTCCAGCCCTCCTGAGTTCCCGCTGGTTCCGTCCAGCCCTCCTGAGTTCCCGCTGGTTCCGTCCAGCCCTCCTGAGTTCCCGCTGGTTCCGTCCAGCCCTCCTGAGTTCCCGCTGGTTCCGTCCAGCCCTCCTGAGTTCCCGCTGGTTCCGTCCAGCCCTCCTGAGTTCCCGCTGGTTCCGTCCAGCCCTCCTGAGATCCCGCTGGTTCCGTCCAGCCCTCCTGAGTTCCCGCTGGTTCCGTCCAGCCCCGCGCTTCCAGAGCGCCCCCAAGTGTCCGCGCTTCCAGAGCGCCCCCAAGTGTCCGCGCTTCCAGAGCGCCCCCAAGTGTCCGCGCTTCCAGAGCGCCCCCAAGTGTCCGCGCTTCCAGAGCGCCCCCAAGTGTCCGCGCTTCCAGAGCGCCCCCAAGTGTCCGCGCTTCCCGAGCGCCCCCCAGTGCCGGCTCCACGCACGTGCCCTCCCGTGCCGGCTCCACGCACGTGCCCTCCTGCGTTTCCGCTGGTTCCATCCAGCCCCGCGCTGCAAGAGCGCCCGACAGAGTCCGCGCTGCAAGAGCGCCCGACAGAGTCCGCGCTGCAAGAGCGCCCGACAGAGTCCGCGCTGCAAGAGCGCCCGACAGAGTCCGCGCTGCAAGAGCGCCCGACAGAGTCCGCTCCTCTGTGGCTCCCAGGGGGGAGCTTCCCCAAGAAAATTTTGGGGGGGGGTAAGAGGGTCACAGCCTGTGTGGCCGGGCCAAGGACCAAGGCCACACGACCCGAAAAAAATAGGCCGTGGCTTCCCGAGTCTCCAGATCCGCCATGGCCTCCCGAGTCCCCTGACCCGCCATGGCCTCCCGAGTCTCCTGACCCGCCCTGGCCTCCCGAGTCTCCTGACCCGCCCTGGCCTCCCGAGTGTCCTGACCCGCCCTGGCCTCCCGAGTGTCCTGACCCGCCCTGGCCTCCCGAGTCTCCTGACCCGCCCTGGCCTCCCGAGTCTCCTGACCCGCCATGGCCTCCCGAGTCTCCTGACCCGCCATGGCCCCTGGAACGGGCACCGCCCTGGAGGCCTCCAGAGCGCCCACCCCCCCCTCCCCATTGGATGGTGTTAGGCGTGAGGACACGCCTTCCGGAGGGGGGCGTAATGTCAGTCCTTGTCTTGTGTTTCCCCTCCTCTCGTGCCCATATTTGGCCTTCCTGTTCCTGTCCTCGTTCCTTTAATTA
Organism: Barbus barbus; assembly: GCF_936440315.1. NCBI lineage: Eukaryota > Metazoa > Chordata > Actinopteri > Cypriniformes > Cyprinidae > Barbus > Barbus barbus. The sequence goes on along the minus strand of NC_136746.1, from coordinate 1,555,236 downwards.
ATAGTTAATGTGTCCCCAGCCCTGCATGTGATTGCCCCACACCTGTTTCTGTTCTTCCTTGCTAATTTCCCAGTGTTTATAATCCCTGTGTTTCCTAGCCCCTGTGTCCGGTCTTAAACGTCATTGATGTTCGTCTCTCCCCAAGCTCCTCGTCTCCTTGTGTGTCTCTCTCCTAATAAATGTGATTATTGGAACCCTACGTCTCCTCGCTCCTTGTGTCCCGAGAGGGAACGTGACAAGCAGTCTGTCAGCGGAAGTTTAAAATCAGCTCCTAAGTGTATTTACTTGTCTCAATGTTTAGCGCATTTGCCGTTGCTAGGAAACGCTTATTTAGTTTACTGTGTTGAGAGTTGCTGAAATCGCGTTTGGTCTCGTACTGTATCGCGTATCTTGTCAGAGTGTACACTTGCTTGGCCATTTTTAGTTGATAAACAGGAAAGTGGGTCCAGCTGAATTGAAATGGTGATTTATTGGATTGGTATAATAAAGGTTATTATACCGCGGCAGTCGTGTAGTGTGAAGACCGAAGAGTGTAAAGACCATCAACTCTACCGTGCGAATCCACCAAGGGATAGAAGTATCGCTTTTTATTTTAGTTTATTCATTTATATGTTTATTATTGAAATGTTGTTATATGCATGTGTCAATTTTATTTAATTTCTTTATTTTCTTAAATATGTGGGTATATATTATTTATAGAGTTGTAACTTTTAGTTTTAGTTACTTTTTCTTATTTGTAAGTCGCTTTGGACAAAAGCGTCTGCTAAATGACAAAAGTAAAGCAAGTAAGTAAGCTTAAACACAGTGTCAACTTTGCACTTCTATAACACACTTATTGCGAAACACTACACACATTTTCTTACATTAGACACTTTGTTCAAAAACGAAATAACCTGTTATCATTGGGAAAACACTCTGTTCAAAATGCAAAACTCATCTGGCAGTTGTAGGCACTTACATACACACCTGAAAACACTTGCACAGGAAACAGAACACCAATCGGTCTGAGCCTTAGCACTACAAATAGGCCTCAGGTAAGCCATTTTGAGAACTTTGCAAGCATGGAGGCGATGAGAGTCAGAGTAAGAGAAGGACAAAGAGAGAGGAGCCGGACGTGGACGGGGACCAGTACCAGTGCGGAGACGTGTATCAGATGACATCAGGGCTACTCTGGTGGACCATGTGATAAATCATGGCCTGTCCATGAGGGAGGCTGGGCAAAGAGTCCACCCTAACCTCAGTCACTACACAGTAGCACCGATAATAAGGACATTCCGACTGGAGAACTGGTATATCTTCAAGTTTCTACTCCAGACTGTACCTACTGTATGTTTCACATGATTCTGTATCATATTACAGTATTACTGTACTAACTGCACTATACAAAAATGGGTAGTGTTGTGAAGTATATGTAAAGGAATACCATTGTGATGTTACAGTGCTGTGTACAGTTTGAAAGTACAGTATGTGAAAAAGAACCTAACCAATGACATCTTGTGGTGGCATTTTCTACAGAATGGTTGGATGACCTCGAGTGAAGATGGCTCTTCACTCAACAACAAGAGCTTGCCATCATTGCAATGGTGCGAGAAAATAATGAAATCCGACTTCGTGAGTTGCAACAACGCATAATTGCAAATAGAAATGTATTCAACAATATCAACAGGGTCAGCATTTCTACACCAATCGCATCCTACAGAAACATAACTTCAGAATGAAGCAGCTGTACAGGGTGCCATTTGAGAGGAACAGTGTCCGGGTCAAGGATCTGTGCCATGATTATGTGCAGGTATGTGCCACTTTACTTTACATACTATATATTGTGATGTGATGTGGGAATGAGGGTTTATGCTGCCACCTGCCTTGCCTGTAGCTTTGTCTATACTGACCCAACCCAGCCCCTACTTGTGTGGAAATATACACATTGTAGTTACTGTAAGTGTTTCAGGAACACTATTCAATATTTTCTGTTACAGACAGTTCTGGATTTTGATGCCGGCGAACTGCTACATGAGTTCATCTATGTGGATGAGGCAGGCTTCAATCTGGACAAAACCAGGCGTCGGGCCGTAACGTAGTTGGACAAAGGGCTGTTGTAAATGTCCCTGGGCAGCGTGGGGGAAATATCACCTTGTGTGCTGCAATTAGTGTCCAAGGAGTCCTGCATCACCATGCCACTCTAGGTCCCTACCATACAGGACAGATCATAGACGCACTACATGCAGTTGTGCAGGACAGACCACAGCAGCCCAGGTTTGTTGTCATCTGGGATAATGTTAGTTTCCACCGGGCTGCTGTGGTCCGAGATTGGTTCAACAACCATAACCATTTCACACTTTTATACCTGCCCCCTTACAGCCAAGTGCAAAGAATTGTTTACATGTATGGAACGTTTTCACATTTATCTTCAGGCTGGATCCTGCATGCTTGCAGAACAGACTTTACTGTCATTTTCTCAGACTCATTCTTCTGTAAAACTCAAAAGTAGAATTTCTGCAGTAATCAAACAAGAGTTTTTACAAAATAAACAAACATTCTTACAGAAATAAAGACAAATAGAATCACAAATCATCAAATTTAGCAACAAAAGTAATAATACAAAACAGTTACTGGATAAATTGGTTTTGGGGGAAGAAAAAACATACTTGTTTTGTGTGTGTGTGTGTTTGAGTACTCATATCTCTGGAATACTTGACTGAGATCAATTAGTTGTTACAGCCTGCAGTCAAATATGATGTAAACAATCAGTGTCCTACTCTACTAGTTTCTTCATACAGTCTTTCTATTTCATGCAATACATTCTAATTTCATATATACTGTATATGTTTCATGCATCTTGGCATTGTGTGCTGTAAATATTTGCTTTGGATAAAAGAATCTGATAAATAAATGAATATATATGTAAAATGATCAAAATCTGATGAATGTTTGCATTATATACGACTCCTAAATCATTAGTATCTCCACGACTGACCTTAATATGCACGAGTTTCAATTTCATTCATAGATAATAAAGGTTAACTTTCCATATGCTCATTTCATCAGCTGTAAACACTAACCTGTTTTACCAAATGGGCCTGATTCACAATGTTTTTAACGTTTAATCAGCTACCAAACTAGGGTGTGTATGGACTTGTTGAGAAAAGAACTGTTTTGACATTTTTTCCATGTTTGTTTGCTGGAATGTTTAATTATAACAAAATATTTGCACTGACTTGGCTCTGAAAAGAGTGAGCCCAATAATTGTTTCATTGGAAAATACCTGAGATGCATAAATGGTTCAATGAAGTTCACAGGAAACAAGGCGAAGCACAAAAATGACTCACAGACGTTACTAAGAAGATAGACTGCCTGATAAGAACCTGAAGTGTAAGTCTTAAGGCCATTTTGCCAAAATTACAATAACACTGGAGAAAACCCAAAGTACCACCGTAAGCTAAATACTTACTTTTATCAGCTAGATTTTATCAGCTGAAGTTGGAGTTTCTTGTTTCATGTTTGTTTATTTGTTTGGCCCTTCAGTGAATACCTTCTCCAGCTATTAATATTTGTGGTTGTACTGATGTATTTGTTTCCCTTTCAGTGCAATAAATCAAATTAGTGTTTGATGCATGAGGGCGGGACTGTGCTCGGTCCCTCAGTACCACAGAAATCGTCCCACAGTTGTAAGGAAACCCTCCAGACCTGTCGGTGCAGGTATGAGGAGCTGTGACTGACAGGCCGAGGTATGAGGTTTCCTCCTGTAATGTGAGTGCGTGTCACTGATTTCAGTGGTGCATGCCTTAAACCGCCGGCTGTGTGTGATGGTGCAGCGACACTGAGGACCGTCAGACGAACATCTGGAGTGAAGCACAGTGAGCGGAGCGATTCGACCCGAGGTCTGTCCATCAGACTCCGGAGCCAGAGATGCATCAGGGACGCCTGCGGCTGCGGCCGTGGCTGGAGGAGCAGATCGACTCCGGCAGATACCCTGGAGTCGTGTGGCTGGACCAGGTCAGAGCTGTAGCTAATACAGCTGCTTCAAGTCACCTTTATTTAGATAAAGCTTTTAACAATACAGATCACAGGTCAAAGCAGCTTTACAGTGTCAAATAGGAAAATAGGGTGTAAAAGGACAGCAGTAAACACTTATCTAGCTCAGTTCAGTTTAAATAGCATCTGTGCAATCAAGTTGAGAATATCACTGAAATGTAAGAGTCCTCAACTAAGAAAGCCAGAGGAACCAAAACTCCATCGCTGACAGAATGGAGAAAAAAAAAAACCTTGGGAGAAACCAGGCTTCATTAATCATTTTAACTTTCCAACTTGCCCAGTGAAGCGTTAAACAGATGTTGAATTTACTTTGAACTGCTATGCATATCTAGATATGTCAGTCTGTATATATATTTGTGTTTTCTCTTCACTGCGTCCAACTGCAGGCTGACAGAGTTTTCCAGATTCCCTGGAAGCATGCAGCCCGGCACGGCTGGAATATCGAGAAGGATGCCACTCTGTTTCGAAACTGGGCGATCCACACAGGTACAGAGACTGATTTCGCTGATTACACCGCAGGAAAATATAAGATATCATCTTGGGGAGAAAAAAAATATATATATATATTTTAGACAGTGCTAAAAAAAAAAAATGAAGCAGACAGGAAATGTTTCATATGTTTCAGAGTGATATTTCCCTGATATCTATGAAAATGTATCGTATGATGTCTGTGAAAAGATTCATACTAATTGGAGGAGATTTTCATTTTCAAATATACCTTTTTTACACTTCACAAGTCAATTGTCAGAAAATGATCACAATGCCAAAATAAACAAATAAGTAAATATGTAAACATTTTGAAGACTTTTAATGCTTACAGTTAATATATAAATATGCTATATATGAACATACGTGTTGTTGATTAGTTATTATACCACCTGCATTGGTTACCATAAGAAATAAGAGCTATGAATGTCTGAATCTGTGTTTTTAATGAGTGAATGCACATTTGCTATAGTCTCAGGTTTCGCTTGATGTTCTGCGTCTACAAACACTCATTCTATATCACTGCAAAATATGATTTTCTTATTTAGATATTTATACTAGAAAACAAGACAAAAATACTCAGAATCGTTGAATCAAGATTTAATTACTTTACAAGTAAAATGACTTCATATTGTCTAATTTTTGAAAAAAAAAAAACAGATTCTGTTTAGCTTTTGAATGAATTTTTTTTCTTATTTTTTTGCTTGTTTTAGGCAAAAGCTTACAACATTTTTCAGAAAACAAGACTTACATTATTTACTTGTCAAGTAAATGCATCTTGATTCAAGAATGTTTAGACATTTATACTAGAAAACAAGACACAAATACTTCAGAAAATCATGTCTTGCAGTGCACTCAGCAGCCTCACAAAATATTTAGACTGCTTTGGACACTTGAGTCACTCAAAAATGTCTTTTCATTTGATAAAAAAAAATATGGCAGTTGATGCTTTTCCCTGAACATCAGAAAGATTTCTTTTTAACTGATCTTGAGGTGAAGAGAATCACAAAACTATCGACACGTCCCAGAGAGTTTGACAAACAGAAAGAGTTCAAGACTTTTTGTCTTGTTTTGAAAAGCTAGCGCTTCAATTTGTGAAGTGTTTTGTCTAATAGTGCGCTGTATTTACTTCAGATAAATGTGGATTGTTGTGATATATTAATATATAATGTGAAGACACTTTTACATTTTTAATTGTGGTGCCTGAACTGAATTTCTGCAAACACTGGTATTTTGCCCGAATCCTTTGAAAAGTCCACATGAAGCACCAGAACAGCTCATTACTTGTGATTTAATACCAAACATGTTTAAAAGAGACGCTCAATCACACCAACAATGGTCAGCTTGGCCAGGAATACAACCGAAGACTGACAGCCTGAGCACATGATCACACAAACTCCTCTCCTCTCCTGGATTTCAGGGCGATACAAACCCGGCATAGACAAACCCGATCCCAAGACGTGGAAAGCAAACTTCCGATGTGCGCTCAACTCCCTGACAGACGTCAAAGAGCTTCAGGACAAGAGCATCAAGAAAGGCCACAACGCTTTCAGAGTTTATATTCTCCTTCCACACAGCAAAACAGTCAAAAGACGCAAAGGTAGGCTACATTCTGGGATATTATTTAATACTTCTAGATTTCACATATAGTGCATGTGTGTATTGTGTATTTAAATGTGATTTAGGTTATTCTCATTAATGCATAAGAAGTTTGTAATGATGCTTCTCTTCAGCTTTCAGGTGTTTGGATAGCGACAGTAAAGCAGCAACACCTCCACAAACACAAAGAAGCATACCTCTGGAGAGATTTACAGGTGTGAACCGATGACAGGAGACAACCTAAAACACAAACTCCCTTCCCCATTATAACACACCTGTTATCTCTTTCCCGTCTGGATACAGAGGCCTTCTGGAAGCTGACAGATGACCGGGGCAGTGCCACTGCTGAAGCCAAGTGTGTTGAGGAGGAGAGACCGGTCATCACCTATTCACAGGGTAACTGCACTCGTCTGTGGTCAATAATCAAGACTAGCAGAGGTTTAAAAGTGACCAATTAATGACCTCCGCAGGACTGCAGCTGAACAAGACAGACGAGCACGAGCAAACAGAAGCTGTGCTGAAGGTAAGATCTCTGATGGACATGTTGGCTTGCTGTTCTCATCCAAACATTAGGAGTCGACTCGAGCAAAAGAGATCTCAGGACGCCAAAGATTTACCCATTTAATCCCACCGCTCACAATAGTGACCGTTTATAAAGCTCTAAAGACCTTACTGACTGATGTTTTAGTGCACTTCCTGCAAATATGGAAAAAATAAAGGGTCTCAATTAGAACTGTGCAGTGTCACATGATTAGTGCAAATTGTCACATGACCAGAACAGTTTATTTCCTGTTTGCACCTTGAGAAGATGATGGATGCATCAAAGCATAAAGTATGTTAACATAAAGATATGACAAAGATTTTTGGTACACATTATCTCTAAGGTGTCTAGTATTAATATATGAATTCACATATATTCAGTTTTGTTGAGTGTGGTCATAGAATGAGTAAACATGTTGATGGTCATAACCGCTGGGATAACAGTGAATTTAGGCACACATATAAATCCAGTGGCAGTTGTTGGTGAAAATTGCAATAAAATGTTGCAATTACAAAATATTGCACTAAATTATAAATTAAAATTTTACAATATTGATGTTTTAATACTGGTAGAACTAATATACAAATTTGATGTTATATTTTACAAAAAAGTAACAATTTTGAAATGCGTTGATGGTTGTATTTATTAATAATTATTTTTAACTTAGTGTTCCTATCAATGTTGTATAAGAGTTTCATGCATAATAGTAGAATGTGATCAAACAGTTTAAAATAGCTGAGCTAAAATATATAACATTTTTATGACTGCAGATTTCTGTACTCTCCTTATCCCATACAATTGTGACTGACCATAAAACACAATTTTTCACACTTTTCCCCCCAAAATTATTATTGATTATTTCAAAGGGTTACTAATGACACATCATTTGGATATTTTCATGTCTGGGAAAAATGTGGAATTAAACGGGTTGAAAATGTCTCGGTTGCATGAAGCTGAAAGCCTAATGAAAGCATCTTCAGCGGTCTTGCTAGGATCAGCTCTCTGTTGAACATGAGCACTGGAGCATCTGAGGCACAAAGCTACACACCAGCCTCAAAGCAGTCTCAGCCATAACGCGTGCCGTCTCAAATCCCTGCTTATCAAGATACTTTTCAGGTGATTGAGAGTGACTCCACAGGACCCTAGAATAGCTCTGGAGCAGGGGTTGTTCATAAAATAGTTGCAAAGGCAACTTACCCTGAACCTTAAACAATACTATAGTCATTTCTAGTAAATATTACAGTGTTTTTGAACCATACTATAGTAAACTGTATTATACTGTATATAGTATTTGCAACACTTTAAAGCATACTGTTTTATAAACTAGTGAACTGATAAACTGTAATAAATACTGTAGTATACTTGAGTTTTTACTACAGTAAACTGTTGTGTATTGTAGTATAATATACCCTGTTATAGAAAAACTTAGTACAGTATTGGGTGAAGTAATCGGTGTTTATTACTATAGTTGTTATATTACCATAACAAATTAATGAAAGTACTTTAAAAACACTATAGTATTTACTATAAATCACTGTAGTATTTTTTCATTTGGGTTACCTCAGTTTTGGGAACAGAAAGTTGAGGTAAAATAAAATGCATTTGTATCTGTCAGCCACTCAAAAAACACTTGAAATGGATAGTCATGTCATTTATTCACCCTGTGGAAGTCAATGGGGACCAACAACTGTTACCAGCGTTCTTCAAATCATCTAAATAATTACAGAATTGTGATTTTTGGGTGAACGATCCCTTTGACAACGCCACAAGACGTGGCCTTCGTGAACTCAGCTCCAGCTAATGCTCTGTCAAGCCAACGCCGAGATTTGTTTTGAGCGGCTCTTTTCTAATGACGGTGTGTGTTCGTTCTGCAGATCGTGGATCACCTGAAGACCCTGGAGCACTGGAGTCCCTCGTACGAGAGCGACAGGGGCTGGAGGCCAAACTCCATGTGGATGGGATGCCTGTGTAAGAAAACATCTCAACATCCTACAGCTATTCCCAGTAAACACTGAAGAACAAAATACTATTCTAACCAAGTGTTCCATCTAACCATTTGATCATTTTTAAGGATTCGTGTCCTTATTAGATGCAAGCTAATGTGATTGGCTGTTAAGATCTGTGAACTGCTCTGATTTCAGGCGAGACGATGGAGTTTTCCGGTTACTCCTTCCAGACTGACTGTAACATTCACAATACCTCATCAGGTCAATACAACTGCGACTGAGCCAGCACGGTCATACTACTGCATTTGTACTGCTAGCTTTTATTTTTTGCAGTGCAACTGAAGAAAAAGGATAGTAATTAATGGACATGTTAACTGGACTCTGCTTGAATGATTTTGATTTGTAATAAATTATGATAAATGTCAGTTTATTGGTCACTGATTCCAGTGGCATAAGTTATCAAAAAAAAAAAAAAAAAAAAAAGATCAGCTATTTTTATTTGTTTGCCAAATCTTTCAATAAATCTTGAGTTTATGCTTTGGATTAAACTGTCGCCTTCATTCCCAAAAGAACACCTGCATCTGTTTAATCCTTTCCAATAAGTTTAAACTGAACTAAACTATAAAGCCATTTTTTCTAAAAGTGTGCATCATCTTTTGAATCAGATTCTAACATTTATTCAGTGTATTATGAAATCAGTATCAACTAAGTTCATCTTTGCATCTGAAGTGATATTTAGATGCATTTACACACTGTTGCATGCAGGAGATCAGGAAGAACACCTGCGTCTGCTGCAGCTGAATCATGAACCTCATTCATGTACGTATTGAATCAGGTGACTGAGGAGCCAAACCACTCCAGCTGTTTCAACATTTCAGCTCACTAGGGCTGACCAATCCGGCTTCGGCAGAGTTTAACTCCAAAAGTAAGACCTCGATTAGCTGCATGAGATGCGTTTAATGAGGACATCCCTGACTAATCACAGGCTTTTCTCTCTTCAGAGACTGTAAGAAAGGCTGTTACTGCATAATTTGATTTCTTTCAAGTAGTGCTGTCAAATGATTAATCGCATTCAAAATAAAAGTTTGTTTATACAATATATGTACTGTGTATATTTATGTAAATGCACACATACAGCATATTTTGAAAATATTCATGTTTGTATTCACAAATTATATCATATATAAATATATTTAATATATAAACATAACATTTTTCTTAAACATATACATGCACATAATAAATATACACAGTACACACTCATATATGTGACCCTGGACCAACCACTCATAAGGGTCAATTTTTCAAAATTGAGATTTATACATCATCTGAAAGATGAATAAAGCTTTCTGAATCTGAGGGTGCAAAAAAAATCACCTTTAAAGTTGTTCAAATGAAGTTCTTAGCAATGAATATTACTAATCAAAAATTAAGTTCTGATATATTCATGGTAGGAAATTTACTAAATATCTTCATGGAACATGATCTTTACTTAATATCCTAATGATTTTTGGCATTGTACAATGTATTGGCTATTGCTACAAATATACCCCAGCGACTTAAGACTGATGGGTTTGTGCTCCAAGGACACATATGTAAACAAAAACGTTTATTTTGGATGGGATTAATCGTTTGACAGCACTATGTCAGAAGAGCCAGTGAGTTTGACAAGCAATGAAACACAGCCGTGGTGTAGTTTATTTGCTCTTTAATGGGACAGTGGGACAGGCTGTATAAATAGCGTAACTGCAAGTAAAGCAATCGGCATATTTGATGGTTCTTAAGGGCAGTAAAAACATGAGACGGAGTCCAGATCAGTAATCAAAGGCCTGGCTGAAGTTGCGTTTCTGAGCGCCTCCTCCTCCTCTTCTCCAGCCGGAGCTGTTGCCTCTGAAGCCGAATGAGCGGTGTCCTCGTCCACCACCGCGTCCCCCGAAGCCTCCGAACGTCCGCTCGCTGCTCTGCTCCATCTCGAGGAGCTCCGTGGCCACGCTCAGCTGCCAGCACCGGCTGTCCTGCCACCGCTCCTGCAGAGAGACAGAAATACAGAGCAGAGTCAGCAAACCATCAGCGGAGGACAGGCGTCTGTTGACAAGCCTGTGTTAGTGAAACCCGAGAGCGCAGAGCGACTCTCAAACACATCCAAGAGGCTTGGGAAAGACGACGCCCGTGTGTACAGACACGTCCTCCAGCGTCGCTTTACAAGCCTCTCCAAACACACAAGTGCATCTTCATACCTGCAACTCTTTCACTTTGTTGACCGGGACGTCGAAAAACACACCCTGAGAGAAACACACACACACACACAGGACATGTTAGAAATCAAGCCCTGAACTCTCAAAAACAGAGATGCACATCCTCAGTCTCACTTTAGTTATTTTCTTGCATCTCACATACAGACGAAGACACTGATGCATGTTCAAATACGTCATTAACAACTAGTTGTTCAGTTCAGTTCCGTACACACTGCGTCCAATTTCTGTAAATGCGTTTGTCACTCCTGTAATTTAGTGAATTGTGTGTACAGAACGCGATTGAGTAAAAGGTGAACTGCCAACCGAATTTAGCTGCAGTGTGTAGGTGGCCAATGAGGTGTTGGCTTCAGTGAAACACTGAGACGTACCATCTTGCCCTTGAGGAAGGTCATGCGCTTGATGTGCTCATCGATTCCCTCCCCGAGCTGCTCCTTCAGGCCGCGCCAGGCGTAGCCGATGTTGTGCATTTCTTGAGAGCAGTTCAGTAACATGGTGGTGAACCCCTGAGAGAACAAGACAGGTTTGGAAACGGTTCATATAACAGATTCCCAGCACTGTATTCAATGACTCGCGTCCTGGGCCTTGGTTAGACTACTAACTCCGTATTAACTGTAGAAAAACAACAACAAACACAGTTCTGCTGTAATGAAATGTTTTGTGTCTGCAGATCCTGTGTGAATGTTTGCTCTGGTGTGATGTGGAGCTGTTGCTGACGTACGGTGTCAGAGCTGATGAGGGATCTCTGCTCCAGGTTGGTGGCTCCTGATATGTGAGCGAGGGCCGCTGCCAGTGCCTCCTCGGCCCCGCGCTGCTCGATCAGCTCACGCGCCGCCTCGCGGAAATACCCCACCGCCACAGCCGGCACAGAGTCCAAAAACCTGCCAACAGCAGCATATCACATTCAGTCTTGACACGTTCTGTTACGTTAATGAAAACATTCATCTCTGTATGCACATCAGCGTGATAATTAATCTGAACGTCTCTGACTTCATGGCGTCTTTACTGGAGGACTGGATGATATCTTTGGCTGTTGGGACCCCGACCCGTTTGAAGGCGATTCCCTGGAGCAGGTGAACACAAGAAACGTTAGCGACGCAGACATTATTAACCAACCATCATTTAAGGCATTATTCTGGGCTGATTCAGGACAACTGAGACATCGAGTCATCTCGGGCCAATAAAAGTGTCACAAATTACCTCAATTCTGTCATATTTGTGTCCCTGGAGCACAAAAGCAGTCATGAGTAACACAGGTATATTTGTAGCAGTAGCCAAAAATACATTGTATGGCTCAAAATTATACATTTTTCTTTTATGACAAAAATCATCAGGATATTAAGATCGTGTTCCATGAAGATATTTTTTTAATTTCTTACTGTAAATATATCAAAACTTAATTTTTGATCAGTAATATGCATTGCTAAGTACTTCATTTGAACAACTTTAAAGGAGATTTTCTCAATATTTAGATTTTTTTGCTCCCTCAGATTCCAGATTTTCTAATAGTTGCATCTCAGACAAATATTGTCCGATCATAACAAACCATACATCAATGGAAAGATCATTTATTCAGATGATGATGATGATGATGCATAAATCTCAATTTAGAAACATTGACCCTTATGACTGGTTTTGTGGTCCAGGGCACAAATTATAAACAATAATAATAAAAAACAAATCTTGGACAAGGTCTATGGAAAAATAAAGCTCTCTGAATAGTTTTGTCATTGTTTTTAAAATCCGGTGACCTCTGTCTGATCATTTGTTGGTTAACCCACATTCACACATCATGGTCTCACCGCTTTCTGCTCCACAAACTTGAGCTGGCTCTCCTCCTTACGCTGGTAAAAACAGATACAGATGCCTGTTCTTCCGGCTCGGCCAGTTCGTCCAGATCGGTGGATATATGACTCCACATCCTGCATTTACAACACAAGATTAAGCTGTTAAAGAGGATCTTAAACTATAGAGAGAAAAAGATCCTATCAGCAGGGACTCATCAAGGGCCAAAATCAGAATAGTACAAACATGCACTAAAATACTAATGAAAACAGAAATACTTAAAGAACCAGCCACAGCTTACCAAATGCACAAACAAGATAACTAGAACTGAGTTAGGGAGTGGAGGAAATCAACATAAAAGCAGTGCAACTGAAGAGGAGAGCAGCTGTGGGACTGACTGACGTACGTTTGGAGGAGAGCACTGAATGACCAGGTCCACCTCGGGGATGTCCAGGCCACGGGCCGCCACGTTAGTGGCCACCAACACTTCAAACGTGCCGTTCCTGAAGCCCTTGAGCGTGATCTCTCTCTGTTTCTGAGGAATGTCTCCGTGCAGCGACTGGGCACTCTGAACCACAACAAACACAGACAGGAGAGTCAGAAACCAGTGTCTACATGCAACCAAATAATCTGTTAGTACTCGGATCGATAGCTCAATCGGACTGAAAAGCCTTCGTGCAAACACCTTAATCGATCCCATTGAGCTCGATCCTAATCACAGTTTGATCGGATTGAAAGGGGTGGTGTACTGTAGATCATTTCTCATTCAGTCGAGAGGACAGGTAAACATTTAATCGGACTGAAACGGGAAAGTACTGTGCATTTTGTGGAACGAGCTGTTGTTTTTGTAGAATGAAATGTCATAAATGACTGTCCACTTATTCTAAAAGTGAAGCGAAACATCTCATCAGCTCTTGAAGCTCATCACATAACCCCATCACATTATGTAGCATTCATATAAACATTATGGGCCAGTTTTACTAACAGCTAGCACCAGCACAAACAGTCTTTTAGTCTTGAAATAGTGCTGCTGGGTTTAACTTAAGACGCGCAGTGATGAATTAGTTCTGAAAAGGCATGGACAGTTATTTTTGCGCCTGACCTCACTGAATATGCATTTGTAGGAGTTTCCCTTTCAGATGCAAAAGTCATGGAATTGAGTCAATGTCAATGAGATTTACTCGTCAAATTACTGATATTTGCACCATTATTTAACGCCAAATAAAGCATGTCTTAAGCTATTTTGCGCTTGAAAAGGCTGCAGTTACTGTTGGCACCGCAGAGAACAGAGAGCGTGTGGTAGAAGGGAGAGGACTTTTACACACGTATTCATTTATTTGGAAAGCCAGAAGAACACATTATCTGAACATATCATTTGCCAAGTCATGTTATGTTTCATTTGCTTCAGGAAATAAAAGACGACTTGGAACTATAGAGGTCTGCACAGGCTTTAAACTGAAGCCCGAACCCGAGATCGTCTGACCTGACCCACAGTTAAATTTAGAGCCTGAACCCAAAATTTGAGGTTTTTTTCACCCCCACAATGAACAGCCATTTAAAAAAGAAAAAGCTGTATTTCACGATTGCATGCAATGGTCAGCAAACAAATGCATATAAAGAAACCGATTCATCAAGGCTCGGCCAGTTCACAAGGCAAAAGAAAAACAATCAGACGCAGCATAAATTCTGCTGAGTTTTTGAATGGTTGTATATATGACAAGGCGATAATTCTTCCACCGGGCAAATTATGGTCATTTTCATCAGTTAAGGCTCGTAAGCATTCGGCCTGCTTTAAATCAGTCACAGAGATGTAGTGCGGTAAGATCGCATTTATTTGAATTAATTACATAATTTATTTGAATTAGCAAGAGACAGACAGAGAGAGAGAGAGAGAGAGGGATGAAAGTTGCATGTGAACCTGTGTCTGCGTGTCTCTCTCTACAAGCAATGAGGCTTAGTTACTTCAAAAACATCTGTGTGCAATAATGTGTGTGCATGCATCTTTGAAAACAGCGTAGCCTACTGCATAACCTATAGTTTTAGTTTAGCTGTAAACCCGAGCCTGAAGCGATTCATTAAACATTAACTCGAACCCGAAAGCAGTCGGCTAGCAGACCTCTACTTTGAGGCCTCAAGGAGTCACACAATACCAGCTCTAGCAAACCTTCCTTTTTTGGCCTCCAGTTCTTTTCAACATCCTGTGGCTTCTTTATTTGCGACTACACTAATTTGCGCTGCGCTTGGTATATTGCGTTGATTCATATGTAAATGAGACGTTGCGTCTGTGCTCTTTAATTTGCATGTTGTCAGTAAATCACCTGCAGGAATTCCCCTCCCATCGCTGTTTTGGAACTGTGCTCTCGCACTAATTTGCCCTGTTTAGTAAAACTGGCCCTATGTTTGGATTCATCAATCAGAAAGACTTGGTTCTGTCTGAAACAGAAGGTGTCCATGTAAACACAGCCAGTGCTGGGGAAGTGAAGAGCTGCACCTGTTTGATGGATGGGTTCATGGAGAGCTCATTGGCCTCTCTCTTGGTCTCGCAGAAGACGATGGTCCGGCCGTGGCTGCCGCTGTACACCTGAACGACGTCGCCGATGACTGACGCCCGCTGAGACCAGTGACACGTGATCGCCAAGTGCTGCGAGAGAAAACAAGCATGAGCCAGCTTAGACACACCACATACTGAGTCTGAGAGAACAGCATCTTAAAATATAATGGTATAACAGCAGTACTGAGGAAAGAGGATGTGTAATCCAATAATTAGTAACTACAAATTAGTTATCACTGCAATAAAAAAAATTAAAAAAAAGTAGTATATAGAAATTACAAAGTTAACGAGAAAATAACATGAAAGATAAGAACACTATTTTAAGGTGTTCTTGTTACATGTACTATTACAATAACAATAAATTATGCATAATTACATGCAAGCAACCCTAAACCAAACCCTAATCCTAAACCTAACCATACAGCAAGTACATGTAGTTAATTAATATTACTCAGTACTTAAATGTATAATTGTAATGTAATAACTCTTTAATAATAATATACTTTATATTAATTATAACCAAAATGTTTGTTCAGAAAAGTTTGTTCTGCAGTGTTACCCACATGATTGGACTGAAGCAGCACATCAAAAAACTAAATTTAACTTATTACGAATATGTATGAAGAAAAATGAAAGCAACTTTCCACTCTTTTACCACTAATTATTCTCCTACATAATACATAAGTTCAGTTTTTAAAGACACATGGATTTGTTGGCATCTTGTCTAGACGGTCTTCTCTTACTGTATTAACATCTGCAAACAGACCACAGAGTCCAGCTCAATTTCACAGCCAGACAGACATTACTGTGATTTATCAGTTATTATCAGTGTGGCCGATGTAATAATGCACACAGATCATCTTATTGAACTAGTGAAAAGATCTTTTCATCACATTAGATGAAATGTATAAATGACTCCGTCACAGTTCATTTGATTGAATGTGATGATGTCTCCTCACTGAGGTTCTGTGGCACTGAGAGTGTTATGACGCCACCTAGAGGAGGAAACCCTCACCGGACTGCACAGAGACCACCCTTCTGATGACGGGAACACTGCATCATAACTGCACGCTAACAATCATTAGGTAAGCATTAGGAAATAATCAGTTCATCCTTTATAAAGCATTGCCCCAACATTAATAGTCAGTTTATAAATACAGCTATAAATGCCTTGTTCGTGATTTATAAGCAGATCTATTACAAAGGAGATTTAAAGGCTGTTATCTTCCTAACAGAAAAAAATAAACAGAGGGATAGAGGATTTCTTTTTTTGCATCTTGAAATAAATATTTCTTAGTTCTCTGTGTTGTGTTTGTTGAACTTTTCTGTTTGGAGGATAAATGAGTCTTTAAATCTGCTTTACAATATAGTCCTCACTTTAGATGAGCTCACAAAAACAGATGCTGGCAACTACTACATGTTTTATAACTACCTGACTTAATCATGAATTACAGCAGGAATATGTGTTAATAAAGCATTTATTAACACACTGAGCAACTATTATCATGTGTCTAAATAATAAGACTGATAAATGCACATTTAAATATTTTATTAATCATTTACTTACACTTTCTAAATGATCTTATGAACCACTGACAACTCCTAAATAACTGGTTTGTAAATAACGTAATAATTTAGAAATTATAAATTGATAAATAAATAAAGTATGAAAATACAGTTATTAAACATAGATATGCTCAAGAACAAAACATGTATAGCTGCATTTATAAACTGCCTATTAATGTTGGGGCAATGCTTTATAAAGGATGAATTGACTATTTACTAATGATTCATAGCGTGCAGTTATTATAAAGTGTTACTGACATTGAAATTGTGTTGTTGTAGAAATGCTTGTTTAGCTAAAGTTAACATTTAAATAACTGTTTTTATGCATTAATATTGTATTCATGTATTTTTTAAGATGTGTATGCACAATTTTTTGTTATTTGAACTGGATGTTTTCTGTCTTTATAGGTCTTGATTTCAGAATGACTTTTATTCTTTTATTTTATGCCACTTTTGGGAGTTTCCCCATTTCTACACAGAACAGGCTGCAGGCACGAGTGTGATGGTACCTCGACTGTGGTGGCGGCTTTCTGGGTCTTTGTCCCGATGAGATCCACATGGATAAACTGAGAGCGCATGTATTTCTTGGCCACATCATAAACCCAGGAGGGACACGTGGCTGAGAACAGCAGCGTCTGCGGTTTCTCCTCCGCATCTATGAGAGAAGAGTTCATCAATTCTGTTCAGAGATGCAAAGCAACTTTCCGAAAACAGGATGTACATCTTTCATGACTATCGGTGGTATTCAGAACAGAACAAGGATGAAAAATTAGTAGTTATAAAATGATATATTAAACTATAAAATAAAGCACAAAATAGGCTATAGTGGCATTCATTATAGGAGCCTACAAGCAAAACTGAAACGGCACTGGGCTCACGAGCCGGTCTCATTCCACAAGAATACAAATATTTCCATTTTTGCCATATTTGCAACATTGGGTTGCTAAACTATTCATTACAACCTAAATAAGGCTTTATACTTCACTCATGTTGTAATATTTGTGTAAAACCCTTCACATGCGCTAAAATGTTTGTTTGGGTGCTGCACGCTGATTTTACAGCGGATCTTTTAAAATAAACAGTGTAACTTATGTTTGGTTGATCGCATTTTAGTTTGATGATGAATGGCTGAAATGTCAGGCAACGCTACAGCTAATGTGTGTGTGTGTGTGTGTGTGAGAGGTACCTGTGCGATCAGATGGATTTAAATCAAATAAAGATATAAAGAAATACAATGCATTAAGAGTGTCACAAAGACGAGCATATACTTGAAGTTTTTTTTCCTTTTGTTAATTATATTATAGCCTATTATATATTTAGTGTGGTCTTTATTTTATTGCTTTTATAGACTTAATTTCTGTTTTCTGATTTGAGCGTAGCCACCGCTGATAAAATCCAAGTTTTGCATTGAAACGACCACTTTTCTGTCATATGTTTGTTGGTAAATGAGGCCCAATGTGAACAGGAGTATTAGACGAGTGGATCGGATTACCTTTATAATAGGACGCAGAGAGGATCTCCTCCACCTGCTCTGCGAAGCCCATGTCCAGCATCTGGTCCACCTCGTCCAGAACCACGTGCTTGACCTGAGACAGGTCCAGCTGGTTATTCTGCAGATGGTCTCGGATTCGACCCGGCGTTCCCACCAGGATGTCGATGCCATTGCGGATCGCCTCCACTGATCATACGGGTCAATCATCAGGTTATTACACATCTTCAAGCTGTATTTTATTGTGTATACATACACACATATACACATTATATATATACACATATATATACACATATATATATACACATACATACATATATACACATATATATATATATATATATATATATATATATATATATATATATATATATATATATATGAATGACCCTGGACCACAAAACCAGTCATAAGGGTAAATTTTGTGAAATTGAGATTTATACATCATCATCATCTGAATAAATAATCTTTCCATTGATATATGGTTTGTTATGATCGGACAATATTTGTCTGAGATACAACTATTAGAAAATCTGGAATCTGAGGGAGCAAAAAAATCTAAATATTGAGAAAATCTCCTTTAAAGTTGTTCAAATGAAGTTCTTAGCAATGCATATTACTAATCAAAAATGAAGTTTTGATATATTTATGGTAGGAAATTTACAAAATATCTTCATGGAACATGATCTTTACTTAATATCCTAATGATTTTTGGCATAAAAGAAATGTATAATTTTGACCAATGCAATGTATTTTTGGCTATTGCTACAAATATACCCCAGAGACTTAAGACTGGTTTTGTGCTCCAAGGTCACATATTTTCCCATTCTTGGTCACAACTAAACTACATGTTTTCAAAAAACAACTACTACAACTACTGTGTGACGTTTAAAAGTCCTACTTTGTGGGTTGTATGAACTTCCTCCGTAGAAACAGGTAACAGACAGTTTCCTGGTGACGTCTTTGAAGTCTTTGGCCACCTGAATGGCCAGCTCACGAGTCGGTGTCAGAACCAGCACCTGTGTGGACACACATCGCTTCAGAATGATGGACAAAGCTGTGGAGGGTAGGGTGCATTTCTGTAGTTTCACGCAAGTGTTTTAGAACTGAAATGTAAAAAATGTATATACACAAGAAGTGCATTGTATCAAATGATTCATTTAAAAGACACTTCATATAAAGTGGGTCCAAATGCAGCAAACTAGTGCATAGCACTCATGAACTCCTTCAGTATCCCAGGATGCACCACATTAGTTTCGTAAAGTCAATGCAAATCCAAAATTCTGACTGGCAGTCAATAAATGAGGCATGCAAAGGGGATGCAAACTTTTGCACTCAACAGTACTGGTAAGGGTCCTCACACTTTCCAGGGCCCTTCTAATACAGCGCTGTTCAAAAACCACTGAAAAATCATGCATTTAAAAAACTTAAACTCTCAATAAAAGCTAAAATTTTACTACTTGTGATTTGAGTAGTGATTCTGCACCATTTCTGGGTTACTAATCAAAAGGAAATTAAATCAGTGACATGCGGGTTTTCTTTCCCTCTGGATCCACTCAAATCATCAGGGGAAGTTCCTGTAAAGCTTCCAGTGCTTATATGGCATTAAAGCAAAAGACAAGACAAGCCTAATATTAAAGCATCCTTAAATTCATGTCAGTAATTTTGATTTAGATTAAGATGATCAAAGCGTTTTTGAAAAACACCATTATTGACTTTAGACCTTAGAAAACGTGGTTTTGTTTAGTTTCTGGTTCACTTGCAAAAAGGGCAGTGTGAAAGCGAACCGCTCTAAACAAACAAATCAACATTGTATTTGGTGCGGAACAAAGCAAGTGAACTAGCGGACTTTCCTGGTGTGAATACACCCTTAATTCAAAGACTAAACAAGATTATTTTTCTTTCCCCATTGGCAGAGATTTTTGCTTCTTTCAAGCAAAAGCTTAAAAAAAAAAAAAAGGGATAACTTTTTCAGAAAAAAGGCATAATATCTTAAAGCAGTGGTTCTCAAACTTTTTATAGTAGCACCTCAGAAAATATTTGTCTCTCTAAGTAGCACCATAATGAGCAGCATTAAAATCCTGTAGTGTAGCAGGCCTAATTATTCAGATACAGCACTTTGATGTCAGCCACTTTAACATTGTAAATACGCAGTTTGAACATTAGCACTGCACTCTGCTTACATACAGGTAAATAACAGGGGTGCTCCGATTGATCAGTTACCGATCACTATCGGCCGATGTTGATCTTGTGCGTGTCGTGAGAGGTTTGGCACGACATGCAGTGCACTGTGTCTCAGTCTCGGTCCGGTGAAATAATTATAATGCTGAAGGTGAGGTACAATTCATGTTTCTTCATTAGACAACTTCCTAAGTAATTTGAAATCTTTGTGAGACTTAATTTCACAAATAGTGAAATGCTCTCTCTCTAAAAATGTGCAAATGGCTTAAGATTACATCTCGTCTGCACTATAAGAGAGCTGCACAGTTGACAGGGATTGTCACCTGCACAATAGAGGCAGTGTCGCATCTTCACTAAAGTTTATAAATTGCATTTAACTCTTGCCAGTGCTTAAGACTGTGCATGGCTGTGGTCCAGCAGTGCGTTCCTGGAGCAGTCTGCAGCAGTGCAGCGATTGAGTCAAAATTAAAGTGACTCGTGGAGGTAGGAAAAAGTTCTTTATGAACCACAGGATTGCTTGTAGTAAAGATTTAAATGCAAAAAAAGGCAGTAGATCTGACTGTGTCTGTCAGTGGTAAGTTTCAATTTAGAATGGTTGTGATAATGTAAGAAAGTATTTGAAATGTTTTGCCACTTGCAACTGTGTTGTGCTGTGTGTAAGCTATTGTGCAACAATTGCACGAGCGTAAAAACAAAAATGCACTGCATGATCAAACATTTAGGTGAGAAATATATATTTTTGAAAAATGCTCCCCTTCACCCCTCAAAAAAAAAAAAAAAAACCCTCACAAGAGTCACCTATGAGAGGGAAATTCTCCCATTTTCAAAAATGAAATTCAGGCACTGAATAAAAGGTCTAAAATTCCTGATTGGAGTATTATAAATAATTCTACATGATAAAAAGAAGGCTTTAAAAAGATCGGTGATCGGATCGGCAGATACTGCTTTCTGTGATCGACGATCGGCCTCGAAAATCCTGATCGGAGCACCCCTAGTAAATAAAACCTGTACTGTATTTACATGTTTATTAAAAAAAATAAACACTTTACTCGATTCAATTTGAGATTAAATTGAAATGTATTGTGTTTTATATATTAATTCAGTGATTCCTCATCAAGTAAATGCAAAAAAGTAAAAGTAAATGCATATTGATTCAGGAATTTTAGATATATATCTGAAAACAAGACAAAAACCTTTTTTTTGCAGTGCAGAACAGCAGCATTTTCACGAGTGCACTTTTGAGCAGCCCTGTGTATTTCATGGTATTTTAAAAGCACTTGTTTACAGCATGAGCCCATAATGCAGCATAACGCATATATCCTCAGGCAGCGTTACCTTCGGGGCCCGGCCTCTCCTGCGGTCCTCTGCTCCCGACTGCAGCTTCTCCACCAGAGGAACAGCAAACGAGAAGGTCTTCCCCGTGCCGGTCCTCGCCTGACCGATCACATCTTTCCCATCATACACAGAGTTAAAGGTCTTCACTTGGATGTCAAAGAGATACGAAACACCACGGGCTAAAAGAAAGAGAAATATTTGACGTAAGTCAGAGTGTATTTCAGTGATGTGTTTCTGAGTCTGTGTGAGCAGCGTTACCCTGCAGCAGTTTGATGGTGTTCTGGGAGATCCGGAAGTTGGAGAAGGCTCCTTCTTTCTGCTCCGGAGTTTCCTAAAGAAATAATCAGATGGTCAGAACTCACCGGAGCAGCTCACTGTGAACAGAAGCAGAGGAATGAAGCGCTAGTACACACTTTCTCCTGGTCGTTGTCCGAGTCCTCGCTGGACGGTGCAGGTGTATCTACTACAGCTGATACAGAGGTTTTATCCGTCTCTCCGTTGCCCATCACGTCCTCCACATTTGCCTTTTTCTTCTTTTTCAGCTGTACAGAGATTTTAGTAAACGACATGCGCTCCAGGATAATGATTTACACGAGATCAGAAGGAATCCGTTACCTTGACCTGGTTTGTGTCCGTGTTTCCGTTCATGTCTGTGGACTCGGTGGGCATCTTCTCAGCCTTCCTCTTTTTAGGAGCCGGTGAATCACACTCATCTGCCTCTGCCTCCTGCTTCTGTTTTTTCATTTTCTTTTTCTTTTTCTGGAGAAAAACAAGAGACAAAAATAAGAGGCTCATCAGAGGTAGGAACGTGCCAGTGATCCATTATAGCAGAGAAAAATAAAGCCCTTTCCACCCAGTATTAAGAATTGTCTTGATTTAGTCAAGACTCAACTCTTATTTTATCCCATCCTGAGTCACATTTTAGGCCTCATTCCCTCCTGAATTCGGCACTGAACACTTACGATGCGATCAAACATCAGCTCTCGTGATGGGCTGAATGTCATTATCATTAAAGTGATCGTTCACCCAGAAATTCAAATTCTGTCATATCATTATAACCCCATAAAACTCATCCATCATCACTGATTTACATATTTCTAATATACTCTCATCATTTATGGCTATCCATTGAACAGGAAAAATATTTGTGACTGGTAATTTTTCTCCAGGTGCAGGTGTGGCAAAAAGTTAGTTTTAGTGAAATACAGTTAATTTAATTTACAGTGCAGCTGTTTTAGTATTATTGTTGTAAGGTAATTGTTTGGCTTCCTACAACACTCGTGTGAAATGAGACAGACTAAACAGAGGGCTGAGTCTCCTTTCAATATCAGGTTCAATTCAACTCTTTTCTGTGCTCAATTTACAACCTGCTTCCTAATTTTGAACTCTCAAAGTGCACCAAATAGATTAATTTAACTTTAAAATGTGCAAACCTTTCTCCCGGGACCCCCACCAGTCCACTAGTTTTAGTGATTTAATGCCAAACGTGCAGCGTTAAAAATGTATTTTAATGAAAATATTAATTGTATAATGATTAAATATTAGCTGATGCTTTCTGAATATAGCTTCTCAATTATGACAGGTGTCCTAATTAAATAATTCAATAGAGCCACACACACACTGACAGACACACACAGACAGACACACACAGACACAGACAGACAGACAGACACACACACTGACTGACACACACACACACACACACACACAGACAGACACACGGACAGACACACACACAGACAGACACACGGACAGACACACACACACACACACACACACACACACACACACAGACAGACAGACAGACACACGGACAGACACACACACACACACACACACACACAGACAGACAGACAGACACACAGACAGACACACGGACAGACACACGGACAGACACACGGACAGACACACACACACGGACACACACACACACACACACACACACACACACACACACACACACACGTGCTGTTGGTGTTAATGCTAATCACACGTGCTCGCAGATGTAATTTACGTCACATATTTCGACTCCACGTGAGCACAGTGTCTGAGGAGAGTAGAGAAAGCACAAGAGCAGGACATGTGCACTGTGTGAACTCCGACTCTAACAGGGCAGAAGAGATATCGGACGGTAGCGCTAGCGGTGTGTGTTTGTGTGACTAGCGAGCTCCTCTCACCTTCAGCAGCTGCAGGCCGCTCTCCGCCTCCTCCATCAGCGCGCTCGCATCGGCCACAGGCAGGATCTTGGACGGCATCTTAGATGTTGTGAGGCAGACGGACATGTGCGACTGTACTGAGATCGCACCGGAGGAAAAGAAAGAACCGGAAGCGACGTGTGTAGAAAGGAAGCGCTCCTTCACAGAAATGAAACAGTAGCCTCGAGTGGGCGGGGCTACATTCACAGCGCGCGACATTCTGGTGGCCAGTAGAGAGAAACTAATTAAATGTTTATGTAAAAGAGCGATGGATCAAAAGTATTAACATTAAAACCGCAAACGATGTGGCGAAGTCTCTTTGAAGAAGAGTCTCTTTGATAAATCAGAAATCACTTCCGCTGTGAATTTGACCAATCGTAAACAGGCTGAGTGACCCGCCCCGCCTCCGGCAGACATGGCTGTTTGTTTATTTCTAGTCTACAAACTGATGTGACGCAGTACCCGGATAACTGCGCCACGCTGTACGGAACGCCATACGGGTCAAAATTAAAGCCCGTGTGTTAAAGCCCCGCTCACAGCACGTGCTGCTTGTTTCCGTGTTTCAGTCGCTCGTGGGCGTGCCTCTAATTAAGTTATTGGTTACATGTCTGGACAAATGCGACCACAGATCATACATATTAATAATCAAACCAAATATGAATCTTAAACCATATTCGGACGGGACTAGTTTCGATTATCACTTGACATCTGTGATTTTCATGTAGCAAAACCATGCTTTAGTTCAACTATTTTATTATTTTTATTTGTAGTAAAACCATGTTTAATTTTTGTAAAGATACATACGTAATCAAAACATATAACTGAGTGCAGAAATGAAGGCGAGTAATCTAACCTGATGCTGATATTAAAGTAGTCTTAACGGTTTACTCTTAATAATAAAACTCTAGAATTCATTTTCTTGTCGCTGCAGTAGTTATTCTGCTGTTGCCTGTTGAAGAGTCTTACAGTATATAAACTACAGTAGTGTATTAACCAGATGAAACCATTAACGGAAATCAGTTCAAACTCCAATACTGATGCAATCAATAATCATAATCAACAAGAACTATCAAATATTACTCATCAACACACTGACACCGATGAGGTTTCTTTTCCACTCATGGTTTTATTATACGTTTGTGCAACTGTCATAAAGTCGTGTTTGACACATTGGTGCACCGAGTTACACCTCTTAAATGTATTGAAAACATTAACATAAGTATTACCACTTACAAAGAACGATATTTTGTACATTATAGACTGACATGCACAATCTTAAAATCCACATCTCTGACAGGTTTCAGTGAATCGGGTTCTTTCAATTTAATTAGATCTCATTTATTAAAGTCAAATATGCAGTTAATAACCAAAGAAAAACATCGGTTACGGAATGAGACTCGGACAGAGGATTAGAAAAATATGCAGATGTTTATTAACAGCAACAGATAGAAGTGGAAATGGCAGGTGAGTAGTAAGGGCAATAGAACAGTTCTTGGATCGAGTGGGATAGTAACCTGTTTCACAGGAGATCATGGGAAGGAGACAGGAGCTAGCACACACCTCAGAAGATAGCAGCAAGGATCCACAATACAGATGCACCTGGAGGAGCCGATGGAGAGCACACACATACACACACACACACACACACACACGGAGACACAGAGGGTAAGTACACAAGGTAAGCATTTCTCAGTAACACTTGAGTTTGAGTAGACCGAGTCCTCTTCATATGACCGAGACCAGACACAAGTGGAGTGAGGTGTGTGCTTATGAAGGAGTGCTGATGATGCTAAGAAGCAGGTTCACCAAACAGGACATGTTTTCTCTGCTTGGGCCAGTTTGAGATCTCAAGGGGCTCCAGTAACTCAACAAGATATTCGCTCTGCAGACGTTCTTTTAAGTTGTCAGTTACCTATTGATCTTCCCAGTGATGTCCACACCTTTAAACCAGCCAGATGAGATACTGTGTTCAGCCTCGCTTGAAGAACCGCTCTATGAAGTGTGGCTTCCCTTCTCTGCAGCTTCAGTCTGAGACGCTGAAGAACATCCTTCATACATGCCACATCAGACAGAAAACGTGCATTTGTGAGGTGCTTTTTATTGTTTCTTTCAACAATGTTTTGCTAATACAGGAAAACCTTTCCACACTGATTTTACTGTGTTGGATATGGAAGCCCGTTTCCACCACTGAATAAAAATACAATTGCGAGTTTACATCTGACAATTCAGACTTTTTTTCTCAGAATTGTGAGATAGGCCTATACACTTACAATTTATAAAGTTATAAAGTCAGAATTGCGTGACATAAACTCGCAATTCTGAGAACATATCAGTCTTTTTGTCCCCTCAAAATTGGACTTTATAACTCGCAAATCGCAATTGCAAGTTTATATCTCACAATTCTGAGAAAAAAGTAAAGATAAACACTTCAAATTTACTGCAGCCAGACACAGTGGCGGAGCGGGGGGCTGGCTAATTGGGCTTAAGCCCCGAATGTTTTGTCAAAAGCCCCGAATCGTTTAGGTTTTTTAAAATAACTTCAACTTTGTTTCATTTCCTCTCAGTCTTTCTGACAGGAGCGGCAAAAAATTAAACAAAAGCTCTATTACCATGCGTGGTGTCGGACGGTACTCCACGCGTCCGCACGAGCGCGAAGGTGAGCGTGGCAAAAATGACGTCATCACTCAGCTTGTATGAATTTGAATTTATATTGAATTTTTATTTTTTTTTTACTGAGTAACTATCATAATTTTCCCAGATAGTGTATAGATTTTTAGGCATTCTATTATCTCAAACAGCCTGAAAAATAGTGCATTTAGCTGACGTAATTGGGAAAAAATCTCCACGGGGGAGCATGCCCCCGGACCGCCCTAGGTTTGGGCTAAGCCCCGAATGTTTACATCGTCTGGCTCCGCCCCTGGCCATACAGTTTTCAATGAGTCATGTACCGCTGACTCCGAGCAATCAGCTAGACAATGTATGGATTTCACTCTGGGAAAATCTTGTTTTAGCTTTGTATTATTTGAGCTGTTTGAGTTGACGCACCATCAGCATCAACACCGATGAGGTTTTGGTACAGAAAGTTCTCATCAAAGCCAGCTTCCTCCAAAGGCAAACTCCCTGTAGATAGAATCTGGAAAATAACCATAGCCTACATACCTGCAGCAGCAACACAAATCTGTGTAATGTCTGCAAGTACCATAAATAACCACAGGAGGGGGTCCTTGAACACCAATAATTATAACTAAATGCCTGTTTCTTGCTCGACTCCAAATCAGCTATCATTTCTCAGGTGCTGGACTTCATTGTGTCTCCCTTTCTGTTCCCTAAATACATCAGTGGTAAAATTAGAGCATTACAATGTGACATGCACAATACCAACTTCTCTCTACCACAAGAAAGGCTAGGGTATGACTGTTGTGTATCATTGCCAGCAGCGGCTCGCCCATAGAGGGCGCTGGGGCGCCGACCTCCCTGCCAGTTTTTTTTATTTTTTTATTTAATAATAAGAAGTTTTTAATAATCTCTCATTTTGAAAAATGATCTGTGTTAATGACATGCTATTAATGGTTTTACTTTAGAATGTGTTTAGAACTCTCCAGAATGATATTTGCATTCACTTCATGTTGGTGTAGTAGTAGCCAATAGGCTGTCTTCCCTGGGCTCCAGTTCGCTCAGCCCTACAGTGCTGGAATTTAAGCCAATGGTTCCCCAGTTGCTACGCAAAAAAGTTTATATTTTGCCAATCATCGTCGTCGAATTTTATGGTTTGGGGGCTCTGAAAATATCGCCCCTAGTACCAAGATTAGAGCAGTGCACCTGCTGCGCAGGACATTTACCTCAGAGGAGAGCGAGTGCAGTATGGCAGCGCCGGCGACGTCGAGTAGCATTAATGTAATAATTTTACTGATTTTAAATGGTTAACTTTTAAGGAATTAATTAGATTAATTATTACTCAATTCTAATTTGTTAAATGTATTTAATAATATTGCTTGTAATCTGTTGCCACAATTTTGAGTGAATATAGCGTATTCATTTTTCTGCTGTCATTCTCTTACTCACTCAGTCTCTCTCTCTCACTCACAGTCACACACCACGTTTCACACACATTTGCCATTAAAATAGTGATCTCAATAGGAATGTAACTGTATGTTTGCTTTGCTTTTTTTGTTTCGAAGTTCTGAGCTGGATTACTGTGTTTCATACTAGTTAAAATGTTAAAATAATTTTTCTTCTCATACTTGGTGTTCTTCAAGAATGTTGTCCCACGCTTTCTTTGAGAGCCTTCTCTCTTTCTCTAGTATCAACACAGACTTATCCATTATCCAATTTGTCTACAGTGAACTTTAAAGATATGTAGTCTACAGCTGGGGATTGATTAAAGAACTAGATTGTTGTATTTCCTAAGTGAAGTGAGAGCGGAGCGAAAATCAAAGATTTTGACTGAAGCAAGGAATTTTTGAAAGTCAGGAGTTTGCTCCGAGAGCGCTCCGCTACCGCTCCATCACGAGCACAATTAATGCCAACAGCTCATAATATAACTGCATTTTATCAAGAATTGATGCGATTATCTAGCTTGACACTGATGTAGCCTATCACTCAAATCAGACAGAAGGTGAAGGTTATGAAAATGGCGATGGACAGTTAATGGACAAATAATTAAAACACAGTTTCACTAGACAGATGTTGCACAGACGTGCGGGACTAATGCAATCCCACTCTCACAAATACATTCAAATAAATGTAATCTTATTGTGCTTCTCTATCTATATCTGACTAAATAGTTGATAAAATAACTGATTAAAATGTAGTTAAGACTTTCAAAGAAAATTTGAGCTTCAAAACGCTACAATGACAGATTTAACGTTTTAATACTGATAACAGCTTGGTAAATCATTTAAAGCACCTAGCCTACTAGAAGAAAAGAAATAGCCTAACACAAATAGCCCTTTTTGTCTTATCAGATCTGCTCAAGGGCTCTTATGTTTAAGCTACATTTACTTTATCCAAAGCAAACCACAATGCAATTAACACAGAGACCTACATTTTTTGTGGTGTTCATGGGCTATGAGATCGATTCGAACCCATGATTCTGATTAGCTACATTTTTGCCAAAATCATGCTGTGAAAATCTTCTCTAATAAAATGTTAGAAATAACCAAAAGATTACTTGTTACAAATAAACAAAGATGGAAGAAGTTTTTCTTTTCTTTTTTCTAAAAAGAAATTTTATTATCAAGTGAGCATCAATCGCTTATTTGACATTACAGACACTGAATTATCCTAAATAAAATGAATAGAGAAGGGAAATGCGCTGGGGAGCAGAACAGAAAAAGACAAAGGGGGGAAAACAATGCATTAAAATGAGTACAGCTCAACTAGTCCCTTTCGTAGAAAATTTTGAATTCAAAATAGGTCATTTCTGGTCTTCACAAGTTTTTGAAAACTCTTCATACTATTTATCCTAAAGTAAAAACAGTGCTAAACTTTGACAAAAAGTGTTTTTTATGTTATAATAGTGATTTTTTTAATGTCTAAATATAAATTCTAAAGCAAACAGTGAAAATAACTGTATTAGAAAAGGCAGATGTACCAATGAGTGATTGCAGCCATCTACTGGTCATAGTGGTAATATCAAGTAATTTTCATTTTGCTAAGTGAATTTCAACCAGACGGTAGAGATCTTCTTCTTGCATGGCACATTTTCCATGAAATATCTACATAAAAAAAAATATATAATATATATATATATACTGCTTCCTTTTTGAGTAAATATATATAAAAATAGGCACAATTTAGAGACAAAAAAAAAAACCTGTTTAAAATGGGAGCAATATGGCAATGTTTTTTGTGGTAAGGAATCATGGGAGAGGAGGGTGGCATCTTTGTCACTTTTTTCACCCCTGATTAACAAAGTTTTCTGTGAGGGTTAGTGCTAGGGAATAAATTGTGACCCATGCTGGTAAAATGAGTCGGAATGAGCATTTTTCAAAAATGAGTTCTTTTGATTTTCATTCTCCATTAAAATACCTTCAAAATGATATGTGACTTCTTGGAATTGGAAAAAAAACAGCTGTTTGAAGGCGATAGAGTCAGCAGTTGAACTTTTCTGAAGATTCCAAAGTAAAATCACCAAGCAACGTTGCATATTTTCCTCCAATTCTTTTCTTTATAATAATTACTGTATTATTAATTACAATATAAAATAGTCAGCGCAATCGTTTTGTTTTCATCAGCATGGGATTTAAAATCATATTTCACTGGTTTGGACTCATACAATCGAGAATTCGATTATTCACAAAGCTGGAATGCTGCGCTTTGCAACGATAGGTCTACAACTTGGGTTGAGAAGCAGCAGCAGTTGTCCAGAAGTGAGCAGAGAAAAGGTACTCCTCTCAGAAAATGTACAAATAAAGATCATTTTAGATATTTAATTACTATTTGGAGCATTGGGATCGCTAGAAGAAGGCTTAATGAACAAATTTTTGTGAAAACCTCAAATTCGACCAAAACTGACATTTTTGTGGGGGTGACAACACTGATCTTGCATACCCCTCAGCAAATTTGTGCCCCTGGTGACAAGCCTAGTTGCCACCCCTCATTCTGCTCTTGCCCCCGCTTTGCCACCCCAAGTATGAAATCCTGGACATGCCCCTGTTTGGATGAAAACCGGGAGGTTTGTGACTGTCCCATAGATTATCAAATAAACAACACTGTCAAGGTCCAGAAAAGTATGAAAGACATCGTCAGAATAGTCCATCTGCCATCAGTGGTTCAATCTGAATTTTATGAAGCGGCGAGAATACTTTTTGTATGAAAATAAAATAAAAATAGCACCATTTTGGAGAGTATCCACTGAATGCAAATAGCATACGCTGTTCTGTGTCAGCCGAGCCACCAGAGCGGACTAAACTTGGCATCAGATTCGGGGAGTAGAGTGGGCTGCCACCTCTGGGGAAACTATGGCGGTGTGACACATAACTGGCAGGACAGAGAGTACATTGTCTATTTCCAAGACTGACGGTGCTGTGCCTGCGGAACAGGAGTGAGTAGCGGCCGGAAGGCTTGCTGGCATTGAAATCGTGCCACTTGAGAACGCTGAAATCATGTCGCTTGATTGTACTGAGACAGCGGTGCTTGGGAGCATAGAATCTGCGCGGCTCGGGAACGTAGAGACCCTTGGAATGCCAGCAGCTTGCACTGACATCAACTGAGGGTCCTCTATGCTGGATGCCAGCCTCAAACGCCTTGGGACTGACTTTGTGTCTTCAAATGCAACGTTCATGATGCTCTGGAACACTGGAGTGGCATCTGTGATGGCTGAAGACTGTGGCCTGACAACGAGCCCCTGCCCCTTTGAGGTCCAACTGTCCTTGCAGTCCAGTCTACGTGTCCCCGGTCCGCGATTTCTGCTGAGGGTAGGGGTGTTCGTTATGACGATTTTTGATTGTGGACGATAAAATTGTCTGCTAAAAGCATGACCTGCTTTTTTGAAGAAATATCGTAGTATCGTGCAACAGCGCACATTCTGTCAGCTTGGATTTTTTATTTCCTTTTTGAGTATTATTATATTATTATTATTATTATTATTATTATTATTTTCTATGATGTAACATTTACATGTTAGCAAACATTCAAATCTTTATTTCAGAAATTGAGAAAAATATCACATTCTGTTATTTTGTTAATTATTTAAAAAAATGAATCCAAAGAAACAAATGGAAAAACAAAAATCACCTTTAAAATATATGTGTACTAGGATACTTCCTGCTGTTAAAAAAAGAAAAGAAAATAGTACGCCATAGAAAATAGTACTCCATTGTCCTGTTTACAACTGGTATTAAAATCCATCTTGGGTGATCTGATCACAAGTGATCAGCATTGTGAATTCTACATGCTGTAACAGACTTGGGTCTGTTATCATGTTCCATACTTCCCACCACTAGGGGGTGCAAGAGGGCTCATGCATTGGGTTTATAAGTGAGCTGTAGTAGAAGAAGTTAGATGGACGTTTCAAGCCAGTCGTCGGATAGATCGTGAAATAAAGCGTACAATAAAGTTCAGAAGTGTTAAAAGATTGACACGGCTGACGGGAGGCATTCATTCTGTGGCGAGCAAACTGAACGGAGAGAGATTAGTTTCCTGGGACTGAGGTGGACAGAGAAGATAAGTTAAGTTGGATTGTTTGTCAACTTAGAAGTCAGCCCATGTCAGGTGGGAGTGAGGGGGGTGGGAAGGACGAAAGGGAATGGGGACAGATAAAGAGTAAGAAGGGGAAGAGAAATCGTAAAATAAATCAAGAAATTGATAGTCATATGGATAGAAGCGTTAAGAGTAGAAACGTGGATAATCAGCAAAATGAGGAAGAGTTTAAAATGCTCTTTAAAGTGAGGGATGATAGTGGGGGTTTTGGAACTATTAACCCACTGAAGATCTCAAGTGCTATAAAACGTGAGGTTAGGCAAGCTAAGACTCTAGCGGATGGTATGCTAATGATAATGTGTAAAACAGCTGAACAAAAAACTAAAGCCTGTAAAGTGAAGCATTTGAGCGGTAAGAGTGTAGAGGGTTTCATCCCTGGATCTAAAGGAGCAAAAGGATTTATATATAATGTGCATTACGAAATTTCAGAGGAAGAATTAAAAACCAATCTGAAAGGAGCGAAGGTTGTTAAAGCTACTCGCATGGGAAAGAATCAAAGAGGAGAACGTAGAGAAAGCTCTGCGGTATTGTTGACATTCATGGAAGAAGATTTGCCAGAGAAAGTCATGCTAGGCTATCTGTGTTTCAGAGTCAGGAAGTATGAAAGACCTTCTCTGAGATGTTATAAGTGTCAGAGGTTTGGGCATATAGCAGCAGTATGTAGAGGTAAATGCAGATGTGGAAATTGTAGTGAAGATCATGACATTAGTGATGTAATGTAAAAGCCAGATTAAATGCTGTAATTGTAGGGGAAACCATGTGGCTGCATTTAAATGGTGTTCCTTTCATGAAAAGGCTATATTAGTGCAGAAAGTAAGAGATGAGAACAGGGTTTCATATGCAAAAGCAGTGAGAAGGATTGAGGGAGTAAGTGGGAATGATCAAGCTACAGGACCGGTGAAGCCTCAACAAGTGATCTCAAATGTCCCAGATGATTATATAATGATCAAAAAGAAGGCATTTCTGGCCTTTTTTCAGAAGCAGTGTGGAGAATTAAAGAGTTGGCAAAGAATAAATCAGATGTTGCAAGAGAGGTGATTGCAGTAGCAGATAAATTTCTCAAGATCAAGGATATTCAACCAGAGATGTTGTATAAATTCATGCATGAAGGATTGTCAGGGAGTCAGCAGGTATTTATCAGGCAGGGGACAGAAGAGGTAGCTGAGGAATATGAGTCAACTGAGGATGAGATGGATTGTTAAGTATATACACTCACCTAAAGGATTATTAGGAACACCATACTAATACTGTGTTTGACCCCCTTTCGCCTTCAGAACTGCCTTAATTCTACGTGGCATTGATTCAACAAGGTGCTGAAAGCATTCTTTAGAAATGTTGGCCCATATTGATAGGATAGCATCTTGCAGTTGATGGAGATTTGTGGGATGCACATCCAGGGCACGAAGCTCCCGTTCCACCACATCCCAAAGATGCTCTATTGGGTTGAGATCTGGAGACTGTGGGGGCCATTTTAGTACAGTGAACTCATTGTCATGTTCAAGAAACCAATTTGAAATGATTCGAGCTTTGTGACATGGTGCATTATCCTGCTGGAAGTAGCCATCAGAGGATGGGTACATGGTGGTCATAAAGGGATGGACATGGTCAGAAACAATGCTCAGGTAGGCCGTGGCATTTAAACGATGCCCAATTGTGTGCCAAGACTAAAGTGTGCCAAGAAAACATCCCCCCACACCATTACACCACCACCAGCAGCCTGCACAGTGGTAACAAGGCATGATGGATCCATGTTCTCATTCTGTTTACGCCAAATTCTGACTCTACCATCTGAATGTCTCAAAATGTCAGGGGAAGGCATTGCTTTCCTGCTGCATCTCCAAAGTGAAGCTGTCCTGATTGAGAAACTTCTAGTTTCCTGCTTAATAGAAGAAAATAACTTCTTGATGCATATTATTGACTGCTTTCTGGATTATTCGTGAAATGGGAGATCAAATGGATTTCTATTCATGAACTTTGCTGGCATCGCTTGTGGATCCTATTGGATTTGGTGCACAAGGATAGTAGTAGTAGCCCTTTATTGTCACTAGTCACAAGTACCAGCGAAATTAGCCATCAACCTGTCCATACATACACAAACATACATACAATATGACAAGGGGGTAGACAGGACAGGAAGACAGGGAATTTTGGAAGATAATACAGCATAAACATGAGGAAGGGAGAGGAGAAAAAAATATAACCCCCAGACTATGCTCCTGCGGGAGTACAGTGTGAGAACAGGAAAAAAAAACACCTCAGCAACAGAAGCACATAATTATAACAGACACATGACTAGCAACGGGGGGAGAGTTGATCCAGCTCTGGCAAGCAGCCATCCGGTCCTGCAGCCCAAGGCGCCGGTCACAGACCCGCTTGTCAGGTGGCGGTGAAAAGAGGCGAAGGCGTTGGATTAGGGTTGGGAGGTGAATGCTTATCAGTATATGAGTGGAGTTCGTGTGTTCGTTGGCCTGGTGAGTCGTCACGCTGGAATTCAAAAACAAGTTGCCTCAGTCCGCAGATTGTAATAGCGACACAGCAGGTTGCCACGGAAACAGCCTTGGTCAGGACCCCGACAAAGTCGACAACATCAGGTGTCTGGAAGGGGGGAGGAACGCAAGAGAGCGTCTTCACTGCAGTGCTCTTCCGGGGTTGTTTACACCAGCAGTGACCTTGCCGAGCCAGCTGGTTTAGGGGAGCCGAAAGAAGATAAGATTGCGATTGTTTGGTCTTGGATCGAGTAGCCGCATTCCAATTTCACGGCTACTCTCTTAGTCCTTTCTGGTCTCCAAATCCATCAATTTTCAATCATGACGGGCAGCCTTGTGAGGCTTTGGACAGCTGTTTCCGTCTCCTGAATTCTTCGATAACCCAGAGCAAAGCCTAATCCAATCAACAGAAAACCCGTTATCGTGGTTCCGAATAGGTAGATATCGTCAATGTCCTCCATGGAAAGAGCCGCCAGACACACGACCCCGATCAGGTTCCCCGATCCCAGGCTTCTCGTCGAGAAGATGGTGTCAATTTCGTTGCGAGACCAGTTGATCAAATCCATGATTTTTCCATTTTTCAGAGCAGTGCAGAAGGAATCTCTCAAGTACAAGACGAGACGAAGAGCAAGCAGGGAAGATAAGGGGAGGACAGGAGATGCGACCGCCCTCGCTGAGAGCCAAACGAGAAAAAAGAACAAACTTTTGCTGTGAATCTTGGATGGACTATTTTGGATCATTGTTTTTCTCTCTGTTATATTTCTCTGCATGCAAGAATGGCAAGGATCTCTTTCATTCATCAATGGACAATTTCAAGGTTTCTTGTAACCATCATACATACACACGTTTATATTTCATTATTTGAATTGTTTTTTTGTTTTGTTTTTTCATTTCAAAGATTTGGTATTTGCTTGTTTTCTTTATTTGTTAATTCAAGTGTGGGTTTCTTTTGTGTTGTCAATTACTTGTGTGTATGTATATATATACATAAACATGAAGCATCCATGAAGCTTTAGTGTTTTGTGTTCAAGCTATTGAACTATAAGCTATTGATTCATGTTAATGGTTTGTTTTCGGCCCCTCCCAAAATTCAGATTTATAACAGTGTTTTTAACCTGTGCAGTTAGGAATTTGTTATATAGTAGCGCCCGAAAAGGGACTTAGAACAACTAACTTCATTTACATTTATTGAACTGTGTTTAAGACTTTATAGGATATGGCAAGCCATAATGCTCAGGAAGGGGATGAGGCCGGACCTGATTTAGATTTCTCTTCTGAACCTTTTACCAGCCACCGAGAACCACTCAAGGAGCTGATTAATACTTTCAGTGAGTTATACATCGACTCTGAGGAAGACAATGAAGGGTGTATTGATGAGAATCTGGATGATTGTCCTTTACCACCACCTCCACCTCCTGAAACAGAACCAGAGCCATGTCAAGACGCAAGCAACTCTCTGACAATTTTAATAGATCACCTATCACAAAGAGTAACAACACTTGAAAATCGGTGTGAAGACTGTTATTCAGAAGGTGAGTGAAAGTGTTTCCTATGCTGAAATGGAAGAGAAGTGTAAGTCTGTGGAAGAGAAGTTGAAGTATTTCGTAGAGCGTGAATGTGATAGAGTGAAGAAAAAGTTGGAACTTACAGTACAAGATTTAGGAAAATCTATGGCAGACTGCTTAAAAAGAAGGGATATTCAAATTGAACAAAAACTCAAGTCCCGTGGTCCGATAATATCTACTCCAAACTCACCATGTCCACACTCATCATTATCCTCCTTACAAACTCCAGAGAACAAACATACGCTGTTCAGCCTAGTCACATATTGACCCCCGAGCATCCATCCTCAATACAATATAGCCCACCTGTGAAGATTGACTTCCCCAGCTTTAGTAACAGTGAAGATGAAGATCCTGTGGTATTAATTGAGTATTTTTGAAGACTATTTTGCTGTGTGTCCTCTCTCTGACAGTGAGATACTTTCTTCGTTGACTGCTGTACTAAAGGGAACTGCTAAAGATTGGTGGCGGGCTGAGAAGAGGAATATTAATAGTTGGAGACAGTTCAAAAGAATCTTCTTGCGCTCTTTTTTTTGAGTGAAGACTATGAAGATGTGGTTGCAAGGAAGCTGTTGGAGAGAAAACAAGGAGCTAAGAAAAGCACCCGTGATTTTGCCTTCCAGTATCGAGCATTATGTATGAGGTGGAAGAGAAAAATGACCAAAAAGGAAATTGTACAAGCAATACTGAGGAACAGTAACCCACATTTAGCCAGTTTACTTAGAGGTACCGTGAAAGATGTTGGAGAGTTGGTAAGGATGGGTACTCAAATAGAGTGTGATTTTGATGAGTCAAAACTATACTGGAGTCAAATTAATGTTGAGGAACAGAAAAGGAAATCACGACCTTCTCGAGAACATCAGCGTAAGCTCCCTATCACAAACACCAGAGTTGTGCAGACCGTGCAAGGTCCAGTACCTCCAGACATTAAAACAGTTGCCATTCCCATTGTGCTTCGTGACAGGCATTTCACAGCCATGGTGGATACAGGCAGCACATTATCACTTATTCAAGAATCCTGCTGCATGTTGGCTAATGGACAGCATCAAACCGCTATTGGAAAGGTGAATTGGCAGTGTTGGATTCAAGGACAACAAGTGGATTTAACTTTGTTCATTCTGAAAGATACCGATTTAACTGTACCAATCATTTTTGGCATGGATTTTCTGCTGACTACTGGGATTGTGTTAGACTTTCGAAAAGCTTGGTATGCTTTGCCTTCAACAGGAGATATTGCTGAAGAGCTTTCCTTTCTTTACCAAAGATAACTGGCCACCCATAATATCAGATGCAACTTTGCAGACCATACATCAACTGGTCCAAAAAGCTGATACACAACATCAGATTAAGGAGAAGATGGAATGATGCTAGAATGGCCAACAGTTTGTACACATGAAACTGGACATACAAACCTGGTAAAGCATTGCATCATTACCACAGACGAAATACAAGTCAGGAAAAGGGCCTACGAAGTTTCCAAAGACAAACAAAATTGAATTGATGCGGAAGTTGAACACATCTTGATACCTATCCCATGCCACAGATATCTGATATTTTGGAGTCTCTACATGGAGCCACTGTGTTCAGCACACTTGATCTCAAAAGTGGCTATTTGGCAGATGGAGATGGAAACAGATAGCATTCAGAAAACTGCATTCGTTAACTCAGCAGGTTTCTTTGAATTCTTAGGGCTACCATTTGGTTTGAAAAAGATGCCGCTGCATCATTCCAGAGACTGATGGAATACATTCTCAGAGCATTAAAAGGAAGATGTTGTCTAGTGTACATAGACGATGTTGTCGTATATTCGCAGAATGAACTGGAACATTTGCAACATCTCAATCAAGTTTTCAAATGTCTTCATGATGCTGGACTCACATTAAATCTAAAAAAAATGTACTTCATCCAACCAGCCCTTGCATTCCTTGGTCACGTTGTTTCTGCTGATGGAATAAAAACTGATCCAACTAAGGTAGCAGCAGTAAGTGAATTCCCAGTTCTGCAATCTCTTAAGGATGTTCAATGCTTTCTAGGTTTGGCTGGCTGGTACCATCGTTTCATTCTTCACTTGATGCTGCACCACTGCATGCCCTCAAACAAACGAAAACCACATAGATTTGGTCTGAGCAATGTCAACGATCTTTTGAGACTCTAAAACAAGACTTAGTACAAGCACCTGTGTTGATCCCACCAAACCTTAATAAAACCTTTAGAGTGCAAACTGATGCGAGTGAGATCGGTTTGGGAGCGGTACTGACACAAGAGTCTGAAGGAGAAGAACATGTGATAGCCTATGCTTCCAGACTGTTGAGAGGAGCAGAAAAGGTGTATTCAGTTTCAGAGAAGGAGTGCTTAGCTGTCATGTGGGCTGTAGAGAAATGGAGACCATACCTTGAGGGTCGGCATTTTGAAGTGGTGACTGACCATGCAGCATTGACATGGGTATTCCAACATCCCAAACCCACCTCCCGTCTCACACGTTGAACTATACAACTACAAGGTTTTCAGTTCACTATCAAATATCGAAAAGGCCAGTGCAATGTGGTTCCAGATGTCTCATGTAGAACCCAAGAAAATATTGCCCCATCTGATATGCTCACAGTTGTAGAAGCCACCAAGACCAAAGCATTCTCATCTCACAGACGTCTCTTTTATATGAGGGTTTTCATCTAGAAGATGTAGATTATTTACAGTATTTGCAATGTGCCTAAATGTTTTGTGTCAGAAGTTTAGAAAGTGTCAATGATTTTTGTTAATGAAGATGTTTATCTTATTTTGTACATAACAGATGCTTTCCAGATGAAGCACTCTTTAACAGAAATTTTGGAGATGTGCTTATGCCTGCATTGTTAAGAATATTTATTACAAAAAGGACTGCCATAAAGTATTATAGCATAACCATCATTGACAAAAGTATTAATGCACAGTTATAATAAAATAATAAAGCTAGCTCAAAGATAAGATTACAAATAATAAATGTCCCTATGCTCTGAATGCTGTTTTTATTTTAGGTTTCAATACAAAACACTGCTATTATTGATAACAGAAAACAGACTCTACAATTCTACTGCTGCATTTTGTTACCATATCATATACTGTATACACGCAATTTTAAAGATCACAGTTGATTATTAGTGAAATACTGTAATGTGCCGCCACAGATGTGCTGTCAGATCCTCTTCACATACACAGAGGAGGATGTTCAGATGATTTGGGTTCGTTCACTCTGCTGACGGCAGGTTCCGCATTACAACAACAGCCTGCGGAGATGAGGAAATCATCCATGAACATTCTGCCTTCACTCTTTCAAATGAGGAAAATCTACAGTCAGCCAGTCATGATCACAAAATAAACCCAACAGGGTGATCAGGAATACATTAGCTTACTTGTTATATGACTTCTTACCAAATAAACAAATAAATCATGAAATATTGACTTGACTTGATTTTGTTAGCTTATTGTAGACACCAAGGAGAGACAGAACATGTAGGAAACAAAGGTTCCCCCCTGACATATTTAAGTCATGAATGTATGATTCAAGCATTCACTGTAAAAAGTGATAAGTTGACTTAACTTTAAAAAATGAGTTAAGTGAAGTTTACAATTCACTTAAATTATTATTTAAAAAAAATATGTATAATTTACTTAAAAATTTTAAGGCAAGGGGTTTCCTCAATTTTTTTAACCCTTGTGCAACCTTATGGACATTTTTTGTCCATTTTATTTTTTTTATTTTTGATAATTTTGCCTGTGTTAATGCTAACTGCATAAATTATGGATCAGGTGTGCATTTTTATTGGAATTTTAACATTCCACCCTCATTTCTTTTAATAAATATATTTTACACTATAGGTATAAAAAAAGTGAAACACAGCACCTTTTGGACAAAAATGCCCCCACTGAAACGCAGTGCCGTTTAACTGTAAAATGTTCCAATTTTTGTTAATAGGCTTTCATTCTGTTGGCAAGGCTTCAAAATATATATATATTTTTTTACTATTTTTTACCAGATGGTGCCATTTTTTCAGGTTTGGTCTATAAAGGGTCTATAAAGCAAATACTCACTTTATTCCTGTTTTCTGCTTCTGCATATTATAGAGCCAATTGGATAAATAATGCAGCTATAGTTGTGTGAGTGTGTTGGTATAGATTTCTGAGTGTGGTTTGTATGTGTGTCATAAAAAAATTGTGTGCATGTGCATGTGTGTTCTTGTAAAATTTGAGAGAGAGAAACTCTACTGCAAATCACAAACCCAAGCACTGTGTCACCAGCGGAGTTTTGCTGGCATCTAATGGGGAAAATTTGGTACTGCGCCCAAACAAAATCTTACTGAAAGCTAATTTTTTGAGATATCAACCTCAAATTTGGAACACAACTTGTTTAGATTTATGGCTTTGATTTTCTAGCAGGTATAGAGTTCAACATGTTTCATAAAAAAAATAAAATAAAAATATTGTTCATAAATAATTTTCAAAAACTTAAACATGTATAACTTTTGTTTGGTTTCACTTTTTAAACTTTGTTTACTTCAACAATAATCTGCCATGGGTCTTCTTTAAAATGAGACAACACTTAAGTCTGTGTTCCCAAGCTTCCAATTTTTATGATTGTTTTTTTTTACATGGACATTTTTAAATTAATGTTGGTATACATTCTACATTTAACATGTTAACATACTCTTTGTATGAACGTTTAAATATAAAATGCACAATATTGTTAATTTCATAAATTTTTGTTATTTGAATTTAGCGTGATTTCCTTTTTCTCCTGCTATAATAACCCAACCAGAAAAGACCTACAGCCCAACCAGAGAGTCTGTGGTGCTTTCACAGGAGGAAGGCTGTGTGCGGTGAGATTACCTGAGTCCTGCTGGATCGCAGCGCTGCCCTGGCGAAGAACGTCATGATTACAAGCAGAACGCCTCCTATCAGGCTGTGACAGAAGAACACTAGCTCCATGTTTTTAATGAGTATCTGTGAAAACAAAATTAAAGTTTCTGTTCGTATAGGCACATATTTTTTATTTATTAAACCTGCACATGCATGATCTCCACTGGTTGAAAATACACCCCTCTATTACCCTCATATCTTGATATGTATTCATCATAACCATGTTTTTCATTTAATAATAAGAATAAAAACCCTCACATAATGTTGTTCAGCATAACGTTCCTCCTCCTCTGTTTGATTCACATACATATGAATGTCGAGTATGTGATGGATTCCAACAATTGCTCTGGAGAAGTCCACCAAAGCACACAGCACTCCAATGACTGAGATGATACTCAGAGCAAGACTGGCTGTGATCTGTAAGCAATCAAATCAAGACACAAACATACACTGACAAAAATGATTTTGTCAAGTAAATACTACAGAAAAACAAATTTAATTTCTACATTTAGTTCAGGTAAGAATAAAAGAGTAAATTCTAGTACTCAATTTAAGCTTGTAGAATTTAAAGTTGAACTTATAAGTATATTTTACTTGGAATTGTTTTTTATTTTTACAAAGATTGTTTGAGTAAATATCAAATACCAAATATCATGATCCCGTTGTTCCCATCATGCACTTCGGCACAAATAATTAATAAGGTACATTTTTTGCTGTTTTCGAGATGTATTTACACTGTTTTATGGTTGCTTTTGTGTTAAGTAACTTGCTGTTTTTGTGACATCTGGAGTTAATTTTTTACTCAGAATGACCCATTCATACTCAAACACTATCCACTTATTGTCACGCCATTGTGTATCATGTGCCAAGTATTCAGGTCTCTGTGTTCATTCAGTTAATAACTATTTTGAGTCAACTTGCTTACATATGTGATTGTACATGCTTTATAAGCTTTTTTTCAGTGCTCTGCTGTTTGAGAAAAGTTTACAAACTGTGACTGAGTGAAATGTACTTGAGTATTGCAGGGTACACTTAAAATAATTTAGAAATTACTCATCAAGCTCTGCCTGGTCATGTTAAATTTACTTATTTTCAAACAAGGGACTGCTGCATTATTTGCCTCACAGAAACCTGGATGTCTGCAGTGGTTCCAGACTCAGCCATCGAGCTTACGGGGTTCTCCGTGCACCGCTCGGACAGAACGACAGAGCTCACAGGGAAAAGCAGAGGTGGGGGCGTCTGTTTATTTATCAACAACTCGTGGTGTGATGAAAGGAACCTACACTCTATTAAATCCTCCTGCTCCCCTGATCTGGAATTTCATATGCTTCTGTGTCGACCATTCTGGCTACCGAGGGAATTTACAGCGATCATAATCACAGCTGTTTACATTCCCCCTCAAGCCAACACAGACCAGGCACTCAAGGAACTGTATGGGAATATAAGTGAGCAGGAAACCGCGTACCCAGATGCAGCGTTTATTGTTACGGGGGACTTCAACAAAGCCAACTTCAGAACAATAGCTCCAAAATACTTTCAACACATCACCATCAACACGCGTGGTGACCGTGTACTTGACCACTGCTACTCTCCATTCCGGGACGCCTACAAATCGCTCCCCCGCCCACCTTTCAGCAAATCGGATCACACTTCCGTTCTGCTCCTGCCTGCTTATAGGCAGAAACTGAAACGAGAAGCACCCGCCCTCAGGACAATTCAATGCTGGTCGGACCAATCAGACGCTATACTACAGGACTGTTTTGATCACGT
Source organism: Barbus barbus (assembly GCF_936440315.1). Classification (NCBI taxonomy): domain Eukaryota; kingdom Metazoa; phylum Chordata; class Actinopteri; order Cypriniformes; family Cyprinidae; genus Barbus; species Barbus barbus. Next base: position 1,512,365 of record NC_136746.1, on the reverse strand, counting down.
GGACTGGGACATGTTCCGGGCAGCGTCTGATGACGACATAGAGGCGTACTCAGATACTGTAACGTGTTTCATCAGGAAGTGTGTAGAGGATGTAGTACCAACAAAAACAATCCGCATCTACCCCAACCAAAAACCGTGGATTAACAGCGATGTTCGAGCAGCCTTGTCAGCGCGGACATCTGCCTTTAAATCCGGAAACTCTGACGATCACAAACAAGCCAGTTACGATCTCAGGAAATCAATCAAAGCTGCCAAACGACAATATAAAAACAAAGTTGAAGAACAATTCAAATCCAACAACGCAAGAAGCATGTGGCAGGGTATCAATAACATCACAGATTTCAGAGGGAATAAACCAGCTACTGTGAACATTGCCGCCTCTGTACCGGACGAACTTAATCACTTTTATGCTCGTTTCGAGGCTCACAACACCGCCCACACAGAGCGCGCTCCCGCGGCTGTAGCAGAAGAGGCGAGCGCACTTTCCTTTTCTGTCGCAGATGTAACCCGATCCTTCCGACGGGTGAACATCCGCAAGGCTGTGGGTCCCGATGGCATCCCAGGCCGTGTGCTCCGAGCATGCGCATTCCAACTGGCCGGGGTTTTCACAGACATTTTTAACCTTTCCCTCTCTCTGTCTGTGGTTCCCGCATGCTTCAAAAAATCCACCACTGTGTCCATACCAAAGAAAAATAAAATCACATGCTTGAATGACTGGAGGCCCATTACTCTGACACCCATCTTCAGCAAGTGCTTTGAGAAACTCATCAGAGACTACATCTGCTCTGTGCGGCCTGACTCACTGGATCCCCTACAATTTGCATATCGCAGAAACCGTTCCACAGACGATGCTATTGCCTTCACCCTGCACACTGCTCTCTCCCATCTGGAAAATAAGAACACCTATGTGAGAATGCTGTTTGTGGACTACAGCTCAGCATTCAATACCATAGTGCCTGCCACACTGGTTGAGAAGCTCCAGACTCTGGGACTAAACGGATCTCTGTGCAGCTGGATCCTGGACTTCCTGACAGGCAGATGTCAGGTGGTCAGAATGGGCAACAACACTTCATCCCCGCTGACCCTCAACACTGGTGCTCCTCAGGGCTGCGTCCTCAGCCCACTCCTGTACTCCCTGTACACACATGACTGTACAGCAACACACAGCTCCAACGTCATCGTCAAATTTGCAGACGACACAACGGTGATAGGCCTGATCACTGACAACGATGAGACGGCCTACAGAGAGGAGGTGAGAACCCTGACTAAATGGTGTCAAGAGAACCACCTCTCACTCAACATCGATAAGACCAAGGAGCTGGTGGTGGATTTCAGGAGACAGAGCAGAGAACACACACCCATCACCATCGACATGACACCTGTGGAGCGAGTAAACAGCTTCAAATTCCTCGGTGTTCACATCACTGAGGATCTCACATGGTCCGCTCACACAGATGCAGTGCTGAAGAAGACACACCAACGCCTCTTCTTCCTGAGACGGCTGAGGAAGTTTGGAATGAGCCCCAGCATCCTCAGATCATTCTACACCTGCACTGTGGAGAGCATCCTGACAGGCTGCATCACCGCCTGGTTTAGAAACAGCACCGCTGGCAACCGCAAAGCTCTGCAAAGGGTCGTGCGAACTGCCCGTCACATTGTTGGAGGTGAGCTTCCCTCCCTCCAGGACATCTACACCAGGCGATGTATAAAGAAAGCCCGGAGGATCATCAGTGACTCCAGCCACCCGTCCCACAGACTGCTCTCTCTGCTGCCCTCAGGAAGACGTCTCCGCAGCATCCGATCCCGCACTAGCCGACTGAGGGATAGCTTTTTTCCTCAGGCTATCAGGCTAATGAACAGTCAGAACTAATACACCCTACAGCACACTCCCACTTTACAATATACCACGCACTGCACTTTAATTCCACACAGTTCAAACTGGACTACCAGTACACTACTGCAGAAATACAACAATCTTTTTGCCAGCACTGGATACCATCCAATGCACATCCATGACATTTGCACACCCGGTTTATATATAATCTGCTGCATCTTCGCATATTACTGTGTGCATATAACGTAGAATGTGTACTACATACTGTGTGTGGCGGGAGGAGCCAACGACAGACACAGTGGGCGTGGCGTCAAGCCTCGGAGAGGTTTTTATTAAACAATATATCAAAATAAAGTGTCCAAAGGGGGAAAAGTGTCCAAAATAAACGGGGATCTGGTGTCCTCGTCGTGCTACGGGGCTGTGCAGGAGGGCAGTGTTCAGGAGGGAAGGGTCCAGGGAAGGGGCGGAGTCCGGTGGCCGCACGCGCTCCCCTCTCGGGGCCGGGAGCGAGTGGCGGCGGCGTCTCTGGCGCGGCTTCGTCCATCTTCGGGATCCCGGCACTTCTGGGGGACTCGGCGGCTCGGCATCCTAGCCCGTCAGCCGCCTAACGGGTGCGGCAGTCCTCCTCGACGCTCCCTTCCTGGACCCACGAGGACACCAGCGTGCATGCACGGGAAGAGACCGGTCTCACGAGGAGAGGCGCGTTCGGCATTTAACGGCGGCGGTGATGAGGCTCTATTCACGTCAGGTGCGCCTCATCACACGCCGCCAGCCCTGGCTGTTTCAGCGCCCCTCCTCTCTCACACACCCACTCCCGTCGGGAGCCTGGTGAAGGGCGGCGAATACGGGACGGGGTGGTGATGATAGACAGGGGGGAGGCAGCCGACTCGTCACATGTGTATAATGTGTATCGATAACTGTATGTCTGTCAAATAGTACACTGTGTGTACTGAGTATATGTATGTGTATATTACACATTGTCATCTGTATAAGTCTGTACGTATGTATGGTAATGTCTATATGTACTACATGTGCTGTGGTGATGTGACAATAAAAGTGATTTGATTTGATTTGACTTACCATCTTTTTGGAGGGGTTGCGTTCAGACAGTATATACAGAAGGCCACAGATAAAGAACTGCAAAAACACAAGACATTTAGTATACATTTAGTAAACAATAATGAAAATAAAATTTTACAGTATCCATCAGATCACTGTCAGGGCTATTTTTCTAGAGGAAGGATGGCATTTAATGATTTAAATTTAATAAAGTAACATATATTTTGCTTTTAATGTATGTATTGTGTGGTAACTGTTTTATAAAAGCAGTGAATTTAGAACAGCTGAGGGGCGTTGTAGGCACTTCACAGCGTTAGTTAAATTCACTGTAAATCACAACTTCATGGGGCTATGGACTGCCAGTCTGAACAAGCATGTCAGATAAAAGAGATAAAATGTGTAGAGCCATATAGGTCCCAAGGACCAGCATTGAAAACCACTTATCTATAGAACATGCTGTGCTGAGTGATATAATTAAATTACTCGGAAAGCAGTTAAATTTACTGGTATTCAGTGACATCAGCTCAAGTAAGGCAATATTCATTTGAATAAATTATTTCTGCATTTTTCTTTTTATTGCCATGTAATCCTTGCAGTGCTATTTTTTTTTTTTTTTTTTTTTGTATCAGTGTTATAATTATTACGGTTAATTGAATTAAAATTATTTGGCTACTGACACAATGCACTTTTTCGAACATTCTTTGTTTTTTCAGTGATTTCATTGTCGAGAAACACAAGGCTAACTGTATAGAGGTGTAGATAAATGGATTTTGATTATTAAAGAGCTTAAATACCTTTCAAGGCAAAACATGCAAATATAGTCAAAAGAGATGTCAAATCAACATACCAAGATCCCAAGCCAGTAGGGAGTGAACTGCTCCGCTGAGGTGGGCGCACCTGATTGCACATTCATAGGTATTGCAAACATGACTATACCTACACCCATCATCACCAGCACAACCTTACACAAGATATATGAAAATGGACAAACATACAATCAATTATAATCAACATGCAAAATCAATAATATTGCTTATGTAATCTTAAAGGTGGGAGGGAAACAGCAATGGACAAATACAGTTAGGTAGAGACACCTCGTGAAAAACGGCTGTTTGTTACACACTCACATTGATATCTATGAGGATTTGAGTCAAAAGTACAAATACACAAATGCTTGTTTTTCTTGCTTTTTCTTGTCTTCAAATGACCAGAATAAGAAACTGTACCTTTATTCTCCCTGTATGAGTGTGTTAAAGCGATGTGTGTGGGGATGCACATGCCTATTCAGAAAGTGAAAACTAAACATCCTCTGAGCATGGGCGGCGCTATGGAGGGGCAGGCAGGTGCTCCAGCACCCCCAAGAAAAACCAAAGCCCCATAAAAAATGAAATAAAATAAAAACATTTGACTCATGCATAACTACTGCAATGCAATAGGCTACCAAATGATGTGATCTGCAGTCACACGTAATGTCAGCATTTTATTTTAAAAATGGATCGGTTCAATTGTGCCAAGTAGGCCTGCACCCGACTAAAGATTTTTCTAGTCAACTAGTCCCACGTTTATATTAAATTGATTTGTATAATAATGTAAACCATCCTTTAATATAGGCATTTAGGTGTATTATAGCCTATTCCACGCTCAAGCACACGCATAAAGCTTGCCGCAAAGCACCGGCTAAAGTAATGATTATGAATGCATCGGGGAAAAGAAGACAATTTTATTATTTATTAATAAGTGCTTTCTCAGTCATTGTCGGCTGGAAAGATGAAGTTGCCGAAAGCCCTTATATGCCTGACTCGCCATTTCCACATTATGGGTGTGCCTTTAATACAGAAATATAGGGTTGTGACAGTGAGGAAATTTTCCCACCGGTTATTCGACCTGTGACAACACCGGTAATACCAGTATCACCTTGGTGGGGGGTCGTTTGATCTTTCCCTCTTTTCCTCACTTTCAGTTTTAAATAGCTTGTAAAAGCTCCATGCACATTTTACTTTCACTTTCAAATTCGTGGCAGTTCGGCTTCAAGCAGTTGTTTGTTCGTTTGAGTTTTCCCACTTTACTTTGCTTAAATAGATTGTAAAAGCACTGTGCGCATTTTACTTTCACTTTTAAATTAGCAGTGTATTCGGCATCAATTGCTTGAATTCAATTCAAGCAATTACAAAATACAATATAGAATATATAACTTTTATTAACAAAACAAATAAAAATACACCATGCTATATGCCTAATATAAAATAACAAATAACTTACAAATTTTAAATAGGTAGGGTACAACAGGGCTAAAGGCACCCCGGGGTAAAAGGCACCTTTGATATTATTTTGATCTAAACCACTAGATGGCACAAAAACATGGCTTAGCACTTTCCAAAACATTTGCTTTTCAAGATGCACGTGTATATTTGTCTGATCTTTGACGCGATCGCGCGCAGCAGTGCAAAGTTGATTCTGTGCTTACTTGATCTAATATTTTATGTTTTTTTAAAATGTTGTAGATTTAAGTTGCAAATGAGAATCGCTAAAATTAATGCATATATTTTCAAACAATTTAAGTTTTGCTTATGATAATTAAAGCAACAGTTTTTAAATAACGAAAGAATATGTAAAAGTATGTTTTTTGGGGTAAAAAGTGCCCCTACTGTTGGGGCTAAATGTGCACAGTAATTACAGTTTTTTTACGATTGCTTACACACTAAAATTAAAAATAACACACAATTAGTGAAACGTGACACCCAAGGAGCAAAACTTCAGCCCAAATCTGCACAACTATAAGCACATTTTCAGCCTCACACTTTTTGCAAAACACTACACACATTGTTTTGCAAGACACTAAACACACTTCTCAACATTAGACACAGAAATCTAACATGTTTTCACGTCCTTGCCATTATAAGGCACTGCTTTCCAAAATACTACACATATGAACCAGTTGATCAAACACGGCTGTCAGGTGTGCAGACACTTAGGTGCTTAGCTGTAAACTCAACAGTCAAAGTGTAAGCACTATAAATGATACAGTGATACAATGTGGTGAGAAATAAATACTTTCATCAGTGTGCAACACTTAATAATAATAATAATAATTCATTACATTTATATAGCGCTTTTCTGCTTTTCTAAGCACTCAAAGCACTCTACATTGTGAGGGGTGGTGTCTCCTCGTCCACCACCAGTGTGCAGCATCCACCTGGATGATGCGACGGCAGCCATAGTGCGCCAGAACGCCCACCACACACCAGCTTACTGGTGGAGAGGAGACAGAGTGATGAAGCCAATCAGTGCAAGGGGATGATTAGGAGGCCATGATGGTCAGAGACCAATGGGGAAATTTGGCCAGGATGCCAGGACTTTTCGAAAGACATCCTGGGATTTTTAATGACCACAGAGAGTCAGGACCTCGGTTTAACGTCTCATCCGAAAGACGGTGCTTTTTGACCGTATTGTGTCCCCGTCACTATACTGGGGCGTTAGGACCCACACAGACCGCAGGGTGAGCACCCCCTGCTGGCCTCACTAACACCTCTTCCAACAGCAACCTAGTTTTCCCAGGAGGTCTCCCATCCAGGTACTGACCAGACTCAACCCTGCTTAGCTTCAGTGGGCAACCAGTCTTGGGCTGCAGGGTGATATGGCTGTGGCGACTTGTCTCGTGTATTGTGTTTGGTCAATTCATGTTCTTTAACAATATCTAAAAAAAAATACAAATCAAAAATCAAACCCAGACTGTTTCATTAGAAAGGTAGAAATGTAACATGTGTTTAATATTGAGCACAGCAGTGTGTAAGTGGTTCAAACAGAATCCGACTATATGAACCATGTGTGTATCATACGGTACTGAAACTGTTTTGTTAAATTATTGTAAAGTTTTGATTGAAGTGTTTCATTTTGCAAAAGATCTGAGATGTTCTGCTACTTGTGTGTGTAGATGTGTGAACTGTGTGTAGTGTTTTGACAAAATGAGCCTTGTTTTCGCTCCTAAGCAATCGTAAAAATCTGTAACATGATAATTAATAGATCGCTAACTTTTCCATTTGTTGACATGACATGGTTAGATTCAGATGGTAAATATCATATATTATGTTGTTATAAATATCATATATATATATTATGTATGTGTCCATATTAGAGATAATCAGCATGTTTAGAATGAAACCATCATAGTGACACAGAACAGCCAGAGCCACACACCAGCCAATCCCAGCGCACTCCCTCACCAGAGTTCTAATCACATGCACCTGTCTCCCATCAACACACTCATTAAGCTGGCTTCATAAGCAATCCCATCACCTCACTTCAACGTTTGGTCTCGCTTACGCATGTTTGGACTCACTCACACGCAAGTCTTCTTTGATTGAATACTTACCTTTCAAGTGTTGTCTCCTGTACTTCCCTCCTGTGTTTCTCCAGCGTCCTGTCCTCGTCCTCCATCGTCTCCTTGTCCTCCAAGCTCCGGTAGTGGATTCTCTCACCAGCTCCTCTGTCCACGATCTCCTGGTTCAACTCCAGTATCCAGAAGTCATCCATCCTGAACACTCACCTGAATCACCCGCTCATTCTGCTGTGCCATTTAATAAAGTCTGTCTAAACCTTCCTTTCTTCGTCTGGGGGTTCATACCGTAACAGAAGACCGGACCGAAGCAGAGAAGCGGATCGCCGGCAGAATGAGTCATCCTGATGCGTTCCAGGAGATCGTGGACAATCTCCGACGGATCCTATCCACCACCACCGCCACTCCAGCTGTCACTTCCATCACCACTACCAATACCGCTGCTACTTCTTCACCTCCAGTAATCATAAATCCCATGGCCAAACCGGCACCCTTCTCTGGTCTGGCGGAGGAGTGCAACGGATTTCTCCTTCAGTGCTCGCTGGCCCTAGCGATGCAGCCGCAGATGTTTGGGAGAACAACTTTATCATCTTCGTCAAGGTACTATGTCCACTGATGATTATGCTATTCGTTTCAGGACTCTAGCAGCTGCCAGTGGTTGGAACGAGCGCTCGCTACTCACCACCTATCGGCAGGGATTGGAACCCCAACTGCGGCTGCAACTCGCGGCTTACGACGACTCCATAGGGCTCGAGCGATTCATTCAGCTGTCTCTCAGAGTTTCCAGACGGATGCAATCTTGTATGGAGGTACAACAGGGCCAAAAGTTTTTTACTCCCGCTCTCCGCCAACCAGAGTCCTTCCGCCCTCCAGAACCAGAAAATGAACCAATGCAAGTTGAATCCAACCGATTATCCCTGGCTGAGCGACAGAGGCGCCTGACATTTTGGATCATGCCTCTATTGTGGAGCCCCAGGGCATCTAATTTCCACCTGTCCTACCCGTCCCCCAAGACCTCTGGTGTCAAGATATCAAGATGACACCACTGTCTACTATCGTCCTACTTACTGCCTCCGGCGTCTCTGTTTCAGTCAATGCCCTTCTCGACTCCGGCTCAGCAGGAAACTTCATCTCAGGTGCCCTCTGTCGCCAGCTGCACCACCCAACCACGGCCACGCAAACCAACTACCTGGCTCAATCTATAACCGGGAAACCCCTAAGCTGAAGATACGTCAGCCGTTGCGTGGGTCCTCTCTGCCTTACTGTCGGCCAACTACATCAAGAGAAACTCCATCTTCTGGTTCTGGAGGAATCCACCGCGGATGTGGTCCTAGGGAGCCTGTGGTTAGTGCAGCATAACCCCATCCTCTCCTGGGAGTCTGGTGAAGTCCTGAAGTGGGGCAAAGAATGCTTTCCTGGCTGTTTCCCTCAGATGCCTCAACCTCCCGTCACTAGATCCCAGCTCCTTCCTGTTTTCTCGACTTCCATCGAGAGCCCTGTGGAGAAACAGTCAGTGGATATTCCGACCTGCTATGACCCCTTCAGCGACGTTTTCTGCCCTAAAAGAGCCTCCAAGCTGCCTCCACATCGGCCATGGGACTGTGCCATAGATCTGCTTCCAGGTGAGTCAGTGCCCTGCGGAAGGATATATCTACTTTCCATCCCAGAGCAGAAGGCCATGGAGGAGTATATTGAGGAGGCGCTCCAACAAGGTTACATCCGCCCTTCCACGTCCCCTGCTGCTTCGAGCTTCTACTTTGTCGCAAAGAAGGACGGAGGGCTAAGACCTTGTATTGATTACAGGGCACTAAATAAAATCACCGTTAAGTTTCGCTACCCACTTTCCTTCGTCCCAGTGGCGCTAGAACACCTACGCGGAGCCAGAGTGTTCACCAAGTTGGACCTCCGCAGCGCCTATAACCTCATCCGGATATGTGAGGGGGATGAGTGGAAAACAGCTTTTGTGACCCCTACTGGGCACTACGAATACTGCATCATGCCACATGGCCTAGCCAAAGCTCCCTCTGTATTCCAGGATTTTATGCACGAGGTTCGCTGGGAGTTTCTCCACAAGTCCGTACTCGTCTATATCGATGACATCCTCGTGTACTCCCTGAGCATGGCCGAACATCGCCATCACGTTGCGGAGGTCCTGAAACGCCTGAGGGAGCATCATCTCTATCTGAAAGCGGAGAAATGCTCTTTCCATCAAGACCCAGTGCAGTTCCTTGGTAACAACATAGATCACAATGGTATCCAGATGGACGAGGGGAAGGTAGCCGCCATCAAGAACTGGCCCATCCCTACGACCATTAAAGAGCTGCAACGTTTCCTTGGTTTCTCAAATTTTTATCGTCGATTCATCCGAAACTACAGTACCATTTCCAGTCCCCTCACCAACCTCCTGCGAAACAAACCCAAAACACTCTCCTGGTCTCCATCAGTCACCGAAGCCTTTCAGACCCTCAAGGACGCATTCATCAGCGCTCCACTTCTCGTCCATCCCGACCCTGAGAAACCATTCATCATGGAGGTGGATGCCTCTACCACTGGCGTTGGAGCAATGTTGTCTCAGCAGCAGGGGACACCAGCAAAACTCCATCCATGCGCCATCCATTTTCCCGTAAACTCAGCCCGGCAGATATGAACTATGATATCGGGAACCACAAGCTACTAGCCATCAAGCTAGCACTCGAGGAGTGGAGACATTGGTTAGAGGGTGCTCAACAACCGTTCACTGTCCTAACAGATCACAAGAACCTGGAATACCTGCGCGACGCTAAAAGATTAAACCCACGACAAGCCCGATGGGCATTGTTCTTCACCCGTTTCAATTTCTCCATCTCGTACCGACCTGGCTCCAAGAACGTCAAGGCAGACGCCTTATCCCACATCCACACTCCAGAGGAGAATACCGATGAACTTGAACCCATACTCTCCAAGAAGGTGATTATTAGTCCCATCCACTGGTCTCCAAACTCTGTCCCCTCTTCCAATGTCTCCACCAACACTCCGCCAGGACGTCAATATATCTCCCGGACCCAGCGCACTCCTCTCATTCAGTCAGCACACTCCTCTCTGGGCACTGGCCACCCAGGGGAAAATGCTACCCTCTCGTTGCTGAAGGAACGCTTCTGGTGGCCCAGCATGGCTCGAGACATCAGAAGGTTCGTACAGGGGTGCGCTGCATGTGCCATCTCTAAGAGCCCTCGCCATCTACCATCTGGCAAACTCCACCCGCTGCCCGTTCCTGATCGACCCTGGTCTCACCTAGGAGTGGATTTCATTACGGACCTTCCACCTTCAAGTGGCAACACATGCATCCTGGTAATTATTGATAGATTCTCTAAATCCTGTTGTCTTATCCCCCTCAAAGGACTTCTGACAGCCATGGAAACTGCTGAACTGATGTTCAATCATGTGTTCAGATATTATGGGATCCCTGAGGATATTGTATCTGATCGAGGCCCTCAGTTCATTTCAAGAGTGTGGAAGGCATTCTTCACCCTCCTAGGTGTGACAGTCAGTCTCTCCTCTGGGTACCACCCTCAGTCAAATGGGCAGACGGAGAGGAAAATACAGGAAATTGGACGTTTCCTTCGAACCTTCTGCCACGACCACCAGAACTCTTGTAACCAGTTTCTGGGCTGGGCCGAGTACGCACAGAACTCTCTTCGTCAGCCTACCACTGAACTCACTCCTTTCCAGTGCGTTCTCGGCTACCAGCCCCCTCTCTTCCCTTGGTCTGGCGACCCATCGGATGTCCCATCAGTCGATCACTGTTTCTGAGAGAACGAGAGGGTCTGGGACGCAGCTCACCACTAGCTGCAGAGGGCATTGCGCCGTCGGAGGATGACAGCCGACCTTAGACGATCCACAGCGCCATCATATCAACCTGGTCAAAAGGTCTGGCTCTCCACCAGGGATATAAGGATGCGCTTGCCCTGCAAGAAGCTTAGTCCCAGCTACATTGGCCCATTCACCATCATCAAGCACATCAACCCGGTCACCTATCAACTCAGACTTCCCTCTCACTTCAGAATTCACCCTGCCTTCCATGTGTCACTGTTAAAACCTCACCACTCTCCCATTTCTGCCCCCACAGATCCCGGCCTGGTGGTGGAACCCCCCCCTTCCGTTAATCCTGGAGGACGGCGCGGCTTATCAGGTTAAGGAGATCCTGGACTCCCGGCACCGTGGTGGTCTTCTCGAGTATCTAGTGGATTGGGAAGGCTATGGACCAGAGGAACGATCTTGGGTTCCCAGAAATGACATTCTCGACCCCAGTTTGCTAGACACCTTTCATACCACTCATCTGGATCGCCCTGCCCCTCGAGGACGAGGTCGGCCACCACGATGTCGGGGTCCCCGCCCCGCAAGAGCGAGTCGTGGGGGGGGGGGGGATTAATGACACAGAACAGCCAGAGCCACACACCAGCCAATCCCAGCGCACTCCCTCACCAGAGTTCTAATCACCTGCACCTGTCTCCCATCAACACACTCATTAGGCTGGCTTCATAAGCAATCCCATCACCTCACTTCAACGTTTGGTCTCGCTTACACACGTTTGGACTCACTCACACGCAAGTCTTCTTTGATTGAATACTTACCTTTCAAGTGTTGTCTCCTGTACTTCCCTCCTGTGTTTCTCCAGCGTCCTGTCCTCGTCCTCCATCGTCTCCTTGTCCTCCAAGCTCCGATCAAGTTCCTGTAGTGGATTCTCTCACCAGGTCCTCTGCCCACGATCTCCTGGTTCAACTCCAGTATCCAGAAGTCATCCATCCTGAACACTCACCTGAATCACCCGCTCATTCTGCTGTGCCATTTAATTAAGTTTGTCTAAACCTTCCTCTCTTCGTCTGGGGGTTCATTCTGTAACACATAGTCCTATTTAAAAACAGGATATTAATCATAAATAATAAAATATATTTTGTTGATACTACTGTAAATATATTTTCAATTATTATTGGATCTCCTTCAATACTTTCAGAATCTTTACTTATTAAAATAATTTAGCTTCTGTATTTTAAAATATATTGTTTTTAGATTAACATATTTTAATGACAGTGTATTATTTTTTTTTTTTCAAATTAAGCAGAAAACAGTACAAACTTTGCTAAAGTGATTGTTTTGAACAAGTATTAACTTAGACATTATTAAACAAAACATTATTTTAGCTCAAGTATTTGTATCACTACCATGGGCCTTTTGCCCCATGCTGATGGGGTAAACACACGGGGTAAAAGGCCCCTGTTGCCACCTCATACATTTATAAGATTTATCTGTTGCTCCATTAATGTTCAATACAACATATATATTTTTTTCTGCAATTATACATTTTACGTGCAGTTAATAGCACATTTTTTCATAAGGTGGGCCTTTAGCCCCGTTGTACCCTATACAAAACTGAAAATCAGTAAAGACTGAGGAACAAATAATTACAAAACGTAGAATGTTTATAAATGTATATAAAATCACACAGTTTAAATAAAATAAAAATCAGCAAATACTGTGGAACCAAATAAATGAGAAATAAATGTTAAAAAAAACTTCCAATATCACCTTAGGCTAAATGGCAGGTCAACAGGCTTTTCAAAATCCCAAATATTTTTAAAACAGGCACTTTTAAAAGCCTGGTTTTGGCTTATCTGAAGCACATCACCTGACCTTTACTGGACCCCCTGCAGTTTGCCTACAGAGCAAACAGGTCTGTGGATGATGCAATCAACATGGGACTGCACTTCATCCTGCAGCATCTGGAAAGACCGGTGACTTATGTGAGGATCCCGTTTGTGGACTTCAGCTCCGCTATTAACACCATCATCACGGAAACCCTTCAGAATAAACTAACTCAGCTCTCCGTCCCCACCTCTGTCTGTCAGTGGATCAACAGCTTCCTGACAGACAGACAGCAGTTAGTAAAGCTTGGTAAATTCACACCCAGCACTTGTACCATCAGCACTGGAGCTCCTCAGGGCTGCGTACTCTCCCCACTGCTCTTCTCCCTCTACACCAACGACTGCATCTCTAAAGACCCCTCTGTCAAGCTCCTGAAGTTTGCAGACGACACCACACTGATCGGCCTCATCCAGGACGGTGACGAGCCTGCTTACAGACAGGAGGTTAAGGAGCTGGCTGTCTGGTGCAGTCTTAACAACCTGGGCCCGTATTCATAAAGATTCTAAGAATCCTCTCAGAAAACTCTTAATTTAGCTTAAAAACTTTTACGTAGGAGTCTTAGCTTAAGAGCGATTTGGGACCGATCTGAGAGCAACTCTGAGTAAGGAAAAGACAAAAACTTTCATCTTAGTGAGGAGGCGGGGTTGACCCCGTTGCTATGTATGACACAATCTTTTGAAGACTGTGATTGGTTGGTTGTCAAGAAGGAAATAAAAGAGTGCTTTTAAGAGTAAGGTATATTATAAGCCTTCACTTTGAAATTACAGGCGGAATTTTTCCTCTCGCTCTTTCTCACACACACACACACACACACACACATTATATATGTATATATATTCTTTATTTTTAATTTACCATGCTGTCATACTTACAGAGCTGGCGCCAGGGCACCTCCATCGGGGGGCATTTAAATTTCTAGGGGGGGGGGCACAAATCACGTTGTGTGTGTATGTATGTGTGTGTGTGTGTGTGTGTGTGTGTGTGTGTGTGTCGGGGGGGTGGGGGGGCTGCAATCTGTGATCTCGTGCAGTTGCTGACGCTCGCTAAAGCGTGCAATCGCATTATGTGCGCTGTTTTATCGGTACTTTCGCTTTCAAAATCGATCGCGTTCAGCAAGGAGGGGAGAGGATGGAAAGTGGGGGGGCACAGTAACTCGTTTGGGCGCCTTGGCGCCGGCCCTGCATATTTACTGTGTTTTATAGGAAATGAACAGAGACATATAAGCCTAATAAGTGCTGTAACAGACCCAAATCATCACTGCTGCATAGTTGCATTTTTCCAGTTGCCAAATATTTTAATGTAGTGATTTCTGGCGCTATGGCAATTCTGCGCGGTGTCTGAGATGTTAGCATGTCTTTAATAAGATCAGTCACAAACATGATCCCTGCACGAACTAATGTGTAGTGTCTTATTAACTCGCTGTCATGCATTGTGTGCAACGCATTTCTTCTCCCTCTTCATTTTCGTCCATTTTCTCTGCTGTTAAAGAAACACTTAAGCCCCTTAAAAGTCCTCGTCTGTACTCCTAACAAGTTTGACCTTAAGACCTCTTTTAAGGGTTAAGATGCTTTCTGAATTACTTTTTTCTTTACTAGGATTTTTTCTTTAATTTTAAGAGTAAACGCCCACATTTCTAAGAATTTTCTTAGATTTTGTCACTAGGAGCTACTTTTTGCATTAAAATTCTTCATGAATACGGGCCCAGGAGCTTAACACGCTCAAAACTGTGGAGATGATAGTGGACTTCAGGAGAAACCCCCCTGCTCTCCCCCACTCACCATCATGAACAGCACTGTGACTGCAGTGGAGTCATTCAGATTCCTGGGCACCACCATCTCCCAGGAACTGAAGTGGGATATTCACATAGACTCCATTGTGAAAAAGGCCCAGCAGAGGTTGCACTTTCTTCGCCAGCTGAGGAAGTTCAACCTGCCACAGGAGCTGCTGAAACAGTTCTACTCTGCCATCATTGAATCCATCCTCTGCACTTCAATAACTGTCTGGTTCAGCTCAGCTACCAAATCTGACATCAGAAGACTATGGAGGGTAGTCCGGACTGCTGAGCGAATCATTGGTACAACCCTCCCCACTCTCCAAGAGCTGTACTTATCCAGAGTGAACAAAAGGGCTGGTAAAATCACTCTGGACCCCTCACATCCAGCACACTCCCTCTTTGAACTGTTACCGTCTCAGGAGACACAGGAACAGTTTCTTCCCTCAGGCTATCCATCTCATGAACACTCAACAATAAACGTGGAACACACAACTTTAATACATTATCCATTCACCACACTCACTTATTTTATTTTTATTTTCTCATTTCTAATTTGCACATACTTGTGTCAGTCCTTGTCTTGTGGTTCCCCTCCTCTCGTGCCCATATTTGGCCTTCCTGTTCCTGTCCTCGTTTGTCTTCATTAGTTTAATTAGTCCCTAGCCCTGTGTTTTGATTAGTCCACACCTGTTCCTTATTTCCCTGTGTTTATAAGCCCTGTGTTTCCTAGCCCCTGTGTCCGGTCTATCGTCAGAAACGTCATTGATGTTCGTCTCTCCCCAAGCTCCTCGTCTCATTGTGTGTGTGTCTCTCCAATAAATGTGATTATTGGAACTCCTACGTCTCCTCGCTCCTTGTGTCCCGAGAGGGAACGTGACAGAAGACCGGACCGACAACAACACTATGGCTGAAGACAGGCTTTGGTGTCTGCGGCAGGATGGTCGGGAGTTGGTAGAGTATGTTGAGGAGTTTCTTGAGCTTTCCAACGAGGTGAGCTGGATTGACGCCTCGCTCGGTGTGTGTTTTCGGTTTTGGTTGGACAAAGATGTCATCAGCTGCGATATCCCCACGTCCAGTTTTTCCCTTATCGGGCTGATAAATTATGTTCTCAATGTACATGGCATTGATTTCGAAGTTGAAGAATGTCAAACCGATCTTCGTCCAACCCAACCCGAGAACAACCCGGCCTCACCAGCTCACCGCTCGCCAGGACCCTCCACATGCCCTGCCAAATGTTCCGGCCACCCAACTCTTCCCAGCACTGCTGCTGTCCTCAGCCCAGAGCACCCGCGCAACCCGGCGCTTCAAGAGCGCCCTCCTGAGTTCCCGCTGGTTCCGTCCAGCCCTCCTGAGTTCCCGCTGGTTCCGTCCAGCCCTCCTGGGTTCCCGCTGGTTCCGTCCAGCCCTCCTGAGTTCCCGCTGGTTCCGTCCAGCCCTCCTGAGTTCCCGCTGGTTCCGTCCAGCCCTCCTGAGTTCCCGCTGGTTCCGTCCAGCCCTCCTGAGTTCCCGCTGGTTCCGTCCAGCCCTCCTGAGTTCCCGCTGGTTCCGTCCAGCCCTCCTGAGTTCCCGCTGGTTCCGTCCAGCCCTCCTGAGTTCCCGCTGGTTCCGTCCAGCCCTCCTGAGTTCCCGAGTTCCCGCTGGTTCCGTCCAGCCCCGCGCTTCCAGAGCGCCCCCAAGTTTCCGCGCTTCCCGAGCGCCCCCAAGTGTCCGCGCTTCCCGAGCGCCCCCAAGTGTCCGCGCTTCCCGAGCGCCCCCAAGTGTCCGCGCTTCCCGAGCGCCCCCAAGTGTCCGCGCTTCCCGAGCGCCCCCAAGTGTCCGCGCTTCTCGAGCGCCCCCAAGTGTCCGCGCTTCCCGAGCGCCCCCAAGTGTCCGCGCTTCCCAAGCGCCCCCCAGTGCCGGCTCCACGCACGTGCCCTCCAGTGCCGGCTCCACGCACGTGCCCTCCAGTGCCGGCTCCACGCACGTGCCCTCCCGTGCCGGCTCCTCGCACGTGCCCTCCCGTGCCGGCTCCACGCACGTGCCCTCCTGCGTTTCCGCTGGTTCCATCCAGCCCCGCGCTGCAAGAGCGCCCGACAGAGTCCGCGCTGCAAGAGCGCCCGACAGAGTCCGCGCTGCAAGAGCGCCCGACAGAGTCCGCGCTGCAAGAGCGCCCGACAGAGTCCGCTCCTCTGTGGCTCCCAGGGGGGAGCTTCCCCAAGAAAATTTTGGGGGGGGGGTAAGAGGGTCACAGCCTGTGTGGCCGGGCCAAGGGCCAAGGCCACACGACCCGAAAAAAATAGGCCGTGGCTTCCCGAGTCTCCAGATCCGCCATGGCCTCCCGAGTCCCCTGACCCGCCCTGGCCTCCCGAGTCTCCTGACCCGCCCTGGCCTCCCGAGTCTCCTGACCCGCCATGGCCTCCCGAGTCTCCTGACCCGCCATGGCCCCTGGAACGGGCACCGCCCTGGAGGCCTCCAGAGCGCCCACCCCCCCTCCCCATTGGATGGTGTTAGGCGTGAGGACACGCCTTCCGGAGGGGGGCGTAATGTCAGTCCTTGTCTTGTGGTTCCCCTCCTCTCGTGCCCATATTTGGCCTTCCTGTTCCTGTCCTCGTTTGTCTTCATTAGTTTAATTAGTCCCTAGCCCTGTGTTTTGATTAGTCCACACCTGTTCCTTATTTCCCTGTGTTTATAAGCCCTGTGTTTCCTAGCCCCTGTGTCCGGTCTATCGTCAGAAACGTCATTGATGTTCGTCTCTCCCCAAGCTCCTCGTCTCATTGTGTGTGTGTCTCTCCAATAAATGTGATTATTGGAACTCCTACGTCTCCTCGCTCCTTGTGTCCCGAGAGGGAACGTGACAACTTGACCTGTACATACATAGTCGCCTATATTATATATTGTGTTTTTGCTGCTTCGTAAATTGCCTATTTGGATATTTGTATATTATTACTTTATTATCTGTGTCCTGTCCTGTTGCTGTCTTTCTGTTGCACTGTGGAGCTTCTGTCACTACAACACATTCCTTGTATGTGTAAACATATTTGGCCAATAAAGCTCATTTTGATTCTGATTCTGATTTTACATTTGGTTTTGACACTCTTCTGCCATCATATTGTCGGTCTCACCTCACTCTTGTAAGTCAGCTCGACTCACTCTCCTCACCTGATAATGAGATCTGATCTGTGATGCGCGACTCGATGTGCTGCATTGAGCAGCCATGTTCAGTTCTAATTGTTGTGTCTGTTCTCTAAACTGAACTAAAGTATTTTTATTACTATTAAAAAATCTAAATGACGGTGAGGGACGGTGCTTAACACCGGTATCACCGCCAACACTGTTGCAGCAAGCCTTAAATGCACCTATACTACATAATAATAGACTTTTTTTTTTTAATTGGTTTTCAAGCTTTCTGCAAATTTATTTCTTATGCCTGTGAGCTGGTTCATTGTTGTGAGCGCTCCATTCACGGAGACTGCATGAGATGACAGAAAGCACATGCAAAATTTTTTATCTCATTCCGCAGGGGGAAAAAAAATAGGACTAAATAAAATTGTGCAGGCGCCCCCATGTCATACAGTAGGCTGATCGCGATAATACTCCCACTCCTCATAAACATTTGAAATGCACCTATATAGCGATTTTATTATTCATATAAAAAAATAAATAATAATAACAACATGTTTTAGTCATGTTTACTATTAATTGCCCAGCTCCCCCTGTCATTGATCTAGCACCCCCTCAGCACCTGCGTTCAAAATTCTCTGGCACCGCCCCTGCCTCTGAGACACATTCACTTGAGTAAAAGTGTGAAAACTAGCCTTGGATTCCCCTGCATTGCATCAGCATCAAACTACATGCCTATTATAGAAGAGTGTAGTACTGCAAAGAATAAGATGGAGTGATCTGTGCTGAATTTGGTTTCTGTGATTGAAAGGAAGCGTGTTCTGTGTCTCACTCCAATACTCTTGGGTTGTCCTCTGAGGAAGCGGTGCACAGGTTTACTGCCGCCTGTCACGGTGGTGATGGCCTCTGAGACGCTTCCCGCTGGTCGATCCTCCACCATCACTACAGCACAAATCACAGTCAAAGCTATTATATTAACAGTTTTGTTCAAGGCTTTTGGCAGTGTTTTCTAGAATGGGTAATCTCAACCGACCAGACGATGGACAAATGGCAAATTTCAGTTAATAATGGTAATATAGCCTGAAAAAGGGAGTGAAGCTGAAACTATTTAAACTTTTTTAAACTATTTAAACTTCTCCTGTGAGTCACACGGCACACACTTGACACACAAGCAGAGTGATTTTATAGCATCACAAATAACTACTTCTCCTGTGTCTTTCTGTTCACACAGCGAAGGTTCCTGAAAATGTGGCTATACAAATGCGGAGTCCTGAAATTTCAAGGGTCTCAGTTTTGACTCTGCAAATGTGTGCAAAAATAACCTGACAAACTATTCTTCTGCCTTAGTGTGCTATAGTCTACCTCTTGCCCTTATGCCCTAGTAACCGCCTACAACACCATAGCAATTGTCTGCCTGCCTACCAATGCTTTAACAACCACCCTGAACACACTAACAAACAACACACTAGCAACCAATTAGGAACCAACTAGAAAACCTTATCTGTCTGTCATTAATACTGCAAAAGCACTAATGTATTGTAATGCTTAAAACCTTCAAACCTCAAAACTGTATACTGCATCCAATTCTCAAAGCCTTTTTTTCTGTCTTCCAGTCAATTCCAAGCCATTCTCCACATTCATTCAAAAAGAAGTTTACACTTCAGCAAACTGTAAATGTCATACTATTCATGGGCAAGCAAATAATCAAACAGTGCTAAAAGATCTGTATGAAAGCTTGTCAAATATACCTGCATGTGTCTGTCACAGAACCACCAAGATGAAAACAACGCAGTTGTGCAACAGCCCAGAAAAGAGAAACATGAGAAGAAAACAGTGGGAGGGAAGGACTGGGCGGCCACTACAGGATGTTTGGGAAAAGAGGTCACATCTGAGCCAAATGCTCAGAATACAGAAACAATGGTTAAATTTATGAAGAAAAAGAAAGAGTAGAGCAGAACTGTGAAGCATGTATCAGTGCTGTAAGGCATTGCTCAACTCAATTAAAAAATTCTGAATGTTTTGGCAAGAAAGAAACATGTGGATTGGTGAGAGAGATGTTAAGGCAACAGTTAGAAAGAAAAGAATGGAATGTAAAAGCTCCCAAAAGATAACAGCTGGTTCATATGACAAACTAACTGGATCCAGATGTATCTCACTCTGCTTACTAAGTTCAGTTTGTGAGTCTCATTTACATTTCCATAAATTCAGATTTTGAAGTAGCCTACTTTGAAACACGTCTATTTAATCCATTGTTTTGTGTTCTCTTTGTTAGAGAGGGTGAGAATTCCCAGAATTCCAGCTTCTATTATCATCACCAACACCACAAGCCAGTGAGCTGATGCTTCTTTTTGATGGATAATAATAATAACAATAATAATAATCGTCTCGCTGTCGTCAAAGGCATCAGCAACAAACGATATCTTTGACTATCGTCGATACACTATACTATCATCTATCGGCACCCTAAATTGAGTTATGACGCTTCGTTTCCTTGCCATAATGTATTCTCTTGAAAATTCTTTATTGTCAAATGTGTGTTGAATGTAAACTCCTATTAGGAATTTAACCATTCAATGTGAATTTATCTGAGAATATTCTTAAGGAAATCCATTCAGTGATTGGTCCATGCGAATGTCGTCATCCAAAATCCTGTTTGTGGCACAGCAAAGTGTCGTGAATCATCTCTAAGACTGACACTTAAGATTTAGTCCTACACTTCGCTTAAATTACGACTGAGATGATTGATAACTAACTTTTAAGCGTAGCTTTGAGGCAAGATTTTTTTTTCACTTAAGTCAGTTCTTAGCAGTGTTCTTGAGAGTAATTCTTAGAGGCTTGATAAATAAGGGCCCAGAACACAATAAACGAGAACATCTGAACTCTTCTTAACTTTTATTCTCCTTCACACCACAGAGAAAGAACTTAAAAGCCCATGACACTCTAGAGCGGAAAGTGCTCATGCCCATTGCTTATCTTTGGCAACCCCGAGGGGATAAATGCATCTCTCACACACACACACACACACACTCAAAACCAGTGCCAATACATCAACAATTAGTGCAACATTAGTGTGTCTGTTTCCAGAGGTGTAAAGAGTACCCGAAAACTTTTACTTGTGTAAAAGTACAGATGCAAGTTACAAGTCACCAATTACAAAACAACTTGAGTAAAAGTCTTAGAGTATCTGATTTTAACAGTACTTAAGTAATTTACTTATACTAAATATAGGCTCAAAGATGCACTAGTCAAAGAGACATGCCAGTCAAAAACTGTAACGTTGTGGAGAAGCTGGGGAAGACTCAAAGAAACAATAAGCCAAAAACCAAAGGGAACAAAGAACAGAATGGCAGGAAAACAGACAACCATTACATTCAACAACTCAAAGAACTAAAAAAAATAGGGCTATCTATCTATCTATCTATCTATCTATCTATCTATCTATCTATCTATCTATCTATCTATCTATCTATCTATCTATCTATCTATCTGTGTGTGTGTGTGTGTGTACAGGAGGCTAACAAGCTGAACAAGATAAGATACAAACTGACTACAAACACCACGGGAGACAGGAAGTGACATAAAAGTCCAAGACAAGGCACAGAGAACATGTAACAAAAACAAGAAAGAGCTGATTTGTGAGGAGAGCAATAAAACGTTTATTTTCTAAAACTAAAATAAAACTGAAAAAATATAAAATAAAGAAAGAAAAAAATAAATATAAATAAAGAAAATTAAATTAAATTCAAAAATACAATTAAAAAGTCAAAGTCTTCTTCCACTGGATGTGCTGGTTTCAGCCTCATTTCCAAATGCAGTCATATAAAACACCTATGATTCACAACTACTTGCTAAGGCACTCGCATTCATGAAAAGTAGCCTTGTTGACAAGTTTAAGTATGGGCAAAATGCACAACATATAATACTTTCAGTGCCCTGTAGCTGGTGATATCACATCTTTTGTAGCAGAAATAAACTGCTGCAGAAAAGCTAGGTGCCATGCAAAATGTAATGTGTAACTGCAACACTCATTTCAAATGTAGTGGAGTAAAGAGTACAGATACTCATTCAAAAATGTAGTGAAGTAGAGAGTAAAAGCTGTTAATATCTTTGATACTCAGTACAACTACAAAATATCCGAAAAGATACTCAAGTACATTAATTAGTTACATTTACTCGAATTCTTTACACCTATGTCTGTTTCACACAGGCACACACACAGGTAAAATGATTAGTTCACTTTTTAAATGGCATGCTAAACATTTCTTCTTACATTAAGCATTTAAAAAATGTGGGGTTACAATTAACTTTCAAAAAGTACTAGACTATTTTCATTGAATGTCAATGAAATTGCATGTAGAATAATGAGCTATATCAGCTTGAAATGTAATGTCATTTACACATTTAACATAAATTGTTAACAAACTGTTAAAGTGTGTTTAACAATTAAATGCATGAAAATAAAAACAGCAGCTCATGACACTGAAGGACAAAAGAACACAAAAAGCTGAAAAGGGCCTACATAAGGTAAATAATGAAAATTATTTATTGTGTGTGATCATTTAAATTGGAAGGTCATTTTGATTGTAATAATACAAATAATTGCTGTGATGCTACATAAACCAAATGACTGAATTCTAATAACACAAACAGAGAAAAGCACAGAAACACGTGGTCACTCAGCAGGACACACACACCCACACACACACTGATCTTACTGTCTATATGAGGATTTATTACACACATTTATTCTAATTCATGTTATTTCACAGACAGAAGTTCAGCTGAAGTATTAATGTCATGAAGAGAAAAGAAGAGACTGTATAACATCTCACTGTTACTGATTTATCATGCAGCTCAAAGCATTATGGGTAGAATCTCTTGTCAGTCTATTCTGATTCATCAACACAGTTTCACTGATGATCCAATAGAAACCCAAAACCCCGGACAGAGTGGCTGGGTGAATGTGGTCTGGACTGTGTGGATGAGGCTCATTGTGTCAGAGACACTGTAGAAGGACAGAGTTCCTGCATTGTGATCCACAAACACTCCTATTCTACTGCTGATGGACTTTACAGGGAGATGAGTCTCTACATTATTGTGTTTGAATGAGTAACTGGAGGAAGAGCAGATCAAACTCCAGGACTGATCATTAGATCCAAACCAACACTGACTACCTCCTCCCTTCCTGCTGATGCTCTTATATGACACTGATATAAACACACCTTTATCTCCACTCCACTCCAGCTCCCAGTAACAGCGTCCCCACACACTCTCTCTACACAACACCTGAGCAGAATACACAAATCTGTTTGGATGATCAGGATACGACTGTTCTGTGTCAGTGTTGGTTATCACTCTGTTGCTCTCAGACAGAAGGAGGCGTTTATGTGTTGTGTTCAGATCCAGAGTGAGCTGATGGGAATCTGATGGAGATAAAACACATCAGAATCAGGAATTATGAATCTGTTTGAACTTTTAATGTAGCAGAACTCTTCATGTTCAGTATATCATCAGTGCCTCAGTACAGATGACCAGATATCCTGTACATCATTTACATAATCAATTATAAAACTCTTCTTTCACCTTCTACAGGAAGAACATGAACACACTCAGTGTGTTTTTCTGCTGGTTTTCTTACTCACTTACATTGTTGGAAGTCATTCCTGGTCCTGGGAACAATGTTGGTGAATGTGACTGTGGAAATCAACAGACATGAACAGTGTGATTCTCATGATTCGGCATCCATTTCTAATATGATGTTCTCCATGATATGTGATGATGATGATGGACTCGTTTTTGAGAGAAAACAAATCTCCAAGACTTTACCTCTGGCTGAGATCTTCTTGAGATCCTCTTTGCATAAATCCTCCAGTTTATCTCTCAGCTGATGGACAGATTCTCTCAGGCCATCAGTAGAAAGGAGAAAACTGAAATGACCCTCATTTACGTCTGTAGATTCAGGAGGTGCCGAAAGAGACTGGAAACTCTACAGAAAACAGAAATCAAAACTCATCAACTCCACACTTCTATTGTGTTTTCAGCCATTTATTTTTTTTCAAATGAGCGAGAGAGATGTGGCTGTGCAACTGAACAAACATCATGTTTATATTTCCATGTTCAGCACATGGGATAAAATAAATGATTCTAGAGTTTTAATGAAGGCTTCTAATAAACTACTGCATGGAATACTGAATGTAATGTATATTGGGTGCAAATATTTGCTAGTAATTAATGATGCACCAATTGCAATTTTCCTGGCCGATTCCGCTTTTATAAGTTCCGCTTGTGTAAGTGTGACCTGCATACCTCTTGTGTTGATTTGATTGGAACTATTTTATTTGGTGCACTCTAAAAAAAGGTTGGGTTAAATACAACCTGAATTCTGGAAATGTAAGGACGTTTTTAATTTAGAATAAAATGAAAACTAAAAAAAACTTTCAAATCAAATGAACCAATATTTTATTCCCAATAGAACATAGAGAACATAAAAGTTTAAACGAAGAAATTTTACACATTTATCCACTAAATGAGCTCATTTGAAATTTCATGCCTGCTACAGGTCTCAAAAACATTGGCACGGGGGCAACAAAGGGCTGAAAAAGCAAGACATTTTGAAAACATTTAGCTGGGAGAACATCTAGCAACTAATTAAGTTAATTTACATCAGGTCTGTAACATGATTAGATATAAAAGGGATGTCTTAGAGAGGCAGACTCTCTCAGAAGTACAGATGGGAAGAGGCTCTCCAATCTTTGAAAGAGTGTGTAAAAAGACTGTGCAATACTTTAAAAACAACGTTCCTCAATCTCATCATCTACAGTGGGTAACATCATCAAAAGATTCAGAGAAACTGGAGAAATCTCTGTGCATAAGGGACAAGGCCGAGGACCTTTGTTGGATGCCCGTGGTCTTTGGGCCCTCAGAAGACACTGCATCATTCATCAAAATGATTCTGTCATTGACATTACTAAATAGGCCCAGGAATACTTCCAGAAACCACTGTTGGTAAACACAATCCGCCGTGCCATCTGCAGATGCCAACTAAAACTCTATCATGCAAAAAGGAAACCAAGGGGCAGTCATGGCCTAACAGATAGAGAGTCGGACTTGTAACCAGAATGTTGCAGGTTTGAGTCTGAGGTCCGGCGGGGATTGTAGGTGGGGGGAGTGAATGTCCAGCGCTCTCTCCACCCTCAATACCATGACTGAGGTGAGACCCTTGAGCAAGGCACCGAACCCCCAACTGCTCCCCTGGCGCCGCAGCATTGGCTGCCCACTGCTCCGGGTGTGTTCACAGTGTGTTTGTGTGTGTGTTCACTTCTCACTGCTGTGTGTGTGCATTTGAATGACTTAAATGCAGAGCACAAATTCTGAGTATGGGTCACCATACTTGGCCACATGCCACTTCCCCCTTTTTTTCCTTTATATGTGAACATGGTCCATGTGAACATGCCGTTGTGTCCTGTGGGCCAAGGCTCATTTAAAATGGACTGTTTCAAAGTGGAAATGCTCTATGGTCAGACGAGTCCAAATTTGACATTCTTGTTGGAAATCACGGATGCCGTGTCCTCCGGGCTAAAGAGGAGGGAGACCTTCCAGCGTGTTATCAGCGTTCAGTTCAAAAGTCAGCATCTTTGATGGTATGGGGGTGCACAAGTGCAACAGTATGGGCAGCCTGCATGTTATGGAAGGCACTATGAATGCTGAAAGGTATATGAAGGTTTTAGAGCAACATATGCTCCCCTCCAGACGACGTGTATTTCAGCAAAACCACATAATGCTGCTATTACAACAGCATGGCTTCATAGTAGAAGAGTCCAGGTGCTGAATTGGCCTGCCTGCAGTCCAGATCTTTCAACTATGGAGAACATTTTGCGCATCATTAAATGAAAAATATGTCAAAGATGACCACAAATTCTTCAGCATCTGGAAACCTATATAACTCCAGAACTCATAACCTCGATACCCAGACATCTTCAAAGTGTTTTGAAATGAAGAGGAGATGCTACACCATGGTAAAAATGCCCCCGTCCCAACTATTTTGAGCTCATTTTGTGCATAAAATTGTAGAATTTCTCAGTTTAAACATTTGTTATGTTATCTATGTCCTATTGTGAATAAAATATCGGCTCATGTCATTTGTAATTCTTTTAGTTTTCATTTTATTCAAATTTTTAAAAAGTCCCAACATTTCCGGAATTTGGGTTGTACAACCCAGTGCTGGGTAAAATATGGACAAACACAGGGATTGGATTGTTTTGACAGTTGGGTTACTACCCAGAAGGCTGGGTTAAAAATTTAATCCAACCGTTGGTTGAAAACAACCCAGTCGCTTTTTTTAGAGTGTGAAATTGAGCAAAACCACTCCAAATTGTATTTAAAATGTAAGTCACTTAATTTAACTTTTCTTTTATTGAAGTACTACTTATTCATTTATTTTACTAGAGTATGCGTCTTTAATTTTCTGTGTGTCATTTGTTTTGATTTCAGCATGAGTCTCTCACACACACTCACTCAGGCTGCGCGAGCCTCATCTGGCACAGCATAATACATTCAATACAGTCACCATTTACACTGAATGCAATAAAATCACATGCACGATCGAATTACAAAATTTATGCCGGTTGTATGAGAATACATGCAGCAGGCCCAACAACAGCAGGCCCCGGGTATACAACCAAGGGACACAGGTTCGAGAATTTCACCTGGGAGAAAAGGTACTGGTTTTAATCCCATCCAGTGAATGCAAATTTCTTGCCAGGTGGCTAGGACCCTATGAAGTTGTAGAACGGACGGGCCCAGCCAACAACAGAGTGCGCCTACCCGCCCAGAGAAAGGGCCAGCAAATTTACCATGTAAACCTCTTAAAGCCGTGGCACGAACCAATTCCCTCTACAAGTGAAGTCTTTGCAGCTGGGGTCAAGACCCCCGTAACTCACGAGGTAAAGATGGGTAGTCAACTTTACCCCAGGCAGAGGAAACCAGATGGAAGCACACGATTCTGTAATGACTACAGAAAACTGAATGAGATTTCCAAGTTTGACACATACCCAATGCCAAGAATAGATGAGCTGATCGAACGGTTGGGTCCTGCATGCTTCATCACAACCCTTGATCTGACCAAAGGCTATTGGCAAGTGACTCTAACCCCTCAAGCCAAACCAAAGACAGCCTTTTCCACCCCAGATGGGGCCTTTCAATACTGGGTTCTTCCCTTCGGGGTCCACAGGGCTCCTGCAACATTTCAAAGGCTCATGGATAGAGTCCTACGACCCCACCAACGATATGCTGCAGCGTACCTAGACGACATTGTCGTCCACAGCAGGAGTTGGGAGGATCATCTTCACCATCTAGAGGCAGTCTTACAGGCATTACGGGCAGCAGCTCTAATGGCAAACCCAAACAAGTGTTCACTAGCCCATGGAAGAGGGAATGTGAAACCCCAATCTAAGAAAATTGACTCTATCCTCATCTGGCCCCAGCCCCAAACCAAGAAGCAAGTGAGAACCTTCCTTGGGCTAGTCGGTTACTACTGATCCTTCATTCCTAGATTTGCCACAAAAGCAGCCCCCTTAACTGAAATGATCCGCAAGTGCCACCCAATTCATGTGAGATGGACTAAGGAAGCAGAGCAGGCTTTCACTGACCTAAAGCAGGCCCTCGGTTGTGAACCTATCCTGCAAGCCCCAAACTTCAATGAACCCTTTATTTTACAAACAGACACCTCAGAGGTAGGAGTTGGAGCCGTGCTATCCCAGCTACAAATTGGTATGGAACACCCAGACATGTATATTAGCCATAAGTTACTTCCTCATGAGAAAAACTATGCAACGACAGAAAAAGAATGCCTTGCTATCAAATGGGCTGTTGAGAAGTTGAGATATTACTTTTTGGGCCAGAAATTTATCTTGGTAACTGATTATGCCCCACTCAAATGGATGTCTCAAAACAAAGGGAAAAATGCACAAATCACTCGTTGGTTTCTTCAGTTGCAGGACTTCCAGTTTAAGGTAGAACACGGGGCTGGGAATTCTCATGCGAATGCAGATGCAGTGTCCAGAAGACCTGACTGCTGTGGGACGAACGCTCCAAGTGGGAGCCTGGAGCTGGAAAGGGGGGTATGTGGTGGCCAGAAAGAGGTATGGTCCCCCACAAAGCAGCCTGAACACCTTCTGCACCACGGAGAGCCCCATCAGAGGAAGCAACAAGGGCTGGGCCACCCAGTAAGAGGGTTCAGGACCAGGAATAGCTCCAACACATGTGTTCACCTTTTCTCTTCTAATAGGGAGCCTCAGCTGCAGGCTGTTAGGGACAATCAACAACCACCACATAAAAGGGAACAGAGAGGCCTCAGTAGTCTCTCAGCCAGGGAGATGAGCAGAGGCTGAATGCTGGATCACCCTAAATTGAGACAGAACAAGTTCTTGAGGGCAGAGGCTCAATGGGATTGTGAGTAGCCTGAACATCTTTGACTAACCCTCCATTCCTTCTGTCTTCCCTTCAGAGAGATGATAGTTACGGTTTTCCCCCACCCCTTCTCCCTCACCTTATTGTGAAATAAAGATAATTGAGTTCTGTTCCACCAAATACCTGTCTGGTGCATTGTCTATGTGGATAACTTGAGCTGATCTCACCAAATCTTGTGTTCAAGGGCTTACATCACTCACAGTGAAGAACTTCCACACTGACGACTTGTTCACATGCGGAAAAACGACTGACTCAGAATCGGCAGACTATAGCCAGTTCAGATTATACTCCAGTTCAGATGTGTACACGGACAGCTGCAGACTATTTATACTACTGAAAGTTTATGGTTTTCTTCCACACATTTGCAGTAGATCGGCTTAAACAATAAACAAACATGTAGTGTGAAGTGACATTCAGCCAAGTATGGTGACCCATACTCGGAATTCGTGCTCTGCGTTTAACCCATCCAACGTGCACACACACAGCAGTGAACACACACACACCGTGAACACACACCCGGAGCAGTGGGCAGCCATTTTATGCTGCAGCGCCCGGGGAGCAGTTGGGGGTTCGGTGCCTTGCTCAAGGGCACCTCAGTCGTGGTATTGAGGGTGGAGAGAGCGCTGGACATTCACTCCCCCCACCTACAATTCCTGCCGGCCGGAGACTCGAACTCGCAACCTTTGGATTACAAGTCCGACTCTCTAACCATTAGGCCACGACTTCCCGACTGTTTTTTACATACTGTTTTATGTAAACAGTAAACAAACAATTGCCCAAACAATTAGGCAACTTCCCTCCATGAATTATTGCACATCTGGCTGTCTCTATGTTGATTTGTTCTTCACACAACTTCTCTTCAAATTTGACATCCATGTTGTTTTTCCAGAGCATGCATAGTTGGTGCTTTTGCAGTCTACTGACAAAAAATGTGAGGCATACGGATGTCCGCAAAGAGCCTTCGTGTACACCCTCCAATGACGATTTTTACATCACGTGGATCCTAGCGGACCCTTGCACACTCGCACACATGGAAATTATAATACAGGCTTAATTGACTGGCCGGTCACTGGTCTGGGCTCTTTTTGCTTCCGGCTTTGCTACTGTTCGGACGCTCTTGCTCTGCGCTTTGCTCCCTATTTTTGCACTTTTCTCAGATCTCTCTAAGATTTTAACTTCAGCTGATCAGCACAGTGCTCAGACAACACATTTTTTGGGGAAAATTAAGACTCTTTCTCAGCAGTTTACATTCCAGAGACGGAAAAACACAGCTGTCTACATTCAAACAGACGAGAGAAAATGCCTCTTGTGGAATCTACTTGCTGCAGAAACTGCCACAGACTTCTACAAAGGATTGTGGTTCTTGAAACAAAGTTATTTTCTGGACTTCCAAAACAGGTGGAACACACAGCAGATGGTCATCACGGACCCCCTCAGCATACAGCCGGTGAGTCCTGTGAATCTAGTGAATCTCAACAGTTTAATCAAAGTGTAGAGGAAAAAGCCGAAACAGATCGACAGACAAATCGATGGTACAAACAGGGAGCGAGACCCAAAGGCAATCGAGACATCAGATTATCACGAGTATCTCGTATTGCTGCCGTAGCATCCTCTACCCCAGATACAGCTATGACAAGACTTGTAGACACTGGTATCCTACCACTCCCTATACATCTTGAGAACAGATTTGAAGCATTAATGAATGTGGGTGAGGAATCCGCCAATGTGACTAAACACGGATCGAATCAGCCAGCAGCTAACATCGCTACTAACAGGCGCTCAAGGTCGACCAGACAGCGGCTTTCAGCTCAGAGCGCAGCCGAGCCCAGGACTCTGATAGTGGGTGACGCTATTATCAGAAACATCAGTAGCAGGACTACAACTACATACTGCTTTCCTCAAGCAACCGTCTCTGATGTGAACAAAGAACTTCGGAGCATTCTGATGAAGCACAAGACTGCAAATCGAGTCATCATCCATGTGGGGAAAAATGATATTCGGAAGGAGCAGTCAGAACTCCTTAAGAAGGATTTCAGTGAACTCTTTGAAACTCTTCAAAGTCTTGAAGTTCAGTCGTTCATCAGTGGACCACTCCCTGCAAGGGGAACTAACATGTTTTCACAGTTGCTTGGGCTAAATACATGGCTACAAAGAACCTGCAGTATAAAAGGAGTCAACTTCATCGACAACTTCAATCTTTTCTGGGGCCACAGACAACTGTTTAAACTGGATGGCCTCTACCCAAACAGACTCGAGAGTGCAAGAGTGCTAAAGGACAATATCTATTTCTCCCTCCGTTATCCTTCAGCGGTGTGTGCCAATCTACTCGGCCTGAATGGCACACACACACATGGACAGAATATGAGTGACCACAGGACTTCATGTCAGCTTTTGAGTCAACATGTGGTTGACACATCTCACAAGGATACTGATAACACCACGCAGCCACAACAAGCACTGCTCATGGACATCCCAGCTGAGCCCTGCCCACAGAGCTCATCACATGCAGACTGTGACTTATTGCAACAGCTCCAAGACTCAGCACCCAAGGACGACTTTCTGGAAAACAGCCAGGGAAGCCAAGACAACATCTCACAGCCACCAGAAACACCAAAGCCAGAGCCCTGCTCACCAGATACACTATCCCTCTCCCCAGCATCTCCACTTCTAAGCTTCTCACAGAAAATGGAGGAACTGGTGTATGCTGGGACCAAACTCTCCCACTCTTTCGCTGCAAGCCCCCAGATATCAACTAAAAAACGGTGGGCCCCACAACCACCAAAGACTGCAGGCCCAGCTCACCCTGCTCCTCCTGCGAGAGCTCTCCGGCCGCTGCCACAACGCCAGGGCCCAAACCCCTCTCCATCTGGTGTAGGTGAACCAAAAACAACTGATAACAGCTCTCAGTGATATGTGTCGGGTCCCCGCTATATTAGACACAACATTCACAAATGTTTACAGAAAAAGCGGGAACCCAGTGTGCCTGTAGCCTCCTGTATTTCTGTTTTATCACGCGATAGAAAGTCTAAGGCCTTCTCAAGCCGTACGGCTGACCCATCTAACCTGCGGCCTATAATGCATCAATCTAAGATTGCTGTAGAGACAAAATGTAATTCCATCAAGTTAGCATTTTTAAACATTCGCTCACTTAAAAATAAATAATTTCTGATCAACGATTTAATAACCACAAACAACCTGGATTTTATGTTTCTAAATGAAACATGGTTAGAAGACAGCTGCAGTGCAACAGTCCTCAATGAAACAGCCCCTCCTAACTTTAATTTTATAAGTGTCTGCAGGACTGTTAGGAGAGGTGGAGGTGTAGCTGCTCTGTTTAAAGATGTTTATCAGTGCAAGCAAATGTCATTTAGTCAGTATTTGTCTTTTGAATACCTAGGTATTGTGCTGAAAGGTGCTCCACGCACCCTGTTTATCATTATTTGTGACTTATTTGTCACATACCTGTTTATATCAAATCTTCCTTTCATAAGTAAGATTATTGAAAAGGTAGTTTTTAATCAGCTGAACAACTACTTAAACTCAAATGGATACCTGGACAATTTTCAATCTGGTTTCCGAGCACATCACAGCACACAGACAGCACTCATTAAGATAATAAATTATATTCGCTTCAATTCTGATTCTGGCAAAATATCAGTGCTGGTACTACTAGATCTTAGTGCTGTGTTTGACACTGTCGATCATAACATACTTCTAGAGAGACTGGAAAACTGGGTTGGGCTTTCTGGGATGGCACTCAAATGGTTTAGGTCATACTTAGAAGGGAGAGGTTATTATGTGAGTATAGGAGAGCATAAATCTAAGTGGACGGCCATGACATGTGGAGTCCCACAGGGCTAAATTCTTGCACCGCTCTTGTTTAGCCTGTATATGCTTCCACTAAGTCAGATAATGAGGAAGAACCAAATTGCCTATCACAGCTATGCTGATGATACCCAGATTTACCTAGCCTTATCTCCAAATGACTACAGCCCCTGTAACTCAGTTATTTGGGACTGTATTGCACTGGTTTAGGGCAGTTGCATTCGCACTGGTGCGTCGGTCAGAACACAGGAGGCATGAATATGAATCAACAGTCTTTAATTGAAGTTCAGCAAGTGATCAGCACGAAACAGCACAGCCAGACCACAGGGCATTATTTGGTATATTAATCTTCAGCCGTGATATGTAAGGTAACTGTAGGCGTGTGTGTGTGTGTGGTCTGAAACAATCAATAATAAACAACAATTAGAAACATCGACAACTTCAGCATAATAACTGGCATTTGTACTATTTACTATCTGCCCATTGTAAATATTAATTCTCGGCAGTAACACCACTTCTCAACGCTAGATGGCGCATGCCGCTCATAAATGGAATTATTTGCTGCGTCATCACACAATCCGTTAACTAGCACTTGTAATCTAGAATAACTACAGAACGGGAATATACAACATTAAATCTGCTTCTATACACAATGTAAATATCAATCAGTTATGTTCATTTGAACACTGAATCCAAGTATAGTAAATATATGGTGAGGTGAATAAACATCTTAGGCGCTGGGTTTAGCATTGTCACTTATGTTCCCGAACGAACTCACAACATCTTATTAATTATGCATCATAGGACACCTTCAGTAAAGGGCAATCATAAATTAACTTACATGTTGTCATTAACGCACAACTTGGACACATATATCTTCAATCAAGGAAAGTTAAATTCAGTCCATATTCTGGAGAACCCTATACGTTACCTCGACTCAACCTGAACTGAAAGTTACTGAGGTATACAGTAGCCCGTGACCTGATTGGTCATACCTTCTCAACAGCCCCATTGACTCCCTCTGCCAATGCATGAAATTAACAGCTGGATGTGCCAGAACTTTCTTCAGTTAAACAAGGAGAAAACTGAAGTCATTGCATTTGGAAACAAAGATGAAGTTCTCAAGGTGAATGCATACCTTGACCCTAGGGGTCAAACAACTAAAAATCAAGTCAGAAATCTTGGGGTGATTCTGGAGACAGACCTTAGTTTCAGTAGTCATGTCAAAGCAGTAACTAAATCAGCATACCATCATCTCAAAAACATTGCAAGAATGAGATGTTTTGTTTCCAGTCAAGACTTGGAGAAACTTGTTCATGCCTTTATCACCAGCAGGGTGGATTACTGTAATGGTCTCCTCACCGGCCTTCCCAAGAAGACCATTAGACAGCTGCAGCTCATCCAGAACGCTGCTGCCAGGATTCTGACTAGAACCAGAAAATCTGAGCATATCACACCAGTCCTCAGGTCCTTACACTGGCTTCCAGTTACATTTAGGATTGATTTTAAAGTACTTTTACTCGTTTATAAGTCACTCAATGGCCTAGGACCTAAATATATTGCTGATATGCTCACTGAATATAAACCAAACAGACCACTCAGATCATTAGGATCGAGTCAGTTAGAAATACCAAGGGTTCACACAAAACAAGAGGAGTCTGCTTTTAGCTATTATGCAACCCGCAGTTGGAACCAGCTTCCAGAAGAGATCAGATGTGCTAAAACATTAGCCACATTTAAATCAAGACTCAAAACTCATCTGTTTAGCTGTGCATTTGTTGAATGAGCACTGTGCTATATGTCCTAAATGTATAATCATTTTCTTTAAATTTATTTTAAATCAGTTTCTATATCATTTTAAAATTCCTTGTTTTTATTATTTTTATTTCCATGTTTTTATAGATTTTTATCTTTGAAAGTCTATTTCACTTTCTTTTATGTAAAGCACTTTGAATTACCACTGTGTATGAAATGTGCTATATAAATAAACTTGCCTTGCCTTGGGCCGATCATGCAGACATTTGGGCTGGTCGATCGGTGCATCTCTACGAGTAATGCTATAATACCTGATTTCACTAGTAGTGTCACGAATCTGGTCCATGCTCTCCCGGTTAACCACCACCAGAGGTCACCCGTTCACCACATTGACTTTCACTCACAACACACTGGACTCCATTTCCCACAATGCATTGCACAGATCACAGCTGTCACCATTCACACATCACACACACCTGATGCTCATTTCACAATCACTCACTCTCTATTTAAGCCTGGGACTTGCTTTTGCTCAGAGCCGAGTATTGTTAGTGTTTATCACTCACCCAGCGATAGCAACTTTACAGAGCCATTGTTCTAGTCCTAGTCTTGCCTTGTTTATCTTGCCGTGTCTGACCCTGCTCGTGTTTCCTGGATTTTCCCTTCGCCTCTGCCGTTTGGACTCTGTTCGCTCCCCGTTTGGACTATTGCTCTCTTCTCTGGATTATCTCTCTGCCTTGCCCCTTTGGATACTGTTCGCTCATCGTCGACCCACGCTTGCTCCACGGACTGCTTTGTCTTACCCTTGCCATACCTGTTTGCCACTGTCTGACCCTGCCTGTTTTCTGACCATGTTTTATAATAAAGCTTTGCATATGGATCCGCACGTCTCGCGTCTCGTCAGCCCCGTAACAAGTAGCCTAGATTAGAATTTAAAATGTACATTATTTACTGGAAATAAATTTTTTAAATGTTTCTATTGAATGCAGTCACTTACAATCACTATAAAAAGCAAAAACAATATTACACGAACAATAGAATTGTTAAATCGCAAAAACATTAAATAAATTGATTACATACTGATTCAGTGACAATGTGCAAACTGTTATGTCTAACTCAGTTCTGTATTTTCAACAAAGCAGAATTATGGGTAACACTTTAGTTAAGGGTACACAAATTACCATGAATTCATGCATAAATTCATTCGTTACTTCATGCATTAATATCTCATGAATTATCAGGAACTAACAAGAATTCAAAGTATTTCTATCATGACTTCATGGATGAACAACACATTAATTAAGACATTAACTAAGATGCGTACATCACCATGATTTATGATTTATTACGCATGATCATGATGTTTTCGTTCACAAAAAAAAAGGCATTTACTATCCACTGTGGATAAATCTATACTTTTGGTACATGAATCATCTTGAATTCATGCTGAAGGAGTGGATGCCGATCTACCATACCCTTCACAATAATATTATTTCATTATTTCTTGTGTGTTTATTAATCAAGTCATTGATCAGTATTTAACCTCCTAGATTATTTGATGATTGACTTGGTTCCATACTGAAGTCTATTCTGTTCATAGGGTCACAGTGCCATGATTAGGTCAGGGTGACCACCCATCTACATGAGCAACAGTGATTGGGACAACTGTGACATTTATGTGTTCTGCTGTTTTATGATATTGTTTGCAACTTGCTTACTGAGCAATTTAACTAGTATTTGAATAATAGATATATAATAATAAATAATGCTGCGTTATTCTGTATTTTTACACTCTAAAACGAGACAAGCATAGTGTGTGTGTAATGAACCATGCTGAATGCTGATAAGACTCTTGCCAGAGCTAGGCCACCTTGAACAGAAGATATGTGTTGTCTGTGTATGTGTGCGTCGGCATCTTTTCCTGAGTAAGTGGAGAAGTTCGTCATTGGATGCTTTTTGATCACATCTCTGACTCCTGGTCTTCATTCAACACCTGGTCCTTGGGTTTTAACCGTCAATTTCCTTACAATGCATAGAAACATTCATAATTTTGTGCATGTAAGACTACTTACCTCATGCATGCATACAGGCTACAACAGTATGTCAATTAATGTGAGAACTAATGTTTTTCATTAATTATGAGTTTTCAAGCATGTTCATGTCATCCTCATATAGCCTGCAGTAAATGGACAGACCCCAACATTGACCAATCACAGCACATAGCTTGTAAATTCTGTTGGCATCCAAATACAGTACTCATCATTAACTAAGCATTAGCTTCTCATGACTTCATCATGTGTGTGCCCCCTCAACTAAAGTGGTGACTTGGTCCTTTTAAATATGAATAAACGGTGTGTTATTAATGATGGCATAATTGTGAAATGATATGAATATGAACATGAAAGTTTAAGCTTTTGCACACAATGAGCTGTGGACACAAAAAGACTTTGAGCTCAACTTTCTGCTTTATTGTTGAACAGCAACCCAGTTAACCCAGTACTTAACACAGTTAAATCAACAACAATGCCTGGGAAGAGCTGAGAAGGAATTCAGTGTATATATACCATGAACTTCTAGTGCCTTTATCTGAAAACACTTAACAAAACCATAAAGCTGTTAAAGGATTTACAAAAATTTAAAACAAAAAAGATGAAAAAAGGTTTCACAAACAGCTTGGTCTTTTTTTAAAGGTAAGGAGCCACCTATTAATGTAACAAGATAATAATTTGGACTCCTCATAAAATAAAATAAATGGCACAAACACATGGCATACATAACATATACATTGATTAGTTCTTGTAAATATCCAGTAAGGATCCATCATCTTTTTTTTTAAGATAGCTGAAGCTGTAGGCTCCTGCTCACAAAACCCCCTGCAAGTTTCAGCAAACCTTTTCAGGCTGTCCTTTCTTTTAAAAGTGGACCTCAATGTATGGAACAGATCTGGGTTAGTTGCTGCAAGTTCTGCAATTGGAGCCTGAGACACAATGGTATTCCGATCTACCCCAAGCCTTGTATAAGCTTCAGCTTTGCTGATGCGATCCTTTTTAATCTTTTCCAACACCATGTTGTAGCGGCGGATGGAGTCGTTAGGGGTTTTGACTGTAGGACAAGAGAATGCATTAATGGTTGATTCCTATTCAATTGAACCAGCCTAGTAATTGTCACGGTTCGCTCATTCACTGTTTCCTTCTCGTCCTGTACCATGTGCGTTTGTTGTGTGTGTGTGTGTGTGGGTGTGGTCGAGCTGTCACCGATCATCAGCGACGCAGCTGTGCCTCGTTTCGAGGCCAGCTGCAGCTCGTCACCACACCGCTTAAATACTCATCTGTTTTTCCTGTCCTTTGTCAGATCGTTGTGGATGTTTCCCGTGGTGTGTCACTCTGTTTCCAGCTCTCGAAATCTTCGCCGTTTATCGTGTTCCTGTGTTCCTGTCGTGCTCTACGTTGTGTGTTCGGTGTTCGTCACGCTCTGGATTATTCATCTCATCACGGACCCGTCTCTTCACTTCACCTCCGTTCCACTTGGCCCATCTGGTTCCTGTGTCACCCAGCCCGGTTACATCTCTGTCTGTGTAGCCATCCTACTCTTAATAAACACTGAACACTTACCTGCTATTGCTTCCTCTCCTTGCTTGACCATGACAGAACGATCTGACCGTTCCTTGGAAGCAGCGGGTGCCCCTGCCGCGGCATTAGAACGGTTCATCACCAAGAGCAGTGAGCGGATGGCTACACAGCAGGCGAGCCTGAATAGCGTGGGCTGCGCTATTCAGATTCTTGTGACACAGGTGTCCGAGCTCACCCAGCAGTTCCAGGAGCTAAAGATTCCCACTGCGTCACTCACGCCGTCAGTTCCTCCCATCCCGGTGGAGGCTCCCTTCCAACCTGAGCCCCGCCTGCCCGTCCCCG
This sequence comes from Barbus barbus, assembly GCF_936440315.1. Lineage (NCBI taxonomy): Eukaryota > Metazoa > Chordata > Actinopteri > Cypriniformes > Cyprinidae > Barbus > Barbus barbus. The sequence continues at coordinate 1,474,629 of NC_136746.1, read as the reverse complement.
AGCATTACGGCGGGGAACCAAGATTCTGCAGAGCCTTCCTGACCAGGTGTTCGATGCACTTTGCCCTCCAACCACGCACGTACAGTTCGGAGAGGAGCAAGGTGGCATTCGTGTTGGCTCTGCTCACGGGCAAGGCGGCACTTTGGGGAACGGCGGTGTGGGAGAATCAAGATCCGTGCTGCACCTCGTTCCAGGCACTTTCGGAGGAAATGAAGCGAGTATTCGATCGTGCTGTCGCCGGGAGAGAGGCGGCCGGAATACTCGCCGATCTCTGCCAGGGTGAGTCATCCGTGTCTGACTTTTCCATCCAGTTCCGCACCCTGGCGGCGGAGTGCCGTTGGAACGAGGAGGCGCAGTGGGACATGTTCCTGCATGGGCTGGCTGACCGTGTCCAGAAGGAGATCTACACCCTGGACCTCCCCACCACACTCAATGGACTCATCGACCTGGCCTTAAGGGTGGACGCACGGCTCGCCAGAGTCGAGAGCCGCGTCCAGGCCACCCGAGTCCCTGGTGGGTTGCAGAGTCAGCAGGGTAGCAGCGGGGACGCGGTCAGCCCCGTCTACGATCACGAACCCATGCAGGTAGGGCGAGCTCGGCTTTCCCGGGAGGAGAGGGAAAAGCGGAGATCCCAGGGACTATGCCTTTACTGTGGGAGGGCTGGACACTTCCTGGATAAATGCCCGGTAAAAGGACCGAGCCCGATAGTAAGCGTGAGGCTACTATCGGGTAGGATCTCCGCTGGAAAGACCTCACCCACGTCATCTACCCTCCTTCCGGTAAGACTGAGATGGGCCACTCACTCCTTCACCGGTCAAGCTCTTCTGGATTCCGGGGCAGAGGGTAACTTTTTGGACTATGCACTTGTTCACAAACTTCAGATCCCCACCAAACCCCTCACTCACAGGATTTCCGTTCACGCCCTCAGTGGTCAGGAACTGCCCACCATTACCACTGTCACTGAACCTGTCACGTTAATCACTTCAGGCAATCACACTGAAAGCATCTCATTCATGATCATGGACTCCCCTCTTGCCCCCGTCGTCCTCGGACACCCCTGGCTCATTTCCCATAACCCCAAGATAGACTGGAACCTAAACACCATCTTAGCCTGGAGTGATCATTGTCATAAGTCCTGTCTTGTGTCTGCCTGTCCGTCTGTGTCTGTTTCTGTTTTTCAGGAGGAGGCAGTGGATTTGTCAAACGTGCCTTCGGAGTATCAGGACCTGAGGGAAGTGTTCAGTAAGTCTCGAGCAGCTTCTCTTCCTCCGCATCGTCCCTACGACTGTGCTATAGATTTACTGCCAGGTATGTCTCCGCCTAAGGGCAAATTATATTCGCTTTCTGTCCCAGAAAGGGAGGCTATGGAGAAATATATTTCTGATTCCCTAGCTTCCGGATTCATCCGCCCTTCCTCTTCTCCAGCGGGGGCGGGATTCTTTTTTGTGGGGAAGAAGGACGGATCCCTGCGCCCTTGCATTGATTACCGAGGGTTGAACAACATCACGGTAAAGAATACCTATCCTTTGCCGTTGATGTCTTCAGCCTTCGAGAGGTTGCAGGGAGCGTCCGTCTTCACGAAATTGGATTTACGTAATGCTTATCATTTGGTCCGCATCAGGAAGGGGGATGAGTGGAAGACTGCTTTTAACACCCCTAGGGGGCACTTTGAATACTTGGTCATGCCCTTCGGGCTGTCCAACTCCCCAGCAGTCTTCCAGGCACTCGTCAATGACGTGCTGCGAGATATGGTTGATCAGTTCATATATGTTTACCTGGATGACATATTGATTTTTTCTTCATCTCTCCAGGAGCACGTGCAGCACGTCCGGCGAGTGCTTCAGAGGTTGCTAGAGAATGGGCTTTTTGTCAAGGCGGAGAAATGCGCGTTTCATGCACAGTCTGTTCCGTTTCTAGGGTACATTGTGTCGTCCGAGGGAGTGCGCATGGACCCTGACAAGGTTAAGGCTGTGGTGGAGTGGCCAAATCCAGATTCCCGTAAGGCCCTACAGAGGTTTCTGGGCTTCGCCAACTTCTACCGGCGTTTCATTCGCAACTTCAGCCAACTAGCCGCGCCTCTGACAGCTTTGACCTCCCCCAGAACTACGTTCAGGTGGTCTAACGCTGCCGAGGCAGCGTTTACCAAACTGAAGGGCCGCTTTGTTTCAGCCCCCATCCTTATAGCCCCTGATCCCTCACGTCAGTTTGTGGTGGAGGTCGACGCATCAGAGGTGGGGGTAGGCGCAGTTCTGTCCCAGCGTTCTTCCGCGGACGACAAGATGCATCCCTGCGCGTTTTTTTCCCATCGTTTATCGCCAGCCGAACGCAATTATGACATTGGTAACAGAGAGTTGTTGGCAGTCAAGTTAGCGTTGGAGGAGTGGCGTCACTGGTTGGAGGGGTCGGGGGTACCTTTTATCGTCTGGACCGATCATAAGAACTTAGAATATATCAGAACTGCCAAAAGATTGAATTCCAGGCAGGCTCGGTGGGCACTTTTTTTCGGTCGCTTTGATTTTTCTCTCTCGTACCGCCCGGGTTCCAAGAACATCAAACCCGACTCTTTATCTCGTATTTTTGACCATTCCGAACGCCCGTCTACTCCCGAGTGTATTTTACCCGAGACGCTTTTCGTCTCCACACTCACATGGGAGGTCGAATCGAGGGTCAAGACGGCCCTAGAAGGGGTAACGCCTCCGCCCGCTTGCCCACCGAACCGTTTATTTGTGCCAGAGGAATTAAGGTCTGACGTTATCCAGTGGGGGCATTGCTCCAACGTGGCTTGTCATCCAGGAGTTAATCGCACCAGCTTTTTGGTTAAGCAACGATTCTGGTGGCCTCGCATGGCTCGCGACATTCACGATTTTGTGTTGGCTTGCTCGGTTTGTGCCATCGGTAAGACTTCCAATCGACCCCCAGATGGGTTGCTCCAACCGCTGCCTGTCCCTTCGAGACCCTGGTCCCACATTGCGCTAGATTTTGTTACCGCCCTCCCGCCCTCTCAGGGCAACACGGTTGTTTTGACCGTGGTGGACCGGTTCTCGAAGGCGGCCCATTTCATCCCCTTGCCCAAATTACCCTCAGCCAAGGAGACAGCGGTAACTGTCGTAGACCACGTCTTTCGCTTACATGGCCTCCCGGTAGACGTGGTCTCCGACAGGGGTCCCCAGTTTGTGTCCAAATTTTGGCAAGAGTTCTGTAGACTGCTGGGGGCGACTGTCAGTCTTTCCTCCGGGTTTCACCCCCAGAGCAATGGCCAGACCGAGAGAGCCAACCAAGATTTGGAGAGAGTGTTGCGATGTTTAGTCTCCAAGAATCCTTCCTCTTGGAGCCAGCAACTGTCTATGGTGGAGTACGCCCACAATGCATTACCAGTGTCATCCACGGGCCTGTCTCCGTTTGAGTGTAGTTTAGGTTACCAGCCACCTATCTTTCCCAGTCTGGAATCCGAGGTCGCGGTTCCCTCCGCTCACGCCTTTATCCAGAGGTGTCATCGCACTTGGACGAGAGCCCGTGAGACTCTACTCCAAGTGGGAGCGCGCACCAAGGCTAAAGCCGATCGCCACCGGTCTAAGCCTCCCGTCTACGTCGTGGGTCAAAAAGTGTGGCTTTCTTCTAAGAATATTCCTCTCCGCTCCGTCTCCAATAAGCTTGCTCCCAAATTCATTGGCCCGTTCACTGTCACCAAGATCATTAGTCCGGTGACAGTCCGCCTCAAACTTCCTCCAGTGTACAGGAGAATTCACCCCGCCTTCCATGTATCCAAAATCAAACCCGTGTTTCATTCACCTTTTAATCCGCCAGTCCCGGTTCCCCCCCCGCCGCGACTCGTAGACGGGGAACCCACTTATTCGGTAAATCGTATACTGGACTCTAGACGGAGGGGACGCGGATTCCAGTACTTGGTGGACTGGGAGGGTTACGGTCCAGAGGAGAGAAGTTGGGTACCTGCGAGAGACATACTGGATCACTCCCTGATCGATGATTACAATCGCCAGGTAGGAGAACCTGGGAACGCCAGGAGGCGTTCTTAGGGGAAGGGGTACTGTCACGGTTCGCTCATTCACTGTTTCCTTCTCGTCCTGTACCATGTGCGTTTGTTGTGTGTGTGTGTGTGTGGGTGTGGTCGAGCTGTCACCGATCATCAGCGACGCAGCTGTGCCTCGTTTCGAGGCCAGCTGCAGCTCGTCACCACACCGCTTAAATACTCATCTGTTTTTCCTGTCCTTTGTCAGATCGTTGTGGATGTTTCCCGTGGTGTGTCACTCTGTTTCCAGCTCTCGAAATCTTCGCCGTTTATCGTGTTCCTGTGTTCCTGTCGTGCTCTACGTTGTGTGTTCGGTGTTCGTCACGCTCTGGATTATTCATCTCATCACGGACCCGTCTCTTCACTTCACCTCCGTTCCACTTGGCCCATCTGGTTCCTGTGTCACCCAGCCCGGTTACATCTCTGTCTGTGTAGCCATCCTACTCTTAATAAACACTGAACACTTACCTGCTATTGCTTCCTCTCCTTGCTTGACCATGACAGTAATAGTGTTGTAATACAGTTAACAATTTTACATTTGCATAATCATCAAACAAAAATAAGTAAATTTTAATGTTCCATTCGAAAACAGAGGTAATATAATTCATAATTGGTCCATAGATTTGTATATGACAATGGGCAGAGTGGTAAATTGTCACTGCTTGCAAAGTGGCACACTTGAAACACAATTTTATTTTTAACTGTTTTCAGTTGTGCTGATCCTACTAGGACACATCTGCAAAAAGGCTGTTATTACTACTGAAGCAGGTCTATGGCAGCCTCTGAAATAAGTCTGTGGTTGTAAGACCCAGCTACCACAACAAACTTCATTACCACAACTTCACAATCAAACTCATTTAGGCCAGTGCACTATACTCTTTATCCTGTCTTTGTGGAGGGTTCCCTAATGACTAATTCAGTGAGCAAATTTTGGGTGCTGCCATTACTGCGGTGGCAAGTCATAGGGGAGAAACCTTAGTTGTAACACATTTTTGAAAGGTCTCTGTTCTAACTTTGTTTACGCAAAAAACGATAGGGCTTAAAAGCAGTTACAATTGGGTACGAAGGAATCATACATAGCTACTTTCAGGAGAGGGATCACCACTGCTGTGGAATCAACCACAGAATATAGTATAGGCAGTGGTACAATTGTAAAAAAAAAAAAAAAAATTCAGGGGGGATGGTGGGACGGGGGTCGTTTAGCTAACTTTACACAATAATTACAACATTTGTCTAAATTGTAAACACATTCTTATAAAAAAAACAAAGCTATATTAAATGTACTATGATTTACATATAAGCTTCTGGGACCTGAAATAAGGGATTTTTGTTGTACATTACACAATATTTTGCTGTATGTGTTTTTGTGCTGGTACATGTGGCTGATTTAGGGCTCTCATGACACTAAAATTGCCAGCCAGTAAGTGTCAGCAAGTCCCTGTTTTAATAAATGATTCACTAAATCATTGCGTCAAGAGATTCGTTCAAAATGGCTGATTCAGTTAGAAACAAAGCAAGTGACCGCCTTTATGAATGGATTATTAATTAATTAGTGGCTCACTCGATTCATTCCAAAACATATTCATTTAGAAACAAAACAATGCAGTGTAGCTCTGCATGTTTTTAAGAACGTCAAAAGTCACATTTGAACCATTTTTGAGCTTGTGCACAGCTTGTTGCAATATTAAGTTCTGATTTATCAATCGCTGTTATTTAGTTTGTAAATTATCATACAAAGATAATTTTAACATTTCATTTGCATGACGAGTTTTAAACAACATTATTAATCTAAAGGGGATGATAAGGGGGATGGTGGTTTTACAAATTCAAATTCAAATTCAAATTCAAATTTTATTTGTCACATACACAGTCATACACAGTACGATATGCAGTGAAATGCTTGTACGGCAGCCAGTGACCTTAAAAAATATTAATAAGAAGAAATACAAAAGAAAATAAATTTAACTAGTAAATAAACTGTACAAATAAGGGCATAATAATAATAAAAAAAAAAATAATAATAATATATATATATATATATATATATATATATATATATATATAAAAATTTTAAAGTGCAATGCAAAAGTGACTTATATGAAACGTTAAAGTGACTTATGAAGTGTCATGTGCAATGGTTCAGGTATATAAATATGTATTGCATGAATGTGTCCATGATTGTCCAGTCAATGTCAATGTTTCAAAGATATTACTCCTGTGTGATGGTGTGATTGAGAGACCTTATCGCCTGCGGGAAGAAGCTCCTCCTCAGTCTCTCTGTGTTGGTCTTCAGGGAGCGGAATCGCTTCCCAGACCGCAACAGAGAGAACAGTCCATTGTTGGGATGGCTGAGGTCCTTTACGATCTTCCTGGCCTTGGTCCAGCACCGCTTGCTGTAGATTGAGTGCAGGTCAGGGAGTTCGGTGCGGATGATGCGCTCAGCTGATCGCACCACCCTCTGTAGAGCTCGTCTGTCCTGCATGGTGCTGTTTCCAAACCAGGTCGTGATGTTTCCCGTCAGGATGCTCTCTATGGTACAGGAGTAGAAATTCCTGAGCACTTTAGAGGGCAGTCTGAAGTCTCTCAAGCGTCTGAGGTGGTCGAGACGTTGCCGGGTCTTTTTCACCACGGTGTTGATGTGACAGGACCATGACAGGTCCTGCGTGATGTGAACACCGAGGTATCGGAAGCTGTCCACTCTCTCCACTGGGCTCCTGTTGATGATGGGAGTCTGGTAGTTCCTCTCCTGCTTTGTACTAAAGTCCACTATCAGCTCCTTTGTATTGCTGACGTTCAGGAGGAGATTGTTCCTCTGGCACCAGTTCTCCAGATTTACAATCTCCACTAGGTAGGCCGACTCATCATTGTTGGTGATCAGGCCCATCACAACAGTGTCGTCAGCAAACTTGATGATGACGGTGGAGTTGGTAGTGGCCACGCAGTCGTGGGTGTACAAAGAGTACAGCAGGGGGCTCAGAACACAACCCTGGGGGGCTCCAGTGCTGAGAGTGAGTGAGGCTGAGACATGTCCGCCCATCCTTACTGCCTGTGGTCTGCCAGTCAGAAAATTGGAGATCCACTGACACATTGATGAGCTGAGTCCCAGGTGCTCCAGCTTGGTGGTGAGTGTGGAGGGAATTATGGTATTAAATGCAGAGCTGTAGTCGATGAAGAGCATTTTAACATAATTCCCTTTCCTAGTGTCCAGGTGAGTAAGTGATGTGTGGAGGAGATGTGAGATTGCATCGTCTGTGGAACGGTTCTGGCGGTATGCAAACTGTAGTGGGTCGAGTGTGTCCGGTAGTGAAGAAACGATGAAGTCTCTGACCAGGCGTTCAAAGCACTTCATCACTACTGAGGTGAGGGCTACAGGGCGATAGTCATTGAGAGAAGCAGGATGAGGTTTCTTCGGGACAGGAACAATGATGGACTCTTTGAAGCATGTGGGGATCACCGACTGAGATAAAGAGATGTTGAATATCTCTGTGAACACAGGTGCTAGCTGGTCTGCGCAGGCTCTGAGAATACGACCTGAGATGCCGTCTGGTCCTGCTGCTTTCCTGGTGTTCACTCTCTTGAAGGCTCTCCTCACGTCATGCTCGGAGATGATGAACGCGTTTCCGGTACTGGCAGAGTCTTCCTGTCTGTAGCCGTTAGCGTCGTTAGCATTAGCATTGCTAGCGGCTTTAGCTGCAGCCTCGAAGCGAGCATAGAAGGTGTTCAGCTCGTCTGCCAGAGTCGCGTCCACGTTCGTCATACCGGTTGTTGGTGTTTTATAGTCCGTAATTGTCCTTAATCCCTGCCACAGGCTCCTAGAGTCACTCTGTTGGAGCTGTGACTCTAGTTTTCTCCCGTAGCGCTGCTTCGCCTCTTTCACCGCCTTCCGGACGTTGTATGATGCAGCCTTGTATGGTTCCATGTCCCCCGACGCAAGTCCCGTGTTGTAGGCAGCGGTGCGAGATCTCAGAGCGTCGCGGATGGTTTTATCCACCCACGGCTTCTGGTTGGGAAACGTTCTAATAGTCTTTTTTTCCACGGTATCATCCGCTAGTTTCCCGATGAATCCCACAACCGCTTCCGTAAACACGCTGACGTCATCATCGGAGCTGTTTCGGAACATGTCCCAGTCTGCGTCATCAAGTGCGTCCTGTAACGCGGCCACCGATTGGTCCGTCCAGCGCGCGACCTCCCTCTGAACCGGGACAGAGGGGATGCTTTTTGTCATTTTTTTATAGGTGTATGTAAAGTACGTTAAAAGTGTTTACATTCATTTTTGACCTACTGCCCAAATAGAGACTGACTCTATCGTATCGATTTGTGTATGACTCACTGCATACCTCTTAGTTTCTTGCCTTTTTTGGCTGGGACTTCTTCTTCTTAGGTTTCTTGGTCTCTGAGGACTCTGAATGAGACGATGAACTCAGACGATGAATCAGAGGATGAGGAGTCAGATATATCTGACTCCTGTTTCCTCTGTTCAGGTGCCTGCTTTATAGGTGGGATATTACTTCTAACTGCAAGAGCTGTGAAAATCAAATAGTTAAGGAATTGTTTGACAATATTTGCCAGTGGTGTTATGACGATCAATATTTTTGAAGCCGTAATGTTCTCAAATCAGTTTTACCCTCTTTAAGTCTTTCGCGGAGGAAATTTCGTTCCTCTTTAAGTGTATCTACCCATTCTTTTAGGGTAGCAATCTCCCTTTTTTGACCTTCAATGGTCTGCTTTGCCTCCTGCAGAGCTGTTTGCAGAGTAGTTGGCGACCACCCCCCTTTTCCAGATGTACCTTTTGGAAAACCAAATCTTGTTTTTTTTTTTCTCTCTCTGTAAAACACATTATTCTTAAATTATTTTCTTATTGCATACTTTTCCTATTTAATTTTTTTTTAAATTATGGTAAATACTGGTAAAATGCACAAACAATGACATTTAAAAATATACACTTTTTGATATACCATAAAAATAACAGGTAGTCCATCTGCATTATATAATATTTAGGCTATCCATCTCATAGTAGCCTACCAACATTTTATTAACAGTAGAATAGAAATCTTACTGTAGTCTTGAAATCTGAGTACTGTCTTATGTTTTAAAATCACTTACAGAGGAAGTGTGGTCCCATCAGGCTAACATGACAGTCACGACTCGTGCAGCTGTAAGCTTTTCTTTTTCTTTTGATTTCACTCGCGATCTTTACAACACACATTATATTATATTTCATGGCACACTCGTTTTACGCGTGTTTGGCGCCACCTATTGTTGGGGTGTATGATTGACATGTCAAAGTCTAGACGCTGAATATAAGACGACCGCGTTTTTTCAGATGTATTTCCAAGAAAAAAAACATTGTCTTATATTCGGGTCAATACGGTACTTCAAAGTTCTGTAAAATGTAGTTGACTGTGAAATATGCTCACCAGTTTCTTTAGCCTTGTCTGCTGCAGAGGTCTGTGGATGATCCCTCAAGAGGTGAAAGCACTGTAAAGTTTCAACAACAGATGAAACATGGAATGTAGCTCATTTGATGTGTGTGATGTATGCTAATGTCTGATGGCTGGGCAGGTCAACAGCTTGACACTCAACTAGACACACAATACAGCTGTATTTTTACATTAATATTTAAATCTCCAACAATACTTAAGACTGAGGCACTGGAAATTTTGAATGAGGTAAAAAACTAGTGACCGTTACTCCTGCTGTATGTTGGGGATAAACTGAAGATACAACCACCATCATGTAAGCTGATTTTTTCACTAGAAGCCAAATAGTATTGAGGCAGGAACATTACATTCAGCTATTACAATGAGGGTTAGAGCCCTTCATAGCCAAATTTCTCTTCCTAAAAGGGACCATTTTTTTATCACTTCTTTGAATATATAATAACAGGAGGCAATAAAGTAAAATTAACCTACCCTCCTCACTGCTCTTGGTCCTTGAAGATATATTTTGTTGATTTTGTGGAGGCTGAACCACAAACAGGCTTGGGTAAATGATGAGAGAGGGCAATATATTTACAAAGGATTTGGCTTTTACTTAAACACAATGTAGATGGCACTGTGACACAGGGGTGAAAATTCATGTAATTACAACCATTTCTTTGTACATAAATTATTATTTAATATTTGACATACCTGAACTGTAACAGCACGGCCAGGCTCTCCCGCCAGTCAGCTCCCTCGATCAACCTCACCTGATTACTAATCACAAGCACCTGCACCTCGTCATCACCTGCATCAAGAGCACTATAAAACCACTCACCACATTAATCGCCCAATTTATTACCCACTTTCGTGAGGTGTTCAGTCCGTCACCAGGGGATTCCAACGTGGGCGAACAGCTTTACCGGCTGCGGCAGGGCTCGTCTACTACACATGAATACTCTCTCAAATTTCGTACCCTCGCGGCGGCGAGTGGTTGGAACGAGCCCTCTCTGCTGACCGCTTTTCGTCAGGGTTTAAACCCCGCTTTACGCCTTCAACTCGCGGCGTACGATGTTAACTTCGGCTTAGAGAAGTTCATCCAGCTGGCCGTCCGCTGCTCGAACCGCATGCAAGCCTGCAGCCCAGAGCCCATTACCACCAGCATGTCATCTTCAACCCAAGCTGCGAGCAAGGAGCAACCTGAACCGATGCTCACTGACTCCTACCACCTTACGCCTGCAGAGAGGCTTATGCCTGTATTGCGGAGACAGAGCGCATCTGATCCAAGACTGTCCCATCCGTCCTGCCCGTCTGACGGTAAGTGGGATGAGACCCACTTTTCCTATAATGAAACCCTTCACCACTAAAGCTCAATTGATCATTGGTATCCGTTCTCTGCCAGTTACCATCCTCATCGACTCCGGCTCAGCGGGGAACTTCATCGCGGGGTACCTTTGCAAACAGCTCCGGCTCCAGACCACCGCCACAGAAACCACTTTTCAAATCCAATCCATAACAGGTAAATCCCTCTCACGCCACCATATCAATCGCTGTGTGGGTCCCCTTCAATTACGCATAGGCTTGCTCCACCAAGAGGAAATTCACCTTTTGATATTGGAAGAATCTGGCGTAGACATCATCCTGGGTCTCCCCTGGCTCGTGCAGCATAACCCAAACCTGTCTTGGCGCACCGGTGAGGTTATAAAATGGGGTAACTGCTGCTTCCCGCGCTGCTTCCCACAATTACCACAGCCCTTGCCTAAGGCCCAATACTCCCTTCCATTGTGTGCCACCACTATCGAGAGCCCTGCCGCCCTACAGTCAATCGATTTCCCCTCTGAGTATCACCACTTCAGCGACGTTTTCTGCCCCAGGAGGGCCTCACAATTACCACCACACCGGCCATGGGACTGTGCCATTGATCTGCTCCCGGGTGAGTCAGTGCCAAGGGGTAGGATTTATCCCCTCTCTCTCCCTGAACAGAAGGCCATGGAGGAGTACATTGAGGAGGCACTCAATCAAGGATATGTCACACCATCAACCTCCCCTGCTGCTTCCAGCTTTTTCTTCGTGGCCAAGGAGGACGGTGGCCTCCGTCCCTGCATCGATTATCGTAAACTCAATGACATCACTGTCAAATATCGTTATCCCCTTCCTCTTGTCCCTGCAGCCTTAGAACAACCACGCGGCGCCACCTTATTCACTAAACTGGACCTCCGCAGCGCCTATAATCTCATTCGAATCCGAAAGGGAGACGAATGGAAGACTGCCTTCATCACGCCCACAGGCCATTATGAATATAGGGTTATGCCCTATGGGCTAGTCAACGCCCCCTCAGTCTTTCAAGGTTTCATGAATGAGATGCTCCGGGAGTACCTCCACCAATTCGTCATCGTCTACATCGACGACATTCTAATTTACTCCCGGAGCCTGGCCGAACATCGCCAGCACGTTGCGGAGGTCCTCCAACAACTTCGGAAATACCATCTCTTCCTCAAGGCGGAAAAATGTACATTCCATCAACACAGCATTCACTTTCTCGGATATGTCATCGACAGTGGTGGTGTCCGCATGGACAGGAGGAAGGTGGAGGCGATCGCCTCTTGGCCACAGCCCAGCACCATCAAGGAGCTCCAACGCTTCCTTGGGTTCGCCAATTTTTATCGCCGGTTCATTGCCCACTACAGCACAATCTCCAGTCCACTCACAGATCTATTACAAGGCGGCTCGAAAACCTTGAAGTGGAACGACCAAGCCTCCTCTGCCTTCCACCAACTGAAACGAGCTTTCACCACCGCACCTCTTCTAGTCCACCCAGACCCAGATTTGCCTTTTGTCGTGGAAGTTGACGCCTCTACCACTGGCGTAGGAGCAGTGCTATCTCAGCAGCAGGGGACGCCTCCCAAACTCCATCCATGCGCCTTCTATTCCCGTAAACTCAGCCCGGCGGAAAGGAACTATGACATCGGCAATCGAGAACTACTGGCCATCAAGCTCGCCCTAGAGGAATGGAGGCATTGGTTGGAGGGGGCAGCCCATCCCTTCGTGGTTCTTACCGATCATAAGAACCTCCAGTACCTACGGGACGCTAAACGTCTTAACCCACGCCAGGCCAGATGGGCTTTATTCTTCACCCGTTTTGACTTCCAGATCTCCTATCGCCCAGGACCGCGCAACCTGAAGGCTGATGCCTTGTCTTGGGTCCATACCCCGGAGGAAGGACCAGAGGGCATTTTAGCCATGAAGGTTATCGCAAGTCCCATCCAATGGTCCTCTCCATCCATTGCCTCTGATAATCCTCCAGCCAATCCGCCGGGCTGTCCCCCAGGTCACCAATACGTACCCAGAACCCAACGGACTCCGCTCATATTCTCCACTCATACATCCCTCGGTACTGGCCATCCAGGGGCCAACGCGACTCTCTCGCTGCTACACGAAAGCTTCTGGTGGCCCAACATGGCCAGGTACGTGCGAAGGTTCGTTCAGGGTTGTCCAGATTGTGCCATTTCAAAAAGCTCCCGTCATCTCCCGACTGGTAAACTCCTCCCATTACCCATACCCAATCGTCCATGGTCACACCTAGGGGTGGACTTCATCACTGACCTGCCTGCTTCTGACAAATTCACCTGCATCCTTGTCATAGTAGACCGTTTCTCCAAATTCTGCTGCCTAATCCCCCTCACCGGTCTACCTACAGCATTACAAACAGCCGAATTACTCTTCAACCACATCTTCAGGTACTATGGCATCCCGGAGGACATAGTATCTGATAGAGGACCCCAATTCATCGCACGGGTTTGGAAGGCTTTCCTCTCCCTCCTAGGTGTGACCGTAAGCCTAACCTCCGGCTACCACCCTCAATCCAACGGACAAACAGAACGCAAGATTCAAGACATCAGCCGTTTCCTGCGAACCTTCTGCCATAGCCGCCAGAACTCCTGGAACCAGTTCCTGGGCTGGGCCGAGTACGCGCAGAACTCCCTGCGCCAAGCCGCCACTGGACTCACGCCCTTTCAATGCGTACTCGGCTACCAGCCCCCGCTCTTCCCTTGGTCGGGAGTACCTTCCGAAGTCCCCGCAGTGGATTACTGGTTCCGGGAGAGCGAGAGAGTCTGGGACGCTGCCCACCATCAATTACAGCAGGCAGTGCGCAGACAAAAGATCTCTGCCGATGTCCGTCGTTCTGTCGTTCCCACCTACCAGCCCGGACAGAAGGTGTGGCTGTCCACCCGGGACATTCGTCTGCGCCTGCCTAGCCGTAAGCTAAGTCCCAGATTCGTTGGCCCCTTTACCATCCTCGAGCAGATCAATCCTGTCACCTACAAACTCCAACTAGAGCTCTGCGCGGGACTGTTTTCTTCATCCCGCTCCCGCCCACGCCCGCCGAATTTCTGACCATTACCGCCCGCTCCCGCAACGTGTGTGTTACACTCCCGCCCGCACCCGCAATATGTATGTCCACTCCCGCCCGCACCCGCAAAACTCAGAGAATTTATTCCCGCACGATAATAGAGATGCATTGATTTTGTGTCTTCTCCCGTCCCGCAGGAAAAAAAAAAAACGTATTGTATTGCTATTATTAAAGAGATTCATGTTTGTTCCTTTCCCTGACCTGCATGTATTCTGACGCACTGGTAGGGAAGATGAATATAGCCTGGGCTATCGGGGACATCTAAAACGCTTAGGCTACCGCGCGTTTCTTTAGACTTCAAGTACTTTGATTTTGTTGACAATGACATCATGTCGCTAGGTTACCTCCCGATCCCGCAGTGTTTTTTTTAGCCGCCCATTCCCGCCCGCAGCAAAGTTCAAACCGCCCGCTCCCGCGAGATTTGCGTTGGGTCCCGCGGGACCCGGCGGGTCCCAATCCCAATGCAGCCCTCTAACTCCAACTACCCCCACAATACCGAATTCATCCCACCTTTCACGTGTCACTACACCATGTCTCCCTTCTGTTTCCCCAGAGCCTGGTCCGATCGTGGAACCCCCTCTCCCGCTCATCATCGACGAAGGTGCCGTCTACAGGGTCCGGGAGATCGTACATTCCTGGCGCCGTGGTGGTAAATTGGAGTACCTCGTCGACTGGGAGGGTTATGGCCCCGAGGAACGCTCCTGGGTACCCAGAGAGGATGTTCTTGACCCGATGCTCTTAGAGGATTTCCACGCTAGTCATCCGGAACTTCCAGCCCCACGGGGTCGGGGCAGACCACCACGACGCCGGGGTCGGCCCTCAGGATCGGGCCGTGGAGAGGGGGGTACTGTAACAGCACGGCCAGGCTCTCCCGCCAGTCAGCTCCCTCGATCAACCTCACCTGATTACTAATCACAAGCACCTGCACCTCGTCATCACCCGCATCAAGAGCACTATAAAACCACTCACCACCTTCACGCCAGTGTCCGATCTCGTTTGTACAACGTGGACTCTACTCCCGCATCCCACGGATCGATGAGTATACTTTATATACATTTACCCCTTAGACTTACCTCCTGTTCTCCGCCTCGTTGTCTCCTCTGTCACCAGACCTGCCTCGTCTGAGAACGGCGTCCTCGGATTCCGGTCCTCATCCTCTGCCCCGAGCCTCGAACCTGTAAAGCAGGAAGACGAAGTCAGAACGACTATCGGACACATCCAAACTGTCCACTTGGAAGCCACTCACCTCTTACCACGATCTCCTGCACCCGCACCTAGAAATAAAGTCACAGTGTTTTTACTTACCCTTGTTGTCTGGCTGCGTTCATAACATGAACATGGCTGCGTCACTGAAGCTTATAAATTTCAATAAAAAAATTACATGTAAAATTTAGAATGGTAATGAAAGTGATCTACTAGAATTTAAAAATACTAATGCATAGGCTACTTTAATATTGAGAAACCACCTATGACTGTTTTTTAACTTTAAATGTTTGCTTAACCCAGATATTTTTTATTTTCATCTTTTTCTGAGATTGGGGTGTCATAAAGGCTAATGCTGACAAAGGAGCATTTGGTACAGAGCCCTGTTCCATGCTAAACCATGCTTTTTCAGCATCATTGTTAATCCAAGCCACTATTGCTGTAAAATGAGCGGCCCAGTAATAATATCTTAAATTGGTGCAACCCTCCCTTATCTTTTCCTACAGTTAACATCTTTAGTTTTATTCTGGGTCATCTGTTCTGCCAAATTAATTTTGATATGAGTTTATCTAGCACATTAAATGTAGATGCCGGAATCCATACAGGGAGGGGCTGAAATAAAAAGAGCAATCTAAGTAGAATATTCATTCCCACTGTCTCAATCCTGCCGAAGAATGAAAGTGGCAACACCTCCCACTTTAGTGTATCATTTTTAATTGTGTGGATTAATTTGTCATATTTTGCCTGATACAGCTGTGAAACTGTAGGTGTAATGGCAACTTCTAAATATTTGAATCCCTGTTTAGACCATCTAAATTATGCTCTATCATTTAGTTCCGGCCAGACTCCAGTAATCATACGTGCTTCTGATTTAGTTGAATTGATTTTATATCCAGAGATGGATTCATATACTTCTAGGCAATCCAGAACAGCTGGTATTGAAGAAATTGGATTTTCAATAAATAAAGTCATCTGCCACCTATGACTGTTAAACTTGTAAGTTAATAAACATCACTTTCCACATCAGATAAGTAAATGAGTAGCCTAAGTCACACAACAGTAAATGTTAATTTCAACAGTTTGTCTAATGATAGTTGAAGCCCCCTTTTGGCAATAAATGTTTTCATATTAGCTCTGGTTTAGATTCCTATGCATATAGGTATTACTGTTGTCACAGTTTTTGTAATAATACATTGAAAGCCCATAAATGTACATTGAGCCTTGGGATAAGTGAATGAATGAATGAATCCTACCTTTTCCAGCCTTCTCGACTCTTGATTTCTGAGGTATATCTTGTGGAGACTGCTGCATGGATGGGTCTGGGTGGAAGATTAGAGAAGATAAAGAAAACAATATCAAAACAGAACTTTATAACATCACATAACGCTTTT
This sequence comes from Barbus barbus, assembly GCF_936440315.1. Lineage (NCBI taxonomy): Eukaryota > Metazoa > Chordata > Actinopteri > Cypriniformes > Cyprinidae > Barbus > Barbus barbus. The sequence goes on along the minus strand of NC_136746.1, from coordinate 1,458,177 downwards.
TATTTTGTTGGTGAAGAGGAAATAAATTGTTGGGAGTATAACATGAACCTAAAATGTTTGTAGACACATTTTACTTGTCACTCAATTACAATCTACAATCTATAGTTACAATGTACTTACAATCTATTCTAAGTAATTACATTGCTGATATATTAATTTGTATAACATCCAACATGGTTACACTATGTACAAATTTCAACTTTTATATTACCATGGTATAGTGAACATGAATAAGAATATTTAGATTTGCAGACTAATACTAATAGACTAACTTAATAGTTCACTCCACGATTTTAAACCCAATTAAAATCTATGACTAATGACTAATTCTGACAGGCATCAGAAAGCTGGCAAATACTTGTATGGTTCATTATACATTAGGGGGGAAAGAAATTAGCTTTTGCAGCCGATTATTACTCTTTCTGGGCATCAAGGAGCTAGCTAAGCTAGTAATGTAACTTGCTAGCCTATGAAGTAGTGGCCATGGATTTCAAACAAAAACAATAATGCATACATCAATATCCACACATTTGAGGTTGTCAGTCCACATACCAATGTCATTCGCCTTTCTTTTGCCTCTTCGCGTACCCACAGACTCCATGTTAACTGTAAGCTGCTATCACAATGTGTGTGTGCGTGCGCTATATAAGGCAGTTACCTTGATGTGTGTTTTTGGATTTGGCGCGCTTCTCTTCCTCATCCTCCTCCTGTTCCCTGCTGACTGGTTCAAGTCGTATGACAGTAGAAGCTTTCCTTGTTCGTAGCCTCATTTCCAAAAGGAACTCTGATGGGGCCTGTATTTCCCGTGTATTGTCAAAGTAGGATATCTCTGTCAGAGTAAAGGGGGCTCCAAATAGTTTGATGCCATTAAGAAATTGTATAATGTTTTTGTTTGGAAGCATGATGTCTACCACACAAGTAGTGCTGGGCAACAGTATAGAAACGATCGCTCTTCACCACATCCGGATGACACCCAATTATTTTGTTTTTCTAGCTTTATGGGTAGCTGCAGTGCTTGACAAAGCACAAATGTGTGTATTCACAAATACACACATTTTAAATCATACATGTAAGTTAAGTTCACGATAATTATTCCCTGGACTGTGTCCTATCCGTACCGTTTGCCGATCTGTTTCGCACATGCGTCGATGCGTCTGCGTGCACGTTCGAGCACGCAACTCCACAACCAGAGATGCAAGCGGGTGTTGCCTTGGTAATTTCAACTAGAACAATAGAACATAAAATCATGCATTTAGGAAATAAAATATTATCTTTAATGCAGGGAAAGCCAGCCAAGAGGAGGACAGTCAAAATAATTAAATGGTTACAGAAAAAGAAGCTTTTGAAAAATAAAATAAGATGCAGGTTGTGTCAGAACAAGATGAAGTTAAAGAAGAAAGGCAACTCAACAGATGTCTACAGGTGGTAAGTTATGTGCATGGTTAAGCTGATTCTTGGATGCTATATTTAAATGACAATAAGATTACAGGTACATCTCAGAAAATTAGAATATGGCGAAAAAGTTAATTTTTTCTTGTAACATTTCAAAAAGTGAAACTTTCATATATTTTAGATTCATTACATGTAAAGTAAAACACTTCAAAAGTTTTTTTTGTTTTAATTTTGATGATTAGAGCTTACAGCTCATGAAAGTCAAAAATCAGTATCTCAAAATATTAGAATATTTCCTAAGATCAATCAAAAAAAAGGATTTGCAAAGCAGGAAAGTTCAAGTTCTTTAAAGTATGCTCATTTCTGAACTCAATACTTTGTCAGGGCTCCTTTAGCACAAACTCCAGCATCAGTGAGGAATGGCATGGAAGCGATCAGCCTGTGGCTCTGCTGAGGACTATTGAGCCTTCAGCTCGTCTGTATTGTTGGGTCGACTGTTTCTCATCTTTCTCTTGAAAATATCCCATAGATTCCATATGCGGTTCAGGTCAGGCATGTTGGCTGGTCAATCAAGCACAGTAATCTCATGGTCAGCAAACCACTTGTAAGTGGTTTTGGCAGTGTGGGCAGGTGCTAAAGTCCTGCTGGAAAAGGAAATCAGCATCTCCATAAAGCGTGTCAGCAGATGGAAGCATAAAGTGCTCTAAAATTTCCTGGTAGACGGCTGCATTGACTGTGGACTTCAGAAAACACAGTGGACCAACACCAGCAGATGACATGGCAGCCAAATCATCACTGACTGTGGAAACGTCACACTGGACTTCAAGCAACATGGATTCTGTGCCTCTCCACTCTTCCTCCAGACTCTGGGACCTTGATTTCCAAATGAAATGCAAAATTTACTTTCATCTGAAAAGAGGACTTTGTAGCACTGAGCAACAGTCCAGTTCTTTTTCTCCACAGCCCAGGTAAGATGCTTCTGATGTTGTCTCTGGTTCAGAAGTGGCTTGGTAGCCCTTTTCCTGAAGATGTCTGAGTGTGGTGACTCTTGATGCACTGACTCCAGCTTCAGTCCACTCCTTGTGAAGCTCTCCCAAGTGTTTGAATCGGCTTTACTTGACAGTATTCTCAAGCTTGCAGTCATCCCTGTTGCTTGTGCACCTTTTCCTACCCAAATTCTTCCTTCCAGTCAACTTTGAATTTAATATGCTTTGATACAGCACTCTGTAAACAGCCACACCTTTCAGTAATGACCCTCTGTGACTTACCCTCTTTGTGGAATGTTCATCTTCTGGACCATTGCCAAGTCAGCAGTCTTCTCCATTATTGTGGTTTCAAAGAACAAGAGATACCCAGAATTTATACTGTAGGGATGGTAATTAATTGAAACTCAAATGTAAATATTCTAATGTTTTGAGATACTGATTTTTGACTTTCATGAGCTGTAAGCTCTAATCATCAAATTTAAAACAAAAAAACTTTTGAAGTGTTTTACTTTACATGTAATGAATCTAAAATATATGAAGGTTTCACTTTTTGAAATAAGTTACAAGAAAAAATGAACTTTTTCACCATATTCTAATTTTCTGAGATGTACCTGTATAACATTATTAATAAGATTAGTAATTATGTACTTATCTAAAACTTATCTAATAGATTAATAAGATTAGATAAGCTTACAAGTTATGCTAAATAGCATGCTCTTTACTTTAGCTAAGACATTTCAAGCCTTCGACCAACAGAAAGAGCATACAGTACCATTTTATATTTGCTAAAACGCCTATTTTTTCTTCTTAGGCTTTGTAGGCTCAGGCTATAAATTATTATTATTTGTTTCCTCAAGGGTTTGCCGACATAATAGCCATAGAGGCAACAAAACCACCAAGACTGTCAGATCAGGATCAATCTTTGAGAAGTCAAGATGCAGCCTACTTTCATGGATGAGTTTTTTTTTACAGGTAATTAGATCATCCATTCAGATAAGTAATGATATAGACACCCCTCTCTCTCTCTCTCTCTCTCTCTCTCGACATACATAGGCACGTAGATTTGGAAGGCTTTGGTTCTTTAAGCCACAAAGCTGGCAATATTTGGACCTCCTTAAATAGCATGATCAGTAAAACAGCAGTGGAGTTCAGTGCAGTGGATAGTGGTGTCTAGCAGTTGTCCATATAGTAAGGCACATGGTCAATGAAAGACTCAATACATTTGTTCTTAGTCTATAACATGTCCATGCATTGGTAAATATTTAATATTCAAGTAAATTTGCTTCTTTGTCAGGTTTTCTCAAGGCTTGCGAATGAGGCAGGTTGATATGAAGACAGATGGTATAGCTAAAAGCTCAGCAACACTCTCTAAGATGTCATCCTGTGTAAGAAGAGTGTGCAGACATGCAATGAGGCAATATGAAAACAAAGCAGGACAACGCCTTGGAGGTGAAATGGAGTTTGTTGTCATCGATGAGAGCAACTTCCGCCATAAACGAAAGGTATTCTATAAAAATATTTATTTTTATTTATTATACAGTTAAAAAAAACTAACACTAGATTGCTCTATTCTTTTTGTGTCGGTTTTCTTTTTTTTATTATATAACAATAAAAACCTTTCTATGTGTACTGCTTTAGGCTAACTAAGACTTGTTATAGCATTTGCATATCACCTTTTGTTGATTTTGATTTCTTCCATTGTTCTCATTTGTAAGTCGCTTTGGATAAAAGCGTCTGCTAAATGAATAAATGTAATGTAAATGTAAGGATTAAGTTTAAACTATCTTCCTTTGTTTGTGCTGCATTCTGATACTAGAATGTGTAACAATATCAACCCCAGCTTCCTAGTTGCCAACTAAATTGCAGATAGTATGCTGGTCAGACCTGGGGCTACATTTTTTTGTGTTATTTATGTTACTTATGTTTTAAATTAAGTATTTAAGAATAAAATATATAAAATGTTACTGTGCTTGTGACTGGCTGTACATGACGCATTCATCCAATATGAATAGAATGAACAGAAATAGAAATTAAAATAGGGCCCTTAGGGTCAGGCTATATGACTAATATGACAATTCACAACGGTGAATTGAAGTGTCAGATGTTAAGAAAATATGTTGTTTTTTTACAGTATGCTCGTGGGAGAATATCCAGCACCTGGAGACGCAAAAAGTGGGTTTTTGGGATGCTTGGAGTAAAAGAAAAGCATCGAAGACCTATTCTGAGGCTGGTCAAGAAGAGGTCCCGCGACCATCTGATTCCCTTAGTGGTGAAGCATGTGCAGCCTGGGACATTAATCCTTAGTGATGAGTGGAGAGCATATAGGTGTCACGTTCCCTCTCGGGAAACAAGGAGCGCGGAGACGTGGAGGTATCAATAAGCCTTTTTATTGAAACACACACAAGGAGACGAAGAGCTTGGGGAGAGACGAACATCAATGACGATTCTGACGATAAGACCGGACACAGGGGCTAGGAAACACAGGGCTTATAAACACAGGGAAATTAACGAGGAAGAACAGAAACAGGTGAGGGCTAATCAAACGCAGGGCTAGGGACTAATTAAACTAATGAAGACAAACGAGGACAGGAACAGGAAGGCCAAATATGGGCACAGGAGGAGGGGAAACACAAGACAAGGACTGACATTACGCCCCCCTCCGGAAGGCGTGTCCTCACGCCTAACACCATCCAATGGGGAGGGGGGGTGGGCGCTCTGGAGGCCTCCAGGGCGGTGCCCGTTCCAGGGGCCATGGCGGGTCAGGGGACTCGGGAGGCCATGGCGGGTCAGGAGACTCGGGAGGCCATGGCGGGTCAGGAGACTCGGGAGGCCATGGCGGATCTGGAGACTCGGGAGGCCAGGGCGGGTCAGGGGACTCGGGAGGCCAGGTCGGGCGCTCTTGCAGCGCGGACTCTGTCGGGCGCTCTTGCAGCGCGGACTCTGTCGGGCGCTCTTGCAGCGCGGACTCTGTCGGGCGCTCTTGCAGCGCGGACTCTGTCGGGCGCTCTTGCAGCGCGGACTCTGTCGGGCGCTCTTGCAGCGCGGACTCTGTCGGGCGCTCTTGCAGCGCGGACTCTGTCGGGCGCTCTTGCAGCGCGGACTCTGTCGGGCGCTCTTGCAGCGCGGGGCTGGACAGAACCAGCGGGAACGTGCGTGGAGCCGGCACGGGAGGGCACGTGCGAGGAGCCGGCACGGGAGGGCACGTGCGAGGAGCCGGCACTGGAGGGCGCTCGGGAAGCGCGGACACCTGGGGGCGCTCTTGCAGCGCGGAAACTTGGGGACGCTCTTGAAGCGCAGCCACTTGGGGACGCTCTTGACGAGCTGGGCTGGACGGAACCAGCGGGAACTCAGGAGGGCACGTGCGTGGAGCCGGCACTGGAGGGCACGTGCATGGAGCCGGCACTGGGGGGCGCTCGGGAAGCGCGGACACTTGGGGGCGCTCGGGAAGCGCGGACACTTGGGGGCGCTCGGGAAGCGCGGACACTTGGGGGCGCTCGGGAGGCGCGGGGCTGGATGGAACCAGCGGAGACGAAGGAGAGCCGGACGGAACCAGTGGGAACTCAGGAGGGCCGGACGGAACCAACGGGAACTCAGGAGGGCCGGACGGAACCAGCGGGAACTCAGGAGGGCTGGACGGAACCAGCGGGAACTCAGGAGGGCTGGACGGAACCAGCGGGAACTCAGGAGGGCTGGACGGAACCAGCGGGAACTCAGGAGGGCTGGACGGAACCAGCGGGAACTCAGGAGGGCGCTCTTGAAGCGCGGGGTTGCGGGGGTGCTCTGGGCTGAGGACAGCAGCAGTGCTGGGAAGAGTTGGGTGGCAGGAACATTTGGCAGGGTATGTGGAGGGTCCTGGCGAGCGGTGAGCTGGTGAGGCCGGGTTGTTCTCGGGTTGGGTTGGACGAAGATCGGTTTGACATTCTTCGACTTCGAAATCAATGCCATGTACATTGAGGACATAATTTATCAGCCCGATAAGGGAAAAACTGGACGTGGGGATATCGCAGCTGATGACATCTTTGTCCAACCCAAACCGAAAACACACACCGAGCGAGGCGTCAATCCAGCTCACCTCGTTGGAAACCTCAAGAAACTCCTCTACATACTCTACCAACTCCCGACCATCCTGCCGCAGACACCAAAGCCTGTCTTCAGCCATAGTGTTGTTGTAGGTCCGGTCTTCTGTCACGTTCCCTCTCGGGAAACAAGGAGCGCGGAGACGTGGAGGTATCAATAAGCCTTTTTATTGAAACACACACAAGGAGACGAGGAGCTTGGGGAGAGACGAACATCAATGACGATTCTGACGATAAGACCGGACACAGGGGCTAGGAAACACAGGGCTTATAAACACAGGGAAATTAACGAGGAAGAACAGAAACAGGTGAGGGCTAATCAAACGCAGGGCTAGGGACTAATTAAACTAATGAAGACAAACGAGGACAGGAACAGGAAGGCCAAATATGGGCACAGGAGGAGGGGAAACACAAGACAAGGACTGACAATAGGGGTGCTCTCACCAACTTGGGCTACAGGCATTTCACCGTGAATCATTCTAGGTGGTTTGTTGATCCTGTAAGTGGAGCTCACACTCAGCACTTGGAGAGGGCATGGTTAACATACAAATCGATAATTTGGCGATTGAGGGGAAACCGAACTGCCAAGCTTTTGAAAGAGCATATTGCAGTTATAGAATGGACATACTGGCTTGGAAACAAGCATAAGGAAGGATTACTTGGTCGTTTGTTAAAGGACATTCGGCACCAGTTTCCCTGTTAGATAATAATTGTAAGCCATTGGTAGGGTATAGTACGGAAGTTCTAAGCGGCCATGCATTATTATAATTTTTCTGTCTTGTTTTCTCATGATCACGACTTAATTTTCTCGTGATCTCGACATAACGAAAGTTGTTTTGTTGTTATCACGACTTAATTTTCTCTATGTATTCGGCATGAGAAAATGCTATAGAAGTAGCATCATCGCAGCATCATGGATGATCGTATTCGCTTTTACTTTGATCAGGGACTCACTCAAACTTAAATAATAAAAATAAAAATATAGTATAAGTACCATCCCAAATATTGAAGGTGTTGTGTGTGTGACCGACTACATTGATCCATGATATAATACTTGTCATGCATATTCATACTCGGCCGTTTTAGCTCTGTGTCTGTCAGTGATTGACGACTTACACATAAGTGTTCGGCACTTGAGAAGGAGGCTGTCGGGTCTGCAACTTGATTGTCGAAGACAATATAGCGACCCTGATTTTCTCACAATAGCTACAATTACGTTGTGAGAAAACGGTTTTTAGGTTGAGATCAACAACTTTCGTTATGTCCAGATAACCACAAAACAACTTTCGTTATGTCGAGATCACGAGAAAATTAAGTCGGGATAACGACAAAACAACTTTCGTTATGTCGAGATCACGAGAAAATTAAGTCGTGATCACGAGAAAACAAGACAGAAAAATTATAATAATGCATGGCTGCTTAGAACTTCCGTAGTATAGAGTGTAGAAACCAGAATTATATGTTAGTTGCAGAGGTTTTTGTGAGCAGGAGCCTAAAGCTTCAGCTATCTTAAAGAAAAAAGATGATGGATCCTTACTGGATATTTACATGAACTAAACAGCTTTATGGTTTTGTTAAGTGTTTTCAGATAAAGCCACTAGAAGTTCATGGTATATATACACTGAATTCCTTCTCAGCTCTTCCCAGGCATTGTTGTTGATTTAACTGTGTTAAGTACTGGGTTAACTGGGTTGCTGTTCAACAATAAAGCAGAAAGTTGAGATCAAAGTCTTTTTGTGTCCACAGCTCATTGTGTGCAAAAGCTTAAACTTTCATGTTCATATTCATATCATTTCACAATTATGCCATCATTAATAACACACCGTTTATTCATATTTAAAAGGACCAAGTCACCACTTTAGTTGAGGGGGCACACACATGATGAAGTCATGAGAAGCTAATGCTTAGTTAATGATGAGTACTGTATTTGGATGCCAACAGAATTTACAAGCTATGTGCTGTGATTGGCCAATGTTGGGGTCTGGTCACCACTTTAGTTGAGGGGCCACACACATGATGAAATCATGAGAAGTTAATGCTTAAATAATGATGAGTACTGCATTTGGATGTCAACACAGAATTTACAAGCTATGTGCTGTTATTGGTCAATGTTGGGGTCTGGTCACCACTTTAGTTGAGGGGGCACACACATGATGAAGTCATTAGAAGCTAATGCTTAGTTAATGATGAGTACTGTATTTGGATGCCAACAGAATTTACAAGCTATGTGCTGTGATTGGCCAATGTTGGGGTCTGGTCACCACTTTAGTTGAGGGGGCACACACATGATGAAGTCATGAGAAGCTAATGCTTAGTTAATGATGAGTACTGTATTTGGATGCCAACAGAATTTACAAGCTATGTGCTGTGATTGGCCAATGTTGGGGTCTGGTCACCACTTTAGTTGAGGGGGGCACACACATGATGAAGTCATGAGAAGCTAATGCTTAGTTAATGATGAGTACTGTATTTGGATGCCAACAGAATTTACAAGCTATGTGCTGTGATTGGCCAATGTTGGGGTCTGTCCATTTACTGCAGGCTATATGAGGATGACATGAACATGCTTGAAAACGTCTCAGGTTACGTATGTAACCATGGTTCCCTGAGAGGGAACGAGACACTGCGTCCTCTAGAGGTCGCTATGGGAACTCCATCTACATGACCCGTGCCTGAAGCATATACAGGTATACAAAAACACCAAATTTTGGCCGGCAACAGCCTATGACGTCACTCCCGGTGCGACCACAGTATTAAAAGGGCGCATCATCCACTTCTTCGTCTGAAGCGGCATCCGAAGCATGGCCTGAAGTCTAGAGGACGCAGTGTCTCGTTCCCTCTCAGGGAACCATGGTTACATACGTAACCTGAGACGTTCCCTTTCAAGGGAACTTCGAACTGCGTCCTCTAGAGGTCGCTATGGGGAACGATATACCCACGCCGCCATGCTGAGGGGAGTGCATGCCATTCCACAAAGGCGAGCACTAAGCATCAACTCTACCAAAAAGAATAAGGGAGTTGTCCCTGGGATGAATTGACGGCTGTCAGTGACATTATCCCTTTCGCCAAAGGCCTGAGTTGCATACCCCGGAACTCACATGATAGAGGCCGGACCCTGGACCCAGGGTAGAGCTCAAGGCTTGGAATCAGAAAAGGGATTCCTTTAAGGGGATACGACCAAGCGCTTAGGATAGTAACTAAGCCTGGCCTGTCACCCAGGGGCTACTGCTTGCTCCTACAAGAGCTAGCTGAAGGAACTGTATCAACAGATCCTTGGTAGTAGCCCCTGTTCAAGTAGTATCACTGGGGATACATAGGTAGAGTGGGGCCCAAGGTGAAAATGGGCCTAACCAACTCAAAGAATGGGTACGAAGCCGCAGCGCGTAACCCATACCATACAGGATTTTAGAAAAGACCGCAAAACACTCGGTGTGCGATCTTACCACAGCATGGCTTTCAGAAAGTGCACAAAGACTAGCGTGCACACTTACCATAACATGGATTTGTAAACATCGTTCTTTTCAAATGCTCTGGAGAGAGCAGCCTGCTCAAAAGGTGACCCTCTATAGTGAGGGGAGCAATGCTAGCTCTACCAAGACAGAGCTCTGGAGAGCAGAGAACTCAACTTTCAGCATGAGGAGGAAACTCAGACGCTCAAAAAGGGAGCGGCATGCTCATAGGTGACCCTCTATAATGAGGGGAGCAATGCTAGCTCTACCAAGACAGAGCTCTGGAGAGCGGAGAACTCAACTCTCAGCATGAGAGGAAACTCAGATGCTCAAAAGGGAGCGGCATGCTCATAGGTGACCCTCTATAGAGAGGGGAGCAATGCCAGCTCGACCAACAAGGAGAGCTCGTGAGGGAGCAGCATGCTCATAGGTGACCCTCTATAGTGAGGGGAGCAATGCTAGCTCTACCAAGGCAGAGCTCTGGAGAGCGGAGCACTCAGCTCTCAGGATGAGAGGATACTCAGCACATACATAAGTAGAGTGGGACCCAAGGTGGGAACCGGGGCCTGACCGACTCAAAGAATGGGTACGAAGCCTCAGCGCGTAACCCATACCATACAGGATTTTAGAAAAGACCGCAAAACACTTGGTGTGCGATCTTACCACAGCGTGGCTTTCAGAAAGTGCACAGAGACTAGCGTGCGCACTTACCATAACATGGATTTGCAAATTTTATTCTCCAAATGCTCTGGAGGGAGCAGCAGGCTCATAGGTGACCCTCAATATTGAGGGGAGCGATGCTAGCTCTACCAAGGCCGGGCTCTGAAGAGCGGAGAACTCAACTCTCAACATGAGAGGGGACTCAGATGCTCATAAGGGAGCGGCATGCTCATAGGTGACCCTCTAAAATGAGGGGAGCAATGCCAGCTCTACCAAGACAGAGCTCTGGAGAGCGGAGAACTCAACTCTCAGCATAAGAGGAAACTCAGACGCTCAAAAGGGAGCGGCATGCTCATAGGTGACCCTCTATAGAGAGGGGAGCAATGCCAGCTCGACCAACCAGGAGAGCTTGTGAGGGAGCAGCATGCTCATAGGTGACCCTCTAAAATGAGGGGAGCAATGCCAGCTCTACCAAGACAGAGCTCTGCAGAGCGGAGAACTCAACTCTCAGCATGAGAGGAAACTCAGTCGCTCAAAAGGGAGCGGCATGCTCATAGGTGACCCTCTATAGAGAGGGGAGCAATGCCAGCTCGACCAACCAGGAGAGCTCGTGAGGGAGCAGCATGCTCATAGGTGACCCTCTATAGTGAGGGGAGCAATGCTAGCTCTACCAAGGCAGAGCTCTGGAGAGCGGAGCACTCAACTCTCAGCATGAGAGGATACTCAGCACATACATAAGTAGAGTGGGGCCCAACGTGAGAACCGGGGCCTGACCGACTCAACAAATGGGCACGAAGCCTTAGGCGTAACCCATACCATACAGGATTTTAGAAAAGACCGCAAAACACTTGGTGTGAGATCTTACCACAGTGTGGCTTTCAGAAAGTGCACAGAGACTAGCGTGCGCACTTACCATAACATGGATTTGCAAACTCCGTTTCTCCAAATCCTCTGGAGGGAGCAGCATGCTCATAGGTGACCCTCTATAGCGAGGGGAGCAATGCCAGCTCGAACAACCGGGAGAGCTCGTGAGGGAGCAGCATGCTCATAGGTGACCCTCTAAATGAGGGGAGCAATGCTAGCTCTACCAAGACAGAGCTCTGGAGAGCAGAGAATTTAACTCTCAGCATGAGAGGGAACTTAGACGCTCAGAAGGGAGCGGCATGCTCATAGGTGACCCTCTATAAAGAGGGGAGCAGTGCCAGCTCGACCAACAAGGAGAGCTCGTGAGGGAGCAGCATGCTCAACGGTGACCCGCTATAGTGAGGGGAGCAATGCTAGCTCTACCAAGACAGAGCTCTGGAGAGCGGAGAACTCAACTCTCAGCATGAGAGGATACTCAGCACATACATAAGTAGAGTGGGGCCTAAGGTGAAAACCGAGACCTGACCAACTCAAAGAATGGTACGAAGCCTCAGCGCGTAACCCATACCATACAGGATTTTAGAAAAGACAGCAAAACACTTGGTGTGCGATCTTACCACAGCGTGGCTTTCAGAAAGTGCACAGAGACTAGCGTGTGCACTTACCATAACATGGATTTTAATAACATTTCTCTCTATCAGATGCTCTCTGGGGGAGCAGCATGCTCATAGGTGAACCTCTCTCGAGAGAGGAGCAATGCCAGCTCGACCAATAAGGAGAGCTCGTGAGGGAGCAGCATGCTCATAAGAGACCCTCCATAGTGAGGGGAGCAATGCTAGCTCTACCAAGAAAGAGCTCTGGAGAGCGGAGAACATGAGAGGGAACTCAGACGCTCATAAGGGAGCGGCATGCTCCAGAGTGACCCTCTAAAAGAGGGGAGCAATGCTATCTCGACCAGCAAAGAGAGCTCCTGAGGGAGCAGCATGCTCACAGGCGACCCTCTAAAATGAGGGGAGCAATGCTAGCTCTACCAAGACAGAGAGGATACTCAGCACATATATATATAAGTAGAGTGGGGCCCAAGGTGAAAAATGGGCCTAACCGACTCAAAAAATGGGTACGAAGCCTCAGCGCGTAACCCATACCATACAGGATTTTAGAAAAGACCGCAAACACTCGGTGTGCGCTCTTACCACAGCGTGGTTTTTAGAAAAGTGCACAGAGACTAGCATGAGCACTTACCAAATATGGATTTTAGAAACCGTATTGTCAGATGCTCTCTGGAGGGAGCAGCATGTTCATAGATGACCCTCTAAAATGAGGGGAGCAATGCTAACTCTACCAAGAAAAAGCTCTGGAGAGCGGAGAACTTAACTCTCAACATGAGATGGAACTCAGACGCTCAGAAGGGAGCGACACGCTCATAAGTGACCCTCTAAATAAGGGGAACGATGCCAGCTCAGCCAACAAAGAGAGCTCAAAAAGGGAGCAGCATGCTCATAAATAACCCTCTAAAGTGAGGAGAGCAATGCTAACTCGACCAACTATGAGAGCAACCTGACAAGGAGGCCTAAAGAAAGGCCTGACGTGCTGAGGTTTCTGAATAACAGAGCTCTGGGAGCGGAGACTCGACTCTCATATGAGAGGAAACTCAGACGCTCAGCAGGAAGCGGCATGCTCATAGGCAACCCTCTATAGCGAGGGGAGCAATGCCAGCTCAACTAACAGGGTAGAGCTCGGAGGGGTACAGCAGCAACGAGGAGCAGGTTGTTAAGTAACAAAGCTCTGGGAGCGGAACTCTACTTACAGCAAAAGAGGGAACTCACACGCTCATACGAAAGCAGTATACTCAAGGTGACCCTCAACAGTGAGGGGAGCAAAACTAGCTCTACCATGATAAAGCTCTAGAGAGCGGAGAATCTACTCTCAGCATGAGCGCTCAGACACTCAGGAGGGAGCGGCATGCTCATAAATAACCCTCCACATTCTAGGCGAGGGGAGCAAAGCCAGATCGACCTACAAACAGAGGGATACCTAACAACCCGAACAAGCTGCTGGAAAAAGTATCAGCAGTAATAGGTAGCTGAACAGAAGGCAACAAGGGCTCAGGGAAACTGCTACTTAAACCCTAATAAGGGTGGGCAGTTCTAAGCTAAACCTCATGCACCTATTATGGCCTCGTTTGAAGAACAAAAGGGCCAGACTTAGAAATGCTGCTCCTCAGAGCCAAAGCATTGTACTCACCCATCCATGGATCCCGCGCAGAAGAACAGTCCAGTGTAGGGGCTGAAATAAGGGCGCAGGAGGTGCTCACCTAACCTCAGTCAGGTGGTAGAAACTGAGGTTGAAGGGGAATTAGAGAGGGGAAGATGAGGGCTTTAGATGTACAGGCCCCCTGAGGGAAGGAGAGATGTTCAACTCTTACCCTGGCCTGGGCGAGAGCGTTGCAACACCCCGTCCGGACCACCTCCCTCAGGTCTTGCTACCTCTCTTTGACCCGCGCCACCCTTGAAACCCTACCCGCAGGCGGGGAAGGGCGCGAGTCGCGACACTAGCCTTCTGTGCCCATCTCTGATCCTCAGATCGGGATGGGCCAGGACCCCTGCGCTGTTTGGGCTCAAACCTGGACCTTCTCATTTAAATTAAGGTTTTAAAAGCCGCTGAACACGCCTTTGCCCTTGAACTTTTACACCACCGACTCGACGGAGGTACCAAAAAGTACAGAAGGCGAAACCGGAGCATTGAGAAGAATTTTTTATATTTTTTTTCTCTCTTCCCAATATCTGCCAGGTTCACCTACAGATGTCTCTCCGTTACCACCCTGGCCGCCATAGAACTGCCCATAGCAGAGGCGGCCTGCTTAGTGGCTCAAAGAGCCAAATTGGCGGTGCGGCACAGCTCAGCAACCTATAAATATATATATATATATATACACATATATATATATATTTTTACAAACCTTTTATCCAGGTCTTTCAACAGATCAGCCTGGTATGCCTGAAACACTGCCATAGTGTGTAATGAGGCGACAGCCTGACCTGCTGCTGCGTATGCATTGCCATTCCAGCGTTTTTTGTTTTTTTCAGATGACGTCAGCAAAATCGCGTCATTGTCATCCAACAGCTCGCCCTCGCTCGCGACTGACGAGCGCGAGAAGGAAAACCCCTTCTATAACTCATTGGCGAGAACCACCTGCAAACCCCATGAGCTAATTTTCCTCCGCGCTTCAGCAGCGGAGGGTCCTGAACCGCGGGAAGCAGACGGCTGCCCCTCTTTCCTCGAAAAGAGAGACAGACGAGAGCAGAGCTTATAGAAAAACGCACTGTGACCCTATGAACAGAATAGACTTCAGTATGGAACCAAGTCAATTATCAAATAATCTAGGAGGTTAAATACTGATCAATGACTTGATTAATAAACACACAAGAAATAATGAAATAATATTATTGTGAAGGGTATGGTAGATTGGCATCCACTCCTTCAGCATGAATTCAAGATGATTCATGTACCAAAAGTATAGATTTATCCACAGTGGATAGTAAATGCCTTTTTTTTTTGTGAACAAAGAAAACATCATGATCATGCGTAATAAATCATAAATCATGGTGATGTACGCATCTTAGTTAATGTCTTAATTAATGTGTTGTTCATCCATGAAGTCATGATAGATATACTTTGAATTCTTGTTAGTTCCTGATAATTCATGAGATATTAATGCATGAAGTAACGCATAATTCATGCATGAATTTATGCATGAATTCATGGTAATTTGTGTACCCTTAACTAAAGTGTTACCGAATTATATATATTTCTATGCTAGTGTGACCATTGACAAACACTTTCAGTACTTATACACAAACATATTTAAATGTAATTGTATTCTCACTGTCACTGCCTCTAATTACATAAAACATTTTTTTGGTAGTTTTTCACTGCAAAACAACACAGAAAATCCTTTAAGTATTGCCACAATTTTTGAAAAAATCTGCAACACATTCAGTCATTTTAAGCCAAATATAAGTTAAATCCTCATGGGCTGATTCCTAATTTATAGCCTCACTTCATGTTTTGGGACTTCATTATCAAATTAATCAATGTGTTACAGGCAAATAAAAATCAGTTTTATCAGGTTTGAGGATCATTTGATCCAATTTAGAGGAACGTTACTCAGGATCAGTACTACTGAGTTCACTGATTTCACCATGACTGAGGTAAGGAAGGGAAAACTGAGGTAAAAGTTTAAACGTTGACGTTTTGAACTGTTGGTGGTGCTAGTGGTGATTGACAGCAAAATATATCTTCCAGAAGAAAGAGAAATGATTTCTAAGTGATTTTCAGAGCTGTAAGCCAATTGGAAGCAGTGTCTCTTTCAGAAGAAGAGTCTAACTGATGATTATATAATAAGACACTCATGAAATGTTTCTCTAGGAGTCTCCTGTCAAGTCAAGTCACCTTTATTTATATAGTGCTTTTAACAATACAAAGCACTTAACAGTATCAAATTGGAGGACAGAGTGTCAGTAATGTATAATAATAAGATGAAACATTAAATTTTTAGTGAAATTTTTTTTAGAGATGTTTAGAGATGTCATTGTCTAGCTCAGTTTAGTTTAAATAGTATCTGTGAAATCAAATTGACGATAATCTCTAGAAATCAAGTGTCACAGCAGGATCTGCTCAAGTCCACTATGATCCTGTTCTTCTAGATCTGTGTTACCTGCAGGAACTGGATGTGATCCTGTGTGTGTGAAAGCTGCTCCAGCTCAGCGTCTCTCCTCCTCAGATCATTGATCTCCTGCTCCAGTCGCTCCAGTCGTCCTTCAGCTCGACTCACTGCAGCCTCTTCCTGATCTCTGATCAGCCGTATCAGCTCAGAGTGGCGTCTCTTAATGGAGCAGATGAGCTCAGCAAAGATCCTCTCACTGTCCTCCACTGCTGTCTGTGCAGAGCGCTGTTAGGACACACAGTGATTCAGGCTTCAGTGAGTCTGAACTGAGACTGAGACAACCTTCTCATCTTCTCCAGACTCACCTTATGAGACTCCACTGCCTCTCTCAGCTGCTGAATATCTTTCTCTCTCTGTTGGATTCTCTTCTGGAATGTCTTCTGCATCTTCTTCAGCTGCTTCTGCAGGACAAACAGATGATAGTGAATGTCACAGAAAACTACTGGCACTAAATCATCATGTGAACAGATTAATCCAGTAAAAGGTGAACTGATAACTAATGGCTGTAGGTTCAAACTCAAGAAACGATTTTCATTTACAATCATCGTACATGAATTATCGTGAAGATTAAGGCTCGTTTCACACCCCGTGCGTACATATAGTAAAAGTGAAACTAACACAGATGTAGAGCTTCACACTGACAGTGTTTCTGCTGTGTAATTAAGCTGTGACTGTACACTGAAAATAGACTATTGGATCACTGCACTGAGTATTAACTTGATCGCTAGTTTTAAATACCTGTTTCTCCGTCCTCTGTGCTGCAGCTGATACGATGTTGTGGTTTTTATGTTCATATTTTGTACACAGCACACAAATGCATTGTTTGTCAGTAATACAGTACATTTCCAGATGCTTCTCATGTTTCTGGCAGATCATCTCCTGCAGTCGTCCAGTGGCATCGGTCAAATTGTGTCTCTTTCCTTTAAACCAACTCTCATGTTGTTCAAGGTGATTCTGACAGTAAGAGTTCAGACACAACAGACAGGACTTGGCGGCTTTGTATTTTCTTCCAGCACAGATGTCACACTGCACATCTTCAGCTTCAGCATAACAGTCAGCAGGATGTTTCCTCTTCTTCAGTTTCACCACCACTTCAGCCAGAATGGTGTTTCTAGCTAAAGCAGGTCTTGGACTGAAGGTCTGTCTGCACTGAGGGCAGCTGTAGACTCTCTTCTGATCCTCCTGATCCCAGAAGTCTGTAATACAGCTCTTACAGTAACTGTGTCCACACTGGATGGTCACTGGATCCTTCAGGAGATCCAGACACACTGAACACATGAACTCATCCTGAGAAAATCTGGCTTCTGCCATTTTACAGCATGAATACAGAAACACACAACAGCTCAACTACACTTCAGTTTCTTTTTCCCTGAACTCAGGTGATTCCTGTTTCCTGGTTCTTTGTTTCAGTGACGTACGTAAAACAGGTGTGTCTGTGAGTCTGTAAAGCAAGTTCCTCATTCCTCCTTCTGGAGAGTTGCACACACACACACACGCACACACACACACACACACACACACACAGGTTTCCTTGATTTATGGGGTCATTCTATGCAAACTGTATCTTCTATCCCCTTATCGTAACCCTACCCATAAACCTACCCTTCACACAAAAGTTTCTGCAATTTTACATTTAAAAAAAAAAATCATTCTGTATGATTTATAAGCTTGTTTTCTCATGGGGACCAAAAATGTCCTTACAAGGTCAAAAATTACTGGTAATACTATCCTTGTGGGGACATTTGGTCCCTGTAACATAGGGAATACCAGAACAAACATACCAAATTAATTAATTAATTACAGACCAATCTCGAATCTCCCTTTTCTGTCAAAGATACTAGAAAAGGAAGTATCATCACATCTATGTTCCTTCTTAGAGAAAAATTGTATCTGTGAGGTTTTAGACCGAATCATAGAACTGAGACTGCTCTCAATAGAGTTACAAATGACCTGCTCTTATCATCTGATCATGGTTTATCTCTCTATTAGTGCTACTGGATCTTAGCACCGCGTTTGACACTATCAACCACGACATTCTTTTGAATAGACTAGAAAGTTATGTTGGCATTAGAGGAAGTGCACTGGCATGGTTCAAATTGTACTTATCAAACCACCATCAATTCGTGGCAGTGAATGAAAAAGTATCATACAAATCACAAGTACAGTATGGAGTACCCCAAGGCTCAGTACTACCTTTCATGCTTTACATGTTACCCTTGCGAGATAGCTTCAGGAAACATGGTGTTAGCTTTCACTGTGATGCTGATGATACTCAGCTCTATATTTCTTCACGACCTGGTGAAGCATACCAATATGCAAAACTATAGGAATGCATTGCTATAAAAAAAGACTGGATGACTAGCAATTTCTTACTGTTAAATTCTGAAAAAACAGAGGTATTAATTATCGGACCAAAAACTTCTGCATGTAGTAATCTGTCTATACTTGATGGCTGCTCTGTAAATTCTTCGTGATAAGTTAGGAACCTAGGCGTGATATTTGATAGCATACTTTCCTTGGAAATACATGTTTCTAGAATTTGTAAAACTGCATTTTTCCATCTTAAAAATATATCTAAATTACAACCTATGCTCTCAATGTCAAATGCAGAAATGTTAATTCATGCATTCATGACCTCAAGGTTAGATTATTGTAATGCTTTATTGGGTGGTTGCTCTGCGCATTTAATAAACAAACTCCAGCTGGTCCAAAATGCAGCAGTTAGAGTTCTTACTAGAACCAGGAAGTACGACCATATTAGCCCGGTTCTGTCAACACTGCACTGGCTCCCTATTAAACATCGTATACATTTTAAAATCTTGCTAATTACCTATAAAGCCCTGAATGGTTTAGCACCTCAGTATTTGAGGGAACTCTTATTACACTATAGTCCTTCACGTCTGCTGCGATCTCAAAACTCTGGCCATTTGATAATACCTAGAAAATCTAAATCAACTGTGGGTGGGAGATATTTTTCTGTTTAGCACTCAAATTCTGGAACAATCTACCTAACACTGTTCGGAATACAGACACGCTCTGTCAGTTTAAATCTACAACCCAAATTCCGAAAATGTTGGGACATTTTTTTTAATTCAAGTAAAATGAAAATTAAAGACTTTCAAATCAAATGAGCCAATATTTTTTCACAATAGAACATAGGTCTTCAGCCTTGTCCCTTACGCACAGAGCTTTCTCCAGTTTCTCTGAATCTTTTGATGATGTTATGCACTGTAGATGATGAGATTTGCAAAGCCTTCGTAATTTGAAGTTGAGGAACGTTGTTTTTAAAGTATTCCACAATCTTTTTACACACTTTTTCACAAATTGGAGAGCCTCTGCCCATCTTTACTTCTGAGAGACTCTGCCTCTCCATCACTGTAAACCGAAACAGTACTACTAACTTATAAAGATTAAGAAGACATGAATTTTGCCTCAACACTTAAGGTAACTTTATTGAGTTGAATATTTTTGTGTTGTCACCTCACATAACAGGATACAGACTCTGCTTTTTCTTTTCTACATCAGTTATTGGTTATACACTTAACTAACTTGTGCATGTTTGTGGTTTTCTAGGTTTGTGCTGACCATATAAGAGAAAGCAGCACACACTAGCAAGATTTCTCAGATTCTGCATAACATTCTAAAAGTTTGATCTTCAGGTGAGTGAAAATTCACCAACACTAATCACTCTCTTCGTTGTATATAAAATAAAGTTGGCCTGCTTGTTTAACATTTTTTTTTTTTTTCATGATGTCAACAAGAAATGAGCCCTTCGTGCTCTCCCAGTGGACGTGTGTGAGGAGAACTGTTCTTCAAGACATGAAATGTAAGTATTGAGTGCATTAATAGAACTGCTGTTGAATCTGCAAAATGTTAATTATTTTACCAATATAAGAGGGATCATACAAAATGCATGCTATTTTTTATTACTGACCTGAATAAGATATTTTACATAAGACGTTTAAAAAAAACATTTTTGAGACCTGTAGCAGGCATCAAATTTGAAATGAGCTCATTTAGTGGATAAAACTGTACAATTTCTCAGTTTAAACATTTGTTATGTTCTCTGTGTTCTATTGTGAATAAAATATTGGCTCATGTGATTTGAAAGCCTTTTAGTTTTCATTTTATTCAAATTTAAAAAACGTCCCAACATTTCTGGAATTTGGGTTGTAGATTAAAGAACCTACTCTTTATCCTGGCTTATACATAATACACTATAGCATTTCTATAATTCAAATCCGTTAAAGGATTGTTAGGCTGCATTAATTAGGTCAACCGGAAGCGGGAACACTTCCCAAAACACCCGATGTACTTGTCACATAGTCAGATATTAGTCTGTTTCATTCTTATTTCGAGGTCACCGTAGCCACCCGGATCCAGTGCGTACCTGGATCAGATGGTAGATCAGCACCTAGAGATGACCTCTACAGCCCTGAATGTCAGCAAAGACCTAGGACAACTATATGTGCCCCAGAGTCTGATGCTCCCTGAAGACCGTGTCACCTAGATGGCCATCGGGACAAGACCTCAGGAACCAGATGATGACCAATCTGACTCTGTCTGGAGAATGAGGAGAATGACACACTATTTCCCCGTTTAGTACTGTAAAGCTGCTTCGACACAATTTGCATTGTAAAAAGCGCTATACAAATAATGGTGACTTGACTTCATGGTGATTTGAATACAGTCGTGGCCTAATGGATAGAGAATTGGACTTGTAACCTGAAGGTCGTGGGTTCGAGTCTCAGGTCCGGCAGGGATTGTAGGTGGGGGGAGTAAACAACACTCTCTCCACCCTCAATACCACGACTGAGGTGAGACCCTTGAGCAAGGCACCAAATCCCCAACTGCTCCCCGGGTGCCGCAGCAATGGCTGCCCACTGCTCCGGGTGTATGTTCACTACTGTGTGTACACTTGGATGGGTTAAATGCAGAGCACAAATTCCGAGTATGGGTCACCATATTTGGCCACACACCACTTCCCCCTGACTGGGTCTCCACCTCTAGCTACTCCTTCTCAGTCAGTCTTCTCCTTGGCTTCACCTAGCATGTTTAGCCCAGCTAAAAATAATATGGAGATTAAATTTTGGATTAATAAGGGCATGGTTCGACTGATGGATTTGATTAATGATAATATTTTAATGTGATTTGATGTCAAAGTTTCACCAATGAACAAACAGAACTGATAACACATGACAAGACAATGAACCTATGAGAACATGACAGATGGACTAAAGGAACACATGAGGAGGAAATTAATACAAAGTAAAAGACATGAACACCAGCAAAGCCTAAAACCAACCGTGACTACATAATATAAGTCAATATATGCTTACAGTTGTTGTTATTTTAATCCTGCCTGGGGTATGTTCTGGTGAGTTGTGTTACGGTGTTTTAAAAATCTTTGTAAAAACTCAAAGATATGTTATAAAAATGGTTGTGATTTAAAATGAAATGCTTGTTCTATTCCTCATTTGTAAGGAATTACTTATAAGGATAAAAGCTTCCACTAAATGCATAAATGCAAATGTGAACGACTGGATGACTGCGACAGCAGTGACACAGAACACGTGCATCACACACCTGCTCCCACAATCCACTGGGGTTTGTTCTCAACTCACTGGTTTGTATCAGAGATTGTCTTATTCAGCATTTTTAAGCCAGACAGGTTGCACAGACCCCTGGAGATTTTTCAACCCTCACAGTAAAGCCTTTTCTTATTTTTCCCATATACACCATTGTTATTCTAGAATTGACTATTTTTTTATAGACAAAAGTCTCCTTCCCTCTGTAAAGGGAGTAGAATATTCTGCTATTGTAGAGTCTGATCATGCTCCCTTATTACTAGATCTCTCCTTTCCATCTAATTTTACAAGCTATACATGGCAATTAAATTCATCGCTGTTGTCTGATGAATCATTTTGCGAACACGTGTCTTCCTCAATTGACAACTTCTTAGAATTTAATTCAACAGAGCATATCTCCCCTTCTCTTCTTTGGGAGACTCTAAAAGTGGTGCTTAGGGGAGACATTATATCATATACTGCTTTTATTAATAGAGAGAGGGAAAGGAAAAGGCAGCATTTGATCGATGCAATATCCAAAATTGATAGTCAATACTCTATCTCTCCTACACCAGAGCTCTATAAGGAGAGGATTGATCTTCAGACCCAATATAATTTAATTTCATCAAATCATGCAGAACAGCTTATTCTTCGGTCTCGAGGTTTTTTTTATGAACATGGTGATAAGGCTAGCCGATACTTAGCCCATCAGCTTAAATCCAGGTCATCAGCACAACATATTTCCGAAATTGAAAATGATGCAGGGGACTTAACGATTGACCCCCTTACAATTAATAATATTTTTATGAGCTTTTATTCTAACCTTTACACTTCAGAAACATCTAAGGATCAATCTAAACTGGTAGAGTTCTTTGATAAAATAAATGTCCCCACTATTTCTTTGGAGCATAAAAAAGACTTAGATCATCCCCTTCAGTTGCAAGAAATATCTGAGGCCATATCAGCCCTGCAGAGTGGCAAAACCCCAGGGCCCGATGGCTTTCCGATTGAATTCTATAAGAAGTTCTCAGTTAAATTATCCCCACTTCTTCTTAGTATGTTTGGATATTCTTTATCTCAAGGAACTTTGCCAAAGTCCCTTACCGAAGCACTGATTACCCTTTTACTGAAGCCCCAGAAAGATCCAACAAAGTGCAACTCATATCGACCAATTTCTCTGTTAAATGCGGATATCAAAATTTTAGCTAAATTATTGGCAATTCGATTAGAGTCTCCTTTAGTTAATATCATCTCAGTTAACCAGACGGGTTTTATAAAAGGTCGGCACATATTCTCTAACATCCGTCGCCTCTTAAATGTTCTTTACACTCCCTCATCCCAAGATACCCCTGAAATTGTAGCGTCACTAGATGCCGAAAAGGCATTTGATCGGGTGGAGTGGGACTATCTTTTTTTTGCTATGGGTAGGTTTGGTTTCGGTCCCGAATTTATAAAGTGGGTTCGTCTGCTTTATACTTGTCCGGTTGCTTCAGTGGTTACTAATAAATGGAGATCAAAAAATTTTCCTTTGTTAAGGGGCACTCGGCAAGGGTGCCCTTTAAGTCCTCTTTTGTTTACAATTGCAATTGAGCCATTATCTCTAGCATTAAAATCTATATCCTCTTTCCATGGCATAGTTAGGTGGGGGGTTGAACATAAGCTCTCATTATATGCTGATGACCTGCTCCTTTACATCTCAGATCCTTTATCATGTATCAATGACATTATCGAAGTTTTGCACAATTTTGGGACTTTTTCTGGCTATAAGCTGAACATTTCCAAAAGTGAATGCATGCCTGTTAACTCACTTGCCAGACATATGCCTGACTCCATGTTTCCCTTCTGCATGGCAAGATCTAAGTTTAAATATTTGGGCATTAATATCACTCAGAACTTTAAAGGACTATATGAAAATAACTTCACCTTTCTATTGACTAAACTCAAATCTGATTTTCAAAAATGGAGGCCTCTCCATTTGTCTTTGGTTGGCAGAGTGAACTGTGTTAAAATGACAGTTCTTCCAAGATTCTTATATTTATTTCAGTGCCTCCCTATCTTTCTTTCTAAAGCCTTTTTCAATACATTGGATAAACTTATCTCCAATTTTATCTGGGATGGGAAAATCCCAAGAATTAGTAAAGAGTTTCTTCAGAAAAACAGAAATGATGGAGGTTTAGCTCTCCCTAACTTTCTATACTATTATTGGGCGGCTAATGTCCAAAAGATAATTTACTGGATGCGCTCATCAGAGGGCACTGATTGGTTTGAAACAGAATCTAAATCCTGCACAGCAACATCTTTACAAGCTCTTGTAACATCTAGCTTACCTATTAAAATAGTTAAATATACATCAAATCCAGTTGTTCATTTCACTCTTAAAATATGGACTCAACTACGTCAGCATTTGAAGTTAAGACAAGCATTCTTGTCTCAGAGTCCAATATGCAATAATCATGCATTCCTCCCAGCAAAACTAGACTCGGCATTTAAACAGTGGCAAGATAAGGGCATTTCTCGTTTCAGTGATCTTTATTTCGATGGTATTTTTGCAAGTTTTAATGATTTGCGTTCCAAATTCACTCTTAATTCGGTTGACCTTTTTCGTTATTTTCAGATACGTCATTTCGTTAATGCCCAAAGCTCATCATTTCCAAACATCCCTTCTAAGTCTCCTGTGGATTCTCTGTTAGAAGTACCCTCCCATCTGCAAGGTCTTGTTTCAAGAATATATACAATTCTAATATCTTTAAAAAGTGCAAGAACAGACAAGATTAGAAGCAGGTGGGAGAGCGAGCTCAGTATGCAATTTTCAGAGGAATTTTGGAGGAATGCCCTCTATAGAGTAAACGGTAGTACTACTTGTGCCAGATTGAGTTTAATACAGTTTAAAGTATTGCACCGTATGCACTTAAGCAGAACACGGATTGCCTCCTTTGGTTCTACTTTTGACAAGACCTGTATTAGGTGTCATATGGGTGAAGCAGACTTGACTCACATGTTTTGGGCATGCCCCACACTTACTGCTTACTGGTCAACCATATTTGATACACTTTCCAAAGTGTGTGGAGCACAGCTGAAGCCATGCGCAGAAGTTGCAATATTCGGTGTTCCAGGTAATGAGTCAAATTTGACTCAAAGACAACTAAATATCATTGCCTTTGCATCCTTATTGGCTCGCAGACAAATTTTATTACATTGGAAATCTACAAATTCACCTAAAGCATCGCAATGGCTTCGGGATCTGATGTTATACCTACATCTAGAAAAGATTAAATATTCAATTAGAGGTTCCCATAAATTCTCTTATGTCTGGCAACCCTTGTTATCATATTTCACTGCTATAAAGGTACTTCCTTGACATTGTAGTATTCCTGATTATGGTATCCAGTTTAATTTATCTATTCATGTATGTATGTATTTATTCATTTTATTTTACTTTAACTTTCTGTAACTATTAATTTATTTTTCCAGTTTTATTCAACTATTGCACATCCATTTCTGTTCTGTCTAATCAATATCATTATTAATATTAGGCAGTATGTTCTGGGTTGGTTGGGGAGGGTTTAAGAATGTAAAAATGCAGTCTCTGTACAAATAATAGCATTTGTCCTTGAAATAAAAATAAAGGGAAAAAAAAAAAAAAAAAAAAGAGATTGTCTTATTATTGGGAGATGAGAGGGTCTGTATTACTATAAAGCGTAACAGCTGACTTGGATCCTGTGAAGCACCTCAGCCTATCTTCAAAGCCACTGGAAAGCAAGCCAGCAACCTTTAACCAAAAAAGCGTAACAGCTAATTCTAACGCTTCTGCTTTGGCAGTATGTGGGAAAGGAGACAAGAGGCCATTTTGTATGACTAGGTGTCAATGGAGGAGAGGCTTCACTACACTGAATAAAAAACAGCTTATAATTTAGTGATGCAGCAGTGCCCAGCATTTTATGACAGTCAGTTACCATTTACGACACACAGTTTCTTGAGGATAGGTGCACTTGTCTTGTGAATAAATGTTCTATAATTGTTGCTATATCGCTAATAAGCAGTGTATCTATACTTCAGTGATACCTTTACACCAGAGACTTCTCGGGAAAATGTGGGAAAAACGTGAAATTTGAAAGGCGTTAGTTAAGAGTTAAGACTAATAATGTTAATGTACTTACAGTCGGATTCCTTTGCAAACGTTTTTCTGCATCTGCCTTAGATGGGAGGCTTGCTTGCTGCAACTGCTTGCTTTCAGACTTGTATGACAATGATTATGTATTCAAAAAATATATACTTGAAATCTTTTCACTTGTTATTTCAGTTTATGTCATTCCTTGGATAGTTTATTACACTGTGTAAATTAAATTCCCTTTATAGTTTAGCAATAAAAAGACAAACAGCATGATTATGTTTTTATTTACTATGGGAAAATGACATGGACACAAATCATATTTTTATATTAAATATTTTTACCACATGGCAAATTGCACATCCATAAATGCAAGTGGTCTGAAAAGAAAACGATCCAGTTCAAAAATAAAATGCTTAATATTGAAACAATGCAAAAAGGCCCGCCGCGTAGTGCTACAGAGCTTTGGACTTTTAAATTCCTCCATTCACTTTCACTTTAACTACATGTATACCTTGTTTTTTTTCTTTGTGAATTATTATTGATTAATATGATCGATTGTACTTCATTTTCGTTATATTATGCAATGTGATGTTAAAAAAACAGCTATGACACGTGTTTTATATTTATTTACACAAATACTCGCATTTGTTTTTAACAGTAAAAGCTTTTTATGTAAACTTAATATATTTAATATTTATTTCTGAATTACTTTGTTATAAAAATAAAAGGGAAAATTATAGACCCAATTTTATTGATATTTAAATAGTACAAGCTTGTTTTTTACTTGACAGTAATTTACTTGACATAAATTACTAAATGAAAAAGCTTCCCGTTACCACATGTAAATGTCTAAAACGTTTGTTTATTTGACAAATATATCTAGCCAACTTCATCTAACTGCAATAAAGACAGTAAACATTGCGCCAGAGTGGCAGGAATCAGAAAGTATGACTTCAGTGCTGCGTTTCCAACTCCTCCCTCGACTTCAAACAGCAAATCCTGCCGACCGGTATTCAGTAAATTCGTTTGAGATGTCAGATGCCTCTCCTTGAATAAGGACGACAGTAGACAGCGGCAGTAATCCCCTAACCATATTTTTGTTAGATGTACAAGCGTCTGGGTGCACTCCATGCTGGTAGAGATAGTGCTTTCCTATGCTGGCGGAAGTAAGAATACCCTGCTTCGCGACAGAACGGAGGTTGTGTGACGTCATGTGAACAGGGCCTATTGCTAAGACCTGAAAATCCAAATAAAGAAAACCTTTTTTTTTCTTTAGACAATAATCACTCAATATTACACAACGCCTATTATTAAATACAAGATAACATTTTCCTCATAGTAAAAGCAACTTATAGTTCCCAACAAAAGTATTGTTTAGCATGAACAAGATTAGATGACAGGCAGTCAATTTCTTAAATGATAAGCTGTTTCCTCACAAAAGTGATTTATTCTGTGCCGTGAAGCCTCTCCTCTATATTGCTATATTGCAATCGCATATTGCTTACTTCCTCTACCCACATGTCTTTACTTAAGGCCGGGCATACACTGTGCGATTTCATTAAGGTACCAACTCACAATCTACGAGCAGATCCCATGCAATGTAACGTCAAAGCTCACGATTTATGTGCTCACACTATACGTGTGAAATACGAGTTGCGCAGACGATGACACCATATATGGACGGTAGTCAGAGATATCTGAAAAAAAAAACATCAGCTAACGGTGATATTGAGAGAATATGCCCCCCCCCTTGGCGACAGGCCTGACCCTACATTACCCAAAAATAACTCTTAACAAATAATTAAAGAAAACATTAAAGTAACTCATCAAAAAGTGCAATAAGCGCTTACGGGCTTGGAGAGCGGAACAACCTCAAACACCGCAATGTCTCTCTACTTCCCCATACTTTCTCTGCCATTCTTATACTGGAAACCAGCAAACACGCACCAATCAGGGCATGGACAGCACACACAGGTGGATGAGCGCAGGGGATCATCATTAACCCATTAGGCACAAACACACTAGAAAGAGAACAACAATACAAACACCAATAACACTCTTTATATAAATAATAGAAGCAAAGTTAATACGTGGATTTACTATATACTTTCTGAAAGGCTGCATGGCCATATAAACACTCAGCAACTATGAACGCTGAACCATACAAGAGAGAACATCCTGAAAGAGGTGGAGGGGGAGAATGAGTCAAAAGATCACATTATCTTTAGCGTGAAAAGCTACATAATTATGAATCATTATAAAATAATACAAATAATTTAATCCCACCACAATATAACAGCAGTTTCTTCATCAGCTCACACTTCTCTGCAAGTCTGTCAATTACAGTGTCTGTGTCCAGAACCACAAGAATGTCCTTTTCAATGGCCATCAACATGAAGGCTTCTGAAGGACTGGAAGACAGGTAACGCCTGAGCTTGCTTTTTATGTATTTCAGGGTTGAAAATGATCGTTCACATGCCACTTGGGTTATTGAGTGTCAGCAAGAACTTTTATGCAAGTCCAAGCAGGTAATATGCATCTGTGAGCATGCTGAATCTTTGGAGAATCTGAAAGCAGCACAGTGCTCACAGCTTTTGTTTTTATTATCCACATCCTCTTCCTTTCCATCAGGTCCTTCCTCCACTGCCCTGACTGTGTACTCTTTCAATGGAGATTGTTTCAGCATGTCCCACTGACCTGCTAAGCTTTTCAGCTCTGACTGAATATTTTCAACTGTTGGCCTGCTATCAAATTTACTCAGGCACTTGCTGAGATCTTCAAGTGCAGATTCTGGGAGAGCACTGGTTTGGATCAGGGGGAAGGTTTTAGTATCCAGCAAGGACAAATCTGCATAAAGAGTGCCATGGGTCAGACATCTTTGGTGGATGGCCTCAATAGCTGCATCAAGAACTTCATTGTGAACCTTCACCTCATAGGCTTTCTCTGGATCATTCATAGTTTAATCTTGAGCCATCTCCAGGCATGTTTTTTTCTTCTTCATTCTCTTCTGTGGCAGTGCAGTTTCCACGTCCATGTCTGTCTCCTCATCCAGCTCCTCAATTTTTTAATTAGCCCAATTCACAAAGATGTCAGCAGCATCCTTGACAGCCTGGAAATCGCTGGCTATCTGTTTGAGAGCATCTTGTGTTGATACGACCATCTTATGGGCAGAGAGGATGTCCATGCCTCCCGTCTGCAGGTATTTTGACAGTGGACCTGTATGCTGTATGGGATTGTGATGCCAGAAGTGCAGAGAAGCCTCTGTACTCCCCCTGCATATTTAAAGCCCCATCTGTGGAATTTCCAATGCACATGCTTATATCCAGGTTCAGATGCTCAAGGACCTCTGTCAGTAACTGTCCAGTGATGTTTTAAAAATGATATTTTAAAAATGCCTGTATTTTGGCTGGGTCAGGATGAACAAAGTTCCCTGTTCCCTGATCCCCCTCTCTCTCCTCCACTTCTATAACCTGGCTTGACTAGATAGAGAGATGATTAATTGAAGCATTTCTCTGCCAAAGTATTGCTAAAATCAGTACAATTTAAACAATACCATACTGGTGATGAGCAGAGGGGTTTATTCAGCATTTAATACATGGAGCGGTTCAAATTGGTTTTTTTTCAATTGAAAAGACAATTAAATATTCAGTTCATTCAGGTTTCAAATATCCAAATACTGATGATGAATATACCATAGGTTTACATAAGTGTATGAAAATGTAAAAATATATATTGACTCTAAAACTACAATAATAAAAAAAACCTGAATAAGTTCCACATTTTGATCTAAAAAAATTACAGTTAGATATTGTTTTTGCACAGTGCAGTACCAAACATTTCCACTAGATGACACCTAGGCTCAATTTTAGACCATATAATCATCTTTATCAAATGATGATTACCAAGGCAAAGTGACTCGCAACAAAAATGCAACAGTGACAAAATAATAGCTAGTTAATGATATATTATAATAGTCAGTCAAAGTTATGCCTACTTTAGGAACTAACGAGTAGTCTAGGCCTAAACATTAGGAGAGGTAACCTCTCTCATTCCTCCATTATAATGAAGCTACTTCTTACCAATTCAACTACCCTCTTCTCCTTCTCCTCCTTGTCTCTGCTCTGGCCCTCATCACTCATCACAGAGCAACAAGCCTGTTCATCATGGCTCGTCACCTGCTCAGCCTCTTGTTGTTGCACAGACTTCAGCACTGCTGTCGAAGTAGAGGCTACTGCAGAGGTAAACATATCTGTAACTTTTGCACATTTGGTGGCATCCACCTCCAAACTTTTAATTCTCTTTTCCCAGAGCTTTTCAGCACCACCTTTGCATTTTGGTCTGTCCATTTTGAGATGCAATTCACACAACGGTGAAGTTAGGAGGGGTGAAGCAATCTTTATATAGGTGGAGCAAAATACTTGAGATAGGTATAAACGGAGGTCAGAGCCAGCTCCAAATGGGCGGGTCAGCTCCAAATGGGTTGGGCCTTGTTAATATGCCCTACACCAAACCCAACCCTAAGCCTACCCTCCCTCTTGGAGCTGCCCAACCTACTTGTGGCATAAATCCCTCCCACTTGGAGGTCTCCGGGCTGCAGCGATTATATACTTGAAATACTTCATTACTTCGTCTATAGTGTGTTGTTATTGGGTGGTTTATGCTGTCCATACAGGAGATAAACCAACTGGCTGCTCACTGTCCAGCGTAGTAAAACTGCTTGATTTTATTTTGTGTGATTTCTGAATGCTCGAGACTATAAAAGCTATCAGACAACTGTATTAATAAAATCAGTTAACTGTCTAGAGCTACAATTGTAATAATAATACAATTTAATTACAATTTATTTACTTTTATATTTTAATAAAGTCCTATTTTGACCCCTCATAGTAGGTGTTTTTTTTGTTTTTGTTTTTTTGAGGGATGGTGCACAACAATACTGTTCTGCTTAAGGCACCCATTTGGCCAGCAGCAGCCCTGTGTATTACACCCAACAACAAAACAGGAGACATTCTTGTTTACACTTGCTCCGGCATCATGACAATGGCGGACTGATGACAGCTCACTCAGGGCGGGTCTAAGGTAAAACACCAGTGTCAATCAACAATGGTGGGAAGGGGCTGCCAAAACTACATCACATTGCCAAGAATCTGTGAGCAGCTTGTTTTGAGAAAGAGCTTATTTATGAGGATTAAAAAAAAAACACACTGGGTTGATTTTTGTCAATATAGGGTGGTTGTGTACACACATTGCCAACACACATTAATGTTCAAACACCATGTAAAAGTTAATTCTGCATCTGATGTCCCCTTTATAATAATCTTATGAACTATGCTATTTTGGGACCCCATGAATATGAACTAAAATGTCCTTTTAACCTACTATCACTCTATTAAAAAATGTATTTAGTTTCCACTTGTAGTACACTTGCACCCATCTTTCATACACTAGTGGGTTCAAGTGGTATCTAAATTATTATTATTATTGTTTTCAATACAGGGATAGTATGTTAAAAGCACATTTTAGTTCATGTTCATGATGTCCCAAAATAGCATATTTGTGTACACCTAACTGTTCTTAATATTATCTTAAGAAGTACTAAATAATTTTTTTTTTTAGCATATTAAGTACAAAATTAGTTTGTGAAATTAGAGAATTTTAAGTACATTATGGAAGTGCATTTTTCCCTTTGGTGTTCAGGTAAAGCACAGAGGACAAAGATATGTTGCCCAGGATCCCACAATAAACCCAGAGATGATGCCCAAACTCACCATGGAACCAAAGCCTGAGTCCATGTCTGCTGCGTACCACAAGCTTGAGCCTCCTCCATCACTAGTGATAGAGCCAGCTACAGTGTCCACCCCAGAGCCAGAGCTGGTCTCCTCGTCCGCTCCGAGGCTGGAAATAATCTTTACCTCTCAGAACTCACCTGCCCCAATGATGCTTCGCAGCTCCTTGGCTATGTCCACACCGCATCTCCCTCCATCTCGTCAGCTCTGCCTCAGACCCTCTCACTGCTAGCACGGCACTGTGAAGCAGATACCCTGGCTTCACCTCTGGGCATCTAGGCCCATTGCTCCACCTCACCCTGTCGGCTCTATATACTCTATATACAGCCGTGGTCTGCCATCACTCAGGCTCCACCAGGCTCCCTCATACTTCTGGCTCCACCTTGGTTCATTGTCACCCTGGTTTCTCTGCAGACTTTCAGGCCTCCATGTGCACCTCAGTCCTCCATTCCCTCAGCTCTGGTTCTGCCCTGGTTCTGACTACCTCCAGTTGTCACCCGGTTCTGTCTGGCCTCCATCTTCGCCTCATCCAATCAAGCACTGGGTGGCAGGGGGACTAATGTCAGGGTTATGTTATGTTTATTGTGTTTTTGTGTTTCATTTGAGTTTAGTTCCTGTTTGCAACTTCTGGGTGTGCTCATGGTGTTCGTGTGTGAGTGTGTGCACTTGGATGGGTTAAATGCAAAGCACAAATTCAGTGTATGGGTCACAATACTTGGCCACACATCACATCATGTCACTTTCAATTTAAGTTCTCTGTGCTTAAGCATTCCTTTGTCAGTTCTATGTTATGAGTTACTGTGGTTATTCTGTGTCTTTGACACAATATGCATGATGCTGAATTTCTAGGAACCACCACACATATGACAATACATCAGAAAAAAACTGAATAATAGCATTAAACAAGAGTGTAAAATAGGAGCAGAATTGAGAACTACTGGATTATGAGCTTTGACTCTTTTTCAAGGTCAGGGTCAAAGTTTATTTATTGTGACGAGTCGGCTGCCTCCCCCCTTATTGTCATCACCACCCCGTTCCGTATTCGCCGCCCTTCACCAGGCTCCCGACGGGAGTGGGTGTGTGAGAGAGGAGGGGCGCTGAAACAGCCAGGGCTGGCGGCGTGTGATGAGGCGCACCTGATGTGAATAGAGCCTCATCACCGCCGCCGTTTAAATGCCGAGCGCGCCTCTCCTCGGGAGACCGGTCTCTTCCCCGTGCATGCACGCTGGTGTCCTCGTGGGTCCAGGAAGGGAGTGTCGAGAAGTAAGACTGCCGCACCCGTTAGATGGCCGACGGGCCAGGATGCCGGGCCCTCGAGTCCCCCAGAAGCTCCGGGGGCTTAGGAGAAGGACGTCGCCGCTGAAGGAAGCCGCCGCCACTCGCCCCCGGACCCGAGAGGGGAGCGCGTGTGGCCACTGGACTCCGCCCCTTCCCTGGACCCTTTCCTCCTGAACACTGCCCTCCTTCACAAGCCCCGCAGCACGACGAGGACACCAGATCCCTGTTTATTTTGGACACTTTTTCCCCTTGGACACTTTATTTTAATATTTTTGTTTAATAAAAACCTCTCCGAGGCCTGACGCCACACCCACTGTGTCTGTCGTTTGCTCCTCCCGCCACATTATATAGCAACTTAAAACAACACAAATGTTGACCAAAGTGCTTCACAAGCAGAGAAAAAGACATACATAATAAAACAGAAACACAGCAAGTATTTTATCTGATAACTTAAAAATAATACAAATAGGAATCATAATAGTCAAAAAACAGTAATGACCTGCTACATCACAAACCGCTACCCCTACCATTAAAAAAAAAATACATACGAGAATAAAACCAAGTTATGAGTAAGCAGAAAAAAGATATGTTTTTGCATTTCTAAATTGATGCTTTAAAAATTGTTAATGTAGGGGAAGTTCTAATCTTTAGGGGTAGTGTGTTTCAAAGTCTATTGAGTATATTGTTTTAATAGAAATAGGAATAAAGGAATATCTGTTGTCAGAGAGTCAATAAAAGTTCGGGTGTTCTTTGCAAACAAACGCATTCCTTTGGAACGCAGGGAGGATGAAAGGGGGAGTTGTCTGGGGGTCATGAGTGTCCCGTTGGGCATGTATCTGTGAGACTTCAACGCCCAGTCTCATCATAAAAACGTCTCTCCTGGTTGATACAATCATTGAATTACATGTTAAGCAGTCAGGAGGTCGTGTCCAGATCCAGAGGTCTTTGTCCTGTTTCTGGTTGAATTATGTTTAAGTGATAAGAAAGCCACAGTAAAGTCCTGTTCTGCAATACGTCCAGATGCTCCCTCAAATTTATCCTGGTTTTTAGAGGTCTCCTGAGATAAGGAGATTTAGGGCAGGAAATTGGCCAGCCAGTCAAATGCAGATGCTGGGAGTGAAAGTCTTGACTCCTGCTAAAGAATGTGCTGTCTTGAAATTATTTTGTGTGTGTGTGTGTCCTGCTCTACAAGGCATTACAGCTGCTGGTAACACTTTATTTCGATAGTCCACTTTAGACATTCTACTACCAGTAAGTAACTTTGCAACTACATGTCAACTAGCAGTCATTAGAGTATTAGTAGACTGTCTGCTTAATATCTTCTAACACTTTATTTTTATGGATCCACAACATACAACATACTAACTATCAGAAACTTTGCAAGTATACGTCAACTTCTTCTACTAACCCTAAACCTACCCTAACGGTCTACTCTGAGAGTTAGTAGATATGTAGTTGCAATTTAATGATAATTGGTTGACATGTAGTTACAAAGTTACTTATAGTTAGTAGCATGTCTAAAGTGGACTATCGAAATAAAGTGTAACCCAGCTGCTTATTTTGTTTGGTTTTCTTAACTTTGAGAGGGACAACTGCATTTAATACTTTTGTACAAGAAGCATTCAAATGAATAACCATATACTCAACATCCAAGCCTCGTGATGCCAAAATAATACTTCCAGCTGCAGAAGCTAAAAACAAATCTTTAAAATGCGTAGCGGTAGATGATTTTAAGAGGCGATCAAGGAAAGTAGATGGCCAGTAAACAGACCAGCAACAAAAAATCTCACTGTCAAGACAAACCAGCATCTCTTACATAGATGTCTTTGATGGGGAAACCTGATGATAAAACAAGATACTGGGGTATATATTTTTTCAAAAACGCTTTTGAAAACTGAGTCAAGCCCAGTACCAAAACAAACTTGTAGCCAATCAGCAGCGAGGGGCGTGTCTACTCATGATCCAGAGGAGAGAGCGCTCAGTGCACATGACGGACATTGCCGAGCGACGACAGAAAGATAGAGATGGCAGGTAAAAAAAACAAAAGAGCAAAATAGGAAAAGAGGTTTGCGGAACAAAAGAAGACACACCGTGTGTACACCGGACGCCGCGCTGCGCCGCAACAGCTCAAGTCTGTCTACACTGGATGCAACAAAGCAACCGTTGAAAATCATTTGAAATTTGTGTCAGTTTGTCATAAATAGAACGCGGCAGCAGTTTACTGTCGGGGCTTTGTCGTGCCACGCCGCATCCAGTGTAAACAGCGTCACTGATTATTATGAGTTCTATAGTATTTTCTTGCGCTGCTCGCGTCCGGTGTAGACATGGTGTTACGATAAGGCAAGAAGAAGGACCTGTGTAAATATCGGATCAGCTTTCCAGCGCTACAGAGAACTCAAGGAGTGGGAAGGCCTGTGATCAGAGGCCGAGGTTGCTTTTGTTTCTTCTCGATAGGTGAGTACCATTGGTTTTGCTTTGTTTCACAGAACTAATTGTTGCCTGGGTTGCATACGTATGTGTGGGGGGGCGGAGCTATCAAATTAGGGGCGAGCCCCTTTGGGGTAGGGGCGTGATTATTTTGATGATTTCAAATATCAACATTGGCTTCCAGAAATCGCTTACCCCACCTTTAAAGGTCCCATGACATGCTGTTTTTTGGATGCTTTTATATAGGCCTAAGTGGTCCCTAGTACTGTATCTGAAGTCTCATTCCCGAAATTCAGCCTTGGTGCAGAATTTCAGCTACTACGAGCCAGTCCCACAATGAGCTTTCCTTAGGACGAGCCATTTATGTGTCTGTAGCTTTAAATGCTAATGAGGAGGAGAGAGGCGGGGCAAGGTGGAGGGTGGGTGTGTGGCCTGCAGTTTGCGGCCACGGTACCATGTGCTAATGTTGAAAGTGGATGTATGGCAATGGCTCGTAGACACGCAGTCGTTCAAGCTTTTCAGTTTGACCCAGAATCTGGGTCAATGAATCTGGTACGTACTGCTTTTTTATTCTGCATGTTTTGATGTGTACTGCTTACGCAAATGTAGCAAATACATTCCTTATAAGCTTTCCATCGAAAAACAGCGATCTGTCGTCGATGCTTGAGGCTTAGACCTTCAGAATGATATATAGTTTGTCAAGATTAATGATATTCTTTCATGTTAAATTCATTCATAAACATTAAACTAGTGGGGAAAAAAACGCTTCAGTGCGCCGTCGCTCTGGTAAACGTTAACAGGTTAAATAGCACAGTAACAAAATCGGCAGATTAAGACATTAACTTGTGAGCAGAAAACACAA
Source organism: Barbus barbus (assembly GCF_936440315.1). NCBI lineage: Eukaryota > Metazoa > Chordata > Actinopteri > Cypriniformes > Cyprinidae > Barbus > Barbus barbus. The sequence continues at coordinate 1,421,993 of NC_136746.1, read as the reverse complement.
GATACTTCTCTTTTCAATATAAATAAGATTTGTAGTGATGAGTGATGAAAATGTGAAATCCCAAGTTTACAGCAACATGTTCAATTGCATAGACCTTAACAACCATCAATCACTTACTTAACCCTCGCTTTGAGTTTCTCAATGAGGCTAAAATTTATATTAACTGCACTGATTCAGTTAGAACTTGGAGGCATTACTTGCTTGCTTTGCCTGTGTTAAGGGGTTTCCTTTGTGTCCTCTGTTGCAGACAGGGGGTTCCCCGAAGTTGCTGATTGGCTGGAAGTTCAATAGTCTTTGAAGTGAGGTCTTGGGCGTTGGCTGAGGATGTGGAGTTGGTCTGGTCAAAGTTTGAAGCGAGTGCAGTCGGAGCTGGACTTTGTAGCAAACTTACATTAGAACACGAAACTCCATGGAAAGAAAAGAAACTAAAGTAAAAGAATAAAAGGATGTAACGAGACTAAGTTGTTTTCTTCTCATTGTGGTAGCAGCTGGCACGTGGGCCAGAGCAATCTCAAAGAGCAGCGTCAAAACGATGAGGCAAAAGAGAAGAAGGGCGTAAGAGAGCAAGAGAGTAAGAGAGCATTTTTACGAAGAAGAGTAAGAGAGTAAGAGGGTGTTTGATGGTGTCCTGAGTTTTTAAACTCAGCTTCCAGACCGTCCCATCTGGACGTCTTGACCAATTAGATACTGTCCTTGCTTGGGGTATTGCTTTGTTTCTCCACCCCACTAATAAATCGTTGTTATCTGTTCAGTCAGAGGTCCGAACTTTACAAGCTCTTGCAAAGCATACTTTTGAATGCGATTTCTATAACCAGAATATGATACATTTACAAAGAATTAATTGGAAGAAACATTTAAAGCATGAATTTTCAAACTCATACATACCAAACATGAATGTTAATCCATCAGCTATTCAATACTTATTAAAAGCAAGACATATACAATGAGTGATTAAAACAAGGATATTCAAATGTGTGTGTTACATACATAATATGCAGTTATGCATAGAAATGATTAGTTTCATTAAAAATTGAAAATGAAAGTCTTTTATGTAGTTCTATGGAGAACGAAGGCGTGTTCTTTTAGACAAAGGAATTTTGGTTTGGTCTGTCTTCTATGTGTGGAGACCTGCCCAAGAGTCTGTAGCTCATGATTTTCTATCACAGGTTTACATGTGTCCATCAGTCTTGATTACTTGCAACAAATTTGACGGTCTCTTTCCTGAATTGGAATCATCAATATGTGTTCTTTTGTCTCAATGTTGAAAGCTGTTTTGTATAAGAGGCTTGCTGGTTAGGCTTGCTTCAGCTAGTTGGAGCCAGGAATCTGATTTATGACGTTGTCCTGTTACAGCTTTGAGGCCCCCCTCTTTCTGGAATCTCAGCTTCTCGGGTTTCAATGTTCTGATGCATCTTAAATTTTTCTTATTCAGTCTCTGAAATCTTACATATCCCCCTTCGATCGGTGAGGTGTTTATTTGAAGACATCGTCGAGCGCTGGAAAAACAAAGACAGAAGAAGCAGACAAAAACACAGCAAACAACAAGACAACACCTCCATGACAGTTACTGTACTGGTGCAGGGCCTCAGCTTATTTGAGGTACAGACGGTTATATTCAATTAGTCAATATAGTTTAGTAAATTGAACAGTTCAATTTGGAAATTGTTGTTCTAATTCGGTTCAATACTTTGATTCTTCGATCAAGTTTTGTGATTAAATTTGTTTGTTCCTTCTAAGTTGTCTTAACTTAAGAATGTTCACCTTTAGTTTCTGATGGCATCATTTGTGGTAAAATGAATTGACCTATCGTGCATGGAGCTCTCTGGCTTCCATTCAGTTTAGAGTGGCTTGCGGATATTAGGTGTGACGAGTCAATCCTAATATCAGACCTTTGACCCTTGCAGGGTGTCTAGGTGTTTCACCTACTAAAGAAAGAGGGGAAGGAAAAGGAAAGGTGAAAGAAGAACAAAATAAAACAAAGCTGCTGTGGGTTTTCCTAGCGTGGTTTGCAACTTATGTTGAGCTAGGATATCATGTGCAGCTAGGGAGTCAAGTACCTTAACTTAGTGTCAGGTGCTCTACCTATTGTGAGGATAGCTGCATGTTTCTTCATGGTGGTGTATGTAACTTTGTTATGCTCCAATTTGTATATTATACTTGTGAGAAGAATATGTTTGTCGAATGTGTTATCAGTAGGTGTGGTTACCTCTGGGTGTAGGTAATGTTATGTGTGTTAATGATGTAGTGTAGGTGTGGTCAGATCTGTTTCAGTCTGTGTTGTCTCCCCCCTTTTTGGGTATGTCAGGGAAGACTGGCTCTCTGCATCCTTGGCTTGGATGAGGGCGTGTTCATGATTTAATGGGGGTCAGTCCAAGAGAGTCTGTAGCTCATGATTTTCTATCACAGGTTTACATGTGTCCATCAGTCTTGATTACTTGCAACAAATTTGACGGTCTCTTTCCAGAATTGGAATTATCAATATGTGTTCTTTTGTCTCAATGTTGAAAGCTGTTTTGTAAAAGAGGCTTGCTGGTTAGGCTTGCTTCAGCAAGTTGGAGCCAGGAATCTGATTTTTGACGTTGTCCTGTTACAGCTTTGAGGCCCCCTCTTTCTGGAATCTCAGCTTCTCAGGTTTCAATGTTCTGATGCATCTTAAATTTTTCTTATTCAGTCTCTGATATCTTACACGATGTTGCGATAATAAATCAGGATTTAAGGAGTATAGTGAGAGTGATTCAGGGTTAACATGTATTATTAATGGGTCGTGTTTACTATTTATACTTGTTTTACATATGACAACAGAAAATATGTAAATGTGAACAGCTTTATTGGGCATTCAGTTGTATTACAGTATGTGACAGTTCATAGAGTAGAACAGATCTGAAGTGCCAAAAAACAATGCTTCGCTCGTTTGCAAGCCATGATGTCTCTCGCTCTCCTCGCACGGTCGTAGCTCATTTTCTCTTGGGCGGGCAAAGCAGAGAAAGGGGAGGTAACCTTTCCCCACATGACGACATAAGGGGAAGATTCCAGATTGGGCCATCTGAGCTTTCATTTTCTCAAAGGCGAAGCAGGATACCCAGGGCTCGGTTTACACCTATTGCCATTTCTAGCCACTGGGGGACCATAGGCAGGCTAAGGGAACTCACATCAATGTTAAAAAACCTCATAAAGTGAAATTTGCATGCCATGGAAGAGTCGATAAGCTGTACAAACTCTTTTACAAGAGGCTTTCAAGGACAGCACAGATGTATATTGAAATCAAATTATGTAGTATTAATAACGGTTCTATTGTGAATGTTTGGACAGATTCATTTAATATCACCACTGATTTAATTTCAAGTTTGTTGCTTTGTATAAAATGCTTCACTAAATGACGATGTTGACTGTCAGGCAGGTTGTTTTTCAACAGTAGCAAATATCTAATGCTACTACATGAATAATACAGGGCCTAGAATGCCTATGCATATATCCAGCCCTAACAGTCTGACCAGAGAAGAATGAGCAGTTCACCGTTCACCATAAAGCCACAAGAGGACTGTCTCGTCCTCAGATTTCTCTGAGCAGTGTTCTATTTTACTCTCAATAGCATGGCATATGCCAGGCACTTAATAAGGCACTAACACTCTTGGCCATGATTTACATTACGTTTTGTTTTTTTATTTTATTTTGTTTTTTAAATCTCAGCATATAAATCTACTTGTCATGTGTGCCTGAAATGTAAAGAACAAACAAAAAATGTACTTGCATGCTATGGCATGACACATTAATTACCCTAACTAATTATCAACATTTTAGCATAAGATAGATAAAAGATATTCTCTCCTAGACAGTGTACATTTCAATCCAAAATCGTGAATTTGCTGGTTTTTAATAATCATTTTATTAAAAACTGCATTAAAATATATGATCAGTTGACAAAAATACAAGCATTTTTTATATATACAAATACAAAAATTACATTTTATGAATTTAAACTAACAAGAAAAAAAAAAACAGTCTGTTAGAACAGTTAGGACAACATGAGATTTTGAAATATTGCCATTTTTCTTTAAATTTAGTTGTATTCTCTGTAACTCATCAACATCTTTTTCTTGTGCAGACAGTTAGCTATACGCTTTCCATATGAACAAAGATATTATTGTTAATTTATATATATTTTTCATATTCTTGTGTTCAGCATGTAAAATATAAATAGTATATAACTGAAACTATTTATGCAAAAACTGAAAGCAAGTATTTTCTCTTATACCTCTGTGGATGTGCACATCAGAAAATCTGTAACTCTGTGAAATCCATCACGTTAATCCAAAATCACCGAACACACATCCACTGATGTATTTACCCTTTCCACATTGTATTTTGTTTAAATTGCAAAAAATCTAATCTGGAAACATGCTGCCATCCTCTAAGCTTTTCATCCAGAAAGTAAGGCTTCTAACTACAGCATGCTAAATTTATAACGCTGTATTTCTAACTGTGTGGTAATGCACTTACTCCTTGGATTTTTGTGATATTCCACAATTTCCATTGGTAGGCCTGGTTCAGTTACGTGGCTGGGAGTTGAACTCATTGCAGATATTGTGAATAATCTTTGGTACATACTTATAGAGGTTGTCAAACTCATCCACGAAGAAAGAGTGGTCTCTGTCGGGGTCGGTGGCGATGTATTCCAGCTCGTCCTGTGCTGCCCAGGCTATACCAATGGAGTATGCGATCACACCTGGTGCATGAGATACGGGAGAGTACAATACTTAAAAAATGCAGGCAGTGCTGGTCTGGAAGTCCACTTCCTTCACATTCATAGACACTGTAAATACATCCTCTAAAATATGTACGTTTATCCTTCAGTAACTGAGAATTTTCTTGCTACAGCCTTGACTGTGAATTTTGATATTTAATGTGATTTACCCATATTTCTGGGTCTACATCTCTGACTGATCCTGGAACAACATTCCTATAAATCAGTCACTGACAACATTTACATGGACATCAGTAATCTAATTATTTACTTAATTCTAAATAAGACAATATTATGATTAAAAATTACATGAGTTGCTTTTAGAATGTTCCATTCATGTTCCCATTTTACATGTTATAGTACACGATTAATGGCACGTCATTACATCCCCATGCGATGCCATCCGACGTTCCCTACAGAATTTCGAGTTCCAACATTTAGTTAATCTTCGTAATGATGCAATATACAGGTTTGAGTGTTTCATTTAAATTTTTTTGAAAGCTTGAAGTGCAGTTAATTATTTATCATGCTATACGTGCAAACAGACGACGGCGTTGTTGAAGCCATGCTCTTTTGTTTGCCGTCAAACGGTTGACCACTTCCGTGTGTGGATCCTGTTGCAAAATGCAGCGAGAAGTCCTACATGATGGTAATATTGTGATTAAGGTGTGTACATTTCTGTACTGCACTTCGATAATGCAACTAAAATAGGAATACTCCACATGTCCTGATTCGATTGGTGTTTACTTAGAGTATGACTTTAGCCGGATTAGGTAATCAAAAATCTCTGTTTGGTAGATTCTTAATCGCATTAAAATCAGATTATTGTTGTCCATGTAAAAGTACCAACTGACTGTTCCAGAAACAACCACGGGTACTGATCCAGGGACCTACTGCGTTCCACTGCACTCACCTTTACGATGTACCGCCAGTGCCGGGGCCCGGACGTCATCGTAGGAGCGTCCGTCTGTGATGACAATCATGATCTTGCGCTTGTTGGGTTTGGATTTGCTGAACAGTTGATCTGCAGCAAATGTGATGGCAGCTCCCGTGCTGGTACCTCCGCTCCAGTAGTTTATACGCTTGATAGCATTGAGCAGATCAGCTTTGTTGTTGTATTGCCCGAAGGCGAACTCAAGCCTCTGTTCATACGTGTATTGTACGATTCCTACACGCGTATCCGTGTCTGAGATCTCAAATTCCTGCGTCACGTTTGCGACGAACTGGAGCACGGTGCGGAAGTTTCCGGTTCCCACGCTGCTGGAGCCGTCGATGACGAAGGCAATGTCGTTGGCGTTAAGGCAGGTCTTACTGCACACCAGGCGGTCTGTGTCGCACACGCGCTTCACCAGAGGCTGTACTGCTTTGCGCAAAGCAAACCAGCTCATTATAGGGAACGAGAAGAAGCCATTGGTTCTGCACACAGCCTACACACCAAAACAAGAAATAAAGTTCCCTCTGTGTCCCTCAATTATGTTTGTTTGCCATGAAATTCTGGTATGTATCAAACTGTACCTTTAATCAATATTAATACCTTGTCAACAAAGTTGGTCTCCACCACGTTCTGTTTTTCATTCTCATCTGGGCCCTCGATGGTGACAAAGAAGATGTTGATGCCTGACTCTCTGGCCAGACGTGAGGCCTCCTCCACTTCGTCAGTGGGCCAGCCGTCCACCAGGACCACAGCCACATTAGGCGCCCCACCTCGGTTTCCATTAGCATCACTGAAGAAATGCTTGTTGATGTAGGAGAGGGCCTTTCCTTAAAGGGCCACAGAGCCAGAATCAGTACAAAACAGCTACAGTTCCATCGACCTTCCTCCCTGTGAACACGCTCTGCCGTTTTTCAATTGCAGCACTGTTTCGGGTCCAGTCTCTGCCCTGAAATGCTTTCCTTAAATGCTTCCAGGACTTCAGGAAAAGGCAAGAGTGCAGCACGCTAAAACTGAAAACTATCAATGCAGTAGTTACTTAAACTGCAAAACCTCTCTTTATCTTTGTTTCCACCACTTGTAATTGATTGCTCAAATTTTCATACTTATACAAATGCTACATTAAATGGACCTTAAAAAGTACTGGGGAATGTAAGGCACACCTAAAAGCTTCTGAATGTTGGTGCATGAAGGATTCTAAAACTCTACATGACTTTTGCCCAGATTTCTGCCCCATTGTCTAGATGAGTTTCACTCGTCGTCTGGACATTTTCACTCATCTGGATGAGTCAGTGCTAAGATTTGGAGTCAAAGGCAATCTTCAATCGATTTGGCAATCTTCAGTCGAAGTTGACTGATTTCAGGTAAAATTACGTAGTATATGATGGATAAAGATTGTTCGGTGTGATTTTCAGTTCTTTCCTCTCTAACCATTTATAAAGCCAGCAAATGTACGATGCCTAGTGTTTTAAAAAGTCATGTAGTATCTTCCAGCTTTTAGATCAAGTGTCTGTATCTCTGTCTCAAATGCAGCGGGAGAGTTTCTCTTTACTAACTTTAAATATTCACTATCATTTATGCTTAATGTACTTTAATGATTTTTTGTGATTTTTAGTGGATGCAAGAAAGTCAGTTCTCCTCTAGTTCACCAAGCTTGATACATTTACCACAACCAAATATCTATATTTTCAACACTAGATCTATTGTTTTAACATTCCAGTTTAAGCAGTGAAATGTGTAAAAAGGTGTATCATGTTTCTCTACAATACATGACACTTGCTTTGATATGCTGCTATCTAAAATTCATATCTTGCTTCATATCTTTAGTGCCCAAATAGTTTTGGGGGTCACTGCAGCCCTCGGGGATTTCAGAGTCCAAACAAGCAGGATTGTGTAAATCATATACAGAAGATGAAGGGCTATGGTCCTGATTAAACATCATCCAACCAGATTCATCAAAGCAGATAATGTTGTGTCCTCAGGCTATCTTTAACTTTACAGCTCTGCTAGAGAGGGCAGCTGCTTTTTTTTACAGGATTCCTCTGTTATATTAAAGTGAAACACAAACCATACAACCATTGTGAAAAACTAATCTCTAGGTTGGATAAACCTCAGGCATTTGGTCAGCTTACACAAAACCACCACAGAGTGGCACCAGCCCTGTAATTTAGCCACAGTTCCTAGCTCAGATTTAGATCTTATTTGAAACGGAGATGTGCTAACAGGGTGAAATTCAGTGAAACCATGTGAAGACTTCTGCTCTTTGGCCATTGGGATATAGTTCAGGGTTATTCACTCACCTACATTGGACAGACCGCCCTTCTGGACTATTTTGCTGATGGCCGGCGTCAGGTCAATGGAGCTGGAGAAATGTTTTAGACTGAATTCTGTGACTGGATCATCCCTGGATCAGAAATGAAATGTTGATACGTTTTATCAGCATGATCTACCTGTGTATACGTATGTTTTAGTACGTTGGGTACACACTAAATTGCACATTATCAATGTAATTACAGCACTGACATTAGAGATGTACAAATGTGCCTATAGATCATTAAGTTCACTGAATAATATATTATACATTAATTAAACCATGCTATAAGTTCCTTAAATTCAATAGTGTACAATCTTCTAAGGATTCATACACATTTATGCATACGTGAAGACCTTGTGTAAATGTGTTTTCATTTTAGACACTGTCAGTATATTGATACTGTATGTTTCAGTGGCTATCCAAGTGAGTGAACATTTATGCATGCTAAAGCCTCATTTTACTTGTGAATATCTACCAATACTAATGATATTATGTTTTATGTGATAGTCCCTCACTTATTCTTATTAATACTTCAAGTATTTGAGTGTTTTCTGGGACAGGGACACATTATTACCCATATTGAATGATGCCCATCATGGGTCCAGCTACACCCACGTTAATGACCTGAGAAACCCCCACAAGGAAGTCTTTCTGAATCTCAAAACGGCGTTTCCCAATGCTCCAGCTGCCATCCATTAGGAATGCAATATCAACTTTACAGTCTACAAAGACAAGATGAGCATAAAATGAGAGCCATGACAGGAAGTGAATAATAGTCTCACAATTAGTGACAGTTTTGAAGGAGCATGAAGGAATTGTACTTGAATCTCCTTGAGACAACACTTCAGGAACTGGGGAACTGGTCTCAGATGGAGGCTTGTGTTCTGGCGCAGGAGCTGAAAACAGAAAACATGCACACATGAATCAGGCCTCCAGTTTCACAAAGACACAGTGGCTCACAGTGTTGGTGACCCCTTCTCACTACAGTTACACAACCAGTAACATACTCACTAGAGCTGTGCACACAACTCCGATTTCACAGCCATGATGACTGATGCTTTGAATAAATATGCAGTAAATGGCAAATGCTTAAACGTTTCTTCTCATTAATCCAGGCATGATTTGTAGTATAGCATTTATGAGTAAAGATACTCTTTTTGGTACATGCTGCATATATACCAATGCTTATATTATTAGCAATGATGTAACATACATAATCTAACTTATTTAAATAAGCTATCTATCAAAATGTTTATGAAAGGAAATTTGGACTAGGCAGGGACATTTTTTGCTAGATAACTCAAATATTAACTGACCCTGGATTTCTGACCCTTTGGTACAAACCAGAGTCCAGCAGCATTAACAGCATGACTGAGGCTCTCAACAAAGACTCTTTTGAATCCAGACACGGGGACAGACGTTGTATTTATATGGAGTGTGCAGTCCACACACTGCTCACTGAGAAACCCATTAGACCAGACCATCTTGAGGATGTTGGGAGACCAGCTTAAACCAGCTAAGACCAACGAAGCAGCTTAGGCAAGGTTATAATGTTATTTCAGTTGGAAACCTTCGCAGAGAGCCATGTTCATATGTAACATGTTTTATAACTCATGTATAACATATACTCGCTGCATAGACTTTTAAGCATAAATGTGTTATTCCAAAATAAAATGAGAATACTTACAATACTGTCCAAAGTTATACAGCTGGTACTCATACTCTGTGTTATCAGGCCTTGGGTCAAGAGCTGCAGAATAGAAGCAGCATTTGCAGGAACAGTTAGTTCAGCATTGTGCATTATGGAAAATATACCCATAATGCCCATAAAAAAAGCCAAGCAATCAAAATCTGTACAGAGGAGTACAAAAACCTGTAGCTTACCACCTATTCTGTGACATGAATGATGAAGTTAAAGTCGTATAGCTCCAGCAGAAATGCATGCTGCTCTGAATGTTTTTGATAGCATATGGGTCGCACATTGGCATGGACTTTTAACTTGAAAGCTAGTGGCATGGCCTATTTAAACCACGTGAAGGAAGTAAACGCAGTGTTAAAACGAGTAGCAGATATGGTAGGAATCTGTGTACAATGATATGATGCTATGGTGATATCAAAAACAGACCTGAGCTGTAGATGCATACTATGAAGGCATAATTCAGATTTATGTGAATATTTTTCTTTTACATACAGGTATATTCTCCTCTGGTACATCAGTAGACATATAACATCAGTGTATGAAATCCTTACCTGCGGGGTCACCAGTACTCATCCTGCTCCATTTAGAGCCTGTGTTTGGCACAGACTGGCTACTATCTGAACACAGAAAGTGATGGTAGGGCCTCATGTCAGATTTTGATTAGCATGAATTATGGAATGTTTATGGATATTCAGTTGGAATTTAAAAGGATATTTAATCTACGTTTATGTCTTTTTTATCGCTCACTTATGGAGGGTTATGTTATTGATGATGAGACCTGCATAATGATTATGATACCTGTTGGTCTTCTGGTGCCAGAGAACCAATCAGGTCGTGTGTATGCAGGGTGCGGCCAATCTCTTCTTGCAAATGCTAGATAGGGAGATTGAAAAACTATTTACAATACATTACTTCAAGACATCAAATGGACTTTTAGATGTTTACGTAGCAAGGAAATATTTTATATTAATCTGTTAATCATGTTTAGAGGTTTAGAGATAATTTACTGTCCGATTCAAGAAAAACAATGTGTTCTGTCATGTCAACTATGATGCCAACTCCAGTCAGACAGTTCTGATAAAATAATCACTTTCTATATCACACAAGCATTAATGGCATTAGCCATTTTATTTATATTCTTATTTTGCTATCTACTAATTTCATTTAATTAAAATAAAAGTAATATTTTAAATCTAGGTCAAAACTTTTTTCTTTTCTTTTTTAATATTACTGCAGTTAAAAAGTGACAAAAAATGTTGAGGTATGGTCTGAAGACAGCAGGTATTTTATGTGAGAGATCAGTCAAATAAGGAATTGGTATATGTGTGTTAAAAACATTCTCATGTTCTTCTTTGATAATCAACCAGTTAGTTCTGGTTCTCAAATTACATTGGTTTAACAACTCAAAACACCCTGATATTTAGTCCAGCAGCACTGGGACTTTTCACTGTCAATCTGTGCATCAGTCAGGGGATTTTACAGTTATTCTTTCTGCAGGTGAGTGAGTCAATGAATCATTCACTTAACCGATTTGTTCAAAAATATAGAATTATTCAGAAATAAACACCATAACTGTATTTATTGTCCTCTTGCATTATCAACACGCTATTTTCCTGTTTAACACAGTTAAGCTGCTTTGACACAATTTGTATTGTATAAAGAGCTTTATAAATAAAGGTGACTTGACGTGATTAGTTGCTTAGAGACACAACTGTCCATTCAGCTTTGACTTTGTTTGACAAGACTGGTTTAATTAGCAATGGAGCATAATTAGAGAAATTAAGTGGCAATATTGTGTCTAGAAACGATTTGAACCATGTCCTGTTTATTGAACTGTTGTACTGTATAAAAGCATTGTATATTTTGTGTCTGCGATATGTTTCAAGAATCTATTAGGAGCCCAGGAGCCCCATTCATGCCTTAAAGGGGTTAAGAGGGGAACTGCCTCTGTTTTTTTTATTTTGTACTGTTTTCTAAGATCCACTACTAATGTTATCAAGATTTTTACATAAAAAAACATCATAATTTAGAAGCAATAGGGAATGTTTTGTTTTGTTTTGTCCTGCTTTGATCCCTTCATCAGAACGCTCTGTTTGAATAGGCGTGGAGGATTGTCGACTCGGAAGTAAACACCCACTGCTGTGATTGGCTAATAGTTGTGTATGTTTGACAGCGTACATCCTTCACAGATGGACGCATAAATACTCAGTACATATCAAACGATCTGTAATAACAGACAAAGCAATATTGATCACATAATGAAAACAGTTACTCACACTTGTGTGTTGCGACATTACTGTCAGATCCAATATAGTCGGCACAGCATTGTCTTTTATTTTCAGTCTTTCTGAAAATTCTGCGTTGAATTGTGCCTTGTTTGTAAATGAAGTGAACAAAAGTCCAAGTTCATACTGACATGGTCTGGCATTTCATTAAAAATAAAGTTCATCAGATAAAGTTTATCATTTGGATTCTGCATAGACCTGCATTTGTCCTTTACCTACTATGTGTGCGGGGCTAAACAGGCAGCGATGTGGAATCGGTGGGCGGGGCTAAACAGGCAGCAATGTAGAATCAGTGGGCGGGGCTAAACAGGCAGCAATGTAGAATCAGTGGGCGGGGCTAAACAGGCAGCAATGTAGAATCAGTGGGCGGGGCGAAATAGACAATGATGTAGATGCAGGCATTGATCTTCTTCTGCGGAGGCAGTGTTTAGCCACACTATTACGTCACAAAGTGGCACATTCCACAAGCTGTCGTTTTGGAAGACCGTCTTTAATATAAACTGTTTTTAGACTAAAGAGAAACAGAAGGTTTTTTTAATAGCACAATGACCTCTTATATATCAAAAGATCAAGGGAATTGTTATTTCTCAGTTAATGACCCCAAATGACAGTATGCAAGTGCATGGTGTTGTCACTCATCTGAGTTGCCTTACACTTAGTATCCAATTTATTTACTAGTCTTTAACTTACCTGATGTCACTGCAGTAAGCTGGTAAAGTTGTTAGTAAAACCAAGATGTACTCAATATTTATTTACAGTCAAGTATGATTTGAGCATGTTTATTTGCTTTGCTATTTCTAAAGGTGCTAATTTCAGACAAAGCTTTACCTGATCCATCTGATGCAAAAGGAGCATTGGACTTTCAAATGTGTTGTTTGATGTGTATCAGCACACATGCAAAGACACGCACATGCTAATAGACGGCATCTGCAGATACTTACCAGGATTAGACTGCGCTGTGTGCTGCTTCCTCTCAGACTGCGGCTGCACCCGACTGAAAGCTGCTTAACAATGTGAAACAGATGTAAAAATATCCAAGAGAGAAGAAAGCAAGAGTTCATGCCTGCATCGCAGCTGCTACTGAGTGATGTCTGAATTGAATGAATGAGTCATGTGAACCTGAAGATGAGGAAACATGCGGCTGTCTTCGGATTATGGTGCCCGTCTCTGGCCTGTGCACACCTGCCGTCAAAATGCAAACACATTCAAGACAAGCCACATGTAAAGCTGCACCTCACTGAAAGAACACAATACATCTAAATTAACAACAGAAAGTCTGAGCTGATCTATCAATGCGATATACTAAAAAATGTGTCTTTCATATACTGTGTGCCAAACAGTATGTTCTGTCTTTGGGGAAAGCTGTAAGTGCTCTTTGTCTTCAACTATTAATTATGGAAAACAGGAATTAAATTGTCACCAACAGAGGAGGATACACTGAGGATACACTAATTTCCACAAGAGAGGTTTATTTGCACGTAATGTGTGAAACAAGCCATGTGAACCATGTCAAGCCATGTTCAGAGAATTTCATCAAGCTTAGCTCAGATGGTAATAGGCTTTCTATTTTGCAGGCACAGCATATAAAACAGTGCAACAGGTAACCATGAAGACAGACGAAGACGGAAGACAAGGACAATCCACAGCTAAGAGTCTCTGGTAAGGAGTCAGGTAAGTAATAACGGGGTAGGTTAATGTGCTGTCTAACCTAGACAAATCAATTTCTCCATTTGTGTGAAGAAATTAAATTGTGAGCAGATATTTTATATTTCAAATGGTTTGATCATGGTGAGGAAATAGATTGATCTAAGGAAGAGTTTCATTTCTTCTGCATGTACCCTTGGACATGGGCAAAGCTTATACAAAAGGGCATGGAGTAGAGAGACTTTCTAAATTATGGTCATTAGCTCTGAATTTTTTATCTCAACCGGTGTTGCCATGGTGAGGATTTAAATTAATGACAAAAATGGTAAACAAAGTATCTGATTTAGATCAAATTGGATGACTGTGGCTATTGTGGTTCACAGTCATAGCGCCACCAGCTGGCAGAAGGAAGTATAACATATACAGATTTTGAAACAGTTACATATTTGGATTAAAGAGACAAACATATACAAGAGAGAGATAGCTAGGAATCTTGGAGGAAAACAGCAAGTGAGATCAACACTCATCTAGCTCAGGACACAAACAATCACCAGCAATATATTAAATTCCAGACAATATACCTATTCCTAGAGTACAAAGAAACTTAAACACAATAGGCAAGCATCACAAGATAGAATACACAGTCAGAGTAAAAGGAGTGTGGTTTACCTGTGTTTGTGCGGGGTGAAAACCTATTGGCATAGACGGAACTGCCTCTAAATGCTTTAGACAAATGTTATGGTTAGAGTTTTGGGCTTGTGTTACTGACAGAGGAAGTGAGGACTATAGACAGTGTCAAAGCAGAACATACCTTGCGCAGGACCCTTTCCTTGGGTGCTCTGTGACTGTCCTACATGCAGTGTTAAGAGAAAACAAATGCTGAAGCACTGATATATTCTCTGTTTCTTTTTACTGTAACAGCAACCTTAAAGTCAACATAAAATCCTGGGCCCGTATTCATGAAAAATCTTAGTGCTAAGAGTTGCTCCTAGTAACAACATTCTAAGAAAATTCTTAGAAATGTTTCACTCGCGGGCCGTGCCCCCCCCAAACGAGTAACTGTGCCCCCCCACTTTCCATCCTCTCCCCTCCTTGCTGAACGCGATCGATTTTGAAAGCGAAAGTACCGATAAAACAGCGCACATAAAGCGATTGTACGCTTTAGCGAGCGTCAGCAACTGCATGAGATCACAGATTGCAAATAGGAGCTCTCTGAGAGGATTCTTACAATCTTTATGAATACGGGCCCTGGTCTTACTAAGCAGGACTCAGTGCATGTTAGTCTAAAGAAAAATATCTTAAACCTTCATCAAAATATAGTAATAAGTTCTGCCTTTGAAACAACTGGTGCTCCAAAGAAGAATTTGCATTGAATATCTTTGTTACTCAGAAAAACGTCATATTTCTGAAGTAAAATGCTGTTTCATGCCGACTTTTCACAGGCCAACACCATCTACACCCCAAAAGACAGATGGTTGCTACGAAAACAAAGAACCAAAAGAAAACGGCAAGAGACCATTAGTTCTGTAAACCTCTAAAAACACACCCAGAGGGCCTGAATAAAATTATATGACAGCAGACAGCAGCCATAAGAAGTGCCACGTGAGGGAGATTCAACATGCCTGCTTGACTTACGTGCAACAGAGCTGAAATACGGGTGACTGCTGCCTAGATCAGAAAGAAAGAGTTTGCTTTAGAAATAGAGAAAGGAAAGAGGTTGGATAGACAGGGAACCTGATCCATATCGTCCAGACAGGATGCTCATTTCAATAGGGTACTGAAAAACTGACCCAAGAACAAATGGATAAAAGTATTGCATTGAATTTACTGTAATAAACTAGGATTTATTCAATTAAGGCACCTGGGCCCGTATTCATGAAAAATCTTAGTGCTAAGAGTTGCTCCTAGTAACAAAATTCTAAGAACATTCTTAGAAATGTGGCTGTTTCCTCTTAAAATTAAAGAAAAGATCCTAGTAAAGAAAAAAGTAATTCAGAAAGCATGTTAACCCTTAAAAGAGGTCTTAAGGTCCAAAATTGTTAGGAGTACGGACGAGGACTTTTAAAGGGCTTAAGAGTTTCTTTAGCAGCGGAGAAAATGGACAAAACATGAAGAGGGAGAATAAATGTGTTGCACACAATGCATGACAGTGAGTTAATAAGACGCTACACATTAGATCGTGCAGGGATCATGTTTGTGACCGATCTTATTAGAGACACGCTAACATCTCCGACACCACGCAGAAATGCCATAGCGCCAGAAATGGACGTAATCACTACATTAATATATTTGGCAACTGGAAAAATGCAACTATGCAGCAGTGATGATTTGGGTCTGTTACAGCACTTATTATGTCGCTGTTCATTTCCTATAAAATATATTAAGTATGACAGCATGGTAAATAAAAAATAAAGAATATATATACATATATAATGTGTGGGTGTGTGTGTGTGTGTGAGAGAGAGAGAGAGAGAGAGAGAGAGAGAGTTTTACAAGTGAAGGCTTAAAAATTACAAGTGAAGTCTTATAATAAACCCTACTCTTAAAAGCGCTCTTTTATTTCTTGGACAACAAACCAATCACAGTCTTCAAAAGAATGTGTCATAGCTAGCAACGGGGTCAGCCCCGCCTCCTCACTAAGATAAAAGTTTTTGTCTTTTCCTCGCTCAGACTTGCTCTCAGATTAGTCCTGAATCACTTTTAAGCTAAGACTCCTACTTAGAATTTTTTAAGATGAATTAGGAGCTCTCTAAAAGGATTATTAGAATCTTTAGGAATACGGGCCCAGATCTGTAAAAGACTAGCTCACCTGCCTCGGGGACTCTATGATTGATGACCCGTGGCTTGGCTGATGTGGTAATGGGTGGGGCTGTGGTGATGGGTGTGGTCACATGAGTGGTTGTGGGCGGAGCTGCAGTGGAGCTCGGCTCCGTCTCTACAGCCTCTGTCACAGGCGACGCTGTGGAGTACAGTAGGTTTTTGGGATCACCTTGGGATCAAGGACATGTGACTAGATGATGAGCTGCGATGGATGATTCTGAACATGGATCCACACTCTGCTAGGCTCTGCCAGATGGGAGCTGTGAGTGGCTTTAATCACAGTGTTTGTCAGACAGATATCCTTTGGCATACTTTCCATTTTTATTCATTTCAGATTGAAGTTTGACCCTGGTAGAATCTCACATTAGTTGGATCTCACCTTGTCTACTCAGCTATTATGCAGTCCCAAGAAATTAAACCCTTGATCTTGGCATTGTTAGCACCATGCATTACTGTTTAAGTTAGAGGAAAGGTTTAATGACATAACAACACATATTGGAGCATTACGAGCCAGCTAAAGCCACTTACCTGTTTTCACTGTGGTGGGTCTTGAGGGTACAAAGACCAGAGTGGATGGGTAGGTCACCCCCTTCTTTGGTTTACCCACTGATACACATAACCAAAAGTTATGAATCCAATATTAAAAAAAAAAAAAAGTTAAGCATGTGAGAATGTACTCATCATGTGAAATTACTGTGTCTTAACTCCCAGCCAAACACAGAATTTTCAATTATTTATAATACAACGCTTCCCTGTCAAAAACAGAACTCTCCAGGTTTTCACTGTTATACACTCGGGGGCGCTATTACGCATGTCCTGAATCAGTCCAGAATCTCCCGATCAAAAACACAGCCGAGGAAGATGCAGAAACGAGAAGTGGTAAAGGCCTGTGCAAGCTTTGGGAGTGCTGATGAAAGCCATCTACTGCATCTTTGCTTTGATCATCGTACTGAATATGATCCAGATGTAGTATTTGATAAAAATGTAATTTTCGCAGCTTTTTGCTCAAAACTGATTTTTTTATGAGACTTACACTGCCCTCCAAAAGTTTGGAAACGCCCTAGAAAAGTGGGGTTTTGGACAATATTGGCATGAATCCTTTTTAATTTGTGATACTTTTGCACTGATAAGGGACAACACAAACTAAGAAAACATATTTTATTACATAAACAGTTTATACATAGAAAAAACTAAATTTTTCGATTCATCAAAATATCCACCATTAGCAGCTATTACAGCTCTGCATAATCTGGGCATCCGAGCTGTCAGTTTATTCAAACATTGACTTGATACTGTATATTACTCCAAGCCTCCTGAAGGATTGCCCAAAGATGATTCACACTGGTTGGACACTTCTTACAGACATCACGGTCCAGTTCCTCCCATAGTAGCTCAATTGGGTTGAGGTCGGGTGATTGGGGAGGCCATTCCATGACAGACATGATGCCAGCTGACTGTTTCCTTTCCAAATAGGATTTGCACAGCTTGGAATTGTGCTTGGGGTCATTGTCTTGTTGGAAGGTTTAGGAGGGTTGGGGTGTTTCCAAACTTTTGGAGGGCAGTGAACATACATTCAAGTGTTGATAAAAAATTAATCTTGAAGCTAGAATAAAACAGATTTGTTTTTAAGTAGAGGCTCTGTTCTTTGTTTTGATGTATTGCATGTTCAGATATTCATACAACAAAATATTCTGGGGGCCTTGAAATTTTAGTGAAAATTATCAAAAATGCTGGCGGTGTCTGGCAACTTTTTTTCAAAATCACTGGCGGAAAAAGAGTTAATATTCTTTTGGCATATCTATCTTTTCTATTTGATTGCTATACAGAGCCTGTTTGCCAATACATATAGGTGTTTTCCAACAGTGTTTGTTCAGAGTAAGGTCTACACTACCTGAGACAGAAAAGGATTCTCTCCGGTTGGGTAAGGACAGAGAGCGGACACCGTTGGCAAAGCTACCCTTGTAGATCATCTGTCCTGCCATCTTCGTCACAATTACCTTTCCTCCAGAGTTAGTGATGACTCCACTGACAACAAAATAACAGCAAAAAACACCAGGGATCTGTATTGATTTGGGTAGCTTTAATAGAGTGATTATTGAGTAAAAAAAAAAAAAATCTAGAAATGCTAAAAAATGCTATGCTATACATTGGCTGAATGATTTCAGCTGAGATCATGTAACTTAAATTTGACTGAGATCCAATGGCAAAGACAGCCTGATCACTTCTGAGGGTGGTCTATGGAATAAGAATATAATCCAAACAAAATGCATGCCTTCTGCTTTTTACTGGCTGCATACATCTCCCACATGTGCACTGACTGATACACCATAGCAATTGATAAACTAACACAACCTCCTCAGCCGACATTATTTGCTGAAGTTATTTTTAAATTATTTAAAATTAAAATTATAATTATAATAAACAAACAAATATATGTTAGAAAAATAGACCGAGAGACAATAAATGCATTAAACTATACATTAAAATTATAGCAAATTAATAAATCATACAAATTAAAAACTTCAAATAATGAATAAAACACAAATTTAACAAATACATTAAATTATAATTTAAAATGCCCCATCGGGACAAGACCACGGGAATCATATAAGCCCTTTACACAATCTGACATGGCTGCAGTTGGAATTGAACTGTGTGTTTCGTCTGTCCAGAGGAGAACTGCCCCCCGACTGAGCCTGGTTTCTCCCAAGGTTTTTTTCTCCATTCTGTCTCAGAGGGAGTTTTGGTTCCTTGCCGCTGTTGCCTCTGGCTTGCTCAGTTGGGGACACTTCATTTCTAGCAATTATCGTCAATTTGATTTCACAGATACTATTTAAACTAAACTGAGCTAGACAATGACATCACTGAATTCAATAATGAAATGCCTTTAACTGAAAATTGAGTGTTTAATCTTATTATTATAAATTACTGACACTCTATCCTCCAATTTTATACTTTGACACAATCTGTATCGTTAAAAGCGCTATATAAATAAAGGTTACTTGACTTGAAGAAGCACACACATTTTGTTCAGCTTTCCCTTTGATCCACCCATGTTATTCTAATCATTTATCAAGTTTTATAGGGTCAGAACTTGACCCATGAGGCCTCCTACTCTCTAAACCTCTCAGGATGTTGTGATTACACTAAACAACCATGAAACAGATGACTGACGATCAGACACTACAGATGGCAGATGTTCGCAAAGCAGGGAAGACTATGAAAGATCTCTAAAGCCATCTTCTCCCTTCCTGAGGTAGATCCATACCATCATATACAGGTTTCCCATACTTTTTGACTGCTAAAATGTTATGAAAAATCTCTGAAGAGCTGCTTGTCGCACCTCAATAACTATAAAGGTCAACTGGAGTTGCAACAACTTCTGCAGGTGCAAGAGCTGGTGTCATGTGGGGTACGTTTTTGCAGATTTCTTTTCAATTAGATTAGCAACTTGTGATTTCATCAAGAAACCTCAAGCTTTTGCATAATATTTTCATTCATCCTATTAACACCAGGTGAACACCGGGACTCACAGACTGCAAACTGTTTGAGCTCACCTGTGAATGGCAGCATTGCAGATACTGGATATGGAGGCAAATACACCTGTCCCATACACCTTCTCCTTGGTCTCCCTGCAGTTAGCTGGACACTTAACAATAAACTCTGAGAGATTGATCTTCCCAGCCCGCATATCACATTCTATTGCTGGCACAGCTGGAAAAGCAGAAGCAATGTCAGAAGAACATAATTTAGTGGCAAATGTCTCAATAATGCATATTACTATCAACATATATTGCAGCTACCTTGTTTTGGCTTTTTGTTCTTTCCATTTGGCTTTGCTCCACTGGAAGTCAGTAGAAATGCTAGGAACATAGGTCATACAGAACATAATACAAATGCAAATTACGAGACAGCATAATCCAGGTTTTTTACAGTCCCTAAAAGAAAATAAGACAGCAATAACACTATTTGGGGGGGGGGGGGGGGGGGGGATGCTATTAAAACCTGCATTAATTCACATAGTGAATAAACAGATCACAAAGCTAATGTACATCTGTAATATTAACACTTTTTTTAAACATGTTATTTAAACTTATATGTAGGCTGTCCAATTACTACAACTGCTGCACACCCATTGAACTGTTACTAAACTTAATATATGGAGCAAGCTGCCATCTACAGTTCACTGAATTCTTGATTCTGATTGGCTGATGAACGTTCAAAGGTGTGCAATTATTTGTCAGTAAATGCTGCTATGTACAGCTATGAGGTGTTCATATCATCACCAAAAAAATTCAGTTATTTCAAAGTCCATACAACAGCAAATGAACCAAAACCAACAAAGGCACTGATCAAACAAAGAAATATGACTAACAATCAGACAAAAATGGGACAAAAAAAATAAAAAACATTTTTTTAATTTAATTTAGTGGTTTCCCCACTAAATTATCTATGGAAAGTTTGTTCTCTCCATCAAAGTTAATTTATTGAAGAATCACCAAATGCATATAGGAAAAATTTAATTTGAATGCATATAGGGGTCAAAAAACAAACTGTTTTAATAAACACAATTATTAAATGAAAAAATAAATAAACAAACCTACCTATAAAGACAGCAGTGAGAGTTGCTTTACTCATCTTGAGCTCCACAGCAAGAGTGTAAATCTGGTCAAATATTCTCTTAAGCCTCTGTATTGCTTCCTGTAAACATACAGAATAAAAAGCATTGCTAACTTTACAGACACATGAGACTAGCCATATCAGCTGACTTCTAAACCAGTCTTGTTAGAGGAAATATAATGAAAGATAGCTCATCAGACCATGTTATTTTAAATTCCTTATTTCAGGGATCCAGATTTTGTACCAACACATCGTCTCTGAACTCTACCCGTCTGCAGGCCTCACTGTCAGAGCTATAAGCCTCATTTACTAAAAGCCATTAGTGTATTCCAAACCATACTGTAGTTGACAGGACAGATATGTGGAAAAAAATGCTGAGTTACTAAAATTGTCTGCTGGGGATTAGGTTGTGGGCTGTAACATGTCTTTCTAAAGATTCTCTTTAGTTTTTTGCTGTTGTTGTTGTTTTTGGTTGATGCAAGTACGTTACAAGTAGTTTAAGACACCCACTATAAAGCGTAATCTTCAGTACAACTGAAGACATCTGGCCTACTGTACATTGCAGATCCCATCCCGACTGCGATGACTGTTAAATGAGCTAGTATTTAGAGACCTTCTTTCTGTTTACCCTGCTCAAAACCCTGCTTGAACCAGCGCAACCAGCTGAGAACTGATGCTTAAAGATGAGCTGGTCTCTTAATATGTACACCAGTATAAATGAGGCTTCCACTGTATATTTCTCTGTTTCTTGAGGCAACCTTTGTAGGAAATCATGGAATGTATCTGGTTGCCATGACAACTTCAGACGCACCTTCCCTCTAACACCACCACTGTCCCCACCACTTTCTGACACCCAAAGGCCTTTCTGGGCCCCAAAACAGGCAGAGTCTGTCTCATTAAACGCCACAATGACATACCTCACTGTAACAGGTGATTTAGGAACTTGTTGAACTCAAACTGAACTCATGTTTCACTCCCGTTTCATGTTGTGCTTTACCCCCCTAGGGGCTTCACCACATACAGTTTTATTTTTTCTGCTGCTATCATCATTCAGTGTAACAATAACACCCGGATTAGGGAGGAATTTTGAGATCAATGAACTTCTACTCTTCTTAAAGCCCAGAATGAGCAGACAGTCCAAACCAATGACCACATGGAGTCCACACATGAAAGAAAAGCTGAGACACATTCAAGCATCATAAAAGAAGTCAGGGCTGTTTTTCATCAAAGGAAACTGTACACATTATCCATCCATCACTCTGTTCTCCAAAGCTGCTGTCCTCTGTAGGGTCACAGGGATGCTGGAGTCTATCCCAGCGTCTCAGGCTGAAGGACAGAAGGCCAGTACTTCTATTACTAAACATCCAAAATTATATTAATAAATTAACTCATCAACATGAAAGCTTGTGTAGCTGAACTCCAAAACCACAATTAAGAAAACAAAAATAGGTACAATGTTTTCTGCATCACAAGAATGAACACAGCTAATTTTCAGATCAGGGGCAGCCGGTGCCTTGAGCTAAAGAAATCTCCTGAACAATCATGTGCTGTTCTAAGAAACAGTCTAATATCCCATAATCCGTATTTAACTGATTTACTCTCAAGTAAACTCATTCTACTGTGCGCTACTGCAGCAAATGCAGAACAACACAAAGAATAAAAACATTGAACCTTACGTTAACTTATCGTGTAATAAGTAACCTAATACAGGTGCATCTCAAAAAAAAATTATATCGTCAAAAAGTAAATTTTTTCATTGTAACATTTTTTAAAAATATATCAAAACTTTCATTTTTGTTTTAATTTTGATTAAAGCTTACAGCTCATGGAAGTCAAAAATCCAGTATCTCAAAATATTAGAATATTTACATTTGAGCTTTATTAAATGACCATCTCTACAGTATAAATTTGAGGTATCTCTTGTTCTTTGAAACCACAATAATGGAGAAGACTGCTGACTTGGCAATGATCCAGAAGATGAACATTGACGCCCTCCACAAAGAGGGTAAGTCACAGAGGGTCATTACTGAAAGATGTGGCTGCTCACAGAGTGCTGTATCAAAGCATATTAAATGCAAATTTGACCGGAACGAAGAAATTGTGTACACTGTAAAAAACAATCTGTTAAATTTACGGTAAAATACAGACAGCTGTGGTTGCCAGAGTTTCACCGTGAAAAATACAGTAGCAACATTTTAGGATTTACAGAGCTGTTTATATTTACAGTGAAAAACTATATTTCATTAACTGATACAATGTTAATATACAAACTTTTCCGTTAACTCATTTTATTTGCAGAAACCGACTGCACTTAAATAGTCCAACTGCCATTTGTTCATAAACTAATATTTATAATGTTTAAGTAAAGTGAGTATAAGAATATTGAGAACTGTTTTGCTTAAGTACATGAAGAGAAGCCTACTGATTTATGTAGTCATTAAAAGCATCAATTCAACTCAAATCTCTTGCAAGTAACAGCAGCACACACGTGTGATTACAATTAGCGAAGAGATTCTCACCGCATCAGTAACTACACAGTTTTTGCCTTTAAATAAAGCAACATGCAGAAAAACATCAGTGTTTCTTTGTCTGTCCTTAACTTAAACACAGGCTCTACTCTCCAGCACAATGGTGACCCACAAAAAACAACAGGAAGTTGACTGTTAGGTTTTACAGTATTTTGCTGTTTTTTCTTTCTTGATTTTACGGTGAAATACCGGTAGCTGTGGTTGGCAGTAATCTACTGTTTTTATTTTATTTATGGTGTATTTCTGTTAAAATTATGTTTGTGTATTTTTTTTTAATCTCACGCATTTAACCCCTTTAATCCCACAGCAAAATCCTCTGTAGTGTGGACATATAAGTGCTCTTTAAAACAGAGTGTTGAAGTAACACTGACGTTAATGAGAGAATGAAGTGATTAATTAAATGAGGATTGAGCTTTAGTGATGAACACCTGCTGTTAACAAGTAGAATCACCGAAGGAAAGAGAAACAAGAGCAGAGAAACAAAACGTACAGCCAAAGCCAAAGACTAAATCAACTGAAATAAAAATCAAGATCTCAGAAGAGAGTGATTAAACAACTCCACAAACAGCATCACCAGCTTCTTATTACAAAACACTTTGACTTTATTTCTGTCATATGTGTACAAAAGCTCTTTTAGGTGTTGTGCTTTCATTTGACGTCACCATATTGGCGATCAGTAGTTGCTTTAGTTGGGCTCTTGAACCTCAACTTTTTAAAGTTAGCATTTATTTGGTTGTATTAGTTAAATGTGTTTGTGTACAGTTTTTAAAGTGAGAAAAGCCAAAAAAAAATCCACGATCTGATGTTTGCGATGTCAAAACCATCATAATCTAATTCACTGATCTTACCCAATATTTTATCTTTTATTAAATATGGGATACGTTAATACACTTAAACTGCACTGCTGATACTACAACAATCAAATGATGTGAAACAGTTCTAAGCACAATGTGCACAAATAAATGTATTGCGCTCCGGCAGAGCTTAACCACACACAGACATCAACAATCAGCGTATGAATCTCAAAATTGGTGACAATCAAAAATGATAAAAACAACGGTTCAACTCTGAACATCACAAAACAGTCTACTGAAAAGTCACAACCAAAAAAACACCAAAATAAAAGCAAATAAAGAAAATAGTAAGAACATTCAGCTGCGTAATTTATTAATGCCGCAATTAGTGATGTTACGTTCGTGAACGAATCGTTCTTTTTGAACGAATCTTTTAGGTGAACGAATCATTCTCGTTCACGTAATCCATTGACTCATATTTCTCGTTCACTGAAACTCCTCCCTCCACCGCAGCGCGCCGCTATTGCGCGCATGCGTAGCTCTGGACCGTTTCATCTGTCAAAGAATGACTAAACCTCGAGCCAATAGCCTTCGAGTATGATACGAGGACGGAGCATGTGATTTGTTGAATCTAGTGAACGAATACGCCCTTCATTGAGTTGCTTTGAGTTTGAAAGAGTCAAATGAACTGTTACATACATACATCTCGGATCGAACGAACGAATATAATAGCATCATTGACCGAGATGGCTCTGTTTTGAGTCTGAACGAGAGAGAGATCTCCCGTTCGTGAACGAATTGAACGAACTGGTAGCTATACCCAGTTCCTTGACCGGGTAGGTCGGCCATTCTGTCAATCTAGTTCATCAATCAGCAGAAAGCGGATGCAAAGCACAGGTATCCGTACTGTGCACGCTTGTTTATATTCATATTTTACATACAGAATAACTCCTCGTTTAAAATAATCTCAGATTTGAACGTGTAAATCTCTGCCTAAACAATTAAATGTTAACTAGCCTAGTATGCAAACAAATAAACAAACACTTGTGCATTGGTCATCCGAAAAGAGTGTAATTTAAAAGATAAAAAGAGTAATGACTTTGATCACTTATTTAGACTTATTTTATTCATTTAATGAGAAGGGCACACTTTTTAATGAAGCCAAATCGGTTTTTATTTTGTAACAAGTAAATACGTTAGTTGAACGGCACATGCTGACGTATTTGTGTAATATGGAAAAATGGTCACTGAACGAATTAGTGAACGAATCTGAACGAATCATTTTGGTGAACGAACGAAAAATGAACGAGTCTCTGGAAAGAATCAAAATTTCCACCACTAGCCGCAGTGCATGCTGGGAGTTTTGTACTGGCACCCAGCATGCTTTGCAGCGTGAATTGTTTTTTATTATTGATAGTCACCATTGTTGAGGTTCATGTGCTGATTTTTCAACCTGGACTCATAAAAATACGTACCTCTATGCATTTTCTGTGTGACTGTTGTACGTACCTTACTGTCTGTTTCGCTGCAGATTCAAAGAGAAACGTTCACTGAGTGGTGCTAAAACACAGGTTAATTACGTGAACCCTGACACGTTTTTGTTATGTTGATATAGGTACGTATTGCTGTCTTTTTATTATGTTGCAACAGGTACGTCCTGCAGCAGTTCAGAATTCAGATATCCGGGGTCTGTCCCTTAAGGTTAATGTCCTATCATGTTGGAAATATACCCTACACCAAACCCAATCCTAAAACCTACCTGATAGTGTTAACAAATGCAAAACTGGTATAAAAACGTATCTGTTGATGCAACTGTGCCATTTGAACTGTCTTTTATGCAGAGTTGAACTGTTTTGTCGAACCGTAGTTACACGGGATTCGAACCGGAGCTTCTCGCTTTCTAAGTACGGCTCTGTGAGCTACCGAACAAACTTTCTGTCTATGAAAACCCATAGATACGAGGTTGGATATGTGCGATGCTAAAATTCAAAAGCATCAGTTTTCAAATCTCCCAGCATATTAATTTTGTTTTGAAGTCGTAACATGATATTCTTAAAGTAATTGTGCGAAAAATACGTTTTATTAATCAAAACTCTGTACATTTGTGTGAAAAGGAGTAAACGGTGTCTGAGTTTTACTGCCTCTAGTGTTTGTTTCTTTAGGAAACTGAAACTGCAGTAAAATGTAGTTATTGGTACGTATTTCGTGTCTTGCTAAAAAGTGCACCCAGGTACGTCAATGCCATGAGACTAGGTTGTGATTTTGTATGTCTTGTGTTGTGTGTGTCTAAATGGTGCTATAGCTATAAAGGTTTTGTGCACAAAATGTTTTTAAATTCCTTCATAATAGTTTGTCAACTTATCTTGTAGAGTAATATTACTAACATAAACAATATGAAATTAATTACAAAGCACCCATATTGTTTGACACTAACTGAGATCAGTGAACCGGGTCATCAGTTGATGATGACCATCAACATTTAATCAAAACTACTTAATAACAATTTCTCTCGGCTTGGCTTTTCTTATCATAACAAATATGCATCACAAACAGTTATAACTACCAAAGAAAAACTAACATTAAAGAGTCAAGGGTCAAGACCATAACTAAAGCAAACACCAATCACCAAAATGGTGAGGTCAAACAAAACTTTTGAAATAAAATATAAACCTCTGTTAATTCGTAGATATATGACAGAAATGAAGTCAAAATGGTTAGTAATAAATGGAGGTGGCAATGCGTTTTGTGGAGTTGTTTAATAATCCTCTGCTGTTTTATTTCAGTTGATTTAATTTAAGGCTGTGGCTGTATGTCAGTTGTAGTTTTGTTTCTGGTTCTTTCCTTCAGTGATTGTGTTTGTTAACAGCAGGTGTTCATCAGTGTCTGAATTCACTCATATGTTCTCAATTGCTCTGTCTAGTGGACTATATAGTTAACTAATGTAGGAACTAGTGAATGAGGGTGTAGGGTGTGGTTTCAGACAGTTTATGAATGTCAATTCTGAGGCTACTTTCTCAAAAACAAAGGTTAGATCTATTACAGTTATTCACTGTATATAGTAAGAAAACTTACTGTTAATCATTTAACAGGTTTTTACTGTGGCATTTTTACAGTCTTTTACTGTTAAAATCATGATCATTTTTTACAGTGTAGGAAAAGGTGCACAAGCAACAGGGATGACCGCAAGCTTGAGAATACTGTCAAGCAAAGCTGATTCAAACACTTGGGAGAGCTTCACTCTCAAGGAGTGGACTGAAGTCAGTGCATCAAGAGTCACCAACCTCAGGCATCTTCAGGAAAACGGCTACCAAGCCAATTCTGAACCAAAGACAACGTCAGAAGCATCTTACATGGGATAAGGAGAAAAAGAACTGGACTGTTGCTTAGTGCTCCAAAGTCCTCTTTTCAGATGAAAGTAAATTTCATTTGGAAATCAAGGTCTGGAGTCTGGGGGAAGACTGGAGAGACGCAGAATCCAAGCTCCTTGAAGTACAGTGTGAAGTTTCTGAAGTCAGAGATGATTTGGGGTGCCGTGACGTCTGCTGGTGTTGGTCCATTGTGTTTAGTCCAAAGTCAATGCAGCTGTCTACCAGGAGATTTTAGAGCACCTTATGCTTCCATCTGCTGACAATCTTTATGGAGATGCTGATTTCCTTCTCCAGCAGGACTTTAGCACCTGCCCACACTGCCAAAACCACTTACAAGTGCTTTGCTGACCATGAGATTACTGTGCTTGATTGGCCAGCCAACGTGCCTGACCTGAACCCCATATGGAATCTATGGTATATTTTCAAGAGATAGATGAGAAACAGTCGATCCAACAATCCAGACGAGCTGAAGACTCAATAGTGCCTCAACAGAGCCACAGGCTGATCGCTTCCATTCCACACCTCACTGATGCTGGAGTTTGTGCTAAAGGAGCCCCGACCAAGTATTGAGTGCATAAATGAACATACTTTAAAGAACTTGAACTTTTCTGTTTTGCAAATCCTTTTTTTGATTGAGCTTAGGAAATATTCTAATATTTTGAGATACTACTGGATTTTCGACTTTCATGAGCTGTAAAAATCATCAAAATTAAAAAAAAATTTTTTTTGAATTGTTTTAGTCTACATGCAATGAATCTAGAATATATGAAAGTTTCACTTTTTGAAATGTTACAGAAAACTTTTTTACGATATTCTAATTTTTTGAGATGCACCTGTATGTACTAGAATTTAAATGAATATTTTGATACAATGGAATTGTTTTGCACATAGTCCATACTTGTTTTTTTACACCTTCACCACCAAACCTGGCCCCAATCTTAACCGTATCAAGTGTTTTAGGTTACACTTTATTTTAAGGTGTCCTTGTTCCAGTGTAATTATACATTTAAATACTGAGTAATATCAATTAGATACATGTACTTACTATGATTAGCATTAGGATTAGGGATTGCCTTAGGGTTACATGCATGCAATTAAGCATAAATAAGTGTTATTATAATAGTAAGTACATGTAACTTGTGCAACAATGACACCTTAAAATAAAGTGTTAGTGTTTTACAACACAACATGAACATAAAAAGTACATTGTACCTAACTTTCTTTTGAGGCAACTACACAGCTGAAGAAACCTAATATAAAGTGTTACCAAACATCTTTCAAAAAATTGTTCTTTCTGCATTTGGAGAGCACTGTAAAACAAAAATAACTGTTGAGGAAAGTTTAAAACGATGCATTCAGAAGCTCTCTCAACTTTGTATTGTTAACTTGAATTTGTTTATTCACTAAATGCAAAAAGCCCCATTCAGCTAATCAATTATTGAAGGCAATACAAGAATTTCCAATAGTAGCACAACAAATTAGGATAACATTTGTGGAAATTCTGTTGGTGTAACGTGTTTTTATTTCACGTAATTCACCTGTGTGTCTGTTTTATTATTATTATTATTATTCAAATGTTTTCTTGCCTAGCTGGTGGAAATGGTGCACATGATCACTTATTAAAGTCACTTAGTAAACAGCATGCTCTCCTCTACAACACTGATCTGAGGAATCATTCACGTCTTTTGCACAAACCCTGCAGGATGATGCACATACTTGTTTAGTCATTACTACTACTTAGGTGTCAAGTCAAAATAGGGGGAGGGTCATTCTTATTGACAGCATTTGATTGGACAAAAATGAATACACCTGGGTGCAAGTTGAGTCATATACAATTTATTTCCAAACAATCTATTTATCTCTCAGTATCAATTTATTTATCTATTTGTCACATAGAGTAAATGGACAGTAAATAATGGCTGGATTTAAACCTGCAATACCTGCCTACATTAGCACCACAGCTCCGACACTGTATAAATATATACGCGCTGTATGCGGAATAATTAATGTTGACACGTATATCATCCAGAGACAGTTAAGACAGCTTCTGAGACGAAGAACAAAGAACAGAATGAGAAACACAGCAGACTCCCGCAGTCCTCAAAGAGCAGACATGTCTCTACAGAGCTTCCCTTCACATCTCCACACATCATTCACTCAATACAAGCCTGGTCAAGCTCACAGCGATTCCTCACATACTGCTGATATAAACAGCAGACACATGCGCCAGTGTGACAGAATAACTAGAGTAGAGAGCTGGGCGCAGAATGCCTCTTCCCAGCGGTGTGAAGCTGCTGATGGCGTACTGTCTCGATGCGAGTGAACTCAGATCACCGGCTCTCCACGCATTCCCGAAAGCGCACAGCTGTCTGTGACGCGACACTGTCTCTTTAATTACTTAGGGAAAAGTTTTAATAGGGGGAGAAAAAACTGAGCCACAAAGCCTGAGAGTTTTGCCTTTTCTCTCTCCGCGATAGCGAAACCTCATGAAAGTGAGTGAAATGAGAGAAGATCTTACCTCTAGCTGCTCGGCGGACGCGCAGAGACGCTTTGAAACTCCAATCACGCGCTCCTTTCGCTCGACCTGTCAGTGTATGTGTGTGTGTGTGTGTGTGTGTGTGTGATGCTGGAGGGGGGGGAAGTTACTGCCTCCTTCAGTCCCACCCTAAACACGCACAGCTGTGAACAGTCACAAAGGTCACAACCAAAACTCTCCATCTCCAAAAGATTACAGAATGGTTAAATCACAATTGCCTTCAACTGAATGTATCCAAAACTGTATGTATGTTTTTTAGTAAATCTAAAAGCCGCTGTGTTGAACCTGATGTAGTCGTAGCAGGGGAAAGACTACAAGTCGTCTCAGATTTTAAATATCTTGGAGTATGCATAGATAACAATCTTACTTTTAAATTACACATTAAGAAGGTTTGTAATCACAATAAGTATAACCTGGCAAATTTTAGATATGTCCGTGGCTGCATGTCAAAAAGGGCCGCTATGATGTTCATGCACTCAATGATTCTATCTCATATCACCTATATTGTTTGACAACCTGGTCACATGCTAGTAACACCTCTCTCAAACCACTACTCTCCCTATATAAAAAAAACTCTTAAAGTACTTGATAGGAAATCCATATATTATCATCATTGTCATGTTTTAAAAAATATATAATTTATTAAATTTCGAAAACTTGATTATATATGCAGATCTCTGTCTTATGTACAAAATTCTGCATGGATTGGCTCCTTCCGTATTTCGCCAGTTTGTAAGCACAGTACCAAATGCTTGCAGATCTACAAGGAGTGCAGCAAGAGGTGACTGCATTGTCCCATTTAGGAAGAGTGCACTTGGTCAAACAGCTTTGCTCGTGAATGGAATCTCATTCCAATTCACATTAGGAATTTCAAAACTTATGCTTCTTTTAAACTTAACTTAAAGAAGTGGCTAACAGGTAGTCAGGGCTGTCAACATTACATTTGACATGAAATATTGCTGCAACCTTGTCTTCTCTGTCCTGCTTGTTTGTTTGTTTGTTCTTCTTGCGCTATGCCGACGAGGTGGGCAGGCTTATTGTTTTCTCTTGTGTTTAGATTGGTGAAACCTCTGTTGTTGGTTATTGTCTCAGTTATATTGTTTTTTTGTGCATGTGTCCAAAAAATGTTTGTTAGATGGACTGGCAGTTTGGCTTGTGTGTGTATGTGTGTGTTGGTGTTGTTGTTATTGATCAATTGTTTTTTTGTTTTTTTTTATGTGTTTATTTTGTTTATTTTATTTTATACATTTATATGTATGTAATATTTTAATCCTTTTGTAGGTGTGACTTTAAGATCTGTCCAGGGACAGCAGATGTAAAATAGCCTTTTGGCTAATTCTGGCACACTGTACATTTAATTATGTATTATTAGTGTGCATTGTCCCTGTTAAATAAACCTGAAATAAATAAATAAATAAATCTATATATCAGAGTCTTGCTGGACAGAACATCAGCATGCATGTCTCAGTCATTGCGACCCATACATTTTTCACTCACCATCCAATTTGCAGATCATTTAGAACTTTAGAGAGAGAAAATAGATTTGCATCTGTTTATTATAAAAGCTGATTATGAATTATTGAAACACTCTCAGTTTTATGACAGTCAATCATAGTTTGCGAATAGGCTATCATTCAAATGAAAGAGTTGGCTAGAAGAAGAGTGACATCTGAATCTTACCTGTTTGCAAGTGTTCTTAGGCTAAACAGCTTTTATTTCAGTCTAAACTCCAAATATAGCTAACTTCACAATTAATGCTTCATGGTAAATGAGTTAAGGCAGGGCAGCTACTGAACCCAATTATGCACAAATGTCTTGAATATGCAGCATTTATCAGATGCTTAAAGAGTCAGAACAGGCTTAACGAGTGGTAATTGTAATAACCCCCAAACTGGCTGTGAGTTGCTAGCATTACCTGCAGTTGATTTTCACCCGTTCCAAACCTACAGTTTCTTTCTTCTGGAAAGTCTCATAACCTCTAATCTGATTAGCTGGCTTTATGCAACCTCCTGGAGTAAGGACACTCTTATGTTTTTGTCTGTAAATAAGGTTGTTTACAATATCATCCCATCTTTCCCCAACTTGCATCAGGAAGCATGCTTACCATGCTAACCCACAGGGAGAGTAGTGCCAAATATCTAGTTTAGAACAATGACTGTGTAAGAAATTTCATGATGTCAACAACTTTACAGCTATTTGTGTGGTGTCTAGAGATAACAATAACAGCTGCAGTGATCCTGTCATCACACAGCAAGAACTGATCCAAAGACCAGGCAATGATTTTGCCTTTTTCTTTTTTTACTTTAACTTATTTTCCTAAAGCTGCCATGTTAGGTGCTTCAGTCTCTAATAGTCATTGTAATACCAGTGGTCCAGCTCAGCTCTACTGTATATACAGTAGACTCACTAAGTAGGCCTACAGTGTGTGAATCCAGAGTAAGAAGCAGTGCACAGAAGCAGGTAGTTTAAAAAACAAAAAAACAATTCATCTGGAACTACAAAAAAATTCCCCAGGCCTATCAAAAGGGCACTATTATTCTTTCTTATATTTCACCCCTGTTTAAATGTGTACAGACATTAGGAAGGGTTTTCCATGGCGCATAAACCAGGGAAGTTTGTCTATATCTACATGCATGTCCTCAAGAAACCCCATCAATCTTAAGTTGCTGCTTCATTGCTGTAATGATAATGATGTGTACAAATGCTGTAGAAAATTGCCGGAAATTGCACAGGGGACGTCTGTTCTGTCACACAGCTGTTTTGGGTCATTGTGACAGAGCTTTACAGCAGCCGTGATGAAGCGCCATAGACTACAAATGTGTCTTATCACACAAAGCCAACTGTGTTGAATCAGTGGCCATGCATTTGGCCCACATCTGGGCAAGAGTTGGAAGCATTAGATATTTTATGATTAGGAGAATGTTTCTTTGTCAGCTAATGCTCAATCACTGATGTAATGCACAATAAATCTTTCATCTACATACACATGTACACACACCCTGAAGTGTCTGAAACACTGAAAGCAGATGCCAGGTCTTTGCAAAATATGGAGCTCATGCTAAAAGATATAAGGGAGTTGAACAGGCTCGCTGCTCTGGCCGAGGGCCGAGTGAAAATGTTCATGGTGGGTATATGAAAACCACAGGCGGACCACATGGACACCGCAGTATATGGAGGCTAGACCGCAATATAGGGCTCCGTAGACGACTATAAAAACCTGGAGTATACAAGCTGTGTTGAAGACATGGTCAAACATACAGTAATGCCTTGCCATTATATATTACCTTCAAATCTCATTGGAGGATGCTGAGCAAGAACAAAATCTTTGGCGTGAATGTTCATTTATAGAGCTATTATGCATTACATATAGAAATCTGGGCCAGGTTTAATGTTTGGACATCTGGTTACCATGTTTGCCAACTAACATCTACAATTAGCCCATCATGAGACATCAACAATTAGTTTTCTTGCTTTACCACTTCACCAACTTCAAATCAAAGATTCAACATCTATTCTCAGATGTTTTGATATTTGGTGTAGATTTGAAAGATACCTCTTTTGGGTTTTGGTTAGTGTTCATGCTTTGCCAGCTAAATTGATGACTGCGGGATTTACAGTGAGGTTTGTAAATAACACAGTCAGAGTTTGGCTAAATTCAGCCTTAGTGAAGCTGATTACTGCTGTGACCGTAAAGATGCAAATTAACTACCATGTAAGAATGTTAAAATGTTTTTTTGTTAGTTTTTTTTTTTATCTGTGACACTGCATGGTCTCCAATTAATGCAAGGATATATACATTTCTATATTGTGATATGACATGAAACAGACATGAAATGTAACGTATATGTGTGTGTGTGTGTGTGTGTGTGTGTATTGCATTCTGTACATTAGATAAATACATACAAATAAAAGATCAACAAGGTGGACATAAAATAAAGTGGACAAATCACAGTCAACGCATGTCATATCTAAGAAAACATGGTTTCTCCTATATTTAACAAATACCGAGGGGGGGGGTGTCATATGGGATTTCCAAATGAATCACCTCTAAATATGGCTTAAACAATAAAACTTTATTATTTAACAGCAAAACATAACTGTTACGAATCCTGGCCATGCACTTCAGTTTACTCACCACCAGAGGTCACCCGCTCACCACATGGACTTTCACACTACACAGCACATTGGACTCCATTTCCCACCATCCATGCACTCACTAATCACTCACAGCTGTTCACACTGATCACGCCCACACCTGAGAACCATCTCGCAATCACCATCACCCAAACACACACTATGGCTGTGTCCAAATTCAGGGTCTGCATCCTCCTTAGGATCCTTCCTACCCGGTTGAAGGAGGAGGGATCCTCTGACGTCCGCAAAACCCGGAAGTCGGTGTTTGTGAATTTGGACAGCCTACCCTTCTTTCAGTTCCCTCCCTTACTCGTTGCTCATATCCTGTCGCCTAGCAACCGTGACAGCGCCAAGCAAGAAGCGGGAAAATGGACAAACAAAGAGTTATTCTCCTCATTTTAATTCTTTTGGAAGAAATATAAAGCAATTAAATAAATTAAATACTTTCTTTGCTCGTTGTCGGAGAGTTTTTTATATCAGACTACAAGACAGTCACATCCAGGTAAGCCATTATAGCCTATTTTTATTTGTTTTTAAGTATTCTACTAATTTCTCCTACAAATTCATTGAGCCGAAGCATAAACTTTAGCTTGTTTTGTCAGAGAAACTCCTCTCCCACTCCGCTACCGCTCGCTTCGTCCGCCATTACGCTCTGCCGAAAAGAATTATGGGATAGGTAGGACGGGAAAGGATCCACCACACCCATCCTTCCAATTCGGGGAAAAGGAGGACGTATTTGTGGGCCGCATTTGAAGGATCCTACGAATTTGGACAGCCTTCGTCGCGGCGCTGTGACGTAACATCCTTCAAATGAGTACTCCGAAGGATGCAGACCCTGAATTTGGACACAGCCTATTTAAGCCTGGGACTTGCGCTTGCTCACTGCCGAGTATTGTCTAGCCTAGCTACATTACAAAGCGTTTCCCTGTTTTCCTAGTTAGTTTTCCTGTGTTTTGATTCCTGCCAGTGTTCCTGGATTATTCTCTCTGCCTTGCCCTGTTTGGATATTGTACGCTGATCGTCGACCCACGCTTGCTCTAGGATTGCTCTTGTGTCTTGCCCTTGCCATACCTGTTTGCCCCTGTCTGACCCTGCCTGTATCATGACCATGTTTGCTAATAAAGCCTTGTGAATGGATCCGCACGTCTCACGTCTCGTCAACCCCGTAACAATAACATTCTGCATTAGCATATATAATATCAATTGCTGTAGATGGCAATATGTTAATGTTATGTTATGTATTACAGTTTGTGCTGAAAATATGCGAACCACAGTTAAAGTCACAATGAAACAGAAATATCAAGAAATATCAGAAATAAGCAAAAATATATTTTCTCCAGTATTCAGATGTACATCTGAGGGACTTGGATCTGAACATCTGTTGATGTCTGGATGAAGGCAGATCTGAATGTGAGGTTTAAGCAGGCAAATTGATTGGAACAGACTGGCATATGTCACCAGAGACATTTTACTTATCGTACAGTTGTGGCATCTGGTCACTGAAGCCCCATTCAAAGGTGCACAGGGATGGGTTTTCTTCTCATTATCTGCATAAAAATGCATAAGTAATGCAATACAGAGGTGGTGCTACAAATGGTACATCAACAGGGTTGTAAATATTCATAATGCACTATTTGTATGCATTAGTAATAATATTGTTTGTATAAAGCTTGGCATTTTAAAATTAAATGTATCATAAAACATGTGTGATAAGAGCTATTTTAGTCTTAACAAGATTCTTGCCTTTTTTCTTTTTAGTCAGTTCACACAGTGTACCAAAAAATACAACAACAACAACAAAAAACACTTGAAATCATCTTTGCAGATAATAATAGAATTAAATAAATATTGCGAGCTTTCCTCTTAAATATATTAGCATCCTGCACTATGTATGGGAGTATTTCTAATAGTAGATGCTGGTGGAAATAGTGGCAGAGCTCTTTGCATCAACCCACTATTATATTGCACCCAACTGAAATACTAACATACTGTACACAGCCATCACTGTGACACATTTATTGCGTGCGTGTTCTTATGAATACTCTACATGGAACCCCTACCCCATAAACATAACTTACAATTATAACTACTGTTTTACTACAGTAAATGTTATTTGTATTAAAACCACTGCAATCACAGACACTACAGTATTATTATAGTGAAGACATTACTATAGTTTCAAAACCATGGTTTCTCTAACAAACAAACAAACATGGTTATTGCATTCATGGTTGCTACTATATTACTATTTAAGTTTTTTATTTATGTATTTTTTAGGATTCATCCATTCCCTACCCCTTTTGTGATAAAGCCATCAGCCTTTGTACAAATGTATATGATGAGCAGGTCATGTATAGTGGACAGTGTATGTCTTATAGATTCTGTAGCTGTTGCCAGTTTTTCACTTCCTTACTAGTTCATTTTAAGGGTCTTGATGTATGACAAATTAATTTTTAAAAGGTCATAAAACTACATTCAGAGTAACAATAAAAGAAGAAGCTTTAAGATGTTGAAGATAAAAGATTGATGAAGATTACCTCATTTAAAATGTCACCCCTCAGGACATGTCAACTTTGCAAAGTATTCATGCCTATCACTCAAGATGATCTGTTTTTTTTTTTTTGTTGTTTTTTTTTTGTCTTGATGCAGCACAATGCCAGTGGCGCTGTATTTCTCTATAAGTCTCTCCTAGTGAATCTTGTCCCACTGGAGTACATGGACACTCAGGTGCAGGCTTTCAATGCAATTCAGCCCTTGTGTGGCTGGTCGTGTCCCATCATGTTGATAGAGTAACCTGTTAATGCTTCCTACATGCCTGTCTAGCTCTCTCTCACTCTTTTTCTCACACCCACATCTCTCTTCCACTTCCAAAGGAAACACTGTCAACAAAATTAACTTAAATGAGATACTGTATAGGTTACCTTTTGCTTCTTAAATTTTAATTGGCCAGAATTTCACATGCCTTGTCTAGAAGCAAAGAAATGTTCACTATTTTCATTCTGTCATAGAAATAAAGGTTCACATTCTCAAACAGGAGGATATAGTCTTGTTATTATTCCCCACACCCTGTTTTTCTAAGGTTCTACAAACAGTTCTCTCACACAAGGCGACCGTATCCCACTGCATAACAGGCTTCGAGCAAGGAAATAAGCCAAAAGCAGCCCACATTCCAAGCTAAGTATGAAGACAATGCTAACAATTTCCCTGTGACAATGATGAACACCATATTCTATCCTCTGAACAATTATGAGTACACCATAATCAAGAGATAACATAATCGAGAAAATGTGGCACCAAAAACTTGGGATGTGTTGGTTCTCAAACTTGTATTTATGGGTTTTAAAAAGTTTGTGTTTTGGAGAAGCCATTTAGTTTCATACACAGTACTCTCAGGCTGTGGAGGTGTTCACTTTTCTGCCAGCGACAAAAGTCAGTCATTGTTCAATGTATATAAAAACAGGTAGAAATAAACAGTGTTTTATCCAGCCCAGACATAAAGAGGCCATACTACTACTACTTCCACCAGCTCAATGCAACACTGTGCTCATAAATGACAGCGTG
The DNA here is from genome assembly GCF_936440315.1 of Barbus barbus. Taxonomy (NCBI): domain Eukaryota; kingdom Metazoa; phylum Chordata; class Actinopteri; order Cypriniformes; family Cyprinidae; genus Barbus; species Barbus barbus. The sequence continues at coordinate 1,384,018 of NC_136746.1, read as the reverse complement.
CAACTTTTGACCTCGACGCTAACTCAGAAAGGTTCGGTTACATTTCTTTGGCATGGCTTCAATTAGTGGGACTCCTAGACCTCCATTTTAAAACATCTAAACCTTTTCAAACCAGAGAATTGCACAGTATGATACTAAACATCAGTAATGCAACAGTCAACACACTGTGACAGGCCAGGGTCCTACTCTGGTCTGCTTGAGACTCATTACTTCAGGCACTGTGTACTATCAGTAAGGGAAACTCATTTGTAAGCTGATCATTAGAAGAATAAAAGAATACAGACTAGTGAAGCCATATACAGAAAGCAATCCTTAGCAGCATTCATGAAGGCCACCAAGCCGTTATAAATGGTGCAACAGTTCTCGGTATCTAGTTTGGTGGCCAGACTTGTAATCCCAAGATACGACACATCTCAGTAACCCAAAGTGCCCCACTTAATGATACTGTTTTGCTGACTTCAGAGGCAGCATGTCCAAAGCCAGTAGTAGGCTTGAGAGAGGTAAAATAAAACCTACCCACGCAGTGCAGATATTTCTCGAGTTGAGAGTCAGAGATCAGAGTCGCAGTGACAGCAGTAAAAGAGGCTTTTGTCAGTCACAGCATTCCAGAGAGGACTGTCACACACTGCAACCCTGACAGAGACCTTTAAAGATTTTGCAAAAAAACCTGTACACAAGCTGTCTGCGCCATTGTTAGGATATAATGGGGAAATCAGACACTCTGTTTGTCATTTCTTGGCAGTTAGAAAATGAATATCATGGACAGAATTCCTCTCAATGTTCTGGTGCAGACTTAAAACAAATCTACGGTGGCCGAGAGAACTCAACGCACTTCAAATTAAAAAACACTTGCAAATAGGAAAAAACAACAACTGCAAATTAAGAAAAAATCTTCATCTGTTTGACAGCACATGTGCTGCAGATACAACACAAACAAATACGATCGAGTTGCAAATATGCACAGACTACATCGGAAATGTTTAAGGGAACTGCAACAAGTGGTGAACCTGGCTGGGATATGTCTACTCTGATGGGTAAGATTTTTGTTTATTTTAACATCCTGATCATTTAGCTTTTTTTTTTTTTTTTTTTTTGATATTATTAGCTCAAATAAGCTGACAAAATACTAAACAATTACTGTAACTTTAAAATGTAAGCTGGTGTCACGCCTGTTTTGGGTTTTGATTATGTTCATGTTTTCATGTTTTTATTTTGTCATAAATCATGGTTTATATTTAGTCATGTGGTTCCCTTATCCTCATGGTATCCTGCCAAGTGAATGTGTCATGTTCTGATTGGTTGTCTTGTTCATGTGTCTTGTTCTCATTAGATGTTTTCGACTTGAAGCGGCGCTGTGCAGAATGATCAGTGTATGACATCAAAGAATCACGAGAGCGATTCGAAAGCATAAGGATCCGTCGGCTCTCTTATCGTTCTCACGGTACTTTGATGTCATACACTGCTAATCATCATTTGGCAATTATCTGCAGTTCTTCTCCTCACCTCTTCACCTCTCAAGCTCTGTCAGGTTGGATGGGGTCAGATGCAAATTTTCAAGTTTCTCCAGAAATATTTGATTGGGTTTATGCTCCAACTGTGGTTGGGCCACTCAAGGACATTCACAGAGTTGTCTATAAGCCACTCCTTCTGTGTGCTTAGGGTCATTGTCCTTTTGGAAGGTGAACCTTCTGCCCAGTCTGAGGTTCTGAACGCTCTGGACTAGGTTTTCATTAAGGCAATCTCAATATTTTGGAGCATTGAGTCCCTCAGTCCCTGCCACTGAAAAACAGCCCCACAGCATGAGGCTGCTACCAGCACACTTTAATTTTGGGATGGTACTCTGCAGGTGATGAGCAGAGCTTGTTTCCTTGAATTGAGGTTCATCAGACCAGAGTAAATAGTTTCTCACAGTCTGGGCGTCCTTTAGGTGCTTTTTTGCAAATTCCAAGTGTGTTTTCATGTGTCTTCACTGAGGAGAGGATTGAGTTTGGCCACACTGACATAAAGACAGGATTGGTGGAGTGTTGCAGTGATGTTTGTCCTTCTGTAGATTTCTCCTATCTCCACATATGATCATGGAGCTCAACTAGAGTCACCATCAGGTTCTTGGTCACCAGTCTAGACAAGGCCCTTCTCCATCAATTGCTCAGTTTGGCCATGAGGCCAGCTCTAGGAAGAATCCTGGTTGTTTCAAACATCTTCCATTAAGGGTAACAGAGACTAGATGCTTCTGTGACTCTTCAGTGAAGCAGTTTTTTTATCTGAACTCTTCCCCAGATATGTGGCTTGACACAAACCTGTATCTGAGCTCTACAGGCAGTTCTTTTGACCTCAGGGCTTGGTATTTGCTCTGATATGCATTATCAGCTGTTAAACCTTTTATTAAAACTTGTGTGCCTTTCCAAATCATGCCCATTCAATTGAATTTGCCACAGGTTAACTTCACTCAAAGTGTATTAACATCTACAAGCAATATGAATGCTCCTGAGCTAAATTTCAGCTGTCCCAGATAAGGGTATGAATACTTATGCAATGGAATCGTGTAAGTTAAAAAAAAAAGGCCTCTAACACTAGCTTGCTCTATTCTTTTTCTATTCAGTCTTTTTTGGTAACACTTTATTTCGATAGTCCACTTTAGACATGTAGTTATAAAGTTACTGATAGTTAGTAGAATGTCTAAAGTGGACTATCGAAATAAAGTGTAACCTCTTTTTTTCTTTTTATTTATTATATAACTTAAAAAACAAACAAACCTTGCTACATGTACTGCATTAAGCTAACTGAGACTTGTTATACCACTTGCATATCATTGCTCTTTTCTTGATTGCTTCCATTTTCCTCATTTGTAAGTTGCTCTGGATAAAAGCGTCCGCTAAATGACTAAGTTTTTTTATTTTTAATAAATTTGCAAAGATGTTAAAAACCTGTTTTTTACTTTATCATTATGGTGTATGGAATGTAGATTGATGTGGGGGGAAAAAATAACTTAATATCAGTTTAACATAAGACAGTAACATAAAACGTGAAAAACTGAAGGGGTATGAATATTTTCGCAAGGCACGACGAAGATTATAACAACAAATACTTTTAATGGTAATCCACATGATGAAGGTCTAACACACAGGGTAACATTCAACAATACCGGACAAAGACTAATGGAACAGACCACACTATAAATACTGAAGCTAATGAAGATAATTAGACACACCTGAACTAAATGACAATCAAACAAGAGAAAAACTAGGTCACACAGAGCACATCAGGAATGAAAACAGACAGCCCACCAACACCACATCGCAACTCCCAACACTGGGAGCGCGGCAGACAGGGGTACGACCTCCGGGGTTGTTTGAGGACAGGCAGACAGCTCAGGGCAGACAGAGAGTTCAGATGAAGGCGGGAGAAAATGGGGCATGTCTGCATACATATCCAAATCCCCTGAGCTCAGCTCACCCTCAGCCATGGTGCAGTGGGCGGAGCTTCTCTCCGCGCTCTCGCTGTCCATGGCCTTCTCCGTTGTGGCGAGTGCTGTAGCTGGCTCTCGCACCTGGTCTGACATCACTCGTTCTGGCTCCGAGGCGATCTTCAGCTCTGTCGCTCCCTCTGGCGATGGCTCGTCGGTCATGGCGGGCGATGGCTCTCCATCAGCAGTGGGCTCAGGCTCTTGCTCCGCGCAGAGTGGTGATGGTGGGCTGGTCTCTGGGTCCAGAGTCGGGGTGTGATTTGCAGGACACCAGCACCCACTCAATGAAGGAGGCAAGGCTCTCTCGAGGACTGTCCCCGGACAACTGCTCTCGTGTGGCTGCGTTAAGTCCCGCATGGTAGAAAGAACAGAGGCAGTAGTCCGGGTAGTGTGTGAGGTTGGCGAGAAACACAAAGTCTTTTGTGTGATCCTCGAGAGAGCAATCCCCCTGCTCCCGCAGGAGGACGAGGACGGCCGAGTCATCCATAACCAAAAATAAAAACAGACAAAAACGGAAACAAAACGCGGAGAAGTGGCGCTGCTTACTTTTTGTTTGTTGTTCCGGTATTTACACTGCTGCTGTTAGGGAGACGAAGGCACGACAAAGATTATAACAACAAATCCTTTTAATAGTAACTCACACGATGAAGATGGTCTAACACACAGAGTAACATTTAACAATACGGGACAGAGACATGCATGTGTTTGTATTTGTGTATACATAATTAACATAGACAGTATACACGCACATATATTATGTAAACAAAAACTTTTATTTTGAATACGATTAATCACGATGAATCATTTGACAGCTGAATACTGAATATATATGTGTATATAGATACACACACACACACACACACACACACATACACACACACATATATATGTGTGTGTGTGTGTGTGTGTGTTTATGTGTGTGTGTGTGTGTGTATATATATATATATATATATATATATATATAGTGACGAGTCGGCTGCCTCCCCCTAATATCATCACCACCCCGTCCCTTATTCGCCGCCCTTCACCAGGCTCCCGACGGGAGTGGGTGTGTGAGAGAGGAGGGGCGCTGAAGATGGAAAGGTTTGGCGGCGTGTGATGAGGCACACCTGAATCGAATAGGGCATCATCACCGCCGCCGTTTAAATGCCGAGCGCGCCTCTCCTCGAGAGACCGGTCTCTTCCCCGTGCATGCACGCTGGTGGCCTCATGGGTCCAGGAACGGAGCGTTGAGGGAAGTACCCGCCGCCGCCAGAGACGCGAGCCGCCGGACCCGCAGTCCGGTTGATACCGCACCCGTGGTACGGCCGTCGGGCCAGGATGCCGGGCCGTGGAATCCCGTCGAGCTTCCGAGGACTAGGAGGTAGACGAAGCCGCTAGAGAAGCCGCCGTCCCCCGCGCCCCGGACCTCCAGACGGGAGCGCGTGCGGCCACCGGACTCCGCCCCTTTCCTGGACCCTTCCTTCTCGAACACCGCCCCTCCTTCACGATCCCCGCAGCAATACGAGGACACCAGATTCCCCGTTTATTTTCAACACTTTTTCCCCTTGGACACTTATTTTGATATTTTTGTTTAATAAAAGCCCCTCCGAGGCCTGATGCCACACCCACTGTGTCTGTCGTTTGCTCCTCCCGCCACTATATATATATATATATATATATATATATATATATATATATATATATACTAGCTTGCTCTATTCTTTTTCTATTCTATCTGTTTTCTTTTTATTTATTATATCATTTAAAAAACCTTGCAACATGTACTACGTTAAGCTGAGACTTGTTATAGCACTTGTGTATCATTGCGCTTTTGTTGAGCAATATATATACACATATACACACACAGTATATATATGTATATATATATATATATATATTAGTGCTGTCAAAATTAGCGCGTTAATGTAGGCGATTAATTTTTTCAGTTTAACACGTTAAAATGATTTAACGCTGTTAACACAGGGCCGGGGCCTAGGGTTTTCCACCCCACTCATAACTGCTAATTCTGTCTCTTTTTTCTTGACAAGAAGTGCATTTATTCAGTCGCAGAACGTTTTACGATCAAGAGATTTGAGAGAAAATATGATGTATGTAAGATCCGCGTCAGGCTCGGTAGCGGCAGCTCTTAAAGAAACAGCAGCCAAAAACAACCTAATAACCAGCTGCTCTGATGTCTGTTCATCAAGAACAAAAGAAAAGAAGAGGAAATAACTTTCAAAACTAGTCAAAAACTCATCACCAAACACCAATTGAGTTTTTGGCTCAAGGTCTGCATATAAAGTCACACCAGAGGTGTTCAGCTGGGATCAGGACTTGGCTTTCTGCAGACCAGTCAAGTTCTTCCACACTGACTCAATCAATCATGTCTTTTTGAACCGTGTCTTATACACAGAGCACTGTCATGTTAGAATAGAAAAGGTTCTGTCCGAACTGTTGAATAAAATTAGAAGTACACAATTCCCTAGAATATCATTATATTGTGACGAGTCGGCTGCCTCCCCCCTTATCATCATCACCACCCCGTCCCGTTATTCGCCGCCCTTCACCAGGCTCCCGACGGGACTGGGTGTGTGAGAGAGGAGGGGCGCTGAAACAGCCAGGGCAGGCGGCGTGTGATGAGGCGCACCTGATGTGAATAGAGCCTCATCACCGCCGCCGTTTAAATGCCGAGTGCGCCTCTCCTCGGGAGACCGGTCTCTTCCCCGTGCATGCACGCTGGTGTCCTCGTGGGTCCAGGAAGGGAGCGTCGAGTAGGAAGACTGCCAAACCCGTTAGACGGCCGACAGGCCAGGATGCCGGGCCGTCGAGTCCCCCAGAAGGACGTCGTCGCTGAAGGAAGCCGCCGCCACTCGCTCCTGGACCCGAGAGGGGAGCGCGTGCGGCCACCGGACTCCGCCCCTTCCCTGGACCCTTCCCTTTCTGAACACTGCCCTCCTTCACAAGCCCCACAGCACGACGAGGACACCAGATCCCCTGTTTATTTTGGACACTTTTCCCACTTTGGACACTTTATTTTAATATTTGTTTAATAAAAACCTCTCCGAGGCCTGACGCCACGCCCACTGTGTCTGTCGTTTGCTCCTCCCGCCACAATATGCTTAAACATTAAACATTGTACTCATAGAAATTACTAAAGTAGTCAAACATGTTCATTAGAAGGGGGTGACCCAATACTTTTGGCAATATAATGTACATAGATAGATAAATAAAAATGGTTAACATGGTAAATTAACCACACTAACCTAGTTTAACCATGGTATTTGTACAACTGTGGTTATACAAGTGATACAAATAATGTATTTTACTTCTGCATCAGAAGATAGAGAAGGATTCTGCTCTTCTGGCATGTAAGGGAAATTTATCAGTCTTGTAGTAGGTACGACAAGATGAGGGAACATCGAAGTTTGCAACTGTATACTAACTAAGCATGACTAAACAAACTTTTAGGATGAAATGGATAAAAATAAGCCTTGGTCCATTGATTTACCAGCAGGTAAGATATGGGAGAGGTCGGGGACTGGTCTCATTGTATGGGAGGGTTAAGGCCGTGCTATTCATTCCTGGTCATGGGGACTCTGCACATTCTGTAAGTCTAACTTATTTAACAAACCTGATTGTGATCATCAGTTGGTTAGCAGAGAGATCCATGAACTCAAATCAGTGTCAAATATGAGAGGCATAAAGAGCTGTTCCCAGGTTCAGAATTGAAAACCACTGACCCAAGGGGAAAGCGTAGGGTTGACAGTGTAACTATAGATGTAACTAGATAGTACAGTTTGTAGACAAACTTTAAGTTGGCTTGAAAAATCCTAGCCAGAAAGTTTGTAAAAGGTGCTATGGTTGCTAAGGTGTTGCTATGCGGTTGCTACAGTACTCAAGGTGGTTGCTATTTATTGCTAGGCTACCTGGGGTGGTTGCTAGGTTACCTGGGGTGGTTTCTAGGATGTTGCTATGGTACCCGGGGTGGTGGCTAAGGTGTTGGTAGGTGGTTGCTAGGCTACTTTGGGTGGTTGCTATGGTGTTGCTATGCGGCTGCTAGGGTACCTGGGTTGGTTGCTAAGGTTTTGCTACAAGGTTGCCAGGGTAGCAAGAGTGGTTGCTAGGGTGTTACTAGCATGTTGTTAGCATGATCAACAAGTTACTAGCATGTCTCTTGCATGATTAACATGTTACTAGCATGTTGGTAGCATGATTAGCAAGTTACTAGCATGTTGTTAGCATTATTAGCAAGTTGCTAGCATGTTGGTAACATTATTAGCAAATTACTAGCATGTTGCTAGAATGAGTCTAGCATGATTAGCATGTAACTAGCATAATTCTAGCATGACTAGCATGTTGCTAGCATGTTGTTAGCATGTTATTAGCATGATTAGCAAGTTACTAAATTGTTGTTAGCATGTTTCTATGCTAATCCAACTAAAACCAGTTGATTCAGTAAAAAAAAAAACAGTTAAATACCCACCAAGACCAGCCTGACCTGCTAAAAACCCTGCTGAAAAAAAACAATAGATCCCTGCCCAAAACACAATAGAAAATGTAATGGATTTAATGGTTATGATGGGAATTGTATTGGTTTTAATGGAAACTATAATGGTGTCTACTGGTATGTGATGGATTATATTGGTGGGATGTTAAATCCTTTTGGAAAAATGCCCAAAACACACTACAAAAAGGAATTTTGTAATGGTTTTACTGGAAAAAAAAATAATGGTTTATAATGGTATTTTAATGGAACCCATTGGAATATCTGTGATGGTTTCTATTGGGCTTCTGTTGTTGTTTTTTAGCAGGAAAGTGGCCAAAACCACTTTAAAATCAGCTTGGGAGATCAGCCAAAGCAGCCAATCAGCGTAGGCTGGTTTTAGCTGCTTTTATCAGTAGGGAGTTGTTAAGCTTTAATATACAGTAGCAATAGACAGCTTAAATACACCAAAAGTTTTGGCCCCCTCAATGAAAGTCTGTGGGATTTTAGGTAGTTTTGATGGTCTGGTTTACAAAAACCGTAAGCCGGATCAGTTAGAAAAGATATAGCAACCCGAGTCAGACCAGTCTGAAGGTCTGGGCCGAGTTTGGTGATTGTAACTTTAAGTCTAGAATGAAATACACTTTAAAATTTGATCTCAGAAGAAGAAGAAGAAGATTAAATAGGATTTCAGTAAGTTGGCTTTTTTACAGGACATAAAATACAGATGTATTGACATTCAGTTTTTTTTTTTTTTAATGTGAGTAGAATGTAAAACATGCATGTACACAATAAGTATATTGTTTCATGATTGAATACACTGATAAATGATAAATGATAAGACTCAAGTGTTAAAATATATCAGATGGAATTACCATCAAAAACCTCAAAAGTTTTCAATGACATCTCAAGATTCAAGATTCAAGAGTTTTATTTGTCACATACACAATTATACAGGGTATAACCAGCAGTGAAATGTAGGTCAGGTCCGCTCCAAGGACAGTGCAATTATATAGAATACAAATATTAAGAAGGAGAAGTACAAAACATAAAATAAAATAAAATAATAAAATAAAATAAGATAAAAAATATAATATAAATGTGCAGGTCAGTATGTTGTTGACTTAAATAGTAATAAGAGGAATGTGCAAAAATAATGTGCAAAAAGTTGTACATCTGTCATTACTACGGAGTTATCATGCTGTTCACTTTAGAATCCTGTTCAAAATAATGAACAATTCCTTTAGATGGATGTAATAACACTAATTACACATTATGCATGAACTTTTTGGCAGCGGCTATTTGCACTAAGTGTAAATAGCAATAGAGGCTATTTACACAACGTGCAAATATCAATGGATTCTATTTACAGTTAGTGTTTCAAATCAGTTTTTTAAATATATAAATAAGAAATGTTGGGGATAATGCAATAATAGGCTGCTTTAAAAAATATGAAAGTAAACCGCAAGTAGGTGGCAGCATAAGTGAGTCATTGAGTCATTCATTCAAAGCCACACAAAACTAATACATGCTGAGATTGATTAGATGGTAAAAGTAGGCTATAAAAATATACACCAAAGGAAGCAGTCAAGCCTTTTTACTAAATAAACACAAGGTGCGCTTAATGTCATATCTAATGGTGTGTTGAGATATTTAATATGAAAATAAATGTAGCCTAATTTGGTTATATGTATTTTTTCTTATTTAACCATAATCATGATATGGTAACTGTCATGTCTTGCTCACTTTTCTTTTAACAGCCGCACATAAATCATAGCTGGGACTAATGAAATTCAATAAATAATGGCAATTGTATTTAAAAATAAAGGCTTATATTTGAATATGTTCCTTTCTTTATTTATGAAGAATTATACGCGTGTGTATGATGTGATTTAGCATATTTTTAGATTAGATTAGATTAGATTAGATTCAACTTTATTGTCATTGCACATGTAAGGTACAGGGCAACGAAATGCAGTTAGCATCTAACCAGAAGTGCAATAAGCAGAGGTACAGGATATACAGTGCCTACAATATGTTACATATGTACAGAATATACAGATAAGGCAGTAGTACTATGGACATAATTTACAAATTTTTAAATACTATCAGTATGATATACAGATGGGTGATATGAGCATACTATACAGATGGATTGTGCAGTAAATGTATGTACACTATGAGCAAAAACTATGAATATAATTACAAATGGATATGAATAAGCTATACATTAAGATATATAAACACTAGTGCAATGAACATTGAAAGTGCATAGAAATAAAAATGTCCAGTACATAGTACTCAGTGTGTAGATAGTTTTTTTTTGTTTTGTTTTTAAATCGATTTAATGATGGGGAGGGGTGAAGAGTTTGTAGTGGTGTGTGGGGGGGTATCATTGGGCAGAGTTTAGTAGGGAAACAGCTGTAGGGAAAAAGCTGTTCCTGAGTCTGCTTGTCCTTGTTCGGAGGCTCCTGAAGCGCCTCCCAGAGGGCAGTAAGTTAAACAGTCTATGGTCAGGGTGAGAGGAGTCCTTAAGAATGCCGCGAGCTCGACGTAAACAGCGTTTCTCTGGACGTCCTCAATGGCAGGAAGTGGTGTCCCTGTGATGCGTTGGGCGGTTTTCACCACCCTCTGCAGTGCCTTGCGGTCAGCAGCTGAGCAGTTCCCATACCAGACTGTGATACAGTTGGTCAGGATGCTTTCAATCACACACCGGTAGAAGTTAACCAGGATGGCCGGAGACAGGTGGTTTTTCTTCAGTGTCCTAAGGAAGAAGAGGCGTTGGTGAGCCTTCTTGACTAGGCTGGATGTGTTGGTGGTCCAGGTCAGGTCCTCCGAGATGTGGATTCCCAGGAACTTGAAGCTGGAGACACGCTCAACAACCATCCCATTAATGTGGATGGGGTCATGCGTTCCACTTTTCTTCTTCCTGAAGTCCACAATAAGTTCCTTTGTCTTGCTGGTGTTGAGGAGCAGGCTATTGTCAGCACACCATGCAGCCAGGTGCTGTACCTCCTCCCTGTAAGCAGTCTCATCGTTGTCTCTGATGAGGCCAATCACTGTGGTGTCGTCAGCAAACTTGATGATGGAGTTGGATCCATGCACAGGCCTGCAGTCATGGGTGTAGCGGGAGTAGAGGAATGGGCTCAGCACACAGCCCTGTGGTACGCCGGTATTGAGTGTGATGGTGGTGGAGCAGGTGTGGCCTGACCTAACATGCTGAGGTCTGTTGGTCAGAAAGTCCATAATCCAGCTGCAGAAGGAGGTGTTAACACCCAAGTCACCAAGTTTAGTGATCAGCTTGGAGGGAATGACGGTGTTGAATGCTGAGCTGAAATCAACAAACAACATCCGTGCATATGTGTTGTTGTTTTCCAGGTGTGTGAGTACCGAGTGCAGTACTGTGCATACTGCATCCTCAGTGCTTCTATTGCTTCTATAGGCAAATTGGTGTGGGTCCAGTGTGGGTGGGAGGCAGTTCTTGAGGTGTGCCAGGACCAATCGCTCAAAGCACTTTGTGAGTGCTACGGGGCGGTAGTCATTCAGGCACGTTGGGGAGGAGTGTTTCGGCACTGGCACAATGGATGTGGACTTAAAGCATGTTGGCACCGTTGCTTGGGTGAGTGACAGGTTGAAAATGTCTGTGAAGACCCCTGCGAGCTGCTCTGCACATGTCCTGAGCACACGTCCAGGAATGCCATCGGGGCCAGCAGCCTTGCATGCATTGATCCGGCTCAATGCTGTGCAGACATCTGTGGAGGTGAGTTTGGGGGTCTGATGGTCTCCTGAGAGTGTGATCTTGGTGGCTGTCTCCTTGTTGTTGTTGTCAAAGCGAGCATAAAAGTAATTTAGCTCGTTAAGGAAGGAGACGTCTGTGACCGTCTAGAGTGGAGTTGCATGGCTTGTAGTCACTGATGACCTGGATGCCCTGCCACATGCTCCGGGGGTCAGAGTTGGAAAGATGCTTCTCTACCTTTAGCTTGTAGCAGTGCTTGGCCTTCTTGATGCCCCTCTTCAGGTTAGCCCTGGATATGCTGTAGGCCTGAGCGTCATTTGATCTGAAAGCAGTGTTGCGGGCTTTCAGCAAGAGCCGCACTTCCTTGTTCATCCATGGCTTCTGATTAGGGTACGTTGTGATCTGTTTCTCTGTTGTAACACTGTCAATGGAGGTATTGATGTAATCCAGTACAGAGGTGGTATAGATATCAATGTCCGTGTGAGAGCCACTGGCAGCCTGAGAAGCAAACATACTCCAGTCCGTGTGTTGAAACTTGTCCTGAAGTACAGACTCTGCTCCCATTGGCCACACTTTGATGGTCTTCACTGATGGCTTCACACGGTTGATGAGGGGTGAATACTTGGGGGTGAGAAACAAAGAAAGGTGATCAGACTGTCCTAGGTGGGGAGTCGCGATGTAAGCTCCTGCGATGTTTGTGTAAACATGATCCAAAGTTTTTTCTCCTCTAGTGTGGCAGGAGACATGCTGATGGAATTTGGGGAGCACTGTCTTTAAGTTGGAGTGATTAAAATCACCCACAACAATAAATGCAGCTCCCGGGTGTACAGTCTGTTGTTTACTAATGGCCGCATGCAGTTCTTTCATAGCAAGCTTGGCATTAGAATCCGGGGGAATATAGGCTGCGGTTATGATGGTGGAAGTGAACTCCCGCGGCAGATAGAAAGGTCTACACTTAACCATGAGAAACTCTAGGTTAGGTGAGCAGTGTTTTCCAACAATGTCAGAGTTCGTACACCAAGCTTTGTTTACATAAATGCACAATCCTCCGCCTCTGGTCTTGCCGGAGTCATCTGCCGTTCTATCTGCTCGGAGCGTGTAGCGTCCGGTTAGATCAATAGCATTATTGGGTATGTCGCTATGTAGCCATGTTTCAGTGAAAACCATGACATTGCAGTCCAGAAGTTTCTTACTATGGGTGATGCGAAGTCGTATCTCATCCATTTTGTTCACCAATGACTGCACATTAGTGAGGAAAATGCTGGGTAAAGAGAGCCGATGCGGTGTTAGCTTTAGCTTAGCTCTTAGTCCTCCGCGCTTCCCCCGCCTTTGTTTACGATCTCGGCACCGCCTGTGAGCACTTCCGCCCGGCCGAGCAGAGTGCGTAGCCTCAGGTGTTCTGGAGATCTCAGGGATGAGTCGATGATTGGTTATAAAACTGTTGGAAAAGTGCAGACCGATATCCAAAAGCTCCTGTCGGGTGTATGATGTTAATGCAAAGCTGTTCAGTGCAAACAGACCCGAGATGAGCAGGAAAAATACTGCAAAATTGCAAAAACTGGAGAGACGCTGAGCCTCGCGATGTGTTCGCGCCGCCATCTTGGTCCATATTTGTTCGAAAGCCTGGTAGAGTGATCACAAGATGGTAGGTCAAGTTTTGTATTGTTTACAGAAAGGCGCGGTCTCATCTTTTTTTCTGTTAATTATCATGTTGCTCTGCGTGTCTGTTTTTCTTCAAAGCACCAACTTGCCTAATGTTGGTTTGATTGCTTGTGTTACATGAGAAAATAAATAATTTTGCCTACCTGATGTTGTAGATTAGTGCGGGTTCGGTTCGGGTTGCGACTCGCGGTCTTTATGTCAAATAGTTATGGTCTGGTACAGAAATAAATTAGTGCTGCTGTCAGATAATGGGTCGGGTGTTCTGTTAAATACTGCTGGTGCACGTTTACCAAACAGGACCTGTGCAGGACTCTGCTTTAAACTGTTTTGCGTCTCTCCGTCAGATAACCTCATGTGCGTGATGTGCCATTTACAGGTATTTCCCTAAACTGTCACACAGCTCATATATTTTTCCAAGGAGTGAGGACATAATGTTTATGAAAACGATTATTTATTTTTGTTAATTATTATTTTAGTTCAGTTAGTTCCCTTCCAGGAACTTCGAGCTGCGTCGAAAACGCATATGGGAACGCCTTCAGCGTGACCAGGCTCTGAATATGATGTGTAATCAGTCAAACAAGGGCGAGGCGTCACGGGCGGGGTGACGTCACGACCAGGAAGCATATAAGCACGTGCGGCGGAGCCGGCTTCAGCTTTTTGTCATTCAGCGAAGCGCTCTGTGTGTGTCAGTCTTATTTACTGTTGTTTGTCCTAGTTTTAAGTGGAAAGCATTCAGTATCATGCCAAAGCCAAGGGCAAGCTCAGGGGTGAAGCTTTCAGACCACGTTTTGAGTTGTGTGTGCATCCTTGCCCTCGCTATATCACGAGCGAGGACACACACGATTTGCGCGTGGTCTGCCTGGGTGCGGAGCACGCAAAATCGGTCTCCGCACCCGGAGGGCTCTCTTCGAGAAGGGAGCCTTTGCGAGCTCCCCACGTGGTGCCGGTCCCGCTGCTGCCGAGGCAGAGCGGCGGCTGCACTCGTGGGGCTCGCAGGCTGATCTGGCTGGCGAGTGTGAGACGGGCATGTCCCTATCTCCTCCCGTATCGGCCAGATCTGGCGCCCCGTCTCTCGGTGTGGAAGCTGTCTCTTCCCCCGAGACGAGGGCTCAATGCTTCGTCTCTCTTCCTCTGAGGAGGTTGATGTGACGAGCGTTCACGAGGTTTCGCCGCCTCTGTCACCCCAATATGATATAACTATGAGCTTTGTAAGCTGCAGTGTTTGCACAAGCATAAAATGAATAAAGCCGGTCCCGCTTGCCTTTAAATCAGAGAGAAAAAAAGGCAGAGCGGGGCTTGCAAAAAAAAAAAAAAAAAAAAAGAGAAAAAGGCTGATCTGGCTGCCGAGAGTCAGACGGACATGTCCCTATATCCTCCCGCGCCTGATCTGGCGCCCCGTCTCTCGGTTCGGAAGCGGTCTCTTCTCTTCCCCCGAGACGAGGGCTTGACGCTGCGTCCTCCGAGGAGGTTGATGTGACGAGCGTTGACGAGGTTTCGCCGCCTCTCTCGCCCCAGAGAGCTACTTCTACACAGGAGCCTTCCGTTTTCCCCGATCTCCTCACCGAGGTGTCGAGATCGCGGGTGAAATCTTTTCGTACCGGCCATTCGTTCCCGCGGGAACTGAAAGAGCGCGGGTATGCGGCGATGCCGCGGGTTGAACAGACGCTTGCGAGCTATCTGTCTCCCTCTACGGCATCGCCTTTGAAGGCTCCTGCTCTGCTTACAACATCTTTGGTGGGCAGAGGGTATGCGCTCTCTATAAACTCAGGTGGCTGCTGGGCAGGCGCAGCCTCCTCTGCATACCAGCTCCTCGCGCAAAAGGTCCTGACGGGCGAGCCCCAGGACCGCGGAGGGCGACCCCTACTGGGGTGGAGTGGCTTGCACCGCGGCACTCGGTGACCACTTCACCTCGGTGCCCTCCAGGGACTTGTCTGCTGACCCTGCCGCTGTTCCAGGGCACAGCCGGTCCCAGCGATTATATTTCTCAGGTTTGTCCGCCCGGCAGCGCGGAGCCGAGAAACTCGCCTCAGCCGCCAGATTACGCGTCTCATCCCGGTGCGCCGCATCGAGACAGCGGTCTGGCCGCTTCTCTGAACCCAGAGGTCAGTCTCGAGAG
The DNA here is from genome assembly GCF_936440315.1 of Barbus barbus. NCBI lineage: Eukaryota > Metazoa > Chordata > Actinopteri > Cypriniformes > Cyprinidae > Barbus > Barbus barbus. Next base: position 1,368,576 of record NC_136746.1, on the reverse strand, counting down.
ACTGATTCCCTTAAGATCATTGGGCAGCGAGCTGCCGAATGTGTCTCTTTGGGTCCTGCCTTGCAGGGTCTGGTTCGTTCAGAGGTCCTGACGGGTGAGCCCCAGGACTACGGATGACGACCCCTACTGGGGTGGAGCGGCTTACACCGCGGCACACGGTGACCGTCTCCCCTCGGTGCCCTCCAGGGACTTGTCTGCTGACCCTGCCGCTGTTCCAGGGCACAGCCGGTCCCAGCGAGTATATTTCTCAGGTTTGTCCGCCCGGCAGCGTGGAGCCGAGAAACTCGCCCCAGCAGCCAGGCCACGTGCCTCCTTCCGGTGCGCCGCTTCGAGACAGCGGTCTGGCTGCACCAGAGGTCAGTCTCGAGAGACTGATTCCCTTAGTAGAGCATTTGACAGCCTGGCAGCGGCTGCCGAATGTGTCTCCTTGGGTCCTGCAGACCGTAGCGAGAGGCTATCGTATTCAGTTCGGCGGGCCACCCCCGCCGTTCTGCGGGGTTGTTATGACTGCGGTCCGCCCCGGGCAGGCTCTGGTTTTGGAACAGGAAGTTGGTACTCTGCTGAGGAAGGAAGCCATCGAGTTGGTTCCTCCTCACGAGACCCAGTCCGGTTTCTACAGCCGGTACTTCATTGTTCCGAAGAAGGATGGAGGGCTGAGGCCCATACTGGATCTGCGTCTACTGAACCGCTCAGTCAGAAAGCTGAAGTTCAGGATGCTTACTATCAAGCAGGTCGTGACTCAAATCAGGTCCGAGGACTGGTTTGTCACGATAGATCTCAAAGACGCATATTTCCATGTTTCCATCCTTCCTTCTCACAGGAAGTTCCTGAGGTTCGCCTTTGGGGGGAAAGCGTACCAATATCGGGTTCTTCCCTTCGGCCTAGCACTTTCACCCCGCACTTTCACCAAGTGTGTGGATGCGGCACTGGCCCCGTTGCGGCTTCAGGGCATCCGCATACTCAATTATATCGACGATTGGTTGATCCTCGCTCAATCAGAGCGGTTGGCGGTTCGGCATCGAGATGTCGTTCTCGCCCACATGAAAGAACTGGGGTTGAGACTGAACGCCAAGAAAAGTGTGCTTTCTCCGGTTCTGAGAATCACTGATCTAGGCGTGGTGTGGGATTCGACCACGATGCAGGCACGATTGTCCCCTGCTCGGATCGAGTCGATCCTTACTACAGTCAGGAGAGTGCGAGAAGGCCAGTCACTCACTGTCAAGCAGTTTCAGAGACTGCTGGGGCTCATGGCAGCTGCGTCCAGCGTGATACCTTCTGGCCTGCTGTACATGAGACCCCTACAGTGGTGGCTCAAGACCAAGGGGGTCTCCCTGAGGGGAAACTCACTCCGCGCTGTCAAAGTGTCACGCCGTTGTGTCCGTGCCTTCGACATGTGGAGGAATCCTTGGTTCTTGTCCCAGGGCCCGGTGTTGGGAGCTCCTTGTCACCGCGTCTCGCTAGCGACGGACGCTTCCCTCACCGGTTGGGGTGCGGTCATGAGTGGCCACCCTGCCCGCGGTCTGTGGAGAGGTTGCCACCTGACGTGGCATATCAATCGGCTAGAGATGTTAGCGGTGTTCCGTGCACTCAAGCACTTCCTCCCAGACCTGAGAGATCACCACGTGCTGGTGCGCACCGACAGCACGGCAGTGGTCTCTTACATCAACCACCAAGGAGGTCTGCGGTCGCGCCCCTTGTATAAGCTGGCACACCAGATCCTTGTGTGGTCCCAGGGCAAGCTCCTATCACTGAGAGCTGTGCACATTCCTGGGCATCTTTATGTGGGAGCAGGCGTCCTGTTGAGACAGGGGCCGAGGCCCGGGGTATGGATCCTTCACCCTGAGGGGTGAAGCAGATGTGGAAGGTTTTTGGCCAGACACAGGTGGACCTCTTTGCCACTCGAGAGTCAGCGCAATGTCCCCTCTGGTTCCTCCAGCTCCTCCGGGACTGGACGCTATGGTACAGACGTGGCCGAGGCTCCGTCTGTACGCCTTCCCCCCGATCGCTCTGCTCCCTGGAGTTCTGGCGAGAGTGCGCCGGGACGAGGTCAGTCTACTGTTAGTAGCACCGTTCTGGCCGGGCCGAGTATGGTTCTCGGACCTGATATCTCTCCTCGACGGCACTCCGTGGGAAGTGCCCGTCAGGAGGGACCTCCTCTCACAGGCCGGGGGCACCGAGGTGCACCCTCGCCCGGAGTGATGGAAGCTGTTGGTGTGACGCCCTGAGGGGGCAGAGCTCATAGCTTCCGGTCTGTCAACCGAGGTTGTCGAGACCATCCTCCAATCCAGAGCTCCCTCTAAGAGGAAACTGTACGCCTTGAAGTGGAGGCTCTTCAGTTCTTGGTGCGGGGACCGCCAGCTCGACCCAGTCAACTGCCCCGTTGGTGCAGTACTGGAGTTCCTGCAGGCCCGTTTCTCCGCAGGGGTAACCCATTACACTGTTAAGGTGTAAGTGGCAGCTATTTCGTCATACCACGCCCTTACCGGTGGCCAGTCAGTGGGTAGACACCCCCTGGTTACACGTTTCCTCCGCGGTGCGCTGAGGCTGAGGCCTCCGGTACGATCTCGTCCCTACGTGGGATCTGGCTGTGGTTCTGGAGGTTCTGTGCAATGCACCTTTCGAGCCCATTCAGGAGATAACTGAGAGACTCCTCACTATCAAGACCGTTTTCTTATTGGCTATCACCTCTCTGAGGAGGGTGAGTGACCTTCAGGCCCTGACTACGGCCTCTATTCACTTTGCGCCCGGTTCGGCGAAAGTATTCCTCTACCCCCGCGTGGGGTATGTTCCGAAGGTCCCATCGATCGTTCCACAGCCGGTCGTACTGCAGGCCTTCTGTCCTCCTCCCTTCGGGGAGCCAGACCAGGAGAAGCACAACCGTATGTGTCCAGTGCGAGCACTAGACGCATACATCCACAGGTCCTCCCTGTGGAGAAAGTCGGACCAGCTGCCTGTGTGCTATGGTCCGCCTAGGAGGGGTCTTCCTGCTACGAAGCCCTCCGCTTAGTAGGTGGATTGTGGGTGTCATGGCTTTGGCATACGAGGCCTCTGAGCTCCCCCCGCCGGTGGGAGTCAGAGCGCACTCAACCCGAGGTGTGGCGGCCTCCAAGGCCTTCTGGGCAGGTGTTCCATGCAGGACATCTGCAACGCAGCTGGGTGGTCCACGCCCCTGACTTTCGTTAGGTTCTATGACTTCGACATCCGAGCCACTCCCGGCTCCTCTGTCCTTTCGTCCTGACACCAGGCAGGGACTTGTCAGTCTGGCGGCGTTGGTATCTCGTACCCATATGCGTTTTCGACGCAGCTCGAAGTTCCTGGAAGGGAACGTCTCAGGTTACGTATGTAACCATGGTTCCCTGAAGGGAACGAGACGCTGCGTCGCGTTGCCACACTTCCGGCATCCCTGCCAGCGCTTGCTTCATGACTTGAAGCTGAAGCCGGCTCCGCCGCACGTGCTTATATGCTTCCTGGTCGTGACGTCACCCCGCCCGTGACGCCTCGCCCTTGTTTGACTGATTACACATCATATTCAGAGCCTGGTCACGCTGAAGACGTTCCCATATGCGTTTTCGACGCAGCGTCTCATTCCCTTCAGGGAACCATGGTTACATACGTAACCTGAGACGTTTTTCAGTAACTGTTAGTTTCATTTCGTTTTAGTTCTTCAAATATTTTTATATTTTTATTTTATTTAAGTTTAAGAAATTGTTTTTTCATCAATCATTTTCATCTTAGTTTTAGTTTTCATTTATGAAAATAACCTTGCTGCCCTCGTTACATCACGGGCGGGGCTACACACAGCCTTTGCGTTGTTTGCTTGGGGGCAAAGCACACTAAATCAGCTCTCGAGGGAGCTGAATGTCCGCATTGCGAGCGCCTCTCACTGTGGACGCTTTGCTCCTAGAGGGCTCTTTTTGAGAAGGGCGCCCTCATCAGCGCAGGCCCCGCTTCTGCCAAGGCAGAGTGGCGGCGGTTGTGGGGATCGCAGATGGATTTGGTGGAGGGAATGGAAATGGGCGTGTCCTTTTCTTCTTCCTCTACCACCAGATCCAGCGCCACCTCCCAGGGTTCAGAAGCACGTTCTGAGGGAGTGGTTTCTTCCCCCCAGGAAGAGGGCTCGACTCTCAGACTGTCGTCCTCCGAGGAGGGCGATGGCGAGAGTGCCGATGAACCCCCTCAGTCTGCCCATTATGAGGAGCTTGTGAAGGTGATAACTCGCGCTGTGGCCAAATGAAATCTCGAGTGGCCCACTGAGAAGCAGGCTGAACAAATCAAAAGCAAGTTAGATGAGCACTTTTTACGATCGAAGCTGCTCCTTCTTGCTGTTTTTCCCCGATCTCCACACCGAGTTGTATACTCTGCACACCTCTTTAGGCCCACCCTTGTCGATTATTCTAACGTTTTGGAACAAAATGAGTGAGGTTACAGGGTGATGCCTTGGGTTGAACAGACGCTTGCGAGTTATCTGTCTCCCGGCATGGCATCATCGCTGAAAGCCTCGGCATTGCCCACCAAACTGATTCATACTACATCGCCGTTGGTGGGCAAAGGGTACACGGCAGCAGGTCAGGCTGGTGCTTGCCTTGATATCATGGCTCTGCAGAACCGCTAATTTGTCTCTCCACACAACGAAACAGACTGCTAAAGCAAAAGGTTGTTCTATGGCAGCCTTAGTGTCCATGGAGAGGCATCTTAGAAATAAGAAATAAAAGAGAAGGACAGGGTCTTTCTCTGTGACGCCCCACTTGCGCCTTCTGGTGGAGTTTCAGCGGTTTCAGGGGCTGCTGGACGGGAGCAGTTCCAACCATGTGCCCACTCCTCATACAGAGAGGCCCAAAAGCTGAGCGTCACAACCCGCACTCCCCCACGTGGCGAACAGGGGTCACAGAGAGAGCGACTCTTGCAGCCGGAGGCTTCGAAGCCGAAGGCCGATCTGAGGACTATCCGTCTTGCTAAGAAGTCTTCAACCAAGAAGCACTGATGGTCATGTTCCATGGCTTCTGAGGGCAGCCCCCACTGGGGAAGAGCAGTGTACACCTCACTACATGGTGCCCGTCTCTCCTCAGTGCCCTCAGGAGGCCACGCTGTTAACCCTGCCACCACTGGTGTTTCAGGGCACAGCGTTCTCCAGCGAGCTCACATCTCAGTGTCCGCCTGGAGACGTAGTGGCTCTGGGAGGCTCGCTATCTCTGAGGAGGTCTCCAGAGTGACTAGTTCGGTCGTTCTCTGCCAGTCCATCATTTCAGGGCACCGAACAGGCAGCTCCTATTACATTGGAGGTCAGTCTCAAGAGACTGATTCCCTTAGTAGATTTTCTGGCAGCGTGGAAACTTCTGCCTAATATCTCACGTTGGCTCCTGCAGACTGTAGAAAGACATTACAGAATTCAGTTCGGTTCTCCGGTTCGGTTCTTTCGTTTCAACGGGATTGTTCCCACCCTGGTGGGTCCCGAGCAGGCTGCGGTATTAGAACAAGAAGTAAAAACTCTCTTGAGGAAGGAGGCCATCGAGGTGGTCCCTGCTCTCGTCAGAGAGTCCGGGTTCTACAGCCGGTATTTCATTGTTCCAAAGAAGGATGGGGGGTTGCGCCCCATTTTAGATCTGCATTTTAGATCTTTTCACTCTCAAGTAAGTGGTGTGGTTCTCGTACCTGAATTCCCTTCTCGACAAGTAGCCCCTCACTGCAGAACAAAGATCCAGGGGGCAGGGTTGGATCCACATCTAGGGGGTGGAGATGGATAGGCTTAGGGGTGGGTTTAGGGATAAGGGGTGGAGACGGGTAGGTTTAGGTCTATGTAAAGTGGGAGGAATTGGATCTAGATCCAACCACACCCCCTGGATCTTGTGTTCTGCAGTGAGGACCATCTCTTCTCGATGGCTCTCGGTGGGAGATTCCCGTCAGGAGGGATCTCCTCTCACAGGTGGACAGTGGTGTCAAAAGTATTCACATTCATTACTCAAGTAGAAGTATAGATACTAGGGTTTAAAAAGACTTCTGTAGAAGTTGAAGTGTCAACTCAAGTTTTTTACTCAAGTAAAAGTGTAAAAGTACTGGTTTCAAAACTACTTAAAGTATAAAAGTAAAAGTAATGGAAGGAAAAAAAATGCTATTAAGGACAAAAGCTTAGGCCGCGGCACAGGGGCCTATTGTGCACTACCCCACCTCCTCAAAAAACATTTTTCTAAAGGCCATAATGACTATAATGTTATATTAAAATGTTAATGTTGAAAAATGTGGGATGCACTAGGCTACCTGTTTCAGCCGGATATGGGCCCACTGAAAATGAACGCATTTTAGTACAATGCAAATACATTAAAAAAGCACCCGTTTGATAAATGAGCCAGTAGTGGAGAAATAATAACTTTTAAGAAATAATCTTTTTTGAGTGTGACGTGATTTGTGTCATGTGCAGGTGCGATGGATCGCGTACAAACCAATAGGGTGTCGGAATGGTATAGGTTTATATTCTCATCCAACCACAATTCACTCTATCCGGATGGCGCGATTTATCTGGATAGGTTTTTTTTTTTTTTATTGAGTGATGACCAAGGGCGATGCTAGGATTTTCATTTTAGGGGGGCTCAGCCCCCAATGATGGTATAATAATAAAAAATAAATAAATATTTACAAAAAAATTTAATAATAGGGTAGGATGGTATACTAAACTTATTGCAGTATTCCACTGTATTGCATAGATGGGTATAACATCCGAGTACAAGCCAAATATAAGTCTACCTGATCTCTCACACACACACACACCTGTTTACTGTACAAACCAAAAATGTTACTGTTTGCATTACTAGTACAAATCTTTTTCTATGCTCAAGTACAAACAGAAAATTGTAAACATAAAACATCATATGACTTTAAACTTACACTGACTATCCATATTAGCAATATAAACAACACAGCTATAAGGCTGGACAATGGATTAAACTATGTGGGTGCTGTGATTAACTTTTAAAAGTAAAAAAAAACCCAGCAAAACTGAAGCACTCTGTGAGAAGGACACACAATGTTTCAATCTATGTCAATCACTCTGATATGTAATTAAAATGAGTGCACTGACTGAGTGCTGTCTGTCACTGTCTTTAATCACTTCTATGCATAACTGTATGGTAGTTAATGCCACATGCACTGTAATATTAAGTTCTATATTAAAAGCTACATTTTCAAATGAAAATAGTAATAATGCGATCGTTTTATAAAGTATGCGTATAATGTGTTAAGGGCTTTCGCTGAAGGAAACAGCTGTGGTGTGATGAGTGGTGAATGCAGCGAAAACTTTACAGAAGATTGGAAACCGATTGCTCTCCCATGACTTTCTGTAAACTGTATTTAAGACAAAGAACTGCACAGATGTAGATATTATAACAATCTATCGATAAACACACACCTTGTCCTCTCCTCTGTGCCACCGCAGTCTGTGGATTGAAGAACGCGCAGAAAGATGGGGAGGAGCCGAAGTCTGCTGCCGTTTGAAATTTAAAGGGGAAGAATCGCAAGATTTTTAGGGGGAAATTTAAAAATGACCTAGCAACGCCCATGACGATGACAAGCCGGAATGAAAACGAGCCGAAATGAAATAGGAGTAACGAGGCTATTTTTAAAATGTAAGGAGTAGAAAGTACAGATAATTGCGTGAAAATGTAAGGAGTAGAATAAAAAGTCGGCTGAAAAATAATTACTCCAGTAAAGTATAGATACCCAAAATTTCTACTTAAGTAAGGTAACAAAGTATTTGTACTTCGTTACTTGACACCTCTGCAGGTGGAGGGTACAATCTTTCAACCCCGTGCGGAGTTGTGGAAGCTGTGGGTGTGGCCCCTGAGGGGGCACAACTCGTAGCTTCCGGGGTCTCAACTGAGGTTGTTGAGACCATTCTCCAATCCAGAGCTCCCACTTCCTACTGCGGAGATCACCATCTTGACCCAGTAACTGCAGATTCAGTGCTGGAGTACTTGAAGGCCCACCCCACCCTGAAGGTGTACATGGCGGCCATAGCTGCGTACCACGCCCCTCTCCTCACCCTTGGGGGTCACGGCTCATTCCACCCCGAAGCGTGGCGACCTCCAAGGCCTTCCTGTCAGGTGTGGCTATGCAGGATATCTGTAATGCTTTGGGGTTGGTCTATGCTGCTCACCTTTGTCAGGTTCTATGACCTCGACATTCGTACCGCTCCTGGCTCCTCCATCCTTCTGCCGTAGTTGTGCTGAGTACATACACACTACGCAGGGACTTGAAAGCTCTTGAAGGGGAATGCCTCAAGGTTACTTATGTAACCCTAGTTCTCTGAGGGAACGAGATGCTGCGTCTCCTGCCATACTTCTGGCATCCCTGTGAGCGCTTCCCTCATTCTACCAGAAGCTGCTGCTGTTTCCACCGCACATACTTTTATAGCTTCCTGGTCACTACGTCACCCCATCCGTGACGTCGTGACCTTCCTTTGGACCTATTACACACGTGATTCAGAGCGTAGTCACTCTGAAGGCGTTCCCATTGCGTTTCGACGCAGGGTCTCATTCCCTCGGGGTACTAGGGCCACATAGATAATCTTGAGGTAGTTTACACCAAATGTAATAAAATCTGAATCATTCTCACCAAAAGTTCAGTGCTTCTCTAATTAGAAGTTTTAATCAGGTTAGTCAAAAAATCCACTTGTCCCGGACAAGCATTAATGTCGAGCTCTGTTACTGCATATAAAATTCAACCCGCCAAATTCGCTAGTGGGTGCAGTTTTGTTACATGCCACTGCTGAAATCCACCTGCATTTGATGGGTTGGTGGGTGTTAATGTCAAGCCCCGATTATTTGCATTAATTATGAATCTGTATACTGCAGTTTTTAGTAGTCCTCTGAGAATTATGAGTTGTCAGTAATCTTCTTAAAGTTCAGTAATAAATGGTAGTACCACGTTACTATAATATAGGATATCAGGCCATTGGTAATCTACAATATTTATTTTCAAGAATATCAGGTATGCCAGAGGTATTGGGAAATATTAAAGAAAACACAGCAAGTATTGCACTTTGCTTTACTCTCTTTAAATCCTTTCACCCCTCTAAGCTTAAAACTGAAAAGGTCTATGATTTCAGGCACCAACACACATCTGTAACCCGATTCCCTGTGTGGACAACACGTTCACAGTATGTCCCTTGTTTTAACACTTGCCTGCAGCCCAACTCCTGTAATTCTCTGGATGTAATGTGCAAAAATCAAGCGGCCTCCTAACAGTTTCCTTTGAGCACAGACAGCCTCTGCTACGTACGGGGATAAACCCTTGGCCTGCACTGTCATTTATCTGGTATACAAAACCTCTCTGCTTTACTTGTCTCACACTCAACTCCAGGGATTTATAGAAGCATTCATCACCTTTGCTGTGTCTTGCAAAAAAAACGATGTTCACATGTGAAAAGACATATTTACTTCTAACATATGACAGATATAGGTATCCCAGGAAGAACAACAGAACACCTCACTATCATTTTATGTAGCATCGTGAATGATATTACCGTCATAGACATTCCAGTGGCTATTGTCACTGCTGTACCTGAAGAAATGAGGAAGTGTTCTCTTTAATCACTGCTGAAGTCGGAATATGAGTGTCAAGACCTGCCACTGGCATTTTGCCTCTTGTTGGTTCAAATATAAAGGAAGAGTACTTCAGACCTTTGTTTAGCAAGTCATAATGGAGCAGTAGTCTCTAAAATGAGTCTCAAGAGTTATTGGCAAGGGTGTTTTTTTTTTTTTTTAAACAAAGCATACATATTGTACAAAAAAGATTATCCAAGTTTTTGGTTTGTCACTCAATTTATATGCATTGTATGTTTAATGATACTAATTGTGCTTTTAGGTTGATTGTAGCTCTAATAGATTATTTTCAGGAAAGAACTAGCCCCTTTAAAGCTTCAGAATGTATTTGTTTGGGCAGTATAGAAAATGTATTTGTCAGAACCCTCTTGGGACACAAGGAGCGAGGAGACACAGAGATTCTCAATTCAATCCTTTATTGAATTTCACATCAAAATACGAGGCGCTTGGGGAGAAACGAACATAGACGACGGTCAGACCAGACACAGAGGCAGGGAAACACAGGGCTTATAAACATGGGGAAATCAACGAGGAACAGGTGAGGACTAATCAAACGGGGCTCGGGACTAATTAACTAATGATCACAGGAACGAGGAAGGTCAAATAGTGACACGAGAGGAGGGGAAAACAAGACACAGGACTGACAGTATTAAAGTTATTAAGTTCTATCAGCTCTAAATAGTTCACGATTTTATTTACCATTAATTGCTGTAAAAGTGTATATTATTAAAAAATATATAGTTAATTTCTATAGAGGTAATGGTTTTTCTACTGTACAAACTGTAATTTCTATCCCTCTACAGTAAACCTACCCCTCACCCAAACCTTTCTGCAGCAATGCACTGATACTTATATCATTACTACAGCAACAGAAAATGACAGCCTTAAAGTTCAGATTTCAAGTCAAGTTGAGCTTTATTGTCATTCTGCTACATGTGGGGACATACAGTGGAACGAAATGTCGTGCCTCGCAGGACCACAGTGCTACATAAATACAGACATACAACAATGAAGTAAAAAACACTATAAACCTATACACTACTAACCTACTGACAGATTTAACTATAAGTATACTATATATAAGTATTTACTCTATACAACTAAAAGAATAAAGGATAAAAAATACAAACTATACGAATGCTTCACATAAATATTACCCTATACAAACTAAAAAAAGAAGATAAAAAATACAAACTATACGAATGCTTCACAAATACTGTACATGTGCAAAGAGAGACATTTGAGTCAGCAGCTGGTTGGGGAACAGAGCAGGATGATTTGTAATGCATGAGCATGTAAACATACATATATTGCTGAGTCTTTTGTGGGATTGTGTACACGCAGCAGTGTGTGAAAAGTGTCTAGTGCATATAGAGGATAGTGTGTTACTGCAGGTGGTTTGTACAGGCCCACTCACCTGTGTGTAGCACACTTCGAATTGCACAAAAAAAGTTCCATACAGTTTTTTCTTTGGTGTGGTAAGGTTGGGGGGGGGGGGGGGGGGTGTGTTTGGGGTGGGGGGGAGTCCATGTTTCAGGAGGTAGGGGTTGGCATGGGGCTTCAGAGGGGGGGCGGGGTGGTTTGAGTTCAGGGCTCTCACAGCCTGGGGGAAAAAGCTGTTGAGCAGTCAGGCGGAGCCGGTACCATCTTCCTGATGGTAGGAGCTGGAAGAGACTGTGGGAGGGATGGGTGGAGTCCTTCACGATGCTGTTGGTTTTGCTGGAGCATCGTGTAAGGAAAATGTCCAGGATGGAGGGGAGAGGGGCACCGATGATCTTTGCAGCTGTGTTCACTGTCCGCTGGAGGGTTTTGCGGTCAACAGCACTGCAGTTCCCGTACCAGACAGTGATGCAGCTGGTCAACACACTCTCAATGGTGCCTCTGTAGAATGTGGTGAGGATGGGTAGAGGGAGACTTGCTCTTTTCAGCCGGCGGAGAAAGTGTAGGCGCTGTTGTGCCTTTTTGGAGAGTGACATGGTGTTGGTGGTCCAGGTGAGATCCTCTGTGATGTGCATTAATTTGAAAACCAAATTAGATGTGAATTGTGAACAAGTCTTTGTGCCCAAAAAGAGGGAACTTCTGACAATAGTTCTAGGAACTATGAAAAGGTTCCTCCAGTGATCAGGCGATCAAAATGTGATCAGGTGTTCATGCAACTCAAAGAGCACAGAATTCAGAAGTTAGCAGAAGAAGTGTGTCACACTTAAACTTGAGGTTTAATGACTGTGAATGAGAATTATAAACCAGACTGAGCTCACAAACTGCAAAAAAATTATTTTTTATGCAAAATCTTAGTATTTTTGTCTTGTTTCTGGTAAAAATATTCAAATCAAGATACGTAAAATAAGTAAGTCAAATATTTTTAAAACAAGAGTATTTTACTTACCCCACTGGCAGATAATTTTACTTGTTTTAAGCAAAATGTGCTTAATTTTCTTTTCTGGAAATGAGACTAAATGTCTTAAGTAATTTTGCTTATCTAGTAAAAGTATCTTGATTTAAAAAAATTTAAATATTTTGACTAGAAACAAATAGTAAGATAAGCCTTTTTTTGCAGTACATGTACAATGATACAGGGGTATACGTTTAGTTTTATAATTACCAATTTGCTTCCACCTATATAAATGAATGAAATGAACTTTGTATCATGTCACAGCCACTGGTGCCTCGTCAGAAGTGCATGCATGTGCTGAATACGTCTGATGTAGTAATCACGTTAACTGAAACCAGTAACCATAAAACATAACCTGCTCTGGTGCAAGGTAGGTTTATGGAGTAAGTTACTGTGATTACTAACAAATTCAGTTAAAATGGTACACATTAAGGTACAAATATGTACATTTTAGGTAATAACGTACTTTAAAAGTACTAATATGCACTTTTACAGTACTAATATGTGCCATTTAGGGGTAAATTAGGTACAAAGATGATGCTTTTAGCTTTCGTACCTCTTAGGGTTCCACCCCAGTGACAGCTTTGTAACTTTTTTTCTCTGAGTGCCGAAACTAATATTGATTCTGTTATTTAAATCAAAAAGTTGAGGTTAACAGCTTACTCTTAGTTATCTTACAGTTTATTAGCTAAATCTGCTTTTTAGAAGTGTCAGCTGTTTAACATCATTAGCAGAGGCGTCATGCCCATTGAAAGTGCCCCCTCAGATTTTTGAGCCAAGTGGATTTTGAATGCAGCTTCCAAAAAGACAAAAAATAGCCGAATAATATTTTCTATATTTGATACAATCACACAAGCGTGATTAAATTGTTCAGTGCGTCATATCATCAGCTGCTAAATTCAAATTTGCATTCGCTGGATGGCGCTGAGCCAGAAACAGACACGTTTTTACAGTGTTGCGCATTATAACCAATCACACACGATTCTGTTGAGCTTATGAATGCAATGACCGATTGTTCAGATGAGGTGTTCAGGTGAGTCATCGCTATAATGCTGGTGTTTTCTCCACTCGCTCGCTGACTGAATATATAGGTATACCTCTTTCTGGCGAATTCTTTCGTCAGAAACAAAAAAGTGCAGATGTGTGTATGAATCAGTAAGTAATGGCCCTCTCATTTCACAGTGTAAACAGCTTCAGTGATTTTAATGGGAGTTTTTGAGAGTGCTTGAACTCTAGACTGTCAGTGAAAATGTTCTTTGATAATGTAAATGTTCTTTGCTTTCTTTCTGTACAATGAAAGTGTTATGATAAGTAGCCTAACTTATAATGTTTTTAATATTCACTTTAAATATAAAGTTAGTTGTATTAAAAATATGTTATGGCATGACACCCATATCTGTTACTTAAGTAAACAGACAGGTTTTTATGCATAGTTAATAGGCTACATTATTAGGCTACTTTGACCATCATAATCTAGGTGACAATCGAGATATTTCATGATATAGTTAATGCGTTTGGGATTGTTTTGAATAAACCTTGATTTGATGGGAATTGATTGGATGGGAAGTATCTCTATGGCAGATGAAAGAAAAACCTGGAACATGTGTTCAAGTATCGTTAACAGGGTCAGGTTTGGTTTGTGTTGAATACATCACAGCATTGTGTTAAATGATGACATGTAGAGCTTATAGATGGGAACCGGAATTTTTCATTTACACATTTTCAGAACTTCAAATACAAGTTCACTTCTTTAAAACATTGTAGACACAGAAGTTTTTGTTTGCATGAACTGTCAAGCACATAATGGCCTGTTTATGGCTATGTTGGCTTAAATTTGTTGGGGAATGACAGATGATGTCAAGGAGTGTTTTCAGAGTAAACCCTGAGAGTAATAGTAATAAAGGTATTATTTACTGTTTGCCAGTTAAACTACACTAACCCCCCCCCCCCCCCCCCCCCCCCCCATATACAACTTAGCCCGAAACGGTGTAGCATATTGTGATAAAGTTCATTATTTTCTGTAATGTACTGATAAACATTAGACTTTCATATATTTTAGATTCATTACAACACAACTGAAGTAGTTCAAGCCTTTTATTGTTTTAATATTGATGATTTTGGCATACAGTTCATGAAAACCCAAAATTCCTATCTCAAAAAATTAGCATATCATGAAAAGGTTCTCTAAACGAGCTATTAACCTAATCATCTGAATCAACTAATTAACTCTAAACACCTGCAAAAGATTCCTGAGGCTTTTAAAAACTCCCAGCCTGGTTCATTACTCAAAACCGCAATCATGGGTAAGACTGCCGACCTGACTGCTGTCCAGAAGGCCATCATTGACACCCTCAAGCAAGAGGGTAAGACACAGAAAGAAATTTCTGAACGAATAGGCTGTTCCCAGAGTGCTGTATCAAGGCACCTCAGTGGGAAGTCTGTGGGAAGGAAAAAGTGTGGCAGAAAACGCAGCACAACGAGAAGAGGTGACCGGACCCTGTGGAAGATTGTGGAGAAGGACCGATTCCAGACCTTGGGGGACCTGCGGAAGCAGTGGACTGAGTCTGGAGTAGAAACATCCAGAGCCACCGTGTACAGGCGTGTGCAGGAAATGGGCTACAGGTGCCGCATTCCCCAGGTCAAGCCACTTTTGAACCAGAAACAGCGGCAGAAGCGCCTGACCTGGGCTACAGAGAAGCAGCACTGGACTGTTGCTCAGTGGTCCAAAGTACTTTTTTCGGATGAAAGCAAATTTTGATGTCATTCGGAAATCAAGGTGCCAGAGTCTGGAGGAAGACTGGGGAGAGGGAAATGCCAAAATGCCTGAAGTCCAGTGTCAAGTACCCACAGTCAGTGATGCTGGTGTTGGTCCACTGTGTTTTATCAAGGGCAGGTTCAATGCAGCTAGCTATCAGGAGATTTTGGAGCACTTCATGCTTCCATCTGCTTAAAAGCTTTATGGAGATGAAGATTTCATTTTTCAGCACGACCTGGCACCTGCTCACAGTGCCAAAACCACTGGTAAATGGTTTACTGACCATGGTATTACTGTGCTCAATTGGCCTGCCAACTCTCCTGACCTGAACCCCATAGAGAATCTGTGGGATATTGTGAAGAGAAAGTTGAGAGACGCAAGACCCAACACTCTGGATGAGCTTAAGGCCGCTATCGAAGCATCCTGGGCCTCCATAACACCTCAGCAGTGCCACAGGCTGATTGCCTCCATGCCACGCCGCATTGAAGCAGTCATTTCTGCAAAAGGATTCCCGACCAAGTATTGAGTGCATAACTGAACATAATTATTTGAAGGTTGACTTTTTTTGTATTAAAAACACTTTTCTTTTATTGGTCGGATGAAATATGCTAATGTTTTGAGATAGGAATTTTGGGTTTTCATGAGCTGTATGCCAAAATCATCAATATTAAAACAATAAAAGGCTTGAACTACTTCAGTTGTGTTGTAATGAATCTAAAATATATGAAAGTCTAATGTTTATCAGTACATTACAGAAAATAATGAACTTTATCACAATATGCTAATTTTTTGAGAAGGACCTGTATATTAATATTTGAAAAACTATACAGAAAAAAAAAAATATTTATCAATGCTAGGCGTTGTTCTGGTTGCCGAAGGATGTGACCTGCCAGTTTGATAAGACGCTTAGACACATTGGAGGAAAGTCTATGGGTTTTAATAATTAATAGACAGAGCAAAGGGTGATGGGAAATGAAGTCCAGAACAAACAAACTATAATCCAGAAGGAGCGCCCTCTGGTGGCTTTTATGGGCACTCCAGCAGATAGCTGTGACATGACCCCTGCTTTAAAGAGCAGATTCCAGACACTCCACGATGCCTTAACCTGTTAACCTTCGCCCCCCATTGTGGGCCTCACAGGTGAAAATAACATACCTAAATTAAAATGGTAACAGTTCCTGACAAAGTGTGCCACACAAACAAATTAGGTATATTTGGAAAGAAGACACACTAGGCATTTACTATCTATCATCCAGAGTTGATAATGTTCAAAAAGATAAAAAGTTATAGACACTGACGTGTCTTGAAAAATATTTTTCCACACTGAATGTTTTTTTTATTTCATATACAAATACATGAAATAAGTCCTGGAACAATCCAGAAAAGTAATGGATTGAAAGCCACATGTCTCATGAGTTCATATTTCAAATTTGAAGAAGATACCATGAAAAATGAGATTCCTGCAATATTTTTTCTGAAACTATTTATAGTCCTCCCACCCCCCTGTTTGAGGAAAAATAACCACCAAATGGATTGCAGAATTATAATAATAATAATAATTAATAATTAATTACATTTATATAGCGCTTTTCTGCTTCTCTAAGCACTCAAAGCGCTCTACATTGTGAGGGGTGGTGTCTCCTCGTCCACCACCAGTTATACAATTATACACCACCAGAATTATACAAACTATTTTAGTCATTATACATATTCCTGCATAGTTTTTCAATTATAAAATAACAGACAGATGTATTTGAGCACTAAAAAATACAAAAATAATTATTTGAGTAATAAAAAAGGAAAAAAAAAATAGAAAAAAATGCCTTGTATATAGTATGTATATTGAAGTATTCTGATTGCCAGACATGAAGTGATATTGGCAGACATGGTCATACAGTCAGTAATCACACGCTGATGTGCTTCAATTCAGATGATAATCATACAGATGGGCCATATAATCAATAATAGCTGATCATTGAATCACAATTATAGCCGTCATAGAGTCGGTAATAAACACACTGATGTGCATCCATACAGATTATAATCATACAGATACGGCCACATTCCCCACACAATACACACACACACACATATAAAAAATGCAGAAGGAAAAAAAAAAAATTATGGATAAAGCAGATCGCTAAGTTACGCCCCGCTCAGATGACAGCTGCGTCACAGCGTGCGTCATGGCTGGCTGGAGAGAGCGCCAAATTCAAATAAACTATATTCTGCTTTTCTGAGACTTTTTTTCCGTGGACATTCTGTTTGTAAAACTGTATGCTACAACACCGTGTTGTTTTTTTACCACCAAGACGCTGTTTTTGAGCGTAATTTATTCCATAACGGACGTGAACAATAACTCTCCCGAAGAAATGAAACGTAAACAAAGGAATATTCATCCTAATTACAACGTTATTGTTTCGCTGGACTAAAAGTTCTCGCTGGGATGTTGTTCTGTGGACCCTTACCTCTCTAAATAAACTGGGATTTCAGCAGTGGACGCATTTGTGACTCGTTATTACAGTGATAAAGGTACGTACGGCTTTTTTATTCTGCCTGTTTTGATGTGTACTGCTTACACAAATGTAGCAAATACATTCCTTATAAGCTTTCCATCGAAAAAACAGCAATCTGGCGTCGATGCTTGAGGCTTAGACCTTCAAAATGATATATAGTTTGTCAAGATTAATGATATTCTTTCACGTTAAATTCATTCATAAACATTAAACTAGTGGGGAAAAAAACGCTTCAGTGTGCCGTCGCTCTGGTAAACGTTAACAGGTTAAAGAAGTCCAGGAGGGAGGTGGAATGGAGGTGGACCAGGGAATGGGATGGCAGGTCAGGACAGTGTAGTGGAAGAGGGCCTAGAGACAGAGGTAGACCAGGGTGCCAGGGCGGGGCCAGCAAAGCAGAAGGCCAGCGCGGGGCTTGCTGGACAGACAAGCAAGGCTCCGGCCAAACAGAAAACCTGGCAGATGGCCATGGAGGGACTGGAGGAATGGACCAGTGAGGCTCCGGCCGAACAGGAACCCCGGTGGGTGAACAGGGCAGAGCCGAGAGCTTGGCAGGCAGCAAGGGCGCAGCTGAATACTCTCTCAGTGGAGCTGATAAGGCAGATGACTGCCCTGGCGGCTCAGGCAGGTCTGCAATGAAGAGCACAGAGAAGTTACAGGACAGACAGACAGTTCTGCTACAGTCTCCTTGACCATAACAGTACAGGCAGAGAGTTCACAGACGGCCTGCATAGCTGTGACAGCACAGTCAGAGAGTTCACAGACGGTCTCCTTGACCATAACAGGACAGGCAGAGAGTTCACAGACAGCCTCCATCACCATGAAAAGGGAGACTGAGAGTTCAGGAGTGGGCACCACTGCCCAGAGAGGAACTAAAGCGTACACCGCCACCTCGGGAGGTTCTGCAGCACAGTCAGAGAGTTCACAGACGGTCTCCTTGACCATAACAGGACAGGCAGAGTGTTCACAGACAGCCTCCATCACCATGACAAGGGAGACTGAGAGTTCAGGAGTGGGCACCACTGCCCAGAGAGGAACTAAAGCGTACACCGCCACCTCGGGAGGTTCTGCAGCAGAAGCCACCATCTCGGGAAGAACTGGAGTGGACTCTGAGGGCTCCCGGACTGGAGCGGGCTCTGGAGTGAACTCTGATTACTCCCGGACTGGAGCAGGCTCTGGAGTGGATTCTAAGGACTTCTGGACTGGAGCGGATTCTTGAGTGGACTCTGAGGGCTCCCGAACTGAAGCGAGTTCTGAGGCAGGCTCCTGGGCCAACAAATCAGGAAGCTTAAGTGGGGCCAGCAAAGCAGAGAGCTTAGGTGGTGGCGGCAGGGCAAGGATCTTGGGTGGAGCCAGCAGGGCAAGGATCATGGGTGAGACAAAGAAAGTTGTCTGCTCAGTAAATTCTGCGACCACCGGAGTCAGGTCCTCCAGAACCACCAGACTTGGGACCACCGGAGTCGGGTACTCCAGGACCACCAGACTTGAGACCACCAAAGTCAGGTCCTTCAGGACCACTGAACTTGGAACCACCAGAGTCGAGTCCTCCAGGAACACTGGACTTGGGATCACCACAGAGATGCCAGTTGCTCTGGCTGAAATCAGTGGTAGATCCACCAAAATATAGAGATCAGCCCCAAATGTCTTTTGAATGCCTGAGTGTCTTCAAATACAACATTCGTGATATGGCCACAGCCATATCACCCTGCAGCCCAAGACCGGTTGCTCACTGAAGCTAAGCAGGGTTGAGCCTGGTCAGTACCTGGATGGGAGACCTCCTGGGAAAACTAGGTTGCTGTTGGAAGAGGTGTTAGTGAGGCCAGCAGGGGGTGCTCACCCTGCAGTCTGTGTGGGTCCTAACGCCCCGGTATAGTGACGGGGACACTATACTGTAAAAAGCACCGTCTTTCGGATGAGACGTTAAAACCGAGGTCCTGACTCTCTGTGGTCATTAAAAATCCCATGGCACTTCTCGTAAAGAGTCGGGGTGTAACCCCGGTGTCCTGGCCAAATTCCCTCTACTGGCCCTTGTCTATCATGGCCTCCTAATAATCCCCATACACTTGATTGGCTCTATGACTCTCTCTCCTCTCCACCTGTAGCTGGTGTGTGGTGAGTGTACTGGCGCCGTTGTACTGTGGCTGCCGTCGCATCATCCAAGTGGATGCTGCACACTGGTGGTGGTTGAGGAGAGACCCCCCCCCCCCCCCCCCACATGATTGTAAAGCGCTTTGGGTGTACAGCAATACACAATAAAGCGCTATATAAATGCATCATTCATTCATTCATTCATTCATGACCGGAAACACAGGAGTGGCATCCATGACCGCTGAAGATTGTGGCATGACATCCATGACAGCTGGAGGCTCTGGTATGCCAGACATCTTGTGAAGAGATTCTGGGCTGGTGGCCATCTTGTGAAGGGACTTGAGCTTGAGGATGGGAATCCATGAAGGGTCCTTGGCTTGACTAGATGAGGGAGGTGGGGATGGGATAGCCCGTGCAGGTGGACTCTGGTGGTGGTGAATTACCTTTCCCTCTTTGCGGAGCTGCAAGTACCTGGAGAACTTCCAGAAATCCAATGACTTCACCAGTTCCATCTCCCAGAGCGGTAACGGTTCATCCAGACCTAAGTTAAAAATGTCTTTAACGTCCGCACTCTGACAACCCAGCCTCTCCATCCTAGTCCATAACTTTTGGGCGAAGGCCCGCACCTCCATTCCCTTTTGGCAAAGTCTCTCCAGACCTTGAGACCAGACTTGTCCTTTAGGGAGCTGAATCTTGTCCCTCATACTGCTGAATCAATAATGCCGTCAGTATTCTGTCACAAAATCACTCTTGGAAAACATTGAAAGATCCAAGTGCAGTTTTATTCCACAAAACAAAGATCAAAAACAGGCGGAAAACAAAAACAAAGGGTAATTCAACATAGAATACAGAAAACAATACTGATGCAAACAAGGGCTAACAGAACATGGTATATAGAGGGGAACTAATAAGACTAATGACACACAGTTGAAAACAATGAGAACTAATAGACAGAGCAAAAGGTGATGAGAAATTAAGTCCTGAAAAAACAAACAAACTATAATCCAGAAGGAGTGCCCTCTAGTGGCTGTTATGGGCACTCCACAGATGGCTGTGACACCAATAGCATCTCACAACCAAGGCTGACGTAAGGCTTCTTCTGGCAGCATTTTTTGAATTTGTGCACAGACTGCAGTACACAGGATCTGAGCTTTATGGTGGACGGAGACAGCGATCGCATCTATTCCTCTCACAAATCAGCCGTTTTACCTAGGAATACTTGAAATATTAATATTTTTTTAATAAATTATGACTGTAGTTGTATCTGCCTGATATAACTTGTGTTTTATTGACAAATGGTAGGTTCAGGGGCAGGGTTTGGGTCACGTGCTCATAAATGTGTAAATAGTGTTGGGGTGTGATTGAAAAATCACCCCAACATAGATGCAATAATCAGAATCAGAATCAGAAAGAGCTTTATTGCCAAGTGTGTTTGCACACACAAGGAATTTGTCTTGGTGTTATGAGCTTCCAGTACAGAAAGTACAAACATAGTGCAGACAACATATAATTAAGGTGATAAAGAACACTAATGAAGAGAATATACAATAATTAAGAATAACAATAGTAATAAAAATAAAAATATACAGAAAAGAGACATGACCATAGACAGAACTGTGAATGTGCATGTGACCTATGTACAGATGAAGGTTTGATGAGTTATTTACAGATGTACAGTACCGGGGTATGTTATGTGTTGTTCAGGTGGGATACGGCCTGGGGGAAAAAACTGTTCTTGTGTCTGGCTGTTCTGGTGCTCAGTGATCTGTAGCGCCGGCCAGAGGGCAACAGTACAAAGAGAGAGTGAGCTGGGTGTGAGGGGTCCAGAGTGACTTTCTTAGCCCTTTTCCTCACTCTGGAGGTGTAAAGTTCTTGGAGGCTGGGCAGAGGGGCACCGATAATTCTCTCAGCAGTCCTAACTGTCCGTTGTAGTCTTCTGATGTCTGTTTTGGTAGCTGAACCAAACCAAACAGTTATAGAAGAACATAGGACAGACTCGATGATTGCAGAGTAGAACTGTTTCAGCAGCTCTTGTGGCAGGTTGAACTTCCTTAGCTGGCGGAGGAAATACAGCCTCTGCTGGGCCTTTTTCGCAATAGAGTCAATGTGATTGTCCCATTTCAGGTCCTGGGAGATGGTGGTGCCCAGGAATCTGAATGACTCTACTGAAGTCACAGTGCTGTTCATGATGGTGAGTGGGGGGAGAGCAGGGGGGTTTCTCCTGAAGTCCACTATCATCTCCACAGTTTTGAGCGTGTTCAGCTCCAGGTTGTTAAGACTGCACCAGACAGCCAGCTGCTCAACTTCCTGTCTGTAAGCAGACTCGTCACCGTCCTTGATGAGGCCTATGACTGTAGTGTCGTCCGCAAACTTCAGGAGCTTGACAGAGGGGTCCTTTGATGTGCAGTCATTCGTATAGAGCAGGGGTTCTCAAAGTCTACATTCAAAGGTCCAAATCTGAATTTTCATCAGTGTCAAAGGTCCGGAACAATTGGTTATTACAAAATGTGTTTTTAATAAACATACATAACACATAACAAATAAACACTCATTTAAAAAAAAAAAGGTTCCCTTTGCATTCAAAATACTTTAATAACAAGTGCAAAAGTGGCAAAACAATTAATTTAAGTGTCGGCAGTAGAAGTCAACCTATAATGTTTTTTCTCTGGCCAATGCCGATATTTAGAAATCAGGGCAGCCTATGGCCGATATATGATGCTGATTTTTTGGGCCGATTTTCTCTTTTTTTCCCTTTATATCAAAAGAGAGTTTGCGTAAATGGTTATTGCAGGGCACAAGATAGTAATAGTATTAGTAGTCTAATTCATAGTAATAATACATGGCTCAAAACTTAAGCACCTTCTCAAAACAGTTCTGAAGCATGCTTTTTTGTTTATGTTTGCTGACAGACACCAGTGTTTCCCGCAGACTAGCAAATGCAAGTTGATTCTCTGCCAGCAGGAGGCGCTGTTGGAGCGTGATATATAGCTGTTTCCCCGGTAACGACTGTAATCAAATAAGCGCTACTTTATCAGCCATTACAGGAAAGACCAAATGAAAACTGACATCAAAGATTTTCTGAAGAAAACGGACGGTTCTTTTAAAAGATACATTCATATAAAAACACCTGCGCAGCATTTTATTTTTGAAACGCGCAGTGCTCAGTTTATTCAACGAAGTATAAGCCTTTTGGAAAATCAATTTGTAGCGGTCAGTTTTGATATTGTGACAAGCCGCCACAAATAAATGTATACACTGGGCACTGCTATAAGACAAATTGCCATAATATAAGTGATAGCAAAACAAAACAAAAAAATAAAAATATTAGCGGTGAAATATCGCCCGATTACGTCAAACGTCATACGCTCACTGGATGTCATGATGACAACAAATATCATGAAGGAAAAGTTTCAATATCTCGCCTGCAATTTCGGACCTTCTCCAAAAGACACAAAAAAAATAAGAATAAATAAACAAATGATTTACAAGTTTAACGTGCGTTTATCAAAGTAGGAAATATAATTAGTGTTCTTGAAATATGAAATAGAAGCGGGTCCGGATTGAATTCCCTCCGGGTCCGGATCCGGACCGGAGTCCGGACTTTGAGAAGCACT
Source organism: Barbus barbus (assembly GCF_936440315.1). NCBI lineage: Eukaryota > Metazoa > Chordata > Actinopteri > Cypriniformes > Cyprinidae > Barbus > Barbus barbus. The sequence continues at coordinate 1,345,624 of NC_136746.1, read as the reverse complement.
GGTATAGAGGGAGAAGAGCAGTGGGGAGAGAACACAACCCTGAGGGGCGCCAGTGCTGATGGTGAGAGTCCTGGATGTGAGTTTGCCCAGCCTCACTAGCTGCTGCCTGTCTGTCAGGAAGCTGGTGATCCACTGACAGATGGAGGAGGGCACAGAGAGCTGTCTCAGTTTGTCTGAGAGAAGGTCAGGTATGATGGTATTGAAGGCCGAGCTGAAGTCCACAAATAAGATCCTTGCATAATTCCCAGGTTTGTCGAGGTGTTGCAGGATGTAATGCAGTCCCATATTGACAGCATCATCCACAGACCTGTTTGCTCTATAGGCAAACTGAAGAGGATCCAGCAAGGGTCTAGTGATGTCCTTCAGGTAGGCCAGGACCAGTCTCTCAAGTGACTTCATGACCACAGACGTGAGTGCGACAGGTCTGTAGTCATTAAGTCCAGTGATTTTGGGCTTTTTGGGGATGGGAATGATTGTGGAGCGTTTGAAGCAGCAGGGAACTTCACACAGCTCCAGAGATCTGTTGAAGATTTGTGTAAAGATGGGGGCCAATTGGTCAGCACAGACTTTTAGACAGGCAGGTGAAATACCGTCTGGTCCTGAAGCTTTCCTAGATTTCTGTTTTCTGAAGACCCGGTTCACATCCTCTACACAGACTTTAAACGCAGGTAGAATGGTGGGGGAGGGAGTAAGGGGGGTTGCAGGGGGGGAAGGTGAATGTGTGAAGTGCAGATCAGAGTGGGTGCTGGGTGTCAGTCTGGCCTTTTCAAATCTGCAGTAAAACACATTGAGATCGTCAGCCAGTTGTTGATTCTCCACAGACTGTGGGGGTGGTGTCTTGTACATGGTGATGTTCCTCAGACCAGTCCATACCGACGCCGGATCGTTGGCTGAAAGTTCTTTTTTCAACTTCTCAGAGTAGTTCTTTTTAGCCACTCTGATCTCCTTTGTTAGTCTGTTCCTGGCCTGGTTATACAAGATTTTATCCCCACTTCTGTAAGCGTCCTCTTTGGCCTGACGAAGCTGTTTGAGTTTCACAGTAAACCACGGTTTATCATTATTGAATGATAAGAATGTCCTGGAGGGGATGCATATATCCTCACAGAAACTGATATATGATGTTACAGTCTCTGTGAGTTCATCCAGATCGGTGGCAGCGGCTTCAAAAACACTCCAATCAGTGAAGTCAAAACAAGCTTTTAAATCTTGCTCTGCTTCATTATTCCATCTCTTAACAGTTCTTAATACAGGCTTAGAAGATTTGAGTTTTTGCCTATAGGTCGGTATGAGATGAACCAATCAGTGATCAGAGAGCCCCAGAGCTGCCCGTGGGACAGAGTGATATGCATCTTTAATTATTGTGTAACAATGATCCAATATATTACTGTCTCTGGTGGGACATGTAACGTGCTGTCTGTATTTTGGCAGTTCGCGGGAGAGATTTGCTTTATTAAAATCTCCAAGAATGATTAAAAAAGAGTCCGGGTACCTTTGCTCTGTTTCAGATATTTGTTCGGCCAGCTGTCGTATTGCGGCGCTCACGCACGCGTCCGGAGGCACGTACACATTCACGAGAATGAAGGAGGAAAACTCTCGGGGCGAATAGAACGGCTTACAGTTTAGGAAAGAAGGCCTCCAAATTAGGAGAACACATCTTCTTCAGAGTTGTTACAGCTGAACACCAACCTTCATTTATGTAGAAACATAGTCCACCACCTCTCGTTTTCCCCGTTAGCTCCGTGATGCGGTCTGATCTGAACAGCTGATATCGCGGGAAATGAAGCATGTTATCCGGGATGTTTTCACTCAGCCAGGTTTCAGTGAAGCACAATGCAGCAGAGTTTGAAAAGTCCTTATTTGTGTGGGTGAGGAGAAGTAGTTCATCCATTTTGTTAGGAAGGGATCGGAGATTCGCTAGATGAATGCTTGGGAGCGCAGTTCGGAAGCCGCGTTCGCGGAGTTTAACCAGCACGCCGGCGCGCTTCCCTCTTTTCCGTCTGAGCGCGCGTTTGACTAGGACCGCTGCCCCTCCGACCAAAACATCCAACAAAGCGTCTGAATAATCAAAAACCGGAAAAAAATTGTCCGTTGTGTGTTGCCTTATGTCCAGTAGTTCGTCTCTGGTAAAACTGACAGTAGGAGAATGACTAAACACAGAACAAACAAACAAAAACAACAAAAGTACGGGAGCGTTCCACACCACAGCAGCCATACTCGGCGCCATCTTGAGCAATTCTGCTCAAGATGCTCAATAATATTACCATTAAATAATGGTAATATTATTACCCAAAAATGTTACGACCCTTGATGGTCTAGGGGTATACGGGTCGCACACTTGAATTTGTAAGACATTGGCAAGTTGACTTCTCAGCACTGATTGCAACCAAAGTGATGACTACTAAATACTTTATCAGCAAGATGTGTTTATTTACATAAAGTACAAAAAGAAGTGGTATCAAATGGAATATTTACAAGTGAAAATAATTGTTTAAAGTCAGGCACTAATAGAAAGACTGGCTATGGGTGCGGCTGAAAATAAACCAAAAAAAAACAACCCAGTCTAACTAATCACAATATCCCCCCCCCCCCATATCTAGTCTGATCTAAAAATAAAAGGGGAAGAGATAAATCTGAGCACAACACCCTAACTGGCTACACTATCTAAAACGAAAGGGATACATAGGTTGGCACGCACCATCTTACCTAGTGTATCTCTAGACAGCAAGTTACCTACATGTTGATATGTATACCACGTGGCTTACTTCCCTACACCAGTCTCTCAGTCATGAATATCACCAACATGTTGACTGACAAAAACAAAGTGTAGCCAGAGCAAAGTGAGTCTCAAGACTGACTCTAATTCCTGAAACAGCTTCTTAAAAGCCAGCTGGAGAATGGGGATTGGTTGAGGACGGTGCACTGAAACAGATTATTGTCCAATAAGAAGAATGGAGTAACAGGATTGGTTGAAGTACTGAGATGTGCAGCAGCCAATCAGGAGAATGGAGTGACGGGATAGGTTGACACAATGGAACATGAGCCAACCAATCAAGAGCGGCAAGCAATGGATGGAACCACTAAGGACCTAAAAAAAAGAGCAGCAGACAAACAACCATCCAATAACCCTCTGGAATGTAACACCCCCTCCCTTAAGAACAAACATTTTTTTTTTAACATGTTTGTAAAATAAAAAAAACAAAACAAAATCAAGATAACATGAAACAATAACTCACACAAACTCATTCAAATAGCAAGTAAGAGGGGAGAAAAAGAAGAGAAAAAAAAAAACTTACATGTCAGATCGAGACAAGGTGTCAGCTACAATGTTGTCTGTTCCTTTCTTATGCTGAATCTCTAGGTTATAATTTTGTACAATCAGAGACCAGCGCATCAGCCTCTGGTTCTGATTATACATTCTTAACAGGAAAACAAGTGGGTTATGGTCAGTATAGACGACAATAGGGAGCGAACTAGAACCCACATACACTTCAAAATTTTGAAGTGCCATAAGTAATGCAAGAGCCTCCTTTTCGATAGTGGAGTAATTAAATTGGTGCTTATCAAATTTGCGAGAAAAATAACAAATCGGGTGGTCAATTCCATCTGCATCCTCCTGCAATAGGACTGCCCCAGCCCCCACAGCACTAGCATCAACCTCCAACTTAAATGGGCGATCAAAATTTGGTGTTGCGAGTACTGGAGCGCTGCACAACAGTGCTTTCACACTGTCGAATGCATGTTGGCATTCCAAAGACCACTTAAACTGTTGCGAGGGGCTCAACAAACTTGTAAGAGGACTTGCAACACTTGAGAAGTTTCTACAAAATCCACGATAGTATCCGGCCATCCCCAAGAATCGCCTCAACTGACGCCGGGTAGTAGGAACAGGAAAATCTGAGATGGCTGAGACTTTAGCAGCAACTGGACGGACTTGTCCCTGCCCAACCTGTTTTCCAAGATATGTAATAGTTGCCTTAGCAAAATCACATTTCGCAAGGTTTAACGTTAAATTTGCTTTTGATAACCGTTCAAACACAGAATTCAACTGGGACATATTCTCCGGCCAATTAGTTGAATAGATCACCAAATCGTCCAAATATGCATTACACCCAGGCACACCCGCCAGTACAGTAGCAACCAAACGTTGAAACGTTGCAGGCGCATTGCGAAGCCCAAAAGCCATAACTTGGTACTGCATAAAGTGATCTGGGGTAACAAATGCAGATATGTCAGAGGCACGAGGTGTCAAAGGCACTTGCCAATAACCTTTTAGCAAGTCCAATTTGGTTACAAACAGAGCGGCACCTAAATTGTCAATACAATCTTCCATCCGCGGTAACGGATAACTATCGAGCACTGTCACGGCATTGACCTTACGGTAATCAGTGCAAAAACGAAAGGAGCCATCAGATTTGGGAACAAGTAAGCAAGGCGAGCTCCATGGACTGCAGCTTTGTACCGCAAGACCATTTTCACAGAGATATTTTACCTCTTTTCTCATCAGCTCCCTTTTCACAGCATTTGCGCGGTAGGGATGCTGTTTAATTGGAGCAGCATTGTTCACATCAATATCATGTTGTATTACTGTAGTTTGACTCGGGGTATCGCCAAAAAGATTTGGATACATTCTAACCAATCGCTCAATATCTTCTTTTTGGGAGTTAGACAGATGACTCAATAATGTAGGCAACTCTCGTAATTTTTCTGAATTGGGCAATAAAGCACACTGTTGCGGAGCATTACGCAAGATTAAACCATCCTCGTCAGTCTCTGAACCTCCAGTCCCAAGAGCAACAAGCACAACAGGGGCAACGGCAGGTTTCACTGTCGTTTCCTCTTGTTCAGGGTGAGACTGGCGGGGGTGGTAGGCTTTTAACATGTTAATATGGCAAATCCTTGTTTTTCGACGTCTTTCAGGTGTGCGAATAACATAATCAGTGTCACTCAATTTTTTCTCAATTGTATATGGACCAGCAAATCTCGCAGACAAAGCGGACCCAACGATGGGTAACAAAACTAGTACCTGGTCTCCGGTTTTAAACTCACGAACTACTGCCTTCTTGTCATATCTGTGTTTCATAGTCTTTTGAGCTGCGGTCAACATTTGACGCGCCATGGAGCAAGCCTTACGCAACCGCTCCCGAAACCTGCTGACGTACTGCAGCACATTCGTTTTGCTCTCTGACTCTGAAGCCAGAATGTTCTCCCTCAACACCTTTAACGGGCCACGTACAGTATGTCCAAAACACGAGCTCGGCTGGACTGAAACCAAGGGACTCTTGTACTGCCTCTCGTATAGTAAACAGCATAAGAGGAACCCCTTCATCCCAATCCCTGCCCGTATCTAGGCAATATTTGCGTAACATAGACTTTAATGTCTGGTGGAAACGCTCAAGGGCTCCCTGGCTTTCAGGATGGTAAGCGCTAGAGACCCTGTGTTGAATTGCAAGACTCTTTACCACCTGATTGAACACCCTCGACATAAAATTTGTACCCTGATCACTCTGGATGACCTTAGGAAGACCGAATGTTGCAAAAAACTTCATAAGGGCTTTAATGATTGTAGGCGCAGTTATTTTACGGAGCGGGACAGCTTCAGGAAAACGAGTAGTCGCACACATAATAGTTAGGAGAAACTGATTACCGGTTTTTGACCTTGGCAATGGGCCAACACAGTCAATAATTACACGTTCAAATGGTTCATTCACAATGGGTATTGGAGTAAGGGGAGCATTCGGGATTACCTGATTTGGTTTACCACTGCACTGGCACGTCTGACAGGTCCGGCAGTATCTGGCAACATCTCGTTTCAAACCAGGCCAAAAGAAATATCTCAGAATTCTGCGATAAGTCTTGGTGATTCCTAGGTGACCGGACAGGACATGGTCATGTGCAAGTGACAGTACATGAGGTCGGTATACAGAAGGAATGACCACTTGGTACACGGTATTCCAATCAGCTCCCTGTTCACGTGTAGAACTCCACTTACGCATCAACATTGAATTCTCAACTAAATAACCCGTGGGTTGCTGTTTTAACTGTTCCTGGGAAAGTACAGCATCAAAACACCTTTTTAACGTCTCATCCTTTTCCTGTGCGACAATTATCTGCTCACGAGTCATGTTTAAATTAAGCTTCTGAAAATTATTGTGATCTATTTCAAGAACACAAGGTTCCTCCACACTCTTAGTTCTAATTAGCAAGGGTTCGTCGGCATGCATAAATGTATTCTCAAGAGTAAACTCCTCATTATCCAGCCGCTTGGCCTGAGAACGAGTCACAACACATGCAGGAAAAGTGTCAGGATAAGTGATGGACAACTCATCATCTACAGCGGACACGGGTTTATCATCAAAAACCTCTAATGATGGCATCACTTTACCCCCAGCAATATCATTCCTGAGGATAAAAGACACCCCTTTAATTGGCAAGTCCGGAAGCACAGCTACTGACACCACACAATTCACAAGCTCACACTCTAAGTGAATTTTATGTACAGGGGCTTTAACAATGCCCATCTCAATCCCCTGCATGAGAATGCTTGTACCACACGAAGTCTGTTCATTCAAAACAAGCACATCAGCGATCAACACAGAGTGGGCGGCACCCGTATCACGGAGTATCTGGATTGGTTTCTGATCTGCGGGGTTACCAGTTGTAGAGACTACCCCATTAAAAACGAATGGACGATAACTTGCATCAACGACCTGTTTCTCTAGAAATAATGGTAGGAGGCTGTTCGAGGCTGTTGACTGAATTAAACCAACACTTGTGGGTCGTGCATGTTTACTTTTAAGAGCACGACAATCTGCAATCAAGTGACCAACTTTATGACAATAGTAACATTCTCTCATCTCCTTTCCTTGCTCTGTCTTAGCCGGAGCACAGGGAGGAGAGGAATGAGCTGACGAATTCACAGATACCACTGTTTTAGGACGAGACGCTGTAAATGTTCCAGAGCGAGCTAAAGAGAACACCGGTTTATGCGTAAGCATGAACTCATCTGCATGTATAGCAGCTTGGGACACAGAATTTACTTTTTGTTCATTCAGATGTACTACAATACGCTCAGGCAAACAATTTTTGAATTCTTCCAGTAGAATAAGTTCACGTAACTCACCAAAATCCATTGTCTTAGTGGCAGTACACCATTTGTCAAATAACAAGCTCTTCTCTCGAGCAAACTCTACGTAGGTCTGTTGCATACCCTTCTTATGGTTCCTAAAACGTTGTCTATATGCTTCAGGCACCAGTTCATAACCCCTTAATATTGCCGACTTCACAGTATCATAATCTAAGCTTTCCTCAACTGAAAGTGCAGAACAGATCTCCTGGGCCTTGCCAGACAGCTTACACTGCAATAGCAATGTCCATATTTCGGATGGCCAATGGAGGGTCGACGCAATACGTTCGAATACTTGAAAGTAGGAGTCAACTTCGTCTTCACGAAAATTTGGAACAAGTGAAATGTACTTACTTATGTCAGTATGGTGCGAATTGGGCGAAGCAACTGGTGCACTCACTGGTGCAGCTGTGGATGTACCTGTACCAGGGATAGGAGAAGCCAGGCGTGCAGCTTTAGCAGCCTCTATGTCTAGCTGTCGCAGCTTGACCTGCTTATCCGCCTCTATCTCCAGTTGTCGAATCTTAAATCGCAACTCCAACTCAGCTTGGTGGGCACGTGCTTTTTCCTGAGCCTCATACTGTAATTTGGCTATACGTAACTTAAGTCTGCCATCTCCCATTGAAACAGTCGAGGCAGGTGATATGGGATCAAAGGGCGGTAACACAACCTTGGGTTCAACCTCCGTCTCCCCCTCAGCTACATCACCATTCAGCCCTGCCCATCCAGGACCGCACGGCCTTTCAGTCACACCGAGAGGATTCAATACTTCTGGAGCTACACTATACACAGCAAAAATCCCCAATTCGACCAACCGATCATAAATAACTTGCCGGATTTCTCTTTTAAGATTTTGCTTATTCACTAGAATCTGAAAATGTTCAGCAATTTGAATTAAATCATCTTTGCGATATTTATCAAATTCCCTAGGAGTTGGGTTCTGGATAAATGAGTCCAAATTCAATAACGCCATACCTGATCCAAAACCAACATACAGAACTAATTTGCCTTAAGCAATAGACAACGTCCACTACCAATGAAATCACTTTGCCAATCTTGCTGAGCACAACGATACCAATGTCCAAAAAAAAAATATCGGGACCTTTAATATCACCCCAAAAATGTTTCTCCTGAAGTCCACTATCATCTCCACAGTTTTGAGCGTGTTCAGCTCCAGGTTGTTAAGACTGCACCAGACAGCCAGCTGCTCAACTTCCTGTCTGTAAGCAGACTCGTCACCGTCCTTGATGAGGCCTATGACTGTAGTGTCGTCCGCAAACTTCAGGAGCTTGACAGAGGGGTCCTTTGATGTGCAGTCATTCGTATAGAGGGAGAAGAGCAGTGGGGAGAGAACGCAACCCTGAGGGGCGCCAGTGCTGATGGTGAGAGTCCTGGATGTGAGTTTGCCCAGCCTCACTAGCTGCTGCCTGTCTGTCAGGAAGCTGGTGATCCACTGACAGATGGAGGAGGGCACAGAGAGCTGTCTCAGTTTGTCTGAGAGAAGGTCAGGTATGATGGTATTGAAGGCCGAGCTGAAGTCCACAAATAAGATCCTTGCATAATTCCCAGGTTTGTCGAGGTGTTGCAGGATGTAATGCAGTCCCATATTGACAGCATCATCCACAGACCTGTTTGCTCTATAGGCTAACTGAAGAGGATCCAGCAAGGGTCTAGTGATGTCCTTCAGGTAGGCCAGGACCAGTCTCTCAAGTGACTTCATGACCACAGACGTGAGTGCGACAGGTCTGTAGTCATTAAGTCCAGTGATTTTGGGCTTTTTGGGGACGGGAATGATTGTGGAGCGTTTGAAGCAGCAGGGAACTTCACACAGCTCCAGAGATCTGTTGAAGATTTGTGTAAAGATGGGGGCCAATTGGTCAGCACAGACTTTTAGACAGGCAGGTGAAATACCGTCTGGTCCTGAAGCTTTCCTAGATTTCTGTTTTCTGAAGACCCGGTTCACATCCTCTACACAGACTTTAAACGCAGGTAGAATGGTGGGGGAGGGAGTAAGGGGGGTTGCAGGGGGGGAAGGTGAATGTGTGAAGTGCAGATCAGAGTGGGTGCTGGGTGTCAGTCTGGCCTTTTCAAATCTGCAGTAAAACACATTGAGATCGTCAGCCAGTTGTTGATTCTCCACAGACTGTGGGGGTGGTGTCTTGTACATGGTGATGTTCCTCAGACCAGTCCATACCGACGCCGGATCGTTGGCTGAAAGTTCTTTTTTCAACTTCTCAGAGTAGTTCTTTTTAGCCACTCTGATCTCCTTTGTTAGTCTGTTCCTGGCCTGGTTATACAAGATTTTATCCCCACTTCTGTAAGCGTCCTCTTTGGCCTGACGAAGCTGTTTGAGTTTCACAGTAAACCACGGTTTATCATTATTGAATGATAAGAATGTCCTGGAGGGGATGCATATATCCTCACAGAAACTGATATATGGTGTTACAGTCTCTGTGAGTTCATCCAGATCGGTGGCAGCGGCTTCAAAAACACTCCAATCAGTGAGGTCAAAACAAGCTTTTAAATCTTGCTCTGCTTCATTATTCCATCTCTTAACAGTTCTTAATACAGGCTTAGAAGATTTGAGTTTTTGCCTATAGGTCGGTATGAGATGAACCAAACAGTGATCAGAGAGCCCCAGAGCTGCCCGTGGGACAGAGTGATATGCATCTTTAATTATTGTGTAACAATGATCCAATATATTACTGTCTCTGGTGGGACATGTAACGTGCTGTCTGTATTTTGGCAGTTCGCGGGAGAGATTTGCTTTATTAAAATCTCCAAGAATGATTAAAAAAGAGTCCGGGTACCTTTGCTCTGTTTCAGATATTTGTTCGGCCAGCTGTTGTATAGCGGCGCTCACGCACGCGTCCGGAGGCACGTACACATTCACGAGAATGAAGGAGGAAAACTCTCGGGGCGAATAGAACGGCTTACAGTTTATGAAGAAGGCCTCCAAATTAGGAGAACACATCTTCTTCAGAGTTGTTACATCTGAACACCAACCTTCATTTATGTAGAAACATAGTCCACCACCTCTCGTTTTCCCCGTTAGCTCCGTGATGCGGTCTGATCTGAACAGCTGATATCCCGGCAAATGAAGCATGTTATCCGGGATGTTTTCACTCAGCCAGGTTTCAGTGAAGCACAATGCAGCAGAGTTTGAAAAGTCCTTATTTGTGTGGGTGAGGAGAAGTAGTTCATCCATTTTGTTAGGAAGGGATCGGAGATTCGCTAGATGAATGCTTGGGAGCGCAGTTCGGAAGCCGCGTTCGCGGAGTTTAACCAGCGCGCCGGCGCGCTTCCCTCTTTTCCGTCTGAGCGCGCGTTTGACTAGGACCGCTGCCCCTCCGACCAAAACATCCAACAAAGCGTCTGAATAATCAAAAACCGGAAAAAAATTGTCTGTTGTGTGTTGCCTTATGTCCAGTAGTTCGTCTCTGGTAAAACTGACAGTAGGAGAATGACTAAACACAGAACAAACAAACAAAAACAACAAAAGTACGGGAGCGTTCCACACCACAGCAGCCATACTCGGCGCCATCTTGAGCAATTCTGCTCAAGATGCTCAATAATATTACCATTAAATAATGGTAATATTATTACCCAATATATAATTTAATCATGACAATAAAATTCATATTGATATTGATGCCAAGGGTTTCTTAATTAAAGCAATGGAGGACCCTGCATGTCAAAAAAATATGCTAAAGGGGTACCCTGTGCATCAAAAAGTGACGCCAAAGGGTCCTGACCAAGCGTCAATATGTGATGAGTTGGGAGTGAGAATGTGATGGCTATGTCACCTCTGGATGTTGGCCATCACTTGTATTAAAGGTGCACATTTTCTGAATTATCTTATTGTTATGTTTGGCAACTTGGAAACATGGGATAGTGGGATGTAAATGTAGTATACACTTTATTTACAAACATAAAAGAAGTGCATTGCAGTACTGCAAATGAGAAACAAGTGAGCACAACAGAACGGAGCAAACCTAATATCAAGCCTGGTAATAAGAACAGACAAGGAACACAGAATGCACTGAGTTTTATACACACAAGAGTAATTAACTAAAAAGGCACGAGTGCAAACAATCAGGGAGAAGAGGAAACATGAGCAAAACACAAATACAAAATAAAAGTCCACAAAATGACATGGTTAATCCATAGAACTGTATTTTTACCGAATCATTCCACACTACAGTCCAGGAGTTGGTGGAAATGTACCTTGTTAGCTAGCTTCTGACTTCTCGTTAGCTTAGTTATGTTAGTTTGCCAATTGCCAAAATATCACTAAACAAAGTTCACAAAACAAGAGCAAAACACTTTTCCACTATTTTATGCCCTTCACTCGTTAACCTGTTAACGTTCACCAGAGCGACGTCGCACTGAACGCTCTTTGTTTGCATGTGTCATTGATTTCTAATAGAATAAATGAAACGGAACAAAGTTAATCTTGACAAACTATATATCATTCTGAGGGTCTAAGCCTCAAGCATCGACGACAGATCGCTGTTTTTCGATGGAAAGCTTATAAGGAAGGAGTGGCACAAATTTGCTACATTTGTGTAGGCAAGGCAAGGCAAGGCAAGTTTATTTATATAGCACATTTCATACACAGTGGTAATTCAAAGTGCTTTACATAAAAGAAAGTGAAATAGACATTAAAATCAATAAAAACATGGAAATAAGAATAATAAAAACAAGGAATTTTAAAATGATATAGAAAATGATTTAAAATAAATTTAAAGAAAATGATTATACATAAAATGTATTGCAGTCAGTTCGGACATACAGCACAGTGCTCATTCAAATGCACAGTTAAACAGGTGAGTTTTGAGTCTTGATTTAAATGTTGCTAATGTTTTAGCACATCTGATCTCTTCTGGAAGCTGGTTCCAGCTGCGGGCCGCATAATAGCTAAAAGCAGACTCCCCTTGTTTTGTGTGAACCCTTGGTATTTCTAACTGACTCGATCCTAATGATCTGAGTGGTCTGTTTGGTTTATATTCAGTGAGCATATCAGCAATATATTTAGGTCCTAGGCCATTGAGTGACTTATAAACGAGTAAAAGTACTTTAAAATCAATCCTAAATGTAACTGGAAGCCAGTGTAAGGACCTGAGGACTGGTGTGATATGCTCAGATTTTCTGGTTCTAGTCAGAATCCTGGCAGCAGCGTTCTGGATGAGCTGCAGTTGTCTAATGGTCTTCTTGGGAAGGCCGGTGAGGAGACCATTACAGTAATCCACCCTGCTGGTGATAAAGGCATGAACAAGTTTCTCCAAGTCTTGATTGGAGACAAAACATCTAATTCTTGCAATATTTTTGAGATGATAGTATGCTGATTTAGTTATTGCTTTGACATGACTACTGAAACTAAGGTCTGTCTCCAGAATCACCCCAAGATTTCTGACTTGATTTTTAGTTGTTTGACCCCTAGAGTCAAGGTATGCATTCACCTTGAGAACTTCATCTTTGTTTCCAAATGCAATGACTTCAGTTTTCTCCTTGTTTAACTGAAGAAAGTTCTGGCACATCCAACTGTTAATTTCATCAATGCATTGGCAGAGGGAGTCAATGGGGCTGTAGTCATTTGGAGATAAGGCTAGGTAAATCTGAGTATCATCAGCATAGCTGTGATAGGCAATTTGGTTCTTCCTCATTATCTGACTTAGTGGGAGCATATACAGGTTAAACAAGAGCGGTGCAAGAATTGAGCCTTGTGGGACTCCACATGTCATGGCCGTCCACTTAGACTTATGCTCTCCTATACTCACATAATAACCTCTCCCTTCTAAGTATGACCTGAACCATTTGAGTGCCATCCCAGAAAGCCCGACCCAGTTTTCCAGTCTCTCTAAAAGTATGTTATGATCGACAGTGTCAAACGCAGCACTAAGATCTAGTAGTACCAGCACTGATATTTTGCCAGAATCAGAATTGACGCGAATATCATTTATTATCTTAATGAGTGCTGTCTCTGTGCTGTGATGTGCTCGGAAACCAGACTGAAAATTGTCCAGGTATCCATTTGACTTTAAGTAGTTGTTCAGCTGATTAAAAACTACCTTTTCAATAATCTTACCTATGAAAGGAAGATTTGATATGGGTCTATAGTTGCTCAACATGGTGTTATCAAGATTGCGCTTTTTCAGAAGGGGCTTAACAACTGCAGTTTTGAGGGAGTTTGGAAAAGTCCCAGAAAGAAGTGAGGCATTCACCACTTCTAAGAGATCAGCCTCTAAACAGTTAAGCACATTTTTGAAAAAGGATGTGGGAAGTGTGTCAAGATAGCAGGTTGAAGATTTAAGGTGCTGTACTATTTCTTCCAAAATTTTGTTATCAATTTCTTTAAAAACACACATAGTCACTTCTTTTTGAAATTGCGGTCGAATCTGTGTGTAAGCAGTACACATCCAAACACGCAGAGTAAAAAAGCAGTACGTACCTTTATCATTGTAATAACGAGCCACAAACGCGTCCACTGCTGAAATCCCAGTTTAGTTAGAGAGGTAAGGGTCCACAGAACAACATCCCAGCGAGCACTTTTAGTCCAGCGAAACAATAACGTTGTAATAAGGATGAATATTCCTTTGTTTACGTTTAATTTCTTCAGAGAGTTATTGTTCGCATCCGTTATGGAATAAATTACGCTCAAAAACAGCGTCTTGGTGGTAAAAAAACAAAACGATGTTGCAGCATACGGTTTTACAAACATAATGAGATCGTCTACGGAAAAAAAAGTCTCAGAAAAGCGGAATATAACAGCGTAACCGGCTCTGAATACCAATCAAATCTGTCCAGAAATGGGAAGGGACGTCACGGGCGAGGTGACGTAATGACCAGCTGGTATAAAAGCACGTGCGGGGAAACCGGCATCAGCTTTCTGTCATTCAGCTAAGCGCTCTGTGTCTTGTGAGTCATATTTACCGTTGTCTGTCTGTGAATGATGTCCAAACGTGGTTGCAAAACCAAGTATGGGAGAGAGAGTGAGGCGCAATACAGGCTGTGTGTTCCTCCGTGCAAACGCTATTTGTGTGCGGAGGACACACACAGCCTGTGTGTGCTTTGCTTGGGAGCGAGGCACGCGGCGGCAGCCCTCGAGGGGGCTGACTGTCTGCACTGCGAGGGTTTTCCTCTACGTGTGCTTCGCTTCCGAAAGGCTCTTTTCTCTGGAGAAGGGTCTTTCATTAGCGCTCCCCGCGGCGCTGGCCCCGCTTCCGCTGAGGCGGAGCGTAGGCGGCGTTCGTGGGGTTCGCAACGGGATCTGGCAGAGGGATCGGAGACGAGCGAGTCTCTTTCTCCGTCCTCACCTGCCGGATTCCGCGACCGCTCGCCGAGTTCGGAAGGACGCCTGGCGGTTTCTTCCCCTCGGGCAGCGGCCGCGGCGCTTCTCTTGTCTTCCTCTGAGGAGGTTGACATGGGAGGCGCCGAACGTGTCGCACCCCCTCTTTCACCCCAGTATGAGGAGCTTGTGGAGGTGATCACTCGTGCTGTAGCCAAGCTCTGTATTGACTGGCTGGCCGAGCGTTTGGTTGAACCGCAGAGAGGCAAACTAGAGGAGCGTTTCCTGCGGTTCCAGATCTCACCTCCACACCGGAGCCTGCCGTTTTTCCCCGACCTCCACACTGAGGTGTCGAGGTCGTGGGGAAAACCCTTATCGGCCCGCCTCTTCGCCCCCTCACCTGGTTATTGCGGCAGTGTGATGGGGACGAGGGAGCGTGGTTACGGGGCCATGCCGCGTGTGGAGCAGACGCTTGCGAGCTATCTGTGTCCTGACCCTGAAGGCTCCGACCTTGCCCACCAAGCTGCTGCGTATATCATCGGCGCTGGTGGGCAAGGGGTACGTGGCAGCAGGTCTGGCTGGTTCTTGCCTGCACACCATGGCGGTGTTGCAGGCATACCAGGCGGACCTGCTCAAAGATCTGGACGAGGGCGAGGGAATTTCTGCGGAGGACGTTCGCAAACTCCGCAGAACCGCTGATTTGTCTCTCCGCGCCACCAAGGAGACCGCCCGTGCCATTGGGCGGTCTATGGCAGCCTTGGTGGCGGCGGAGAGGCACTTGTGGTTGACCCTGTCCAACATTAAAGAACGTGACAGGGTCTTCCTCTTGGACGCCCCGCTGTCGCCTGCTGGCCTATTTGGTGATGCTGTTGACTCGGTTGTCAGCAGACACCAGGAGGCAGGCGGCGGCGTTCCAGCGGTTTCTCCCTCGCCGCGCTCCGGTTCTCAGGGCTGCTGGGCGAGAGCAGCCCCTGCCGCGTGCTGGCTCCTCACATAGGGAGGCGCAGAAGGAGAGCGTGGCCACCCGTGCGCCTCCTCATAAGCGGGGTAGAAAGAAGGGTGTGCGGCCGGGGACCTCTCAGCCTAAGCAGGATCTGAGGACCATGCTTCAGGCGAGGAGGTCTTCGGCCAAGAGGCCCTTATGGTGGTGTGCCAGGGCCTATGAGGGTAGCCCCCGCTGGGGTAGAGCAACGGTCGCTGCAATACACAGCGATCGCCGCCCTCCAGCGCCCTCAGGAGATCGTTCTGCCAACCCTGCCACCTACGGTGCTTCAGGGCGCAGCGGTCTCCAGCGAGCGCGTGTCTCAGTTTCTTCCGCCCGGGACCGTAGCGGAGCTGAGGTGCACGCCACCCCTTCAGGGGTCTCTGGAGCCGCTAGTTCGGTTGTTCCCTGCCGGTTCGCCGCTTCAGGGCACCGAACTAGCCGCTCTGATTACACCAGAGGCCAGTCTCGAGAGACTGGTTCCCTTAGTAGACTATTTCGCAGCGTGGAAACTTCTGCCAAATATGTCTCGATGGGTCCTGCGCACTGTAGAAGGAGGCTACAGGATCCAGTTTGGTTCTCGTCCACCTCAATTTCACGGGGTGATTTCCACGTCAGTGGGCCCCGAGCAGGCTCTGGTAATGGAACAGGAGGTACATACTCTCTTAAGGAAGGAGGCCATCGAGGTGGTTTCTCCTCTCTCTCGAGAGAGAGTCCGGGTTCTACAGCCGGTACTTCATAGTTCCAAGGAAGGATGGAGGGTTGCGTCCTATTTTAGATCTGAGGCATCTGAACCGCTCAGTCAGCAGACTGAAGTTCAAGATGCTCACGCTCAGGCAGGTCGCGTCTCAAATCAAGTCCGAGGACTGGTTTGTCGCGATCGATCTGAAGGACGCATTCTTCCCTCTCACAGGAGGTTCCTGAGGTTTGCTTTTGGGGGCGAAGCTTACCAGTATCGGGTACTTCCTTTCGGCCTAGCACTCTCACCCCGCACTTTCACGAAGTGTGTGGACGCCGCGTTAGCTCCGTTGAGACTTCGGGGCGTCTGCATACTCAATTACATCGACGATTGGTTGATTCTCGCTCGGTCAGAGCGGAGGGCGGTTCAGCATCGAGGTGCTGTTCTCGCCCACATGAAAGTGTTGGGGTTAAGACTAAACGCCAAGAAAAGTGTTCTTTCTCCAGTACAGAGAACCACTTATCTGAGGGTGGTGTGGGATTCGACCACGATGCAGGCACGTATGTCCCCTGCTCGGATCGAGTCGATCCTCACAGAAGTCGAGAGAGTGAGAGAAGGCCAGTCACTCACTGTAAAGCAGCTTCAGAGACTGCTGGGTCTGATGGCGGCTGCGTCCAACGTTTTACCTATTGGCCTGCTGTACATGAGGCCCCTACAGTGGTGGCTCAAGGCCAAGGGGTTCTCCCCGAGGGGAAACCCGCTTCGCATGATCAAGTTCACGCGGCAGTGCCTTGGACATGTGGAGACAACCTTGGTTCTTGTCCCAGGGCCTGGTGTTGGGAGCTCCTTGTCGCCGCGTAACGCTAGCGACGGACGCATCCCTCACCGGTTGGGGAGCGGCCATGAGTGGCCACCCTGCCCACGGTCGGTGGAGAGGTCGTCATCTCGCCTGGCACATCAACAGGCTCGAGATGTTGGCCGTGTTTCAGGCTTTGAAACACTTTCTCCTAGACCTGAGAGGTCACCATGTGTTAGTTCGCACCGACAACACATCAGTGGTCTCCTACATCAACCACCAAGTAGGTCTGCGGTCGCGCCCCCTGTACAGGTTGGCACACCAGATCCTTGTGTGGGCCCAGGGCAAACTCCTCTCATTGAGAGCTGTTTACATCCCTGGGCATCTCAATGTCGGAGCAGACACCCTGTTGAGGCAGGGGCTGTAATCCGGGGAAGGGATGCTTCACACCGAGGTGGTGGAGCAGATCTGGAGAGTATTTGGCCAGGCTCAGGTGGACCTCTTCGCTACTGACAGCGCAATGTCCCCTCTGGTACTCTCTACGTCGTCCAGCTCCCCTGGGGCTGGATGCCATGGTACAGACGTGGCCGAGGCTGCGTCTGTACGCCTTTCCCCCGATCGCTCTGCTCCCTGGAGTTCTGGAGCGAGTGCGCCGGGACGGACACCGGCTGCTATTGGTAGCCCCGTTCTGGCCGGGCCGAGTATGGTTCTCGGACCTGATTTTCCTCCTCGACGGCTCCCCTTGGGAGATTTCAGTCAGGAGGGATCTCCTCTCACAGGCAGGAGGCACCCTTGTGCACCCCTGCCCGGAGTTGTGGAAGCTGTGGGTGTGGCCCCTGAGGGGGCACAGCTGATAGCTTCCGGTCTCTCAACCGAGGTTGTGGAGACCATTCTCCAGTCCAGAGCTCCCTCTACGAGGAAACTGTACGCCCTGAAGTGGAGACTCTTCACTTCATAGTGCGGAGATCGCCAGCTCGACCCAGTTAACTGCCCAGTAGGTACAGTGCTGGAGTTCCTGCAGGCTCGACTCTCCGCAGGGTTAGCCCACTCCACCTTGAAGGTCTATGTGGCGGCAATTTCTGCTTACCACACCCCTCTGGGTGGATCGACAGTAGGCGCACAACCCCTAGTTACACGTTTCCTCCGTGGTGCACTGAGGCTAAGGCCTCCGGTACGGTCCCGGGTCCCACCTTTGGACTTGGCTGTCACACCACAGCCTGTCGTACTGCAGGCCCTTAGTCCTCCTCCCTTTCGGGAGCCTGACCAGCTGAAGCTAAACCGTATGTGTCCAGTGCGAGCACTGAACGCGTACGTCCACAGAGCTGCCATGTGGAGAAGGACGGACCAGTTGCTAGTGTGCTACGGTCCTCCTAAGAGGGGTCTGCCTGCTTCCAAGCAGACCCTCAGTCGGTGGATTGTGGATGCCATTCACATGGCTTATGAGTCCTCTGACCTCCCCTCGCCGATGGGAGTCAGGGCTCATTCCACTAGTAGTGTGGTGGCCTCCAAGGCCTTTCTCGCAGGTGTCCCTTCCAGGACATCTGCGATGCTGCGGGTTGGTCCACGCCTCTGACCTTCGTCAGCTTCTATGGCCTAGACATGCGAGCCACTCCAGGTTCTTCCGTTCTCTTGCCCTAGCTGTGCGCCTTTTTTGGACACACAGGGCAGGGGTGCGGAAGTCTGGAGCCGTTGGTATCTCGTTCCCCAAAGCGTCGTCGACGCAGCTCGAGTTCCTGAAGAGGAACGTCTTAGGTTACTTGTGTAACCCTAGTTCCTCGAAGGAACGAGACGCTGCGTCACGGAGCCACACTTCCGGCATCCCTGCCAGCGCTTGCTTCATTCTAGAAGCTGATGCCGGTTTCCCCGCACGTGCTTTTATACCAGCTGGTCATTACGTCACCTCGCCCGTGACGTCCCTTCCCATTTCTGGACAGATTTGATTGGTATTCAGAGCCGGTTACGCTGCTGGCGTTCCCCAAAGCGTCGTCGACGCAGCGTCTCGTTCCCTCGA
Source organism: Barbus barbus (assembly GCF_936440315.1). Classification (NCBI taxonomy): domain Eukaryota; kingdom Metazoa; phylum Chordata; class Actinopteri; order Cypriniformes; family Cyprinidae; genus Barbus; species Barbus barbus. The sequence continues at coordinate 1,326,745 of NC_136746.1, read as the reverse complement.
GGAACTAGGGTTACACAAGTAACCTAAGACGTTTTTATGTATGTATGTATTTGTCTATTAACTTTTGATGTAGCTGACATTTACAATTGTGCAGTGTTTTTGTGTTCTCTGTTGTTTTTCTTGTTTCTTGTGCTCTCTCTTTCATTACTTAAATCAGATTTTTTTGGATACCAGATGCCAATCCTGAACATCAAGTGCTGAGCTGCTCGGACTGCTTAATTGTATTGCATACTGGTGTTGTTGTTACTGTTTGAGACAGTAGTTAAGAGCTATTTTTAATTTTCTTCCCCAACCCTCAGATATAAATTAAAATGAACAGCATTTATGCTGTACGACACAGAACAGCCTGATCCACATCCCAGCCAAACTCAGCACACCTCATCACCCGAATACTAATCACCCACACCTGTCGCTCATCTGTTCACTCATCACGCTGACTTCATAAGCACTCACAGCACCTCACTCCAGTGTCCGGTCTCGTTTACACGCATTGGACTCCATCTATACGCAAGATGTATATTACTTCAAGTGTGATTTTCCTGTACTTACATCCTGTGTTCTCTCCAGCGTGTTCTCCTTGTTTCTCTTCATTCCATCCATCCACGATCTCTCGGTCCTGTAAGACAAGCCTGCCATCATATTCCTCATCTAGATACCCATAGTACCATTGCTCTAAATACTCACCTGATCTCCTGCTCATTCTGCTGTGCTGTTAAATAAATCTTTAACCGTCATCTCTGTGTCCTGGGTATACTTCCGTAACACTGTAATTGAACAATATTACTTTTGTACAATACTTGAGCTATGCTTGAAAGAAGTGTACAATTATTTACAAAATAATCTTTTTTTACACTTGCACCATAAGATAATTTTTCATGTGGATTATATGACGTGTAATAATATCTTTCAGTACTTGTGTTGTGCTCAAAACTAATGAAGCAGCATATATTTGCTCAGGAGCTTCAGATTTTTGACCCTGAGACGTGTATAAATATTATAGTAGACCGCTCCATTCAGGAGGCAGTTTCATCTGTAGGCCTTTATGGTTTGTTTAACTTGGTAACTTATGTAAGTAGTGCTCAAATATGAGGAAAAATTATGACTATCCCAAAGGACGCCTTGTATAAATATAAAGCCATTATGTTGATAAGATATTTAGCCAAAAATTATATAAGAAATTATTTCCATGATGAAAGAGAAAATGTAAAATCAATAGTGTTTTAAAAAATGAATAATGTGTTGGTGCAGTACATATTCTCTGAGTTGATCTTCTTTTATTATGTTATTAAAACATATGTTATTTAAAAATGTTATTAAAAACGTGTGTATTATAATCAGAAGTTTTTGGGTCTGGTGCTCCTGAGAGCACCTGGAGATTTGGTTTGGTGTTCATAATGCTCACAGTATGACCCATTATATATTAATATAAAAAAATCAAATATTAAAGTTATAATAGTAAAAAAATATATATTAATACAACATTAATCATAGTAATAATTATATTATTTCACTTTTTTATTTAGTTTATTTGGCCTGGTTTATTGGTTTATTAGTTTATTAGCCCGGTTCATTCAGTAATTCAGGGCTAGGACTTGCATGTATCGTCACTGCATTTCTAAGCCTAGTATCCTGGTTCTTGATATTCTGTCTGTTACTCTGGTTTTCTCTGCCTCAGCCCCAAGCTCTGTCATTGTTTGGACTGTTTATTGTGTTTGACCTCTTGCCTGTTTTTGGCTTTGATTGTGGATTACCCCTTCAATAAATACTGTGTTTGGATCCTTAACCGTCGTGTCCCTGTGCAGTTTGAGACAACAATTTTAATATTTACATTTTCATTTATTTTTTTTTGTACTGTAGTTTTATATTAATTTACTACATTTCCAAACCTAATATCAGCAAGCTTTTATTTTGGTGGGTTGCTGGCAAGTAAGTACAGGTGCTGGTCATAAAATTAGAATATCATGAAAAAGTTGATTTTGGTGTTGTGAAGAGGAAGATGCAATACGCCAGACCCAAGAATTCAAAACTGAATTTCTACTCAAGGTGCGCAGAGCCTCATTTTCCACTGTGGTGATGTCTTACTTTTAAAGTCAGAAGTCTAAAGTGATTCTACATCCCTTTATAAAAAAAATAAATAAAAAATAAATAATATATATACAATGCTTTTATACAATGCCCCACGTCCGCTGAAGCAAAACATAGTGGGCTTAATACACTCTGACTGCTGGAATGCATTAGCAGTTGCATAACATTACAGGTAGTTTAAGGCAAGTAAAGCTGTTGAGAGCACTTTGATCATATTTAAATGGGCCTGATCTGCTGTTGGCCCTAACCAGGAAACGAAAGACATGCATTTACATACTGACACATGTGAGATTCAAAGGTATGAAATGTGATATATATATAAATATATGTGATACTATGGCTTAAACTTTGCATTGGGTAAGGATTCAAAGAGCAATTTAGTCATTCCCTCATTTACACATCTAGATCTTGTTTGTTTCATACTGTATATGTATAATATATATATATATATATATATATATATATATATATATATATATATATATATAAAATATGCCTAGTTCTGTAGTGGGGCAATGGTGACATCTAGGGGATGTGACAATTCAGTGCTCCTGTAATTGTCTATATCCAAATCATCTGGTATGAGATACATCTTTCATCTCATATTACATTTGTCATCTCATCAGTGTTATTACATTTTAGACATGGTTGTTAAGTAAAGTTCAAATGTTTTTTCGAAGTAAATGCACTCATCTTCTCCTTATTTGTAGACATTCTTCAGGGTCACAACAAGTAAAATCACACGCTTTAAGAAGAATATGTAATTTATCATATAATTCATTTGACGAAGGTGTCCAATAAACACTAATAATATTCTAAAACATTTATGGTGAGAGGAAATCATCTAATACAATACATTCAATGACAAAATTGTACGCTAAACTGTATTGTCTTACACCTAATACTGTCTTTAATTTAAAACATAATACCACTACCCGCCAATCTATCTCTCTTTAATCTTGTCATTTTGTACTCTGTTTGTACCTGCTTGGACTACTGCTCACGTTATCGGATTACCCCTCTTGTCAAGCCCTCTGGATATTGTTCGCCAATCAAAGACCCACGCTTGCCTTAATATTACTCTTGTGTCTTGCCTGTGCCATACCCGTTTGCTGTTGTTTGACCCTGCCAGTGATTTGACTATGTTTATTAATAAAAGCTTGCACTTGGATCCGCTCGCCTCACGTCTCGGTGGCTACGTTACATATAAATATATATATACAGGTCCTTTTCAAAAAATTAGCATATTGTGATAAAGTTCATTATTTTCTGTAATGTACTGATAAACATTAGACTTTCATATATTTTAGATTCATTACAACACAACTGAAGTAGTTCAAGCCTTTTATTGTTTTAATATTGATGATTTTGGCATACAGCTCATGAAAACCCAAAATTCCTATCTCAAAAAATTAGCATATTTCATCCGACCAATAAAAGAAAAGTGTTTTTAATACAAAAAAAGGCCAACCTTCAAATAATTATGTTCAGTTATGCACTCAATACTTGGTCGGGAATCCTTTTGCAGAAATGACTGCTTCAATGCGGCGTGGCATGGAGGCAATCAGCCTGTGGCACTGCTGCGGTGTTATGGAGGCCCAGGATGCTTCGATAGCGGCCTTAAGCTCATCCAGAGTGTTGGGTCTTGCGTCTCTCAACTTTCACTTCACAATATCCCACAGATTCTCTATGGGGTTCAGGTCAGGAGAGTTGGCAGGCCAATTGAGCACAGTAATACCATGGTCAGTAAACCATTTACCAGTGATTTTGGCACTGTGAGCAGGTGCCAGGTCGTGCTGAAAAATGAAATCTTCATCTCCATAAAGCTTTTCAGCAGATGGAAGCATGAAGTGCTCCAAAATCTCCTGATAGCTAGCTGCATTGACCCTGCCCTTGATAAACACAGTGGACCAACACCAGCATCACTGACTGTGGGTACTTGACACTGGACTTCAGGCATTTTGGCATTTCCCTCTCCCCAGTCTTCCTCCAGATTTCCGAATGACATGCAAAATTTGCTTTCATCCGAAAAAAGTACTTTGGACCACTGAGCAACAGTCCAGTGCTGCTTCTCTGTAGCCCAGGTCAGGCGCTTCTGCCGCTGTTTCTGGTTCAAAAGTGGCTTGACCTGGGGAATGCGGCACCTGTAGCCCATTTCCTGCACACGCCTGTACACGGTGGCTCTGGATGTTTCTACTCCAGACTCAGTCCACTGCTTCCGCAGGTCCCCCAAGGTCTGGAATCGGTCCTTCTCCACAATCTTCCTCAGGGTCCGGTCACCTCTTCTCGTTGTGCTGCGTTTTCTGCCACACTTTTTCCTTCCCACAGACTTCCCACTGAGGTGCCTTGATACAGCACCCTGGGAACAGCCTATTCGTTCAGAAATTTCTTTCTGTGTCTTACCCTCTTGCTTGAGGGTGTCAATGATGGCCTTCTGGACAGCAGTCAGGTCGGCAGTCTTACCCATGATTGCAGTTTTGAGTAATGAACCAGGCTGGGAGTTTTTAAAAGCCTCAGGAATCTTTTGCAGGTGTTTAGAGTTAATTAGTTGATTCAGATGATTAGGTTAATAGCTCGTTTAGAGAACCTTTTCATGATATGCTAATTTTTTGAGATAGGAATTTTAGGTTTTCATGAGCTGTATGCCAAAATCATCAATATTAAAACAATAAAAGGCTTGAACTACTTCAGTTGTGTTGTAATGAATCTAAAATATATGAAAGTCTAATGTTTATCAGTACATTACAGAAAATAATGAACTTTATCACAATATGCTAATTTTTTGAAAAGGACCTGTATATATATATATATATATATATATATATATATATATATAGTGCCCTCCAAAAGTATTGGAACAGTGAAGACAAAATTGCTCTGTTGGGTGTGGAGTCAAGACATTTACAAATATGATTAAAAGTTTAATATGAGACAAAACTAACATCCCGTGGTAACTAGGAATTACAGAAGCTTCAGTCTGGATCCAACCCTTAAATGATCTGAGATGACCGAACACCTGAGAAAAGATAATGCCAACCCCTCAGAGGACCTCAGAGGATGCCAACACTCAGACAACGTACAGAATTACCAAATTTTGCCATAAGTTAAATATATTAAGGTTCTGCAATATGTAAATATATTGTGGAAACTTAATTTCCTGTAGAGCTGCTTTTCAACGATTTGTATCGTAAAAAGCGCTATACAAATAAACTTGAACTTGAAACTTGAACTTGAATTTGATCGGTTGAGTAAACAACAGTAGTTGATGACAGACAAATCATAAAAGCTGTGAAAATGAACCCTAAAAGACGTGTCTGTAAAATCACCAACAACTTCCAGAAAGCTGGGGTGATGCTCTGACAATCTACTGTCTGTCACGGAACGGCGAAGAGGCGCCGCGAAAAGACGGAGTCAGGGTCCAAGTGCAGGGAAGGTGCTCTTTAATTGAAACAAAAAGCCCAACACGGCACAAAAACAAAACAGAAACGGACTGGGATACAAAACGGCAACACAGTGCATGTATCCCATATCCGAGCAAACACTAGAATTACACTCACATGAAATAACAATTAACAAACCCAGGCAGAGTGGTGGGAGAGGGCAGACTATATAGTCTGTGGCAAATGGAGAACAGCTGGGAGTGTGAAGTGTACAGGTGTGTGTGGTTAAGCAGGTGTATGTGATGTGGCAGGTGTATGTGATTACGGAGATGAGTCCGGGAGGAAGGGAGATGGTGACCTCTGGTGGAAACGGGAAGAACTGCCGAGCCCGGACTCATGACATGACCCCTCCCTTAGGGAACGGCTTCCAGACGTTCCACCAAAACCCCCAAAAGTCCGGAGGGAGGTGGAACCGGGGGAGGGATGGTGGGCCAGGCCCGTGTAGCGGAGGGGGACCTGAGGCAGCGCCGGCGGGATGGAGACCCAGGGCAGAACCAGAGGCCACCACAGCGGTATGTGTGGAGCAGCCACCCTGGAGCGGGCAATGGTGGGCTCCACCGCTTCGGGGGGCACATCAGCGGACACCGCCGCCTCGAGGGAACTGTGAGCGGACGCAGCCGCTTTGGGAGGCTTGTAAGCGGGCACCGCCGCTCCGCTGCCCCGGAGGGAACGTGAGTTGGCACCGCTGTCTCGGGAGCTTCATGAGCGAACACCGCTATCTCGGGAGGAACGTGGGCGGGCACCGCTGTCTTAGGGGCTTCGTGAGCAAACACCGCTCTCTCGGGAGGAATGTGAGTGGTCACCATCGCCTCGGGAGCTTCGTGAGCGGGCACCGCTGTCTCGGGAGGAATGTGAGCGGTCACCATCGCCTCGGGAGCTTCGTGAGCGAACACCGCTCTCTCAGGAGGAACGTGGGCGGGCACCGCTGTCTTGGGGGCTTCGTGAGCAAACACCGCTCTCTCGGGAGGAACGTGGGCGGGCACCGCTGTCCTGGGAGCTTCGTGAGCGAACACCACTCTCTCGGCAGGAACGTGGGCGGTCACCATCGCCTCGGGAGCTTCGTGAGCGAACACCGCTCTCTCGGGAGGAACGTGGGCGGTGACCATCGCCTCGGGAGCTTCGTGAGCAAAAACCGCTCTCTCGGGAGCTTCGTGAGCGAACACCGCTCTCTCTGGAGGAACGTGGGCGGGCACCGCTGTCTTGTGAGCTTCGTGAGCGAACACCGCACTCTCGGGAGCTTTGTGAGCAGGCACCGCTGTCTCGGGAGGAACGTGAGCTGTCAATGCCGCTCGCAACGACATCAGCGGGGGTTCCCACATGCTGCGCATCAGCCCAGGATGGTCCGGAAGGAGGCACGAGGCACTGGGCGCGGCCGCCGACGCCTCCGCCGCCCCCCGGATCGCCGCGTCGGGAGAACTGTGAATGGGCTCCGCAGCTAACTCCACCCTGAAGGCTGAGCCGCTCACCTGCAGAGCCAGGTCAATGTAGTCCTCCAGCTACTATCACTCTCAGGTGGAGCTACAGCTACAGGTGGAGAGGAGAGAGTGATAGAGCCAATCAAGTGGATGGGGATTATTAGGAGGCCATGATAGACAAGGGCCAGTAGAGGGAATTTGGCCAGGACACCGGGCTTACACCCCTACTCTTTACGAAAAGTGCCATGGGATTTTTAATGACCACAGAGAGACAGGACCTCGGTTTAACGTCTCATCCGAAAGACAGTGCTTTTTGACAGTATAGTGTCCCCGTCACTATACCGGGGTGTTAGGACCCACACAGACCACAGGGTGAGCACCCCCTGCTGGCCTCACTAACACCTCTTCCAACAGCAACCTAGTTTTCACCGGAGGTCTCCTATCCAGGTACTGACCAGGCTCAACCCTGCTTAGCTTCAGTGGGCAACCGGTCTTGGGCTGCAGGTTGATATGGCTGAGACCTTGTGTAACTTCAAATGGTAAATCATTGCATAACTTATGCCTATATGAATATCACTACTCCTATTTTAGGCATGTTTTTCTCAAGCCCAGTCACTTATCATTTTATTATGGTATGAGGATCTGGCTACATTGCATGTCTTTCATTTTAGTTTTGTGTTTTGCATATTATCCTTTATTAATATGTGTATTTTCCTGGATACCTGTGCAACGGTTTTTGTGTGATTTTTATTTGTTCTCAGAAAACCAGAATGTAAAAAAAATAAAACATGTATAAACCCTCAATTCGACAAACCCTCAAAAAGCAGGAAAGTTTCTGCAATAGGTTGAAGAGTGCTATATTAATAAAGTAATTTGACAGAATACAGTATATGCAAGTAATCTGCAGATTCACCTAAGGCAAAGGGAAAACAGCACTGTTTGAAATGACCCATCTTTTATTTCAATGTCAAGGTGTTTATAAAAAAAAGACATAGAAAGAGTTCAAATTCCGTGTTCTCTGCATTGAACAACTTTCTATTTTTTTAACCAGTCAGCATGTTTACTGAACAATGTTATTTATCCGACAAAATATTGAACTCCCCAGAGAGTCTATTATCACGTATTTGCCATTAGTAGTGATGTCTCATTACATGTGTTTGATGCCTATAAAAGTGTTAGATAAACAGACTTGTGCTGATGCAATTAGTGCTGTTGTAGAGATGGTAGTCTAGACCTATTCCCATAGGACTGGGTTACTCATCATTAAAACACTTACACTAAAGCACATAGAACTGTACTGAATTTTTCTGAACAAAAGTGTCACTTTAATAATATATCATGATGACTGCTGTTTGATAAATACATTATACATGTTCTACAACAAGTACTCTCCAATGAATGTTTAAGCAAAACTTTTCCAAATGCCTAACATTTAGTGTTGTAACACAAACTGTAGTAATTATTACATTATTTTTGAAATACTGTAAATTATTCATTTCAAAATACTGACCTACAGTATATACAGTATATACAGTGGGGAAGTCGTGGCCTAATGGTTAGAGAATTGGACTCGTAATCGAAAGGTTGCGAGTTCGAGCCCCCGGCCGGCAGGGATTGTAGGTGGGGGGAGGAAATGTCCAGCGCTCTCTCCACCCTCAATACCACGACTGAGGTGCCCTTGAGCAAGGCACCGAACCCCCAATTGCTCCCCGGGCGCTGCAGCATGGCTGCCCACTGCTCCGGGTGTGTGTTCACGGTGTGTGTGTGTGTGTGTGTGCATTTGTTCACTACTCACTGCTGTGTGTGTGCACTTGGATGGGTTAAACGCAGAGCACCAATTTCGAGTATGGGTCACCATACTTGACAATACGTCACGACTTTACTTTACTTTACTTTACTTTACTTTAAGATTCGATATTTATATGATTAATTGATATTAATCAAAATGTACAACTTATACCTTGTTAACGATACCTTATTAACGACTTGTCCAGCAAGCATTAAAATCAGCACGTTATTTCTTAACAATTTTGTTTATCTTATTCGTGGCCAACGATAAAACAAAACAAATAGTTAGTTATCAAATTCATGAGCGTAGGTAAACGCGATCTTTGGCAAATAATTTCAGACTTGCAAGATCACATAGCACAGACATGAGATTTCTTAATAGAATCAAAGTTTATTTCACTACTCTAACACAATACTAAGCTAAATGACACAAACAGAAAACGTAAACAAACACACACACATTCGTTGCAATGAATTGTTTTGATCTGAAGAGAGTTTTAGGTTCTAATGCTCGTTTTCAACTTGAGGGAAATCACACACACATGGAACTCTTCTGTCTTTACTCTTAGCGATGAATACAACCAGTTTCCAGCAGATGTAGGAAATATTGTCTTTCTTTGCTTTCACTCGAGTTGAGTTCCTTCCCGGTTAAGGAAAGATCGTGCACGGATTGGCGGCTTGGTCGGTTGTTGTCACGAGAATACTCTTCAGTGGTTGGTTGGCTTCGTTCTGACTTGATGACGCTCCCAGGAGGTTGGTTTCAGTTTCTGAGGCTTTAGATGTTAGTTTCTTTGGAAGTTTGAGTCTTGATCTCTGTTCACTGCTCGATCATGATGTTAAATGACTGAGAGCGCCGAGCGAGCTGAGCTTAAGCTTGAGCTTAAAACTTTTCTTTTCAACAACCAACCAACTGAGACATACAGTTGGGTATCTGTCTTTAACGGGCCGATTTGGGATCCACCCACGGGCGGCTGACCCAATCGGATTCTTCCTGCCCCACCCTGCACAGCTTCTTTCTGTGCATACGTTATCTTGTTTAGTTATTTAATCACATGCAGAAATTATTGACAGCGGATTCCTATTCGTATTGTAATCATACATTGATGAGAACAGACAATTTTTATCCACACCAGATTATTGCAGTGCTTTCATTACAAATCAAACATTAGGTATTTGGCATCCACACAAAATACATATCGTAATTTTATGTACTACATGGGTTAATGCCTCGATTAAACGACCCTAAATTCTAAATAAATCACATCACGGATGTGAAACTGAACAACTATTGATCAGGAAAATCATACATCACAGGATTACAACAATACCATAAGTTCCCATAACACAGCAAGCTTATAAATGACATGAAAACAACCTTAATATATGTTGTAAATATATTGTATATATTGTTTTCGAGGATATTGCTTCAATAGCAGAAAGTAGTATAATTTGTCCCTTTTAAAATACTTGAGCGAAAACATTGCGTCTCTTTGTCTGTCAGAGAGCAAAAAAGGTGCTTTCCTCTCTTGGGGAGAAGCGCGAGGTCGCGGGAAGGTCACTTTTTCGTGGAAATCTGGTGTTTTGCTTAGTTCGGACGTCGGCTGTAAAACCGCCTTCATTGCGGTTAACATCATTGAATTACTGCGTTAATGGTCAGGGAATCAGGGAGGGTTTGTGCTGGAGTTTCTCAAACTGACAAGGTCTTTGGTTGACTTTATTTATAGTAAACCGCTTGACGGTGCTGTCCTTTAAAGATATCCAGATGTTCTTCTGAGATAAGAAGGTTCAGGGCAGGAGATCGACCAGCCAGTCATATGCTGGGAGTGGGCTTTGATTCCTGTTCAGGAATGTGTCGTCTTGAAATTAGCGTGTGTGTTCTTGTTCCGACCAGTTCTACACCCTTTAACTTTTATTTATTGCCAAAAGTAAAAAGAAAAGATTTCCAATATTTTCACTGACCAGGGGTGTATTCCAGACAGCACGGTTAACTTACCTTCAGCTAACCCCTGAACTTCGGGTTGATTAACCCAAAACCTTGCTTACTCGAGGTATGTGGTTCCAAAAACGCGTCCGGGAGTAAGTTCATTCAACACAGAGTATGTTCCTGGTTAAGACTCAAGACATTCTCAACAGAGCGACGAATCGACGAGTCACTAGGGAAACGGACGCTAAGAAAAAGCGCACCATGCTGTTTCTTTCTTCTTCTTTTATTCAATGGTCGTTTATATGCTTAGTGCATATCGCCACCTAATTGATGGTTGTGTAATCACTTTTTGTGCCCGTTTAATCTTTAATCCTTGAGAATATGACTTATATTTTTAGTTTGATGCTAATTATATATTAAGTCATATCAGATATGTATTTTTATTATAGAAATACATCATAGAAAATACCAGTCCATGTGTGAGATGATAATATAAAATGTAATAAGTGTGTATAATATAATAAATTAAACATTACCTGGTCATAGTGTTTTATAATTTATACAGATAAGTGTTATATATGCCAATAAAATAAATAAAATAACCATATTAGAATAATATTTTACCTTATTTATTATTATTATTTATTACTTATATTAGCGCTTATATATATATATATATATATATATATATATATATATATATATATATATATATTGTAAGGGTCCACCCATCCGGCCCAAAGAAGGTTTCCGGTGGTGGATGAAGGTTTCCTGCGTGTTCGGTCTTTCCAGTGTGCAAAGTTCTTCAATTTAAATTAAACTCTAATCTGACTCCATTTTATCATTTAATCTGACTCCATTTTAGCTTGACCTCGTATTTAGCTTGAAATACAAATTGATTGCTTGTCCATTTCTAATTTATTATTCTTCTGATATTTGATTATTCTAGTTAACTCTTGACTTTATATTTACTCGTTCATTCGGTTGCTCATGTCTTTAACAAGGATGCAACATAATCTACTAGAGTCAATAATTACAGAGTAAAACAGAATAAGGTCAAATGTAACAATTTATTATCAGTCAGGTAAATACTGTATGTATTATGTCAATTCCACAGCAATTCAAAGAGATCAAATCATATCAATACAAAACATCGAATTCTCAAAGATAAATCTATGACTAAAGGATGCATACCTGACTTTATAGTAATACATAGTGTGAGCATTGAGACCCACACTACGGGCTTCTGGTTACAGAATCGCCCTGATCCTTTTGCCAAATTTCTTTAAGTACTTCAGACCAGAATAAACATCCCCCAAACTCGAGACAGGAACTAACAATTTGGATTTGCTTTGATCAAGCCAAGTTGGCACCTTTTGGGACAGAAGGTAATTTGCATGAAAACCACTAGGTGTTGATCCGCCCTCTACAATATGCAAACTATCTCTGAACTCTTAGGATCTGTATTCCCTTTTAGTTTACTTCTTATAAGAATGAGACCATTGTACCAGTCGCCCTGAGACAATTCAAATGATACCAAACATGACTGTAAATAACACTTGCATTAATGCAGAACATTACATTTCTGCTATTGACCATTCTGAGTGAGTTGAGTGAGTGAAGGATGGGGGAAGGAAGGGGATGAAAAGGAGAGGCATTTTCTTGTATTCTCTCTCAGTGGCATGTGGAGACAGATGTCTGTATGTTAATGCACTGTGTGTGTGTGTTGTCCATCTCAGGAGTTCAAAGTGTCTGAGTTTCTGTAATCCTAACAGATTCCTCCCTCTGACCACGTGGGTCAATTCCAAATGATTCCCGAAGAGGTCACTTGTCAGACACTTGTTGTGGTCCTTGTGATGTAGTATTTGCAGCTGTGGATGCCTTTAGAAAGGCCTTTGTGTACGCCAGTCTCAGCAGGTGCATGTAGCTTGAACTCAGCAGGTAGATGAACGGGTTCAGGGTTTCACCTGTCTGGTTGAGAACAACACGTGTGCATCCTTTCATTTCTTGAGTCGTTCCATCATGGAGAAATCTCTGTCTCTAGTGACACCTTCCCTAGGACTTCCTTGCCTCTTTTGTTGAATCTCGTCACCTTCAATTGTGCAGATTTCTGGGCAGACTTCAATAGGTGAAGGGTTCTCGCTGGTTACATACTGCTTTGTGTGAGACACTTAAACAGCATCTTAATGGAACAATGATGAACTCGATGTAGAAAGCTGTGAGATTTGGCACAAGAAACATATAACAAAGCAAAAAACATAATATCATGTCAACAAGTGCGAATGGTACATTGGGTCTCTGGTATCTTTTGAGGTCTCATATTGTGACGAGTCGGCTGCCTCCCCCCTGTCCATCATCACCACCCCGTCCCTTATTCGCCGCCCTTCACCAGGCTCCCGACGGGAGTGGGTGTGTGAGAGAGAGGAGGGGCGCTGAAACAGCCAGGGCTGGCGGCGTGTGATGAGGCGCACCTGACGTGAATGGAGCCTCATCACCGCCGCCGTTTAAACTCCGAGCGCGCCTCTCCTCGGGAGACCGGTCTCTTCCCCGTGCATGCACGCTGGTGTCCTCGTGGGTCCAGGAAAGGGAGCGTAGAGGGAACTATCTGCCGCCGCCAGAGACGCGAGCGGCCGGACCCGCAGTCCGGCCGACACTGCACCCGCGATACGGCCGTCGGGCAAGGACACCGGGCCGTGGAATCCCGTCGAGCACCCGGGGATGAAGGAGTTGGACGAAGCCGCCACAGAAGCCGCCGTCACCCGCGCCCCGGGACCTCCAGACGGGAGCGCGTGCGGCCGCCGGACTCCGCCCCTTACCTGGACCCTTCCCTCCTGATCACTGCCCTCCTTCACGAGCCCCGCAGCACAACGAGGACACTAGATCCCTGTTTATTTTGGACACTTTTCCCCCTTTGGACACTTTATATTAAATATTGTTTAATAAAAACCTCTCCGAGGCTTGACGCCACGCCCACTGTGTCTGTCGTTGGCTCCTCCCGCCACAATATCATAAGGTGATCCCATCTTAAAACAGCTAATTCCTCACTACCGCTCTGATGGATTTTTAATGGTAGTGGAATTACAGAATGCTTGGTCTGAGTGGCTTATATGAAAAGTAGCAAAAAGTCAGTGTAACTTACATGTTTATAAAAATGGTATGCATCATTAAAACATATGACAATAATAATAAATATTCAATCCCAATTACAAAGGTGTAGACATACATATAATTCTCCAATGCAAAGTCACCTAAGATTTCAAGGTAGTGATCTGAAGTGTGCTTAGGTACGAGAATGGAGATCCTGGATCCTTTGTAATTGTGTGTGTGTGTGTGTGTGTGTGTGTATATGTGTGTGTGTGTGTGTGTGTGTGTGTATGTGTATGTGTGTGTTATGCAAGCTACGTCACATTCGATGGCATAGTCAAGTTGTACATTTTGTAGTTGATGAACAGAAGTGCCCACACTTCATATTTAATCATTTTGATAATGTTTCTGTTATTAGTGATGTGTTGGGAAACCAGCGGGCCCTCTGGTTTGCCAAAACATCCCAATAACAATCAGAAAGTTTAAATCTTTTGAATTTTCATGGCAGATTTGACTCTGCATTCAGAATTATACATCATCGATTTGTGACAGTAGCCATACAGATGTATTATGTTTTCCATGAGTTGGCAGATGGTTGTAAATCATAACTATTGTGTGTGTCTTTCTGAGACTGCCATCATGGGATTAACTAAGTCCTATGTGTGAGAATCTATGTGTTTCTGTCAGTGTGAAGATGGACAATAGATCTTTAGTGGGGTACCACATTTGGAATCTAAGCCATCATTGTTTTCTGTGATGTGTAGTGTTCAGACTGGACAGTCTAGATGAGGTGATGATGCGATGGTGGAGGTTTGTGTTCTGTGCTCGTGTCTGGGAGATGGGTGAAGTCTAATCTATAACAATCTGTGTTGCAAAAATTTAGTTCCGGTGCTAATCCGGAAGGCCATGTAGATATTTGTGTGGTAGTGTACTATTGTGATGTGTGAATGGCCTCTTGAAGTGTTATCGCACCCATCTCCCGCAATTTCAGGTTATTTCTAACAATTCCGCCGTCCTGGCTTGATGCAGCTGGCATCAGGTGCCTTCCTGGTATCTCGCTTTCAAGGAATTGCAGTGGTCAACCTGAAACAGAGCCAAATACTGAGAGAACCACAGTTAATTTTTGAGTATTTTTCACCTCCCTTTCATTATTCTTCTAGCAAATTTAGAAGATCATGTGGTGTTATGTGGCTGCATTTAACTGTGGAATATTAATCTTAATCAGTCCTTCTGATCAGATTAAAATTTTGGTTGGTGCTACCCAGCGACGAGTGAATTGGTTTGCATTTGCTTGTGCCACACTATTAAAATGAAAACCCAACTCCTCCCTCTTGGCACTGGGTAGCATATCAATCTGCAACAAGATCTAAGTTGTCACAAATAGAATTCACGTGTTAATTCATTTAAATATGGAAAGGCAGGTTCAGAGCTGATGCAATGCACAATCACTGTTTTTATGTTTAAAAGGACTATTTATTTCATTTAGTCTTGCTGATCATTTTCATTAAGACAATTGTGAAATCACTCTGTGGCCACATGGCAATTCTATGCTCCTGTATCTGGTTTAACTGCAGCTATATGGAAAATAGCACAGTGTATCACCCAAGAGACAAACAAATTCAACATAAACACACACATGTAACTTAAATTGCAATGCAATTCCAGTATTACAGTTATTCTAATTTCACACAAGAGACACGGTCTAGCATGTATGTAGCATCTACAACCTTAAACCTAAGTGTTTCGTACACTTACAGTGAAGCAGTCATGTGTTTCATAAAGAATAAACTCAACTAGCCTATGTGCACATGTAGTAGCACAAACAACTATAATGTGTGTAACATGTGCACATTGTGTTTAGCACAATTACAAATTTGAAAATTCAAACAAGATCATTGAAACTGGGATGTTTACATATTAAAGTCATCACTATTAAGCTGCTAGCCCACTAGCAAGTGAAGTCAACATCTGGAGGCCTTGCATCAGCAATGCAGTTACCTCACAAAGGGTTTTACATGAGGATGACTTGTTACATGTAAACAATTGGTCTTTACATTTAGAAAGTGAACCTGCTGTCTTCACCATACGGCTGTCTGCTGTGTTCGAATATTTGATTATTCTGTTAAACTCTGATTATATTTTACCCGCTTAGATCAGGAAACTATATCGCTTCGAGTTCCTCACCAGGTCTCCGGCACAATTTCGTCAGTTCCGATGACCCAAAACAGAGGTATTTGGCTAAATATCTGAGATTTGCCGTATTCCCACGTGCATAATCAAAGATATGTAATACTTAGCCCCCTTGGATGTCCCTCAGGAACTTAATTCAATCGTTTACTTTAGTAGAGTCTTCCTTTGACCACCATTTAAGAACGTTAGTCGATCAACTTTACCTTCCTTCAAAATGGCTTTGTTTTGGCCAAGCTCGTGGCTTCTTCCACATAAACTTATCTAAAGTAACATTAAATTAGAACAGAGGTCATCGACGCATTCAGATCTAGGCTGATCAAACAGCATCTGCTGATTCTAGACAGAAACTTACTCATCTCCTCATCCAAGCACACGTGAATCCAGGTATCGGTTATTAGTCGTCACTAATCTCTGACGCAAACTTGTGGAAATATACGAATCCGATAATCTACTTGGGAAAACAAATCTCAGAGTCGGTCAGAATACAATCAAACGTTTACAATTTATTGACCAAGTTTTCTTTGAATTTGATCAATTGTTGTCGCCATTTCTTCGCGCTGTCTAGCCCACCTCTGTTGTTCGTAGGTAAACGCTTCGACCTGTGCTCTAAGCTTTTGCAATTCATCCGAACGCGCTTTCTCGATTTCTTTGATACTCGAGATATTGTGCGCTCATTTTCGGCTAATGTTTCCTTTACCACTTAAATGAAGAAGGATATTTTTTATATGCGCATCGTGAATTTCCATGATCTCCTGATCTGCACTGCTGCTGTACTGTCCCTGAAAAGCCATGTTTTCCAGCTAATTCTTTTGCCCACCGGATTTTTCGGCTCCGATCTAAACAGAGGGTATTCCGACCCGTTCTAAAAATGTGTCTATATGTGAGATGCAAAAAGCTTTCCCTCAACACTCAACACAAAAATAAAATGAAGGAACTTACCGCAGCAGTTGCAGACAGGGAAGAAGAAGCTCAAACCTCATGTTCTCAGTCAGTGAGAATCAAAGCGAAATTCGCGCTGGAAAGACGTTGCTCGTCTGTTGCGAGATCACGGAGGCTGGTCACCACTTTGTAAGGGTCCACCCATCCGGCCCAAAGAAGGTTTCCGGTGGTGGATGAAGGTTTCCTGCGTGTTCGGTCTTTCCAGTGTGCAAAGTTCTTCAATTTAAATTAAACTCTAATCTGACTCCATTTTATCATTTAATCTGACTCCATTTTAGCTTGACCTCGTATTTAGCTTGAAATACAAATTGATTGCTTGTCCATTTCTAATTTATTATTCTTCTGATATTTGATTATTCTAGTTAACTCTTGACTTTATATTTACTCGTTCATTCGGTTGCTCATGTCTTTAACAAGGATGCAACATAATCTACTAGAGTCAATAATTACAGAGTAAAACAGAATAAGGTCAAATGTAACAATTTATTATCAGTCAGGTAAATACTGTATGTATTATGTCAATTCCACAGCAATTCAAAGAGATCAAATCATATCAATACAAAACATCGAATTCTCAAAGATAAATCTATGACTAAAGGATGCATACCTGACTTTATAGTAATACATAGTGTGAGCATTGAGACCCACACTACGGGCTTCTGGTTACAGAATCGCCCTGATCCTTTTGCCAAATTTCTTTAAGTACTTCAGACCAGAATAAACATCCCCCAAACTCGAGACAGGAACTAACAATTTGGATTTGCTTTGATCAAGCCAAGTTGGCACCTTTTGGGACAGAAGGTAATTTGCATGAAAACCACTAGGTGTTGATCCGCCCTCTACAGTATGCAAACTATCTCTGAACTCTTAGGATCTGTATTCCCTTTTAGTTTACTTCTTATAAGAATGAGACCATTGTACCAGTCGCCCTGAGACAATTCAAATGATACCAAACATGACTGTAAATAACACTTGCATTAATGCAGAACATTACATTTCTGCTATTGACCATTCTGAGTGAGTTGAGTGAGTGAAGGATGGGGGAAGGAAGGGGATGAAAAGGAGAGGCATTTTCTTGTATTCTCTCTCAGTGGGATGTGGAGACAGATGTCTGTATGTTAATGCACTGTGTGTGTGTGTTGTCCATCTCAGGAGTTCAAAGTGTCTGAGTTTCTGTAATTCTTACAATATATATATAAATAAGGCTATATTATATAATCTAATATTATATCATGTTGTGCATTATCTGTCAGGCCCACTGAAGGCTGGTCAGTATGTCACGCGTGCACTGATAGCACTGAAGTGAACTAACCCTGAACATAACTCCAGAGCAGGTTATCTTCAGAGAGCAAGTTACTATGGTTAGTAAAATACTCTAAAAGTAACCTCCGATTTTTTAACCGAAAGCCAAGTTTATCCGCTCGCTTATCCTCAAACTTACCTGGGTATGTCACATAACCTGCTTTCTGGAATACACCCCAGCTTAAATTTATTTTGTAAATGTGAACAAATTTTTATGTTGAAGGCTGCAACACACTCCAAAAAGTTGGAACAAAAGCAAAATTAAAGTGCAAAGCTTATCCATGTTAAACTCTTTTGAA
Source organism: Barbus barbus (assembly GCF_936440315.1). Lineage (NCBI taxonomy): Eukaryota > Metazoa > Chordata > Actinopteri > Cypriniformes > Cyprinidae > Barbus > Barbus barbus. The sequence goes on along the minus strand of NC_136746.1, from coordinate 1,308,279 downwards.
ACAGTTCACAATAAGCAGGTGAATTGGTAATAGGTGAGAGGATCATTTTTGGGTATAAGCATCTCAGTCTTTGCCAGCAAAGCTAATTTGTGCCACACTTCATGAGATAAATGTCAAACAAATCAAATCTCATGAACAACGGACATCAAATTCTCAGTGTCACGGGACGCCGTGAAAAGACGAGGTCAGGGTCAGTGGCGGCTAGTGAAAAATATTTTAGGTGGGACTGTTTGTGCGGGGGGTCTGGGGGCTCCTCCCCCATAAAAATTTTAATTTCATAGATGTGATTTCCTGCATTCTGGTGCATTTTAGGCCACCCATGTCCCTTGCTTATACCAATAAAATAACTCAAACCAGTCAATACCAATGGTCTAAAAAGACAATATTATTTGAACTGCCATGTAGAAATCAACAGTTTCACAGGTAATGATAATGAACAAGTTGCATGTTTATTATGCTCCGTGTCCAGATAGAAAAAGTGCAAACGCATAACGATAAATTATTATAGGAAATACAACAATCTAGTTCTTTAATCAATCCCCAGCTGTAGACTACATATCTTTAAAGTTCACTGTAGACAAATTGGATAATGGATAACAGTCTGTGTTGATACTAGAGAAAGAGAGAAGGCTCTCAAAGAAAGCGTGGGACAACATTCTTGAAGAACACCAAGTATGAGAAGAAAAATTATTTTAACATTTTAACTAGTATGAAACACAGTAATCCAGCTCAGAACTTCGAAACAAAAAAAGCAAAGCAAACATACAGTTACATTCCTATTGAGATCACTATTTTAATGGCAAATGTGTGTGAAACGTGGTGTGTGACTGTGAGTGAGAGAGAGAGACTGAGTGAGTAAGAGAATGACAGCATAAAAATGAATACGCTATATTCACTCAAAATTGTGGCAACAGATTACAAGCAATATTATTAAATACATTTAACAAATTAGAATTGAGTAATAATTAATCTAATTAATTCCTTAAAAGTTAACCATTTAAAATGAGTAAAATTTACAAAAAATGTTTTTGTATTAAGAATTCTTTCTTTTTTTATTTACATTAATGCTACTCGACGTCGCCGGCGCTGTCATACTGCACTCGCACTCCTCTGAGGTAAATGTCCCGCGCAGCAGGTGCACTGCTCTAATCTTGGTACTACGAGCGATATTTTCAGAGCCCCCAAACCATAAAATTCGACGACGATGATTGGCAAAATATAAACTTTTTTGCGTAGCAACAGGGGAACCATTGGCTTAAATTCCAGCACTGTAGGGCTGAGCGAACTGGCGCCCAGGGAAGACAGCCTATTGGCTACTACTACACCAACATGAAGTGAATGCAAATATCATTCTGGAGAGTTCTAAACACATTCTAAAGTAAAACCATTAATAGCATGTCATTAACACAGATCATTTTTCAAAATGAGAGATTATTAAAAACTTCTTATTATTAAATAAAAAAAATAAATAAAAATAAAAAACTGGCAGGGAGGTCGGCGCCCCAGCGCCCTCTATGGGTGAGCCGCTGCTGGTCAGGGTCCAGATGCAGGTAAGGTGCGTTTAATAATAAACAAAAAGGCCAACACGGCACAAAAAAGCAAAACAGAAAAGGACTGGGATACAAACGGCAACGCAGTGCATGTATCCCAGACCAAAAACCAACACTAGAAACTCACTTTTACCATACATATACAAACATCAATTAACGAACCCAGGCAGAGTGGTGGGAGAGGGGAGACTATATAGTCCGTGGCAATGGGGAACAGCTGCGGGTGTACAGTGTACAGGTTTGTGTGGTTAAGCAGGGGCCTGTTTCAATAAGGAGGTTCAACCAACTCTGAGTTAAAACTTGAACTCTGAGTTGACTTACCCTGAGATGGGAAACTCTGAGTTTTCGGTTACAGAACAGGGGTGTATTCCAGAAAGCAGGTTATGTGACATACCCGGGTAAGTTTGAGGATAAGCGAGCGGATAAACTCAGCTTTCGGTTCCAAAATCGGAGGTCACTTTCGGGGTATGTAAGTAACCATAGTAACTTGCCTTCTGAAGATAACCTGCCCCAGAGCAGCTTATGTTCAGGGTTAGTTCACTTCAACGCTATCAGAGCACGCGTGGCACATATTAGATTATATAATATAGCCTTATATATATATATATATATATATATATATATATAAAGCGCTAATAAATAAGGTAATATATTATTGTAATATGGTTATTTAATTTTTTTTCTTTGCATATATAACAGTTATTTGTATAAATTATAAAACACTATGACAAGGCAATGTTTAATTTATTATATTATATATACTTATTACATTTTATATTTACGCTTTTTCTTAGCGTCCGTTTCCATAGTGACTCGTCGATTCGTCGCTCTGTTGAGAATGTCTTGAGTCTTAACCAGGAACATACTCTGAGTTTAATTAACTTACTCCTGGATGCGTTTTTGGAACCACATACCTCGAGTAAGCAAGGTTTGGGGTTAATCAACCCAAAGTTCAGGGTTCAGCTGTAGGTAAGTTAACCGTGCTTTCTGGAATACACCCCAGCTGTAATGAGTTAGTTCAATCAACTCTGAGTTAAGCGCGTGCACCGCAACTATAAAAAGCCATTATCAATGGAGCGCAGATATTATGAGTCACCATGGCAACGGCGCCAGACAAAAAGAGGTCTTCATATTTTTCACCAGCAGAACTGGATGTGCTTATGCAAGCATATGGAGAGTACGAACATATATTTAAAAAAAAAAAGCAACACGGCTGCAGCGGCAAAGGACAGAGAGTTAGCTTGGGAGAAAATAGCTGCTCGAGTCAATGCGTAAGTTTACATTTGAATTAGTGTTATACAGTGTTGTGTGTAATTATTATTAAGTAATCTAAAAACTGTAATTTAATTAAAGGGATTACTCCGTAATTTAAAGTAAAATCTGATGTAATTGCATTAAATGCTGCATAGACTATAAAGCAATTCTCTATAAAACAAATAGTGGCTTTAACATCAAATTTTAAAGGATATATTTTTTCAAGAATAATTCATGTAATTGTATAATGTTTATTTGAAAGCAATAAAAGTGCAGTTTCTTGTCTCTCCTTGTATTTTTCAAGTGGTTGAGGTTGATATGGGCTTTAGAAAGTAATTAGTAATAAGTAGACCAATACTTTCTAGAGATAGTAATTATTACATTAATCTAATTACACTGTTGAAGATGTCATTTGTAGTTAGTAATACAAGTAACTTGCACAACTGTTATAATATCAGAGGTGACACTGGAAGAACAGTATGTTATTCAACCTAATTTAAATTTTCATGCAGGTGCAATCCTGCAGGTGTTAAAAGAACATGGCAGCAGCTGAAAATGAAATATAAAAACAAAATTCAATCAGGTAAGGCTTGAGCATATCATGGTTGTAGTCTACCTGACTTTACAAACATTTGACATATTAAATAACTAAATAGCATCCAGTGTCTAGCAGTGCATCAGCATTTTTGACATAGGTCTAAATGTTCTTTCTCATTTGACTACTCAGCCAACAGAAAGAAGGCAGAGGCTCGCAAAACGGGGGGAGGACCTGCACCACCACCTCTGACAAATGCAGAGGAGATGGCCCTGAGCCTGAATGCTGGAAGGCCAATGGCTGAGGGACTTCATCAGAGCCAGTCACTCCAGAAGATTTAAGTGCCTTCATAAAATGTAAGAGGTTGTATTTTTATATAGACTATTTGTCATATTTCCACTTTTTTTACTTTGGGATTTATTTTTCGTTGGTCCCAATAGATTCTGACGGTAAAATCTGTCTTTTGGAGCCTCCTGTCCCAACAGAACCACAGGCAGTTGTAAGCAGCCTATTCAATACACCAGAAATTATGACAAATAGTGTTATAAAGTGTACTCAAATGCTCATCTTCACAGGACGATGGAGATGAAGAAACAGTTTCTGCTGCCACAGAGAGGCCTACAGAGGTAATGTTAATAGTATGTGTCTATCAAACAATCTACACATTCACATTTCTTCACCTTATTATTTGTGGAGTAGCCTATAGAATCTAAGTTTTATATCCAAGTATAAAATTACATTCTTATCTCTCTCCCCCAGAGTGTGGAAGAACAGCAGGAGGAGGGTCCATCAACTTCTGGTGCACAGATGAACACAGTTCAGTGATTTTCAGTAAATGCCACAGTTTAATTCTGTAGAATTTTAGAACTACATGATGTAACTGTAATCTACTGTATTTTCAGTTGCCAGTTAAGGAGTTATATAGACTTCTTCTTATTAAAAAGATAGAAAAAAACAGCAAAGAACTTGTATACTTGGACCGCCAGATCCAAAAGGCAGATCTAGAAATCGAGATTCTGAAGCAAAAGCTAGAGGTGAGTGCATGGTCACACAGGTGAATTCTAAGAAGTATTGAAAAAAATTAACATCTTTTTCTTTTTTTCTTGAATGTGTAGGAAATAAAGAACACCATATAAATTGCTGTGAATTTGTGTTTATTAATTTTTATTTTATTTTGTGGTTAGCTGTGGTGGTGGATATAATGTATATTAATCTGAGAAGATATTGCGGCATATCATATCCCGGACTACCCTTCCATCCTGGAAATCTGCCGGGTTGATGGGGTCTTCCTCTGGGTCTTGTATTTGTAGGGCAGGGTGTTGCTCCCCTCTAATTATGGCAATATTATGGAGAACAACACATGCCACAATAATGTCGCAGGCCCTTTCAGGGGTTACCCTGAGGTAACGTAGGCACTGGAAACGTGCTTTCAACAGGCCTATGGTCATCTCCACACGGGCTCTCGTCCTGCAGTGTGCCACATTGAAGCGGTGCTGGGGGCCTGGTTCAGGTTCTGGGTAAGGGGTAATCAGTGTTGGTCGGCATGGGTAACCCCTATCTCCCAGCAGAAAGCCATCAATCACTCCTGTAAGAAAGTTCACATTGGTTTAGGGCTGCATAGAAGTTCCCCTGTAAGTGTGTAGTGCATACATTGAAATACGTGCATTTACTTACCCCTTTCCAGTCTGTTGCTCAGGGTCGACTCACGATACATTCGTGAGTCATGAACATAACCGGGCCACTTGGCCTCCACATTTGTAATGAGATGTGCAGCATCACATATGATCTTGACAGTGCAAAGAATGAGACATGTTATAGTATTGTGATGTAGTCTTTGACCATTAGAAACAATAGGCTGTCAGTGTACCTGCACATTAATACTGTGGATGGACCTCCTGTTGACATAGTCAACTTCATTTTCAGAAGGTGCAATGATGGGAATATGTGTGCCATCAATGCATCCAACCACATTCGGAAATCCTAAAAGTAATTCTAATTAGCCTATTAGTTTACTTCCAGGGGTCGCAGCAAGATGCTCTTAACTGAACGTCATTTATCAGGTTAGCCTTATTTAAACCGATTTATACATAACTGACCTGCAATCCTGTGAAACTCCTCTTTGATGGCTCTCACGGGTTTGTGCCCAGGAAACAGCACAAAAATTCTCAGAAAGCGCTTGAGAATATGGATATGACAAAAAATCCACTCTGGGCCTCAAAATCCTCTCCCGACATAAATGTAACTCCCTACGGATTAATGCAGCCTCTTCATCCACAGGATCGTCCATAAAAGGACATGCCATTTCATTCACTTAATTTGATGCGCTCTGCGTGACTGAAATGTGCGCAATGAATGAATGTACCGAAATAATGAATGGGGTGTTTAAATACCACTTCCTCTTTAAAAAATGGGAGGAGACCGAAAGAAACTCTGGGTTTCCCGAAGAAAACCTGCTCCCGACCAGGTTAGGTTCACAGAGTAAGTTGCCATGGTAACTGACTCTGAGTATAAGTTACCTCTCTTTCAGAAACGGGCTTGACTTACTCTGCTTTCTCAGGTTTAACATACCTTCCATTCTGAAACCGAAAACCCAGAGTTTCCCTGATTTCAGGGTTAACATACTCAGAGTTTTCACTTAACCTCCTTTCTGAAACGGGCCCCTGGTGTATGTGATGTGGCAGGTGTATGTTATTACGTGAGGTGAGACCGGGAGGAAGGGAGATGGTGACCTCTGGTGGCAACAGGGAGAAGCGCAGGGCTCGGACTCGTGACACTCAGTCCAAAAGATCAAAAGAACCATCAAGACTTTCACCAGTGACAGATGCAAAAGCAAACACCTGTCATGATATGAGGGTCCAGCAGAGCAAACAACATGGGTGACTGGCATATGTGCAAATGTACCATTGTCATGGAGGCATATGTTGTAAAGAGACATATACTGCCATTAAGATAACGTCTTTCATGTCCATGGTTATTAGATCAAGACAATGCCAGGTCTTGTTCTGCATGTGCTACAATATAGTGGTTTCGTAGTCTCATGTGGATGTGACTGACTGGCCAGCAGATCTGTCTTCTATTGAAAATGTATGGTCCATCATGAAAAGGAGAATCTACTACGTACTGATGAACACCTTAAGTCTTGTATCAAGCAAGATTAAACAAAAATTTTGCATGCAAAACGTTAACAATTAGTATCCTCAATTCTCAAACAATTAAACATTGCAATTAAAAGGACAATTGATGTGAAAGAGTGTTAAACATGCCTCTGTCGCAAATTTTTTGGAGTATTTATATTTACAAAATAAGTTGGTCAGTGAAAACATTGGAAATTTTTTTTGTATTTTTGTCAATTAAATAAAGGTTAAAGAGGATTAGCATATTACAGATTCTTGATTTTTATTGCATTTAACAAAATGTCCCAACTTTTTTTGGGATTTGGGGTTGTATAATATGTATGCAGTATCTTACTTTACTTACTTTACTTTTGTCATTTAGCAGGCGCTTTTGTCCAAAGCGACTTATAAGAAAAAGTAACTAAAACTAAAAGTTACAACTCTATAAATACTATCTACCCACATATTTAAGAAAATAAATAAATTAAATAAAATTGACAGTATCTTAATGGTGACTGTTAGAGAACTGGCATCCTTTACTAGTCTTCAGACCTTCAGCCATCTTAATTTGTGATTCAACCTGATCTGAAACTAATGGGTTTGTTAAATGGGGACAGATCTACAGCATTCTGGGACGTTATGTCTACAACAATATGTCCAAAACCCATATTCTTTCAAGATTGAAAAAACAAACAAAAAAACACTTTGTTCAGCTTGGATGCACAACAGAAAAAAAAGAAAAAGAAAAGTGGAGCCAACTTAAAAGTTTAAGGCAACCAGCTTCAGCAGATTTTTAAGTTTTCTCAATTTATTTAGGAAATTTCTCAACTTTTTGTTGTATAAACTTAAAACAAGAAGTTGCGAAAACTCAAAAATCTGCTGAAGCTGGTTTGCCTTAAACTTTTAAGTTGGCTCAACTTTTATTTTTTTTTATTTTTTTTTACAGTGCATATTGCTTCGTGTGTGTGGCACATTTGATTGTATTTCCAGAGTAAAAAACTGTGATAATTTGAATTGTGTATTAACATACAAAAAAATGTAATAAAATACTGGAAAATAGATCAGATAAGGTCTGATAGGTTTATAAGTATCTCCATTTAGTACTATGAATATTAAATTAGAGGGTGGGTTGATAGCTGAATATTCAAACCTCACAGTAAGTAAGATGGTCACTGAGTTTCCAAAAATATAAAACTGAGTCATATTAGTGGTAGCATCCTCACACAGAGGCTACTCTTCAAGATAGATCCATCATGGAAATGTCCAACTGGGGAGTGACAAACAGAAAATCTAACAATCCGATACTGCTTTCCAGACAACAATTTGTCTTGTACCAAAAGTATCAGACCAGAAGCGGAGGACATTGTTGTGTATGTTTTCGTTTCTGTAACATCAGTGTTCACCGTGTTTCTGAACTTGTTGGTGATTGTCTCCATCTCACACTTCAAGCAGCTCCACACTCCGACCAATGTGCTGATCCTCTCTCTGGCCGTGGCTGATCTGATCACAGGACTGATTCTCATGCCAATGCAGGGAATCTTTTCGACTCAAGATGGCGGCGCGATCAGACGCAGCAGCTGCTCTGGGTCCCAAGGACGGTGCTTTTATGTCTTTTAATGTCTATTCGTCTCCAAATAGTGTAAAATTACCGCTAACTCGCAAGGAAATCAATCCAAAACACATCTATGATCGCCAAAGCCTTTTGGATATCAGCAATGCGTACGAACAACAACTCTCACGGCGGCTACTGAGCAGCTACGAGGCCTTTGTTTACTGCTGGAGCCGTTTTTATTATTGCGGTCTACATACCCCCGTGTGCAAACGCTAAGGATGCGCTTCGTGAACTGTACAGCGCCATCAGTGAACAACAAACAAATAATCCTGACTTTTTTTTTCATCATAGCCTGTGAATTCAACCACGCAAACTTAAAGACAGTTTTGCCAAAGTTCTACCAACATGTTGATCTTTGCAACAAGGGGAAACAACACATTGGACTTTATTTACACAACAGTAATTTACAAAACGCTTACAAGGCTGTACCCCGCCCCCACCTCGGGTACTCAGACCACATCACTGTTATGCTAATCCCAGCATATAGACCACTTCTCAAACTCATCAAACCGGTTCAGAAGCAGATCACAGTATGGCCAGACAATGCCACCTCAGCACTGCAGGACTGCTTCCAGGACACAGACTGGAACATGTTTAAAGAGGCAGCTACCTACAACAACCACACAGACCTGAATGAGTACACTGAAACTGTGACTGCTTACATCAAAAAGTTCACTGATGATGTGACAGTCACCAAGACCATCACCACACGTGCAAACCAGAAGCCATGGATGACAGCAGAGGTTCGTGGGCTGCTAAAGACCAGAGATGAAGCATTCAGATCAGGAGATAAAGCAGCCCTCAAAACAGCAAGAGCCAATCTGTCCTGTGGCATCAAAAATGCAAAACGGCCATACGCTCAAAAAATCAACAACCACTTCACAGACAGCAGAGACACACGGAGCCTGTGGCAAGCCATTCAGACCATCACTGACTACAAGCCCCCACCACAGGCCTGTGATGATGACACATCCCTCCCCGATGCACTCAACCACTTTTATTCACGGTTTGAAATGCAGAATGACACACCTGCACAAAAACTGCCTATACCTCCCAACGACCGGGCGCTCTGTCTGTCTCCAGCTGACGTAAGGAAGACCCTATCTAGGATTAACCCACGCAAGGCTGCGGGTCCTGACAACATACCTGGCCGTGTTCTGAGAGACTGTGCTGTCCAGCTCCTAACAGATATCTTCAACACCTCGCTGAACAAGGCAGTCGTCCCCACGTGTCTCAAATCCACAACAATCATACCGGTACCAAATAAATCACCTGTATCCTGTCTAAATGACTACCGTCTCATAGCACTGACTCCAATCATGATGAAATGCTTTGAGAGGCTAGTCATGCACAACATCAAAACCAGCCTCCCCAACACACTCGACCCGCTCCAGTTTGCATACCGTCCAAACCTCCACCTGGCTCTTACCCACCTAGAAAATAAAGACTCCTATGTTAGAATGCTGTTCATTAACTTCAGCTCGGCATTCAACACAATAGTGGCACTAACAATCTGTCCCTCAATGTGGAGAAGACAAAGGAGTAAGTAAGTAAATTTAATTTATAGAGCACATTTAAATTCAGCTTACACTGACCAAAGTGCTGTACAAAACAATCATAAAATACAGTAAAGTATAAAATAAAATACAAATTAAAATCCAAAAACAATGCTAATCCATAAATTAAAATTCAGGAAAGGCCATAGAATAAAGATGAGTTTTAAGTCTAGACTTAAAAACAGAAATAGACTTAATGTCAGGTGGCAACTGATTCCATAGCCTTGGAGCAGCTACTGCAAAGGCTCTGTCACCTTTAAACTTAAGTCGTGACCGTGGGACATACAAAAGAGCTATATTAGCAGATCTGAGGGGCTTGGGAGTAGATTTAAACGAGATAAGATCCGAAATGTAAGATGGGGCTTGTCCATTAAGTGCCTTAAAAACAATCAACAAAATTTTGAATTGAATTCTAAAAGAGAGAGGAAGCCAGTGGAGCGACGCTAAAATTGGAGTGATGTGATCATGTTTTTTTGCACCAGTTAACAATCTGGCTGCTGCATTCTGGACCATCTGCAAACGAGCCAGTAAAGATTGGGGAAGACCTAGGTATAAGGAATTACAGTAGCCTAAGTAAAAATGCAGGGACAGTGCCAGAGACTAAGCAGGAATTGATAGTTGTTTGGATGCTAGAACCAATTATATCAAAAGAACCTTTAATGATATCAGAAGGAACAACATCCTGGGGCGAGGTTGTAGATTTCACCTGCATCACTAAGTTCCTCAGATCAAACAAAGACACTGGCTGAAAGCTATTAAATTTGGCTGTATTAACTGGACATTCAAGCAGAGTATTAGAGTAAGAAGGAATAAGGGACATCTTTTCAACAAAAAACCTCAAAAATCTCTCACATATGTCAGCAGATGGTTCTGCTTCATTGGATGTACGGGGATTAATTATTGAATTTATAGTACTGAACAGTATTTTAGGGGTATGAGAGTATTTACTGATAATATCAGAAAATAATTTAGCTCTTGCCTTTCTGGCTGCTTTCTGAAAGTTCACCAGAGAATTCTTAAATATTTCAAAAGAGACAGTAAGATGATCTTTTTTCCATCTCCTCTCTGCTTTCCGACAGATCTGTCTAAATGAACGGGTGGTATCATCTAACCATGGTTGTGATTTAAATTTTGGGTATTTGTATTTAAAAGGGGCTACAGAGTCCAAAATAGCTGAAGAAGAAGAGTTAAAGAGAGAAATTAAATTTTCTGGGCTCGAAGATTGCTCAGCAGCAGCTAAAATTGCAGTTGAAACATCATTTGTTTTATACAAATCAGAAAATTGATTTGCAGTGAGAGAATTAATACAACGAGAATAAACACCTGTATTCTTAGCAGCATGTGTAGGACTTGATAATGTGATATTGAAAACAATAGGCTTATGATCTGAGAAAGAAGCATCTTCAATACTAATATTATCAATGGGAAACCCATATGACATAACCAAGTCAAGAGTATGCCCAAGTACATGTGTAGCTTTATCAACATGCTGAATAAAACCAAAAGAGTCCAAAACATGAGTAAACTCAGTGACCATAGGCTTTCCAGGACAGCAGACGTGAATATTAAAATCACCCAAAATTAACAGATGATCATATAATGTAATGATATGAGATATGAAATCAGAAAACTCCTTTATAAAATCTTTATCTGGCTTTGGAGGTCTATAAACCAAGACACAAAGCAACGGAGTGGTGGGAGATTCTATCAGTACACATTGTGATTCAAATGTAGAAAAGTTCTCAGCAAAAAAGGGGGTTGTGATGGACTTCAGAAGAAACTCCGTTGACCACCCCCCACTGACCATTGACAACTCGACTGTGGAGAGAGTCAGCAGCACTAAATTCCTGGGGGTGCACATCACAGAGGATCTCACCTGGACCACCAACACCATGTCACTCTCCAAAAAGGCACAACCGCGCCTAGTTTTTTTACAAAACCAACAGCATCGTGAAGGACTCCACCCATCCCTCCCACAGTCTCTTCCAGCTCCAACCATCAGGAAGACGGTACTGGAGCATCAGAGCCCGCTCCACCAGACTGCTCAACAGCTTTTTCCCCCAGGCTGTGAGGGCCCTGAACTCAAACCACCCCACCCCCCTCTGAAACCCCATGCAAACCCCTACCTCCTGAAACATGGAAACATGGACCACCCCCCACCCCAAACACCCCCCCCCCCCCCCCCCCCCCAACCTTACCACACCAAAGAAAAAAACTGTATAGAACTTTGTTGTGCAATTCGAAGTGTGCTACACACAGGTGAGTGGGCCTGTACAAACCACCTGCAGTAACACACTCTCCTCTATGTGCACTAGACACTTTACATACACACTGCTGCATGTACACAATCCCACAAAAGACTCAGCAATATATGTATGTTTACATGCTCATGCACTACAAATCATCCTGCACTGTTCCCCAACCAGCTGCTTGACTCAAAATGTTTATCCTTGTACATGTACAGTATTTGTGAAGCATTCGTATAGTTTGTATTTTTTATCTTTTATTTTTTAGTTTGTATAGGGTAAATATTTATGTGAAGCATGGAGAAATACTTTGTTCAATATTTCCTCTTATTCTCTATGTGGTTGTCACAGCATCTCTTGGTAATTTATTTATAATATCCGTGGATCGGTACATTGCTGTGAACGACCCTTTGCGATATCCTCTGAAAGTCAATTCCAACAGAGTTGTTGTTTCTATTGTTGTAAACTGCTTATTCTCCTTCGTATATTCATTTTATATTTTCTATGACCCTTTAATCTATCCAGAAAGAAACCACTCATGTATTGGAGAATGTATACTTTGTTAAGTTGGAATATCTAATATTAGATTCCTTTGTTTAGTGTCACCATTGTTTCTTTATATGTGAAACACATTCGGAAGGTTCTTCCCACGTTCGACGGGAGTTCAATGCTCAGGATAATTTGAGTCGACTAAAAGGGGAGACGCTATGAGGGTTACTTACGCAAATGTAGACAAATCCAATAAGCTGCTTCTGATAACACGTCAAAAATCTTGGTGCTACTTGCGTTTGAAAGTTAAGCATGCGACAAAATAGGATTTCCTGTGCTAGCGTAGCCCAAATAAATGCCATGAATCTGGATGGATAGGCATGACTTTGGAAGCGGAGGTGATGTCGACTTTTGACAGCCAGGCGCTGAGACCCATGATTTTATCAAATGGATTGCCTGATCGATGTCCTACTATTGTGAGAGAATCATCGAGAGGAAATGGAGGCGTTTATGCTTGAGACGGGGAGTTATGCAGAGCTGATAGATCGATTAGAATGCATTTCTTACCCCGGAAATTTTCCTAGCAGCCACTCCAATGGGCTAATGCTGAGAAGATGGTCACTGAAAAGGCTGATCATGAACCCTTGTTTAATTGCGCCACCTATAGGGGAAAAGCTGAACAGATTATAACGGTGAAACAGCTGAATGTAATGAAAAACTCAGAAAAATGGCAACTTTTGATGTCCACGTTCAATGATTTACGATTGTTGCAGCATTTCTATCATAAAGAAATGGCCAAATATTAAAGATTAAGTGGACATTTGAATTAATAGTTGTTTAGCCAAATGGGGATTAGATCGCACAGTGACAAGTAAACGATTGTCGGGCTATTTGAGTCCTCTGTAGGCTTTGATGTAATGTGTATGCATGTTATATTGTTTGATACATTTTATTAAGTTAGTTCAACGGAACCATAAGTTAGTTACTTTTGATACTTTAGTCAAAATGATTATTATGGCCTATTGTGGCCTGCAATGCATCTGTTACCCAATTGCTCGTTAGTGATGGCCTTGGATGAGGGGTCTATGCCCGCACCTGCCGAGATCCTTACTCGGATGTTGTAAGTCACTAGCGGTGGCTCCGAGGCAACAGCATTTGGTGGGGCGGGCAGTGATGTTGCTGTAAAAGAGGATATTGTGGCCTTAAATGAAGTAGAGAGCTGAGAGGGAGAGGAGTAGGGGCCCAAATTTCCATTAGAGGCAGCCTAATGCGTAATATCGGCCTCTGGGGCTTGAGGTGGGAAACTGATGGAAGCAAAAGAGAAAAGGGAGTAAAAGAAAGATGTGTGGGTCTGTTGCGAGTGGAGGCAGCCTCGCGCTTGCTTCGTCTGCCGTAGCTATAAGCCACAGGAAGGGAGTCCTGAATAATTTGCGAAGCCTGCTCTGCTAGCGGAGGTAGCCTCGCGCTAGTGTCTGCTTCGGGAGCTGGAGGCCACTGAAAAATAAAAGAAAAGGGGGTTATTAGTAACGGGAGGAAAAAGACTGAGATGTGTGGGCCTGTGTTGCAAGCATAGGCAGCCTCATGCTTGCTTCTGCTGCTGTAGCTGTAGGCCATGGAAAAATGGTTTGAGACTTTTAGCTGGACATGCTGGAATGTCCAGGTAGCCTGCAGTGTTGCCGATTTAGCCATTTTGTTGCACTACCCTAGTAACTTGTTTTTCAAGCAACTAGCAACAAATGTGGTGATTTAAGAATTATTTGGGAAAGCAATACTTTTTTTTTTTTTTTTTTTAAATCACACATGGAAGAAAAATATTGGAACCGCTAGCCAGCCAAGTGGCACATCGGCTGGTAACGTTACACACTTGGGAGAGGTGCCTAGCAGTACACACTTCACATATGAATTAAGTTGCAGTTTTCGCTTGTTGCCTTAATTTTTTGGTTTGTACTATGATTGTTAATCATTTACTGTTGGTCCACTGTGATCAACTGTGAAATTTTTCTCTTCCACTGTTGGTTTTAACCATAAAACGAAATTAATCTTATCCATCATATGTCCATTTATTGAAATGCAATGTGTAAATTAATGATAGGTAAAAATGCTGGTGAAAATAAGTTAAGTTTGAGTAATTCCAGTGTGTATCCTGAGCACTTGCGTCATGGTTGCATAGTGACATTAACATCCAATGATGTCGCGACGTCCTTTAACAACTTAGATCAACAAATTACCTGCCATTAGCGATTTTACCTGAGAATTATTTGGCAACACTGGTGGTTGCGCCGCTAGTGGAGGCCACCTCGCGTTAGCATCTGGAAACAGAAGCTAGAGGCCCGGCTGCATACAGCGCTGCGGCCGGGAGAGCGCGGTGAAGGCTGAGCCAAAGCGGGAAGCGAGTGAGGCTTTGTTGCGGTGAGAACTGGGGCAAGGCCCAGGCTTGTTGAAGGCCTGCTGCTGCGACCCGACGCTCGTGGAGAAGACGGTGGTGTCGAGCAAGGCGAGTTCGGAGCTTTTCTCGATCTATAGGCCGCTTTGGCGGCTGGAGTGGATTTACGAGTGAAGCAGGTTTGCACGGTGAAGAGTAGATCGTGTAAATCCGCTTTGTTTACTCTCTGCAAGGACGTTGCGTCGGAATTAATCAGCGTTTGCCTCAGGCTTAAATACGAACCACTTTCCGATCGGAGGGATTGTTGGCACGGATATTTGCGTCTGAATGATAAGAGGATGGAAGCGACGCCAGTGGAGGCGAGGTAGCCTCGGCATCGGGCAGAGAGCGGCGGCCACGGCAAGCACTGGAGCTCGGCGGCCGTGTCTGGCGGAGAAAGACCGATCATGAGGCTGGCAGATTGGCCGGAGGATCCGAAAAATACTCAGTATAGGTCTCGTTGTTTGGACGGGACGTGTTGAGTCTGAGATATAATGGTAAAAAGGTGCAAACCGATTGCTGATTATCAATCAAATGGACAGAGGTATGTCAGCTGTATTTATAGCCATACATTGATTAACTTGAGTGCGAACCTCCTGTGTTAATTAGGCAAAGTATCTGACGCACTCCTCCCGAATCTTGTTAATAAAACATCATGATGTGCCAGGTCCTCGCAAAAAGAAGAGTTAAAGTGCAATGATTGTATGATTCAAGTAGGCTAATTCATAATTGAATGTGACAAGATCAGCAAGATGAGGTAACAAATTGACAAAAAATTGTAGTTATTTTATTTCTTTATTTATTCACTTTAACTAAGAGACTAAATCTCTTTAAATCCCAAAATTGGTTTGATCTCACCCAATGATCAAGACATGGTTGCAGCCTTGATACAAATGTACAATTACAAAATACCAAGGTTGCAGTTCCCAGATGTGACAAGTTCAAGTTTATTTGTATAGCACTTTTTACAATACAAATCGTTGCAAAGCAGCTTCACAGGAAATTAAGTTGTTGTCTGAGCGTTGGCATCCTCTGAGGTCATCTGAGGGGTTGGCATTATCTTTCGGTCATCTCAGACTTCAACTGCAACTTGCTTTATGTTTTGACACTTGCAGTTGGGGGAGGAGTTGAGAAAGGAGACATGAAGTCAGACACTTTCTGCTTCCTGCAGTGATTTATCACAGATTAAGTAGAGTAGATGCAATATTTATCAAATATGTTATGCACAGCTTAATGCATCACTTGTATGTAAAATAATAGAGCTAAACATAAGCCTATAATATTTAAATACTAAAAGTGTGGTCTATATATATTTTTATATCTTTTATTCTGATATACATGACACAAAGGGCTTCAGAAGGTCTTCCATGCACCACATGGCAAGACATTCCTTCTTAATCAATAGTTACCATGTCTCATTAATTTGCATTGAGCTGGAGCACATCTTTTCCTATATCATCTTAAATGTAATCTTACAGTCCTCTGTCCACCTTACAGGGTTCTTCTCTGTCCTGTATAGCAAATTCATCAATTATGTTGCTATTGTTTAAAAAGTCTGGATGAATTGGAGGTATTGGCCCTCTAAAAAAGAAAAGACTGTACCACTTTCTTTGTCCTAGGTTGAAGATTTCACCAGATAACTTCCACTTTGTTTCACTTGCTGTTGTAGTTTACCATTGTCCAGATGGTACCCCAAATAGCTGGTCTGCTGTTGCACCCTCTCACACTTTGCTTACAGAAATCTATGTAGACCCATCCCTTTCTTCTTCAGAATGATTACCAGATTGCTGATACACTGTCCCATAGAGGTTTCCATCACAACAACTCCCAGCCATTTCAACTTTTCAGTGACCCCTCTCTCACCTGTTGCTTGCAGCCTCTTATTTTCCTATGCATAAATAGCTTCTACTGTTTCTCTTGTTACTTTGTCTTGTTGTCAGTGTTCCTTGTTGTTAGATTACTTTGTCTTTTCATTAAAATATCCCTGCAATTAGATTCTTGAGGGGTTTGGGGTTGGGTGCTCCTGTGGCTGCAGAGCTTGGGTCCCCGCTTACACTATCAGCCTGCACCATCTCAACCACTGGAGCCGTCTCAGGGGAGGACACTGGCATCCAGTGTGGCCTCTCCAGGGGCCCGTTTCAGAAAGGAGGTTAAGTGAAAACTCTGAGTATGTTAACCCTGAAATCAGGGAAACTCTGGGTTTTCGGTTTCAAAATGGGAGGTTTGTCAAACCCGAGAAAGCAGGGTAAGTCAAGCCCGTTTCTGAAAGAGAGGTAACTTATATTCCGAGTCAGTTACCGTAGTAACTTACTCTGTGAACCTAACCTGGTCGGGAGCAAGTTTTCTTCGGTAAACCCAGAGTTTCTTTCGGTCTCCTCCCCCTTTTTATAGTGTTAGCGAAGTTTAAATACCTTATTCATTCATTCACGCTGCAAAATAGATTTTCTTACCAAGTATTTTTGTCTTATTTCAAGTACAAATATAAAAAAATTCTTAATATGCATCTTATATAATTGTCTATATTTAGTCTTTTTTCCTGGGGGATTTTCCTTTTAAGTGCCTTTTACATAAAACAAGTAAAATTGTCCGCCATAGGGTAAGAAAAATAATCTTAATGCAAACGGAAACAAGAATAATTTTAATTTCTTACCCTATTGGAAGATAATTTGCAAAATAAGAAAAATGCACTTTAAAACATCGGAGATGCAGAGCACATTATAAGTCCACTGTATGCAGATTCTAAGGAAAGTGTGCATCCCTCTCACACCCATTTTGAGAATTTTTTCCTGGGCACAAATCCGTCAAAGAGGGGTTTCACAGGACTGTAGGTCAGTGGTATAAAAATTGGTTTAAATGAGGCTGATCTGATAAATGATGTTCACTTGATAACATCATTCTGTGACGTCTGGAAGTAACCCAATAATCCGAATTTCCTTCAGGACTTCCAGTGTGGAAGCTTGGATGCACTGATGACAAGCATATCCCCACCATCGCCCCTTCTGAAAATGAAACCGATTACTTTATGGAATGGAAGGATGCCAGATGGAAGGGTGGTATAAGCCATAACCACCACCACAACTGTTAAATAAACAAATTAGTCACGATTTTTTGGTCATCTTTATTTCTTAATACAAAAGAAAAAGTTATTTTTTTTACTTTTGGATTTTAGAAATCTTCCAATACTTGACCATCTCCTCTTCATCTATCAGTGGTGCAGGTGCAGGTTTTCCCCCCTTTTTGGGAGCCTCTGCCTTCTTGCTGTCGACAAGTCAGTAGTTAATTTTATTACTGTAATTAAGAAATGTAACAGGTTGGATTAGAGAATATTTAATTATGTGAAAAAAGCTGCAGCGCATTGAAATAGACACTGAATTATATTTAATGTCAAAAGTCATGTAGCCAACACCCATGAACCTTTCATGTTTAAAGCTTTACCTTGATTTAATTGTGTTTTTATACTTTTATATCGTTTTTTTAGCTGCTGCCACGTTCTTGTTTTTTTGTTTGTTTTTTTTGTGATCATGAGATACCATTAAAATTAATTTTAGTTCAATAATTTATAGTTTTCACCTCTGATATTATAAAAGTTATTAAGTTATTGGCAGTTATTAAGAATTAAAGTTATGCATTGACGGAAGTATGCACGCTGATGTCTTTTTGGCGGGAGCTGTGAATCGTAATGGTGAATCGTAATTTCGGCGCTCCGCTGATCATGACTTTTCATAGTCATGGTGCACGAGCTTAACTCAGAGTCAACCTACTCAGAGTTGAGTAAACTAACTCAGTTCAGCTGTTTTGTAACCGAAAACTCAGAGTTTCCTGTCTCAGAGTAAGTCAACTCTGAGTTCATGTTTAAACTCAGAGTTGGTTGAACCTCCTTATTGAAACGGGCCCCAGCTCTGTGGGCTCTGTGCTTTCTAGCACTCTGTAGCTAGGCAGCCTTAGCATTCCCCAGTCACGCAACGCCAGTGGCACTCCACAACCAGGTGGTCTGAGCAGCTCCCCCTGAAATGGCTACAGCACCCATTCTTCCTGATTTGGCCACGGAGTTCGTTTCTGGGCTTGCTACTCTGTTTTGTTTTGGACTTTTATTTTATAGTTATATGTTCACTTCCTGTGCTCTGTGCCTGTGTACCTTGTTCTTGTTGTTATGGCTACCCTTGTTATTTTCTGTAAAGCAGTTCATAGTTCAGGAAAGAAGGAGACAGAAACTGGCAGACATTTAACAAAACTTTAATTACAAACAAACAACAAAACAAAAGTAAGCGCCAGCCCCTCACTGCGACTGCCATATAAACATAAACAAAAGTACAAGTAAAATGTCCCAGGGCTGGTCCTCTCTTATCCTTTACTGTTGCACTTCTTCTTTTAACCTTCCGGAGCTCATCTGCGGGACTGAAAACACAGGTGTTGCTCATTATTATTTTCTCCACTGGCCGTGCCCACTCCC
This sequence comes from Barbus barbus, assembly GCF_936440315.1. Lineage (NCBI taxonomy): Eukaryota > Metazoa > Chordata > Actinopteri > Cypriniformes > Cyprinidae > Barbus > Barbus barbus. Next base: position 1,289,052 of record NC_136746.1, on the reverse strand, counting down.
ACAGCTCTCGACCCTGCCCCACTCATCACAGATCTACCTTCTGCTCCCCATCATGGTGGACAGCAGCAGGTCTTGGCCTCTGGTGAATAGAACGACTCCTCCATTCCCTCTTGGACTGCAGCCGTCCCTCCGTCCTCTAGCATCCTTGTTACTTTAAGTGTCAGTTTTTAAATGTCATGTTGCCGTTCTGCCAATGTGTCCCTTTCTTGTTCTCAGTGTTCCTTGTTGTTAGATTACTTTGCCTTTTCATTATAACATCCTTGCACTTACGCTCCTGCTTGTTTTCTGCTTCTCCCACAACATTACACCATGCACCCAGGACAAGATCTTCTCAGGTCTCCTTCACTCCAGAGTACCACGTACAGTAGTAGTACCATGCATATCTTAAGCTCCAGTGAGAATATGCTAGTCTTGTAATTACCAAATTTTTTTACAGAAAAGGAAAACGTTTATACAGAAATCCTCCAAAAAAAAATTCTTTACAAATCCTCATTTATAATTTGTGACCGGTGTGTTTTGTTTTGCTCTCTTCTCTGCGCTTCCACTGCGTCACTTCTCACCGGAACTTATTCTATGCCTACACTCTCTCTTTCAGTTTGGTGAAACTGCTCTTATTGATCCCACTGATCTTATCCTGAGACTATAGGTGTGATAAGTGGTAGAGAGCTTGAGGGGTACACATAACACTTTCAACATTTGCCCGACCACATTTAATGTATATTTGGTCATTAGGTAAATCAAACGTATTAAAAAAAAAACTGTCAGTTCTTTTAGCACTAGTTTAGCTTTAAAGTACAGGTACTTCATTGTCTGGTTGTGGTGCATGAAGCTAAAGCTGATAAACAGTCTAAGTATTCCTCTTGAATTCCCTGCATAGTAATTCATGCTTAATCACAAATGTTTTGGTTTTTTTTTATTTCCCATTCAGATTCTGTCTAGTGTGAAATATCAGTTCACCCTGAACTTCACTCTGAGCCCATTTGAGTTGCCAGGACATCCTCTTTAAATGTGATAGGGAGGAGTTGCAATGCTTAAATAAAATATATAATTAACTAACTAACTAATTCATTCATTTTTGTGATATGGTCTCTACTATTGAGCTTATGGCCTGAATCAAGTCACCAAAATAAGGTGTGTTCAATAAGAGAGAGACAATAGTGTACTGTTGGAAAGGCTCCAGGATCCGTTTTGTACAGACAGTAAATGTAAAATCTGTCCCAAGGTAACTGTAATGTGACACGTTCTTTCATTTACATCTTTCCATGGATGAAACAGTTACACAACATTTCCCACATTCCTCAGTAAAACTTGATCTTATGAGTTTTGTGAATAGCTTTAAAATTCAAAACGTTTAGTTAAAAACTATTTTAAAAATAAATATCGCCCCTAAACTGCAGTAACCTTTTTGCTTTCTTCTGATGTCATTATTCTGTGTTAGGCTCTTTTGAGACCAATCAACACCTTTAACTGGACCAAGCTGTTAAAACTCTCCATAGAGTCTAGTAGCACTTGGAAGAAAAAAAATCTGTCATCAGTAATGATGTCTCATTAAACATATGGTTGAAGCCTAGCAATTAAAGGTGTTAAATGCACAGATAAGAAATAAACTTGTGATGATGCAACCAGAGCTATTGTAGGTTACATTCATTACATTCAGGTTACTCATCATTACCCTAAAACAGGGGTGTCAAACTCCAACCCTGTTTTGTTCCAACCCTGCTCTAACACACAAACCATGTAGTTTTCAAATAAGCCTGAAGGACTAGATTAGCTGGATCAGATGTTCTTATTTAGCGTTGCATCTAAACTCTGCAGGGCTCCGGCCCTCCAGGAACTGAGTTTGACCCCTGCCCTAAACCATTGTCATGCTTTTGTAGAAAACATGCACTAGATTAATGCTTTTGCTTTGTGCAATACAAAATGTGATGGTTAGGTTATACAACGTACCAAATGGAAATGACCAGAGTATGAATGTGCAAATATATTGTTTGTTTTAAGGTAGATGAACGATTCAGTGGAATGTTACCGAAATTGCAATAAATTAAGTTCAAAAATAAAAAAGAAATGCAACTCCACCCTGTCATTTCTCTAAAATTATCAAATAAATGCTTAGCATTTTATCACAAATTAACACATAGACCAGTGCTGAGAAACAGCACACTCAACACTGAGGCTGTTGCTCTTCGTTGACTTCATCTTGGTTCCATCTTTGTTCATATGTCTATATATCAGATGTATTCCCCATTTACACACCTGAACTGAACAAGAGAGCTGCATGAAGTAAACATGATCTGTTAGATAGGGGAGACAAATAAAATCTGCAGTGGTCTGGCTCCCCTGGAATACAGATGCCATTATAACTGGAATCTGCGGCCTGTTGCACCAGCTATTTGTTTTTTTGGACCACAACATTAAGGTTTATCGAAACATAACTGGCTTCCGACCCGTAGTAATGGTTGAAATGATACAACAGATTGACTGATCTGAATCAGTAATATTTTACCTGACAGACTTAAATCCTTATAATGTTGATAATTTTCAGTAGTTTACATTGCATAAACATCAGAATTGCAGTCTGCTACATGATAAACCTAATCAATTAAATCAGTGAAACTAATCAATTATTAATGCAGGGTAAATTAACATTTTTAACCACTACTTTAACATTTAACCACTTACATAATAAATAGATTATTTATTATTCATTTTGTGAAATGCTTTGGTAATGTACAAATAAACTATGCCAATAAAGTACATTAAACTGAATATAAAAGCAGCCTTAAAATCCACAAATCATGTAACTGTGCAATAAAAAAGTATAGCATTGAAAATGTTTTATTTTTATAAAGAACATTTCAACCAATAAAGAGTGAGTGTATAAAGTATACAGTCTATAAGAGAAACATAACAGACAGACACATGTAATCACAAGAATTTATTGCAGAAATGTCAAAGAGCAGTACCACAGTGGTCCAAATGAATATACATTGCAATCGCAGTTCTCTCTGGCAGGATATAATTGTTTAGTGTGAGGAGCAGGGCATAATTTAAGTTGTTAAACACTGAAAATACTGTCCCGATCCACTCCGTGAGGGCGCATGTTTCTTATTCAAAATACGCATCACCTGAAACATGGCATGTCACAATCTATGACAAATCGGTGAGAGCCAATGAGCATTTGATATCATTGCCATAAAACTGGTTGTAAAACTTCTTAACGGCAAATATTTAAATTGTTACAATAGCTACAGAGGAAGGACATACAGTACATACCGCCGATGAATGGTTTGAATTTGGATCTGTTCCTCATACAAGGCATCACATGGATACCGGGATTTGAATAAAAATAAAATACTTTTAAGATCATTTTATTTAATGCTTATGCATGACAGCATATTGTAGCGCACAGACTTTATAATCATGAGGAAATTGCTGTTATTTGTTTTGCACCGGCAATGATAGTGTCAATGCGGGGAGTTCAGGACCCAGAAGAGAGAGACGAAAGAGTTAGTTAGGCTGGTGCATCTGTAAACAGTTGTTCTGCATTTTAATTAAACGAGCATACACCGAGTGTATTTTGTCTGTCGTTCTTCAGACATTACACTGGTGTCAGAAGTGGGATATCTAGGAGCATGAATTGGAACGCATCCTGCGTGATCTGAGTGGTCTCGTGCGGAGCCATAGCGAGGAAAACCTGCCACGATGTGGACACTCACATTGGGAGCAAGATGTGGCTGAAGTCAGTGCACGAGCTACCCACTCGCGGGAATGCCACAATCTTTTCCATGATGGCCCAATCGCCTCTTTAGAGGCAAAAACGCGAGAGCCGCATGGGCTGGATGTGAGCCAGGATGATTACGATGCTTCAGCCGGTGGAAATACACATGCTGTTTTTGAGTTGTTGAGGAAGTTCCATCCTCCCATACAGGTAAGGGAGGTGAATAGGGTTGAGTCTGGCCCAGCGCAGGTGAATGTTAAGCTGCCCAGATATGACGGATCTGTGCCAGCTGATCCCTATTTTGCACAAGTGCAGCTGGCAGCCTGGAGGCCTAGATGGCGTAAGGAAGATTCAGCGGCTCAGCTGGTACTTGCACTGAAAGGACCAATATTACAAGTGCTGCTTGCTCTCACCCCAGCAGAGCAAAGAGACTATGACATTCTTACAGGGGCACTTGAACAGCGGTTTGGTGCACGGCCGACTGCAGAGCAAAGACGGGAACAGCTGGCGAGTAGACGGAGGACAGAAGGGGAGAGTCTGGGTGTTTTGGCCGCCAATGTGCGGTGAGGATACCCACAGTGCGCTGCAGCTGCACAGGAGGAGCTGGCTCTCCATGCATTTCTGCAAGCCCTGCTTCCGGAGAAGCTGAGACAGCATGTTTGTTTATCTTCTCCCTGAACACTAACTCAAGCACTGACAGAATCAGAGCGAGTGGAGTTTGTATTGCTGACAGCCTGAGCAGTGGCCTCCTTTTATCACCCGGCCCGAGTACGCCAAGCTGAGCATGCTGATGTCAAATATTCTGATGGGATATGCCGTATGGTTGATCTTATGCATCAAGACGAGGGCAGGGAGCAGCCCCTGAACCTGCAAAGGCGCTCTACTTGATGGGACCCATGTTTCCGTTGTGGGGAGGTGGGGCATGTGGCCTGTGATTGTCCCTCCCCTGCATCCTTGCCCTGCAAGTCTGCGGTTCCAGAAAACTAGGAGTGGAGAAAGCTCAGGTGGAGGGACGGCTGCTCCCTTATCACAGTCTACACCCCTCCATGGGAAATGTTCAATAGTAGGTCACACCCAGGGTTTGTATGGGTACTGTGTTTTAAACAGGCATACCAGCAGAGCCCCCATTGATACGGGGTCCACTATTTCCATTGTCCATCCAAGAACCATGCCTAGAATGGAAGAGTCACTACGATGCAGATGAGAATGGTAACTGGGGAATGGGTGGCCCTTAAAGGAGGAAGGCGTCTGCAGTTGATGGTGGGCACGTGTGTTTTCATCCATGAGTTTTGGTTGGCAGACATAGAAGATGCTTGTATTATGGGACTAGACTTTTTGATGCTGAGTGGGGCCTGTATAAATGTGGCTGGGACCTGCAAATTGGTCAGGAAATCATTCCCCTAAAGAAAGGACAAAGGGCGGATGATGTGCCCTTGGGCCCAGCAAGGGGGCAAGCAACTCGGCAGAATAGTCCAGCACTCACATTGAAAGCTAACCCCAGGAATGTCAGCACCACGCCGACCCAGTTCACCGTACCATTACCCTCCCCGTCAAAAGAGACTGTACAGTTCGTTCAGGAGTTGTGGCAATGGAGCAGTGAAGGACTTGCCCCCACTCAGTGTCAACAGTTGCGGGAAGTGCTTGCCTGCAACAGGACATCTTTGCCACACACAATGAGAACTGTGGATGAACGAGGCCAATACAGCATGACATTGATACCGGCACAGCTCCTCCCATCTGATTGCGTCCACACTAGTTAGCATTGGCCAAACAGACTGCAGCAGAGCAAAACATCCAGCAGATGAAAAAGACTGGAGTAATTTAGCCATCTAACAACCCGTGGGCAGCCCCAGCTGTGCTCGTCAAAAAGAAGGACTCCTGGTGGTTTTGTGTGGACTATCGTCGCTTAAATGTGGTCACGAGAAAAGACTCTTAGCCATTACCATGAATCGACGACACCTTGGACTATATCACAGGGTCTAATTGGTTTAGCTCCCTTGACCTCCGGAGTGGGTCACAGAGGGTCACAGGCCCCCTCCCTTCCATCTACCTGCCACACTATCTCTTCGTCTGTGACCTTTTCCTGCTTTTGACAATTTTGGCAGTCGACCTCCTCGCATGGGCAGTCCTTCCCAGTCTCAGAGGCTGGGAACCGTTACGTCCTAATTGCCATGGACTACTTCACTAAGTGGCCGGAGGCATAAGAAATACCTGACCTGACCACAGCAAAGAAAGATGTTGGAGATGTTCTGCAGATTCGGAGCCCCGGATGAGAGCCACAGTGATCAGGGATGCAATTTTGATGCTGAAGTGTTCCAAGAAGTGTGTCAGCTCCTGAGGATACGCAAGACATGCACAACTCCCCTCCATCCACAGAGTGATGGATTGGTGGAATGCTTCAACCATACCCTGAGCACCCAGCTAGCCATCTTAACCAGTGAGCACCAGTGTGACTGGGACCGACACATACCCCTGGTACTCTGGGCCTACTGAACGGCAGTTCAAGAGTCTACGTGGTGCACACCGGCTGCCCTTATGTTCGGCTGGAAACTACGAACACCGGTGGAATTGGTTTTTGGCCCCCCACCTGAACCAGAGATTTCTGGGGTACCGGGGTTGGAGTATTTGCAAAAGCTGCGGAAGAGACTCCATGTAGTGCATGAGGCAGCCCGGGACCGACAGGGAGCTGCGTAAGCCAAGCAGAAAAGGGTGTACAATGTCCACACAGTAACAACAGAGACTTTGCTGCTGGGGACAGAGTTTGGGTTTAAAAAGAAAAAGTGCTGCTCTCTGAAGCTCTACAGTCACTAGCACAGGCCATGTGAAGTGCTGGCCAAGATTTCTGATGTTGTGTACCGTGTCAAGCTGGCAGGACAATGACAGAGGAGGAGTAGGGACTGCAGGCAAGCACAGTACCAAATAAAGCCTATTCCCGACTAGTCCACCTGCTACGGTAGTACGACATACTTTATAATCATGGGGAAATTGCTGTTATTTGTTTTCCACTGGCAATGATAGTGTTAATGCGGGGAGTTCAGGACCCAGAAGAGAGAGACGAGCGAGTTAGTTAGGTTGATGCGTCTGTAAACAGTTGTTCTGCGTTATAATTAAACGAGCATACACGGAGCGTCTTTTTGTTGTCATTCTTCAGACATTACAATATTAATAAAATGATGTGCCCCATGGTAAACCAAATAAATATTACATGATAATGGTTAAATGATCTCTCTTTATTTAAAGATTCTAAGATTATTTGTACTGAGAACAATAATATAACATATAATATAATTATAATTAAATGCAGTTTAATGCAGTTGACTAATTTACTGATTTGCTTAATTTTGAACAATAATGTTTAATTCCGTTTTGACTTGCCATTTCAAAGATTAAATTTAAACAATACTACACATCATTAAATGAATGTGATCATTTAACCATTATCATGCAAAATTTTATTTATCTTGTTTACCATGGGTCTTATAATATGCTGTCAGGTCACAAGCCTGATTTGGGCCACACTCCTCCCACCAACAATCGGCCCTCATATATTGTTTGCCGTGATCCCCACTGTGCCATCATTGCCACACATGGCCCAGCTCTGGCTGAAAGGGTAGATGCAGGGATTGAAATTAACTTTTTCACTCACCAGCCAATTTGGCTACTAGATTTTTAAGTTACCAGCCATTCATAACTTCTACTAGCCAAAAAAAAAAAAAAAATCAGAAATAAACCAACAGCTTGAGGCTGTCTACATTGGACGTTCCAGGCTACTTAGGCTTGTGCGATATTGACAAAAAATAGTATCTCAATATTTTCTGGGATTTTATCAATAAAGATAATTAGACAATATTTTGCTGAGTGTGTTATTGTGCTTATATCTTAAGGACTACTGTGGACAGCTGACTCCTAAAGTTTTTGATATTCTTCATATTCTGTGTGGTCAGTTCACAGCACTGATAGAAATTAATCTTTTCCAATAACATTAAATTGAGTTTTACCTTTTATGGGCATTTTTACCTTTATAAAGCTATTTTTTTCTAAAAGTGTGCATCATCTTTTGAGTCAAATTCTTACATTTGATCAGTCAATTATAATAATAATAATACATTTAGGCTGTTACTAAACAAATTAAATCAATGTAATGTATCAAGAAAATTCATCTTTGCAGAAGTTGCATATGAAGAGGCATTTAGATGTATTTACACATGTTAATGCAGCTTACAGGGACATGGAATGCTTTAACCTGCAGTTACAAATGCATAAATAATGTTTTGATATTTTAAACATGAAATGTTGAAAACTGATATTTGAAATTATTTTAAAATTAAAAGACACTTTAAGTGTAAAATTAAAACCACCAATAGGTGGCAGCAAGTCACTGTTAAGTGAGTCATTGTGATTGAACCGAATCATTTAAACGGTTGATTCATTCAGGAACGAAACACCGTCATGTTGCTCAGAGACACAAAACAGTGCTGATCCTGTGTTTGTTTTTTTGTTTGTTTTTTTTTTTTGGCAAAAATAGAGCAAAAACAGCCAATATTGTGTCTAAAACGTAAGTCTGTTGATATTAACTTTTTTTTTTTTTTTTTATTGAACCGTTGTATAAAATCAATATCACATTTGTAACCATGCTGAATTTTTAAGAAAAAACGTCTTCGTGTGATATTGTTAGTGAACAGTGATCGAGGTTTAAACCGTATTACCATCAAGAACCGATACCCTCTCCCTCTTATGACCACAGCTTTCGAGATTCTGCAGGGGGCTACTATCTTCACTAAACTTGATTTGCGGAATGCTTACTATTTAGTTAGAATCTGTGAGGGGGATGAGTGGAAGACGGCCTTCAACACTCCAACAGGCCACTACGAATACCAGGTAATGCCATTTGGCCTAGTCAATGCCCCAGCTGTCTTCCAAGCCTTTATTAATGATGTTCTCAGAAAAATGTTAAATACATTTGTGTTTGTTTATCTGGACGACATTTTGATATTCTCTCGCAATTATCCAGAGCATGTTCAGCATGTCCGGCAAGTCCTGACCCAGCTATTGAAACATAGACTTTATGTGAAATTGGAAAAGAGCGAGTTTCATGTTTCAGAAGTTTCCTTCCTTGGGTTCAGGGTATCAAAGGGCAGCCTTCAGATGGATCCTGGCAAGATACAAGCTGTCTTGAACTGGCCTCAACCAACTTCAGTTAAACAGGTACAGCGCTTTCTGGTCTTCTCCAATTTTTATAGAAGATTCATAAGAAACTTCAGTTCTGTTGCCGAGCCTCTTTCTGCATTGACCAGGAGGTCAGCTAAGCCATTTGTGTGGACCTGCCAAGCAGATCAAGCCTTCAACAAACTAAAGCGACTCTTTACGTCTACCCCAATCCTAACCCTCCCTGATTCAGAGCTGCCTTTTGTGTTGGAGGTGGATGCCTCAGACATGGGAGTAGGAGCTGTCTTGTCACAGAGAAGTAAGAGCGATAACAAGCTTCACCCATGTGCTTTCTTCTCTTGTCAGCTTACCCCAACGCAGAGAAATTATGATATTGGAAACCGGGAGCTGCTGGCTGTTAAGATGGCTTTGGAGGAGTGGAGGCACTGGCTAGAGGGGGCCAAACACCCATTCCTCATCTGGACTGACCACAAGAATCTCACTTACATCCAGGAGGCAAAGAGACTGAATGCCCGACAAGCCCGCTGGGCCCTCTTTTTTTAACCAGTTCAACTTTACTCTCTCTTATCGGCCCGGTTCTAAGAATCTCAAGCTAGATGCACTCTCAAGGCAGTTTGAGCCACCAGAGGTGGAGTCCTGTCCAGAACCCATTCTCCCCACTTCTAGAGTGGTAGCTCCCATTCAATGGGACGTTGAAACGGCTGTTAAAAGGGCCCAACTGCAGCAGCCAGGTCCAGGTAATGGCCCTCCAGGGCGCCTCTTTGTTCCTAACTCTCTATGTTCTGAGGTTTTGCAGTGGGCTCATGCTTCTCTCCCATCTGGACACCCTGGGACTACGAAAACATGTAAGCTCATCCAAAGGAAGTTCTGGTGGCCTGAATTGCAGAGAGACATCCGGGACTTTGTTGCCGCTTGCTCGGTCTGTGCCCAGAACCAAGAACCAAGGACCCACCCTCATGGTCTGCTACACCCACTGCCTATTCCAAGACGCCCTTGGTCCCACATTTCTATGGACTTCATCACAGGTTTGCCACAGTCTCAAGGAAATACGGTAATCCTAGTAGTGGTAGACAGATTTTCAAAGGCTTGTCACCTCCTACCTTTTGTCCAAGCTCCCCACAACCAACCAGACTGCAGAACTGTTGATGAGGCATGTGTTCCGGATCCACTGCTTTCCACAGGATATGGTTTCGGATCGGGGCCCACAATTTACTTCCCGGTTCTGGAAGGCATTTGGCAGACTCATTGGATCCTCCATCAGCCTGTTCTCCGGCTTCCACCCCCAGTCAAATGGCCAAACCGAGAAGGTAAATCAAGAGATTGAAAAGACACTAAGGTGCCTGGTTGCAGACAACCAATCAACATGGAGCTCTCATTTAATATGGGCTGAATTTGCTCATAACACCCTTTACCATTCATCCATAGGCATGTCCCCTTTTGAGTGTCAATATGGTTTCCCTCCCCCTGTATTTCCTGGACAAGAGTCAGAGGCGGATGTTCCAGCTGCCACTAAGCTGTTCTGACGGTGCCGACGTTCCTGGCAAAGAGCTTGTGTTGCCTTATTGAAGGCTGTCCGACAACAGCGAAGGCAAGCAAACCATCACCGGAGGGCAGGACCCACGCTTCGTCCGGGACAAAGGGTATGGCTCTCAACTAGAAACCTTCCTTTGCGGGTGGAATCCCGCAAGCTGGCTCCTCGATACATTGGTCCTTTCAAGATCCTCAAAAGAATTAATCCAGTTTCTTATCGACTCCTCCTGCCCAGGTCATACAGTGGAACGAAATGCCATGTCTCGCAGGACCACGGTGCTACATAAATACAGACATACAACAATGAAGTAAAAAACACTATAAACCTATACACTACTAACCTACTGACAGATTTAACTATAAGTATACTATATATAAGTATTTACCCTATACAAACTAAAAGAATAAAGGATAAAAAATACAACTATACGAATGCTTCACATAAATATTACCCTATACAAACTAAAAAATAGAAGTTAAAAAATACAAACTATACGAATGCTTCACAAATACTGTACATGTGCAAAGAGAGACATTTGAGTCAGCAGCTGGTTGGGGAACAGTGCAGGATGATTTGTAGTGCATGAGCATGTAAACATACATATATTGCTGAGTCTTTTGTGAGATTGTGCACTCGCAGCAGTGTGTGTAAGTGTCCATAGTGCACATAGTGTAAAGTGTAAGTGTCCATAGTGTAAAGTGTCCATAGTGCACATAGTGTAAAGTGTCCATAGTGAAAAGCTGTTGAGCAGTCTGGCGGAGCAGGCTCTTATGCTCCGGTACCGTCTTCCTGATAGTAGGAGCTGGAAGAGTCTGTGGGAGGGATGGGTGGAGTCCTTCACGATGCTGTTGGTTTTGCTGGAGCATCGTGTAAGGAAGATGTCCAGGATGGAGGGGAGAGGGGCACCGATGATCTTTGCAGCTGTGTTCACTGTCCGCTGGAGGGTCTTGCGGTCAGCAGCACTGCAGTTCCCGTACCAGACAGTGATGCAGCTGGTCAGCACACTCTCAATGGTGCCTCTGTAGAATGTGGTGAGGATGGGTGGAGGGAGACTTGCTCTTTTCAGCCGGCGGAGAAAATGTAGGCTCTGTTGTTCCTTTTTGGAGAGTGACATGGTGTTGGTGGTCCAGGTGAGATCCTCTGTGATGTGCACCCCCAGGAATTTAGTGCTGCTGACTCTCTCCACAGTCGAGCTGTCGATGGTCAGTGGGGGGTGGTCAACGGAGTTTCTTCTGAAGTCCATCACAACCTCCTTTGTCTTCTCCACATTGAGGGACAGATTGTTTGTGCAACACCATTCAGCCAGCTGTGCCACTTCCTCTCTGTAGTGCGTTTCATCATTGTTGCTGATGAGACCTACCACTGTTGTGTCATCAGCAAACTTGATGATGTGGTTGGAGCTGAACTTGGCAGTGCAGTCGTGGGTCAGCAGTGTGAAGAGCAGCGGGCTAAGCACACAGCCTTGTGGGGCACCTGTGCTCAGTGTTGTAGTGCTCGAGGTGTTGTTGCCGACACGGACTGACTGAGGTCTTCCAGTTAGAAAGTCCAGGATCCAGTTACAAAGGGAATTGTTAAGGCCCAGCAGGTTTAGCTTATTTATGAGCTGTTGTGGGATTATTGTGTTGAATGCCGAGCTGAAGTCAATGAACAGCATTCTAACATAGGAGTCTTTATTTTCTAGGTGGGTAAGAGCCAGGCGGAGGGTGGAGGAAATTGCATCGTCCGTAGAGCGGTTTGGACGGTATGCAAACTGGAGCGGGTCGAGTGTGTTGGGGAGGCTGGTTTTGATGTTATGCATGACTAGCCTCTCAAAGCACTTCATCATGATTGGAGTCAGTGCTATGGGACGGTAGTCATTGAGACAGGACACAGGTGATTTCTTTGGTACCGGTATGATTGTTGTGGATTTGAGACATGTGGGGACGACTGTCTGGCTCAGCGAGGTGTTGAAGATATCTGTTAGGACATCTGTCAGCTGTGCAGCACAGTCTCTCAGAACACGGCCAGGTATGTTGTCAGGACCCACAGCCTTGCGTGGGTTAATCCTAGATAGGGTCTTCCTTACGTCGGCTGGAGACAGACAGAGCGCCCGGTCGTTGGGAGGTGTGGGCAGTTTTTGTGCAGGTGTGTCATTCTGCATTTCAAACCGTGAATAAAAGTGGTTGAGTGCATCGGGGAGGGATGTGTCCTCATCACAGGCCTGTGGCGGGGGCTTGTAGTCAGTGATGGTCTGAATGGCTTGCCACAGGCTCCGTGTGTCTCTGCTGTCTCTGAAGTGGTTGTTGATTTTTTGGGCATATGACCGTTTTGCTTTTTTGATGCCACAGGACAGACTGGCTCTTGCTGTTTTAAGGGCTGCTTTATCTCCTGATCTGAATGCTTCATATCTGGTCTTTAGCAGCCCACGAACCTCTGCTGTCATCCATGGCTTCTGGTTTGCACGTGTGGTGATGGTCTTGGTGACTGTCACATCATCAGTGCACTTTTTGATGTAAGCAGTCACAGTTTCAGTGTACTCATTCAGGTCTGTGTGGTTGTTGTAGGTGGCTGCCTCTTTAAACATGTTCCAGTCTGTGTCCTGGAAGCAGTCCTACAGTGCTGAGGTGGCATTGTCTGGCCATACTGTGATCTGCTTTTCAACCGGTTTGGTGAGTTTGAGAAGTGGTCTATACGCTGGGATTAGCATAACAGTGATGTGGTCGGAGTACCCGAGGTGGGGGCGGGGTTCAGCCTTGTAAGCATTCTTAACTGTTGTGTAAACAAAGTCCAGTGTGTTGTTTCCCCTTGTTGCAAAGTTCACATGTTGGCAGAACTTTGGCAAAACTGTCTTTAAGTTTGCGTGGTTGAAGTCACCGGCTATGATGAAAAAGCCATCGGGGTTTTTTGTTTGTTGTTCACTGATGGCGCTATACAGTTCACGAAGCGCGTCCTTAGCGTTTGCACACGGGGGGATGTAAACTGCAACGATAACAATGGCCGTGAACTCCCGCGGCAGATAGAACGGTCGACACTTCACAACCATAAACTCCACCAGCGATGAACAGTGTTTTGATAATACCGCAACATTGTTACAGTTGCTAGATCCAAGATGGCGGCGCGAACACATCGCGAGGCTCAGCGTCTTACCAGATTTAGGAAAATAGTGTTAATTTACCTGGTTATTTCACTCGTGTTCGCGCGATTCAGTTATGCGAACTACAGCTATACTAAACAGTCACTTTTGGACATCAACAAACAATGTTCCAACATAGTTTTAGATCATCCTTTCGACTTCAGCGAACTCCCGCCGGAGCTACTGAGATCACCGCGGACAGGCGGATCACTCGTACCGGCCGGAAGTGCTCGGCGTCGGCGTCGAGACCGTAAACAAAGACGGGGAAAGCGTGGAGGGCTGCGTGCTAAGCTAAGGCTAAACCCACATCGACCAGCTCTGCCCAGCGTCTTCCTTGCCAATGTACGGTCTCTGATGAACAAGATGGACGAACTAAAAATCTGGACCCTCACACAGAAATGGCTTATGGACTGTAATGTTATGTTCTTCACTGAAACATGGCTCTGCAACGATGTCCCAAACAGCGTGGTGCATATGGACGGACGCTCTCTCTTCAGGGCTGACAGAGTAGCAGCAACCTCTGGTAAAAACAAGGGCGGTGGAGTATGCATTTATGTAAATAAATCATGGTGTAAAGACTCTGTCATTGTTGATACCTACTGCTCTGCTGAGCTGGAGTTCCTGATTATCAAGTGCAGGCCATTCTATCTACCACGTGAGTTCACTTGCATTGTTGCTGCTGCAGTTTATGTACCTCCGGACGCTAATGCTAACGTGGCTATGAAAGAACTTTGTGCTGCTATTAGCAAACTACAAACCCTGCACCCGGATGGAGCCTTTATTGTTGCTGGGGACTTCAATCACTGCACTTTTAGATCTGTTCTACCTAAATTTCATCAAAATGTCTCCTGCACTACAAGGGGACATAAAACATTGGACCACGTTTACACTAATGTGAGTGATGCCTACAAAGTCACACCCCTCCCCCACCTGGGTCAGTCTGATCACCTCTCTTTGTTCCTGCTCCCCAAGTATACCCCAGTCATCAAACGTGTGAAACCTACAATAAGGACTGTTAAAATCTGGCTGGAAGGTGCTGACTCCACTCTTCAACATCAATTCCAGCACACAGACTGGAATGAGTTTGCTGTCCAGGCCACCACAAACTCTCAGATTAACATTGACATTTATACCAACTCTGTCATGGAGCACATCAACAGCTGTGTGAGCAGAGTGACCACACACAAAAAAATAAAAATTTTCCCCAATCAGAAGCCCTGGATGAACAGAGAGGTCCGCCTCCTGCTCAAAGCAAGAGATGCAGCCTTCAGGTCTGGAGACCAGGAGGCTTACAGCTCAGCCAGAGCCAACCTGAGGAAGGGTATTTGCCAGGCCAAACTCACACACAAACAGAAGATTGAAGATCACTTCAATTCTTCAGACCCCCGGCGTATGTGGCAAGGCATACAATCTATCACGGATTACAAACCACCTAACTCTGTGCCCCCCTCCAGCTCTGCCTCCCTCCCAGACGAGCTCAACCACTTTTATGCTCGTTTTGATCAAAATAATAAGGAGATCTCACTCAAAGCTGAGCATCAACCCAGTGAACTGCCTCTCACTCTCTCCACATCAGATGTCTACTCCACTCTGCGTAAGGTGAATGCACGGAAGGCAGCTGGCCCTGACGGAATACCTGGTCGTGTGCTTAAAGCCTGTGCGGAGCAGCTAGCTGAGGTCTTCACGGACATTTTCAATCTGTCCCTGGCCCAAACATCTGTCCCCACTATCTTCAAAACCTCCACCATCGTACCAGTACCGAAACACTCCACTGCCTCGGTCCCTAACGACTTCCGTCCTGTTGCACTCACCCCCATCATTGCCAAGTGTTTTGAGAAACTGGTTGCATCCCACTTAAAATCCTGTCTCCCTGCTACACTAGACCCATTCCAATTTGCCTATCGCCACAATAGGTCAACAGAGGACGCCATCTCAACAGCGCTTCACTCTGCCCTCACCCACCTGGACAGTCAAAACACACATGTGAGAATGCTGTTCATAGACTTCAGTTCTGCATTTAATACAGTAATCCCCTCCAAGCTGATCTCCAAGCTCAGCCAGCTTGGAATCAGCACACCCATCTGCAATTGGATTCTAGATTTTCTGACTAACAGACCTCAGTCCGTTAAGTTAGATAACCTCTCCTCCTCCATCATCACCCTGAACACCGGCGTGCCACAGGGCTGCGTACTGAGCCCTCTCCTGTACTCCCTCTTCACCCATGACTGTGTTCCTGTTTATGGCTCCAACACCATAATCAAATTTGCAGATGACACCACGGTGGTAGGTCTGATCAAGGATGACGATGAATCAGCCTACAGGGATGAGGTGCAGCACCTGGCTGTGTGGTGTGCCACCAACAATCTACAGCTAAACACCCAGAAGACAAAGGAGATCATTGTGGACTTCAGGCGGACTAGGAGTCATGCACACACACCCATCTACATCAACGGAGCTGTAGTGGAGCGTGTGTCGAGTTTCAAGTTCCTTGGCATCCACATCTCTGATGACCTCACCTGGTCCCATAACACCTCCACTCTGGTCAAAAAGGCACAGCAGCGCCTTTACTTCTTAAGGAGCCTTAAGAAAGTTCACCTGAATCCCAGGATCCTTGTGGAATTCTACCGTTGTACCATTGAGAGCATACTCACGAACTGCATCCCAGTATGGTACAGCAATTGCTCCGCATCTGACCGCAAAGCACTCCAGCGGGTGGTGAAAACTGCTCAACGGATCACCGGCACCCAGTTAACTTCCATTGAGAACATTTATCATAAGCGCTGTCTGGGCAGGGCAAGAAACATCATCAAGGATGCCTCTCACCCTAACCATGGACTTTTCACCCTCCTTCCATCCGGCAGGCGTTACAGGTGCCTACGCTCTCGCACTAGTAGGCTCAGGAAGAGCTTCTTCCCCGAGGCTGTGACACTTCTGAACGCCACACCACTAATCTAACCTGCACCTGCTTATTACTGCACTGGTCACAGTACTTTACACACATGCATTTGCACTATTCATATTTTGCACAGACTGCACATTGTCAAAGTCATTACAATATAAACTGTCTAAAGTTGTTACTGTACAAAGCACAGTAAACTATTTCTATAATATTGCACTACTGTTATTTTGCATAGAATACATTGTTCTATCAATACTTGCACACACTCATCCAGCTGTATTTATTTATTTATTACCACTGTTCTCATGTCTCTGCTGTTCATAATATGTATATATAATCCCACATTGCTGTTCATAATGTACATACAATCCCTACATTGCATTCCTATTTATATTCTGTATATACTCTGCTCAATACTGTATATAGCAATTCCACTGTACATTCTGTAAATCATATCTTCATTTACTCTGCACTTATATGTATATAAAACACTATATTCTTGCACTTCTGGTTAGATGCTAACTGCATTTCATTAGCTCTGTACTTGTACTCTGCATAAATGACAATAAAGTTGAATCTAATCTAATCTAATCTAATCTAATCTAATTGTTACACCAGTCTTTGTTGATATATACACACAAGCCACCTCTGCGTGTCTTACCAGACAGTGATAAATCTCTGTCCGCTCGGAAGTTGGTTAGCCCGTGCAATTGAATGGCGGAGTCTGGGATGTTGTCGTTTAGCCATGTTTCGGTGAAAACAAACACGCAACAGTCCCTTGCCTCATGCTGTGTAGATCGACTGAGTTGGATTAAGTCCAGTTTGTTTTCCAGAGAGCGAACGTTTGAGAGCATGAGTGTTGGAAGAGCCGGTCTTGAGGGGTTAGCTCTTAGCCTAGCTCGTATACCTCCGCGCTTACCGCGCTTCCGTCCTCTCTCACACCGCTTGCGACGCTGCCTTGTGCGGGTAGCGTCAGTAGGCGAGGTCGCGGTCTCGAGGTCCGGCTCCAGCAGTAAACAAAGGCCTCGTAGCTTCTCAGTAGCCACCGGCGAGAGTTGATGTTCGTATGCGTTGCCGATATCCAAAAGACTTTGGCGATCATAGATGAATTCTGGGGTGATTTCCTTAAGAGTTAGCGGTAAACTGACACTATTTGAAGAAGTATAATCAGACGACATTAAACGACATAAAAGCACCGTCTTTGGGACCCGGAGCAGCCGCAGCGATCGATCGCGCCGCCATCTTCCTTCGAAATTCATCCCACTTTTCATGTTTCCTGTTTAAAACCTCTTGTTTGCTCTACTCTGTTTTCATCTAAGAAGCCCCCCACAGTATCTCGCATCGTTGATGGTCAGCCAGCTTACACTGTCCGAAGACTGCTGAACTCTCGACGGGTCCGTGGCAGGGTTCAATATCTTGTGGACTGGGAGGGTTTTGGCCCAGAGGAACGGTCTTGGGTTCCTGCTCGAGACATTTTAGATCCGACTCTCATCTCAGAGTTTCGCCGAGCCCAAGGGAACAGTCGGAAGAACATCAGGGGCCGTTCCTAGGGGAAGGGCTCCTGTAAAGATCTCACCTCCTCACTGCTGTTCCACTCCTGACCTGCAGGGGATACCCTCCTTAAGCTTATCGGCTATGCTCCCTCCAGGCCTCCAGATGACACTAGTACACCAAGCTCGGTTCCCTCCACTCCTGCAGATGGCATGATCGTACCTAATCTTGCTCAGTACTCTCCTCACTACCCCTGATTCCCTTCACCTGTGTTTTACCCTTCATAAGTGTGCTTGTTCCTTGCTACTGTGTTCAGTCTTGAGCCTATGTACTCCAGTCATCAGCTCTCAAGTTAAGTCTATGCCTTATTGGACCTTTTTTTGACCCTTGTGTCTATTATTCTTTACCTGTTTTTGTGGAAGCTCGGCTATCCTAGTTTATTTGTACTTTGCTACCTTGGTTTCTCAAGTAAAGATTATACTTTTATTTTTGGAAGACTCGTTACTCCTCTGCTCTCGGGTTTCAACACTTGGAAGTTAGCTCAGTAGGAAACACAACCCACTTTGAACACCAGGGACCCGGGTTCAAGTCCCACCTTGGGCGACCTCATTACAATAGCATCCACAATACACATAGATTCAAAGCAGCTTACAGTAAGTCCTGTTACCTGGCTTAATTCTTTACACTGAGCAGATTTACTGGGCAATATTGTGATATATAACAATGCTAAACGATCCACTATTTAAGATGTAGCTATGTATTCTCCCCTTTAAAAAAATAGCCATGGTTTTGCTACTCTAACCAAAGTGTTTTAACAGTTACTCTGTATCAGTACCACTGCAGTGAAGGAGCCCGAATAATGAATATTTGCAGCCTCTCAGACAAACCACCGAGCGATTTTTATTTATTTATTTTTTTATAAAGAGATTTAGATATTAGTCCATTTTATTCTAAGAGTATGTAAGATGGTTTTCAAAAAAAAGTAATAGTAAATGGTTGGCTTTTTTTCTGTGGTGATTTGTGTGTGTTTACACTGTGTGCTCCTGAGTGAGACCTAAAACATGGCGGAATCTGACACGGCGTGACGTAGATTCCCAGACTCTATATGCTCTTAGCTGATTGGCTTGTGTGAGAACGCTTCATGCGAATTTTCGCTCGAGTTGAAATTTTTGAACTTGCAAGGAAGACACGATTGAGGCGCATCATTCACTTCGCCTGGGGCGAATTCACCAATATTTGCGTCTTTGTATTAAGTTGGTATGTAATCTACTCGGGGGAATAATTACTTTCGCATTTGGTGTGAACACACCATAATTTTTCAGACTAGAACCTTCAGACTCAAGAAATGTTTCCTCCTGCAAGCAGCCAGACTCATTGTGAACACCTCCCAAATTAAAATCAGCACCTTCCCACTGCTGCTTCTCACAAACTGTGTAATTGGCAGAATTTGTCATAATTCAGTTTTGATAAAGTTGTGTACTGTTTAAAGGCTAGCTCTGTACTGGAATTGACTCTATACATAATTTAAAAATATCCACATTATTGATTAATTGATTGATTAATTGTGTGTTAATGTGGATTGGACTAATTGTTCTAATAGCATTAATATGTGTTAGATGCTGTAACCTTGGGCAAACTATAAGAGTAAATAAGCATCGTTGGATTCACTAATCCTCTATAATGTATAGATCAGATTGAGCAGGTCTATGAATATTTACTAGTGGGTGGGTTTGAGAGCTGAAAAATGAAACCTCATGTTGAATGGGCTGGTCGCTGTGCTTTTCATAAGTATAAAGCTGAGTCATGTTAGTGACAAGGATCTAAACTGACGAGCATCCTCAGAGTCTACTCTTTAATATCCATCCATCATGGACAGGTCTGATTGGGGAGTGACAAACGTGGACAATCAAACAGTCCAATACTGCTTTCCAGACAACAATTTGTCTTGTACCAAAAGTATCAGACCAGTAGCGGAGGACATTGTTGTGTATGTTTTCGTTTCTGTAACATCAGTGTTCACCGTGTTTCTGAACTTGTTGGTGATTGTCTCCATCTCACACTTCAAGCAGCTCCACACTCCGACCAATGTGCTGATCCTCTCTCTGGCCGTGGCTGATCTGATCGCAGGACTGATTCTCATGCCAGTACAGGGAATGAAACTCATTGAACCATGCTGGTACTTTGGAGAAATATTTTGTTCAATATTTCCTCTTATTCTCTATGTGATTGTCGTAGCATCTCTTGGTAATATGATTATTATATCTGTGGATCGGTTTATTGCTGTGACTGACCCTTTGCGTTATCCACTGAAAGTCAATATTAACAGAGTTGTTGTTTCTATTGTTGTAAACTGGTTATTCTCCTTTGTATATTCATTTTATCTATTGTATGACTTTTTACTCCATCCAGAGAGAAACCACTCATGTATTGGAGAATGTGTCCTTGTTGTTACACTGGAAAATCTAATAATAGATACTTTAGTTTGTTTAGTGGCACCTTGCTGTATAATTATTCCTTTGTATATGAAAATCTGCTTTGTAGCAAAACGACAAGCTAAGCATTTAAATTCAGTCACAGAAAAAAAGGCCAAATCAGAAAAAAAGGCTGCAAGAACCTTAGGGATTGTAGTACTGGTTTATCTTCTTTTTTGGATGCCATACTACATAGTTACTCTTTCTTTTGGGCATGATGAAAATGATGTTCTTATAATTAACGTTATGTATTGGATGTTATGCATGAATTCCTGCATGAATCCACTTATCTATGCAATGTTTTATCAATGGTTTAGAGTGTCAGCAAAATACATTTTGACACTGAAAATATTTGAACATTCATCAGAGTACTTCAATCTGTTCCCAGAAGAGAAATGACCATTTAAATGCTTGCATGAGTAGCATGAAGAACAAATGTAAATAAGATCATCTGTCTTCAAATGGAATAGTTAGGGTTCTTGTGTTAAGCACTCTCTCAAAAAAACTTTGGATGACACCAGTGCAACAATTGTGTATGTAAAATGTTTAAATGTACTGCCTAGTATGTATGTTTTTTGTGAACATGTACTGTATTTGTGTGAGTGACACTATCTGTCTCTATTTGCTCTTTTGAAGGCCTTAAATGGCTAAAATCAACTACAACAATATCTCTAAAACGTTTTTTTGCCGGAGGAAAACAAGATAATGGAAAATTTACAGTAAAACAGCAGCTGGTAAATGATTACTAAGATTTGTGATATATAATTATTATTACAGTTAACAAGCTGTTTATGTCTACTGTCTCCCGAGCAGTGCCTGTTTAAACAAGCACAGAGTCATCACATAGACAAGGACATAGAGAGAAATAGAGCTATGTTCACAAAAAAGTATTTTTATTTAATGTTGAGCCCTCTTTCATTTGAATTACTTGAAATGCACAGGCCGTGGGAACTGATGAGATAATATCTGAGTTATCTGTAACGGAACAAATGACAAACCATTTTGAAAACTGTCAGTTGTAAGAATTATGTTTAAAATATGCTGATTTGAGGAACATATCTAGCTAGAAACATTTTTTTTTTCTGTTGTAATGAAATGGGCTTCATGTGTTCAGATAAGTGTTTGTGTGATGTCTTGGAGTCAAAAATTATACAGTGTGAAAGTATGGCCCCTTGTCTGAATTTCTGCATTGTGCAAGTTTTTAAAATTGCATGTTTTCATATTTCATAGTGGTAGGAAAAGCAAGGCAAGTTTATTTATATATAGCACAATTTGTTCACAATGTTTGTTTATGTTTACTCGATAAATAGAGGATTTTTTTAAAAAGATGTTTACTTTTAAAAACTATCATTCAAAATTACCAATATGAAAAAAGGCATTTACCACAAAAAGAAAAACAATAATACAGGCTATATCATGACCAAATAATACATGACCATATCACATTCTCTACCGGTCTGCTTGGAAACGAAGCTGTCGTGATGCCACGATTTACAATTATGATGACTTATCAGGATCAACTAAATGCTGGATTATCAGAAGTATGTGAAGTTCATGCCATAGATGCCATTGTTGCAGTAAACTTGTACAATTTCTGATATTCGACATTTTCCCTGAAGCATGAATGAAGCGAGTAAACTCAAAATGTTCAAGCGTCCAACTACGCACGTCTGGTGTGAACGCACTGTCACGAAGCAAATCCTTCACCGATTCACAAAATCTTTCATTTTTGCGAGTACAAACAGTAGATTAAAACTTAAAACGTTTCCCTAGACAAACAAATGGAAATCCGCGTCGCAGTCCTCTATTTAATTATTAAATAAAAGACTTTCGTATGAAGGTAAAATGACGTAAAAAAAAAGATTTGCATGTGCAGGGTAAGATTTGTGAAAGTGTACATAAGATAGCAAGCATAAATTAATTTTGCAGGCGCAAGAAAAGATTTGTGAAAGTGTAAATCACGTTTCAAGTGTAAGAAAAAAAGATTTGCAGCCTTTTACTGATTTTTGTAAGTGTAATTCATGTATTGTGAAACTGCAACTTCATGCTAAGGCAAAATAAATATGATCTGTGTTCTTCTGTTCCGCCCAAATACAGCCAAAAGTATTGCAAGCTTGTGCACAGCGTTTTGCAAGTGAAGAGTTCTTTTCCAAAACGCTATAAATCCATTTTAATAGTTTTCATGAAAATTACATTTTTTTACATAGACCCATACATTTTGTTAATATTCAATTTATCCTGTTAAAATGGTCTGTTGGCTCAGTCTGAACATGTGCTTATATGTTTTACATGTTTAACAATGCCTGTTAAAGGTGGCACCATCAACAAATCGATGTGATGTGTTCTGTGTGATGTGACAATGACACACACAACATCATTTGGTATCAATATGCCAAAGCATTGTAGAGATACAGCCTCAAGTGTGATTTTAGCATCATACCTCAAATGAAACAACAATATTGTAGATTATAAATTCAAATTTTTTTTCAAAACTGTAACGAGGAGGCAGTGTCTTTAAGACACATGTGCAGCTTTATTATCACACAAGAGTGGTCATACAAGCATAAGTCAATCACAGGCGTCAGGTACCACGTAGGCAGAGCAGAATCATAAACAGAGTTCGGGCTAGAGGTCTGGGCAGGCGGCAGACAGATAACAAAACAGATCAGCAAGGCAGGCAGAGTCAGATTAGGCAGGCAGAGTTTTTTCATAAATGGATAAACAGTCCAGGTCGGCAGCAGGAAATCAAACACGGGATAAACGCTCAGAAATGTCTGCATGGCAAGAACAAGACTTCGCAAAGAGAGCAAGGGTGGAGCAGATTAAATAGACCAGTCAATGGGGAACACCTGTGCAGGTAATCAGTCTCAGGTACGGGGTGTGATGGGAAATGAAGTCCGAATGACAGAGTTAATAATCAGGTGAGGGTTCCCTCTGGTGGTGATCGGAGGGAGCCACAGAGGCTGAGTTTGTGACATAAACGCTACAAATCCATCCTTTTTTTTCCAAAAAATTTTGGTTTATGTCTTTTTTTAAAACAAAACAAAACAAAACAAGAGAACATATGACATCAGGGACTCATACTATAAATTAATATAAATCAAATAAATGCGAATGCATGAAATAAATAACAGCCAAATAAAATAAATAGTAACAAACTAAATAGTAAAATAAAATAAATATTTTTAATTTCATAATATACAACAATCTTAACATTACATTCAAATCATTTAGTAACACATTTAGGCTAATAGTCATTCAGTGCCGAACCTGTAAAAAGTAATGATAGTAATGATAACAATATTCAATAGGCAAGTTATTTGGAAATACATTCAAAGTCTTTTTTTTTAGTAAAGTGTCAAACCTGTAACAAGTAGGACCAATTTGTCCACTACATATGCATGAAAAAAAGCGAATTATTAAAAATATTCAATAATGATAATGATATTCAATAGGCAAGTGATTCAGTAATACATTGGCATTCAGTAAAGTGTCAAACCCATAAACATTAGGACCATTGTCCGCTATACATAAAACAAATCACATAGTGTGTGTGTGTGTGTGTGTGTGTGTGTGTGTGTGTGAGAGATGTGCTTTGAGTGTGTGAGAGGACAGAGAAAGAGAGTGAGTGAGTGTGTGTGTGTGTGTGTGTGTGTGTGTGCATGTTTATGTGGTTTATGAGGACACAAATTTGTATAATGACATGGGTATGACAGAGGTATTACAATATGAAGGTGGTTTATGAGGACACTGCCTATGTCCCCGTAATTCAAAAGGCTTACAAAACATACTAAATGGTGTTTTTTTGAAAATCTAAAAATGCACAAAGTCTCCTGTGAGGGCTAAGTTTAGGTGTAGGGTTGGTGTAGGGCAATAGCACACACAGTTCGTTCAGTATAAAAACCATTACGCCTATGGAGAGTCCCCATAAACCACAAAAACCAACGTACGTGTGTGTGTGTGTGTGTGTGTGTGTGTGTGTGTGTGTGTGTGTGTGTGTGTGAGAAAGAGATAGGTCGTCCGGTGACAGCTTCTCGGCCTGACAGAATCCGGTCGCACCAGACTTGTGTTGACATCCAACTGTCACGAATCTGGTCCATGCTCTCCTGGTTTACTACCACCAGAGGTCACCCGTTCACCACATTGACTCTCACACTACACAGCACACTGGACTACAGTTCCCACAATGCATTGCACAGATCACAGCTGTCACCATTCACTCATCACACACACCTGATGCTCATTTCACAATCACGCACTCACTATTTAACCTGGGACTTCCTCTTGCTCTGGGCCGAGTATTGTCTGCATTTAGTGCTCTCCTAGCGCTAGCTGCTTTACCGTGCCTTCCGTGTTTCTGTTCAGTTTCTGTAATTGTTAGCGTTTATCACTCATTCAGCGATAGCAACTTTACAGAGCCATTCTTATAGTCTTGTCTTGCCTTGTTTATCTTGCCGTGTCTGACCCTGCCCGTGTTTCCTGGATTTACCCCTTTGCCTTGCCGTTTGGACTGTGTTCGCTCCCCGTTTGGATTATTGCTCTCGACTCTGGATTATCTCTCTGCCTTGCCCCTTTGGATGCTGATCGTTGACCCACGCTTGCTCCACGGATTGCTCTGTCTTGTCCTTGCCATACCTGTTTGCCGATCTCTGACCCTGCCTGTTTTCTGACCATGTTTCACAATAAAGCTTTGCAAATGGATCCGCACGTCTCACGTCTCATCAGCCCCGTAACAGAATACTCGGCCACACAAGGATCCAGCAGCTTTTCAGAGGATCAGGAGAATGGTATGGACACAGCTTTTCTTCTGTTGCGTTTCAAGCAGGGTACCCGATCGCTGGAGGAGTGTATCGAGGAGTTTTTAAATTTAGCCAATGACTCTGATCTGCCGGACTGTTTTTTAATTGATCTGTTTGGTGATGGCCTTAACCAACCTCTCAGAGTAAAACTTTTTAAAGAGGGTCCGCGTTCGTCACTCGTGCAATTCATGGATTATGCCTTGCTGTGTGTGGGCTCTCCGTTCACTGTGGGTGTCGCGGAGGAACCCAACACCGCACTCACTCGCAAAATGGCGGCAACAACAACACCCCTTCAAGTCATCGCTGTCAAGCCAGAGTCTGCTCACGTCTCCGCTGTCAAGCCAGAGTCTGCTCACGTCTCCGCTGCCAAGCCAGAGTCTGCTCACGTCTCCGCTGCCAAGCCAGAGTCTGCTCACGTCTCCGCTGTCAAGCCAGAGTCACACCACGTCTCCGCTGTCAAACCAGAGTCACACCACGTCTCCGCTGTCAAACCAGAGTCTGCTCACGTCTCCGCTGTCAAGCCAGAGTCACACCACGTCTCAGTGCTCCAGCCAGAGTCTGTCACACCCAAGGATTTAAGGTCAGTCCTTCGAGTTCCCTGTCTGGTTTCCAGCATAAGGGATCCACCACTGATATCGGTGCGAGCAGCTGGCATTCCCAGGGCCTCAACCCTGGCTGTTACAGAGACTGTTCCCCTCACCTCAGTGCTTCCCGTTATGGCGGTCGCCATTTTGAGTGTGTGGGCTGCACACTGTGCTCCTGAGGCCTCTCCTGTCCACGAGTCTGCTCCTGAGGCCTCTTCAGTCCACGAGTCTTCCCCAGAACCTCCAGAGGAGGCGGCGTCCACTGCAGAACCACCAGAGGTGGCAGCTTCCGCTGCAGAACCTCCCGAGGTGGTGGTGCCCACTCATGAACTCGCTGTCTGCCCTGTCACGGCCACAGAGGCCGTCCCTGAACTCGCTGTCTGCCTTGTCACGGCCACGGAGGCCGTTCCTGACCTCATGTTCTGCCCCGTCACGGCCACGGAGGCCGTTCCTGAACTCACGGTCTGCCCTGTCATGGCCACGGAGGCCGTTCTTGAACTCACTGTCTGCCCCGTCACGGCCATGGAGGCCGTTCCTGAACTCACTGTCTACCCTGTCATGGCCACGGAGGCCGTCCCTGAACTCACTGTCTGCCCTGTTACGGCCACGGAGGCTGTTCCTGAACTCACGGTCTGCCTTGTCATGGCCACGGAGGCCGTTCCTGACCTCATGGTCTGCCCTGTCACGGCCATGGAGGCCGTTCCCGAACTCCCTGTTTACCCTGTCACGGCCATGGAGGCTGTTCCTGAACTCACTGTCTGCCCTGTCACGGCCATGGAGGCCGCTCCTGAGCTCACGCCCTGTCCTGTCACGGCTAAAGAGGCCGTCTGTGAGCTCTCGCCCTGTCCTGTCACGGCTAAAGAGGCCGTCTGTGAGCTCTCGCCCTGTCCTGTCACGGCTAAAGAAGCCATCTGTGTACCCTCGCCCTGTCCTGTCACGGCTAAAAACACCGTCTATGAATCCTCGTCCTGCCCTGCCACGCCCTCTGTGATCATGAATGCTCTCCCTGTATTGTCTGTCTCTGCTCTCCCTGTGTTGTCTGTCTCTGTTTCCCCCAGATCTCAGACTCTGCCATGGTTTCCTGCCCAGTCTGCTTCCTGGCTAGGGTTTTCTGCTCAGGTCTGGTGGTCCTCTGCCCCGCCGTGGTGGTCTTCTGCCCGGGTCTGTTGGTCGTCTGCCCCGCCGTGGTGGTCTTCTGCTCCGCCGTGGTGGTCTTCTGCTCGGGTCTGGTGGTTGTCTGCTCCTCCGTGGTGGTCTTCTGCTCGGGTCTGGTGGTCATCTGCTCCGCCCTGGTGGGTTCCTGCTCCGTCTGCTCCGCCCTGGTGGGCTCTTGCTCTGTCCTGGTCTCCGGTTCCGGCTGGATGTCCTGCTCTGCCCCGATCCCCGGTCTTCCCACTTCCTCAAGGACCTGGCCCTCCGTCCCTCCCCCTGTTCCGCCTCCGCTCCACCGCCCTCCTGGATTATTTAGGAGCGTCTGGAAGCCGCTCCTTGGGGGGGGGCTATGTCACGAATCTGGTCCATGCTCTCCTGGTTTACCACCACCAGAGGTCACCCGTTCACCACATTGACTCTCACACTACACAGCACACTGGACTACAGTTCCCACAATGCATTGCACAGATCACAGGGGTCACCATTCACTCATCACACACACCTGATGCTCATTTCACAATCACGCACTCACTATTTAACCTGGGACTTCCTCTTGCTCTGGGCCGAGTATTGTCTGCATTTAGTGCTCTCCTAGCGCTAGCTGCTTTACCGTGCCTTCCGTGTTTCTGTTCAGTTTCTGTAATTGTTAGCGTTTATCACTCATTCAGCGATAGCAACTTTACAGAGCCATTCTTATAGTCTTGTCTTGCCTTGTTTATCTTGCCGTGTCTGACCCTGCCCGTGTTTCCTGGATTTACCCCTTTGCCTTGCCGTTTGGACTGTGTTCGCTCCCCGTTTGGATTATTGCTCTCGACTCTGGATTATCTCTCTGCCTTGCCCCTTTGGATGCTGATCGTTGACCCACGCTTGCTCCACGGATTGCTCTGTCTTGTCCTTGCCATACCTGTTTGCCGATCTCTGACCCTGCCTGTTTTCTGACCATGTTTCACAATAAAGCTTTGCAAATGGATCCGCACGTCTCACGTCTCATCAGCCCCGTAACACCAACAGTGGGTATTAACGCGCCACCTGAGTGACGAACCTTCTTTTTTTTTCTTTTTTTTCGTGATTTTTTTTTTTTTGTGTGTTTTCTTTGTCCAGTCAGCGTTTTCTACCTCCAGGTGTAGGTCTCACTGGCTCATCCAGGCCATCAAAAGTGTTATTAGAGCACTCATTCTGAAGACTGAGCGCAAACAAACGCTTCAAAGCGTCGCCATGTTGGATTGCATCGAACGAATTCTGATTGGTCATATCGCATTTAGGATAAAAACAGGTTCGGAAAGGAACGGCATCTTGCAATACATTTTTAAACAAGAAAATATAGCGATTTGGCGTGAAACATTGATGGAGCAGTGAATAGGTTCAGTACACAGCAAAATGGCATGACAAACAAATTTTTTTTTTATTTGGCGTTTATCGCATTTTGGAAAAGAGCTTTTCAAGTGAAAACAACCGTATCAAGAGCTGCAATACGTATTGACCGCGTAAAGCCAATATGTGTGTGGAGAAAAAAAATCGTTGCAACTTTCTAAATGACTTCTTGTGTGTGTAGGGCACAATGTTCCCCAAATAATCCGCTATTTACATCTGCGTCTTTGCGCTTGCAGTTTTGGCACGATTCTCTCACTGATTTCAGGTTTGCAAGCGAAAGTGGAAGGCGGTGTCACAAATCTGGTTCGTGGTCTGCCACAAGAGGTCGCCTCTCCATCATATTGACTCACACATCACACTGGACTGCATTTCCCATCATTCATTGCACTGATCACACACACACAGCTGATTGCACTGATTGCACAGCTGTCACCAATCACACGCTCACCTAAGAGATATTACACACACTACATAAAGCACACTTAGATCCTGATCTAGTTGCCGAGTATTGTCTAGCGTATATCATTCTTCTAACGATAGCTACACTACGGAGTCATTTCATGTTTCCAGTCCTAGATTCTAGTTCTAGTCTAAGTCTAGTCATTTCGTGTTGCCTTGTTGTTTGTTGATCTCCTGCCTGTGTATCTTGGATTAACCCTTTGCCTGCTGTTTCGGACTCTGCACCTCGCTTGGACTGTTGCTCGTGTACCTGGATTATCTCATTGCCTTGCCCTGTTGGATATTGTTCGCTGGTCGACGACCCACTATTGTCCTAGGATTACTCTTTGTCTTGCCTGTGTTGTACCTGTTTGCCATTATTGAATCCATGCCTGTTTCATGATCACGTCTCTTAATAAAGCTTTGCACATGGATCCGTACGTCTCACATCTCGTCGGCTCCGTAACAGAATACTCGGCCACATGAGGATCCAGCGGCTTTTCTAAAGAACCCTGGCCAGGTATGGACCCATTCGACCAGCTGTTCGACCTGCGACAAAGAAGTTTATCAATTGAGGAGTACGTCACTCAATTCTGTGAGTTATCTCATTGGGTACCTTTTGATGAGGTTGTATTAAAGGACATTTTCCGTTTTGGACTAAGTGAGCCCATAAAGTCATGGTTAACTGAGGGGAAGTTTAAGTGTAGTTTAAAGGATTTTATGGACTATGCTTTGCTGTGTGCTGGCACTTTGTTCACTGTGGGTGTCGTGGATGAGGATCGCGACACCACATCTATGACTGAGATGGTGGCTGTACCAGAGCGCACTCATAAAATGGCGGCCAAGTCAAGTCACACCTGATCTTCGTGAGCCAAGTCAAGTCACAGTCGATCGTCATGAATAAAGTCCAACCACAGTCGATCGTCATGAGTCCAGTTACATCACAGCTCATCATCCAGAGTCTCATCACGTCTCGTCTGTTCATCCAGAGTCCTGTCAGTCCCTGTCTTTTACACCTGGATATTCAAGGTCAGTCCTTCGAAATCCTAGTCTGTATCCAGTGTGAAGGATGCAGGGTAGGGATCGCATTTTGGTTTGTTTGGGCTGCGTACACCACCACAGAACTCCCAGAAGCGGCAGCATCCACTGTGATATATCCAGAGGTGGCGGCTGATGCTGCAGAACCTCCTGTAGTAGTGTCGCTCACTGCTGTGTTCCCCGAAACAATGGTGCCCACTGCAGTTTCTCCAGATGTGGCGGCGCATGCTGCAGAACCTCCCGAAGCGGCGGTGCTCGCTTCAGCTCCTTGCGTGGTGGTGGCGCCCAGCAACGCACTTTCAGCCTGTCATGTCATGGTCGAAGAAACCGTTGCTGAACTCTCCCTGTATCCTGATGGTACTACTGTAGAACCTCCAGAGGTGGCGGCATCCGCTGCAGACCCTCTAGAGGTGTCAGTGGTACTCACATACAAACTCTCGTCTTGCCCTGTCACTGCTATGGAGGCCGTCTGTGAATCCTCATCCTGTTCTGTCACGGTCATGGAAGCCGCTTTTGAACATTTGTCCTGCTCTGAACCGGCCGAGGAGGCTATCTCTGAACTCTGACTCCATAGTGGCTGATTGTGAACTGTCTGTCCGTCTCATCTCAACTAATATGTCTGATTTCGAACTGTCTGTCTTGCCTGTCTCTGTCAAGGAATCTAACCCGGAACTGTCTGTCTTGAGCTCTGAAACTATAAATGCGTAATCCGTATTGCAGCTCTTGATACGGCTGTTTTCGCTTGTAAAATGCTGTGCACAGGCTTGCAATACTTTTGGCTGTATTTGGGCAAAACAACAGTGCAAAAAGTGTAAGCGCGGAAAAATGGAATTCAGAAGAACACAGATCATATTTAAGTTGCAGTTTCACAATACATGAATTACACTTACACAAATCAATAAAAGGCTGCAGATCTTTTTTTTTTTCTTACACTTGAAATGTGATTTACACTTTCACAAATCTTTTCTTGCGCCTGCAAAATTAATTTACGCTTGCTATCTTATGTACACTTTCACAAATCTTACCCTGCACATGCAAATCTTTTTTACATCAATTTACCTTCATACTGTCGCCAGTAATCAAGTGACTGTTATTGGTTCATTCTGACCAGCTCTGAGGAAAGTCACAGGAACCACGTGACTCTGGACGCGTGCTGTTTCAGCAGTAGCCATGAAAAATCATTTGATGTCACTAGTTAATTTTAATAGGCAATATAATTTAAGGTACACAGTGAAGAAATAAAAATAGAAAAATTGTGTAAATCCGTCGTATCTGACCAGAGTGGATCGGCTAAGCCCCGCCCATTCTCCGACTGTGATGCTGACCGTCTTTCTCTGCGCTGATTGTATTTCTATAGATTCTACCCGCTTGTGCAGTTAACATAAATCTGGACAAAGGCAACAATAACAATACATTATTATTTGGTTGATTTGTTTCCGTGATGAGCTCGCGGCTCGCAGCAGGACTGTATCGGTGAAGATGGGTCTCAGAAGGAGCGTGCTCTTCTGTCTCTTGTGCTCGCTGATGCTGGTTCTTCACGGCAGCCGCAGGAGACACGCGCGCTGCCCCGCTTCATGCACCTGCAGCAAAGATAACGCCTTGTGTGCCAATTCCGGATCAATACCGAGGAGCTTCCCACCTGATGTCATCTCACTGTAAGCGCAGCAGTAATCACGAGCAATAGTATCGTCCGGCTTCAGTTTGTGTTCAGAGGTTGGCTGGTTTATTTATCTTTTTATTTTTTTACAGATCATTCGTCAAGTCCGGCTTTAATGAAATCCCTAAAGAGAGTTTCATTCACACGCCAGCCCTCCATCTTCTGTAAGACTCATCACAACACATCTACATGACTCACACACACACACACATACACACTCACACACACACACACACACACTCACACACACTCTCACACACACACACACACAAAGAGAGAGAAGGAGAGCATGTTTTTATAGATATCAACCCATTGTCTAATCAATACAGTTTGCATGCATGTATAATGCATTATAATGGTGTTCAAAATACCTCATGATACACATTACAGCTTATCATAAATGTAGTCAGACTTGCTTACACCTTTCATGAGTAAAATGCATTATAAAAATAATCAATATCGGTTATAACAGTATTATATGCGTTATACCTAATCACCAAACAATAGGTAAGCTTATAACTGTGCATGGTTAAAATAATTTATTAAAATGCAGTGAAGTGTGCATTACATATAAATATATTTGTAAAGCAAAACCCAGTTAACACTTACATTTCATTGTGAAATGTATTCCCTATACTGTAAAAAGTGAGTGCAGTTGTTACCTTAAAAACTTTCAAACTGATTTTTTTACTGTGTAGTCAGATCGATTCAGATCATTTTTTTTAAATTCCAATTAAATATTCATACACATTTTTGTCACATTCAAGCATTTTCCACCATTCTACTATTATTGTAGTCTATAAAGTTCAGTTCATTTTATTTATAAAGCACATAAAACAACAATGGTTGACCATTGTGCTGAACAGTATCACTTAAAAGAAATCAAAATACATAAAATATGACAAGACAAACAATATATATTTTTAAATCATTCTTAAATCAAAATAAATATGAAATCTCTTTTCAGTTTATAACCAAATTTGGTTACACTTTATTTTAAGGTGTCCTTGTTACAGTGTAATTATACATTTAAGTACTGAGTAATATTAATTACTACATGTACTAACTATATGGTTAGGGTTTGGTTTAGGTTTACTTGCATGTAATTATTCATAATTAAGTGTTATTATAATAGTAAGTACATGCAACTTTTAACAAGGACACCTTAAAATAAAGTGTTACCACAAATTTAAACAGTTTTACTGCATACTATGATATTAGCTACATACTATGGTATTTTGTCAGAGGCTGTGGTTACCATGGTACATTTTGTAAGGGTAATTACTTCAATGCAGTCAGTGAGTGTCCTCACTGATATAGAGCTGCATCTCTTCATGGAGCAGTCACTTCATAGGGAATACAAGGAAAGTGGGGCAATTTTAATAATTAGCATATATTCCTCACACAATGTTATTTAAAAACAAAGAAAGACCTTCGCTAAGCTAAACAGCTATAAAAAAAACTAGGGGGGAAAAAATCTTACTCAAGCACATGAAATGTTACTGGGAAACTTTCACTGGGACACCTTTATTGATCAAATAGAACAGCTAGTTCTTGGAAAATATAATTGAAAATATAATCTGTAAAGTATATAATGGGATAAATGTTATATTATATATCTTCACTACTTGAGAATTTATACCCCTCCATTAAAATGGCATTGCTGTCCCAGTTTGCCAAGAATGCTGTACATTATCTCAAGTTTGCCAATAAACACTGCTGCAAAAGTTTTAAATGAGTGATTTTCAAAAAATCTGATTCACTGTTATATGCTGTATCAAAGGATTTCACAATAATCTACTCAAAATCATTAAAATCGTATTATTTGACTCTTTACCTTTGTCATCCTACATGTTTGAAACCACAGCTGTCCAAATGTGGTGTGACACCTCCTGAAATTATGTCAGAACTGTAGAAACCTTCTGTGTGTGTGTAATGCACACAGAATGTAATGCTGATTTTTAGTACTGCAATCAGAAATATATAAAGACAAATACCCCTCAATGTGCCACTGTATGAGTTCTCCCACTTACCTGTATTAACCCTATATTATATCTCCTAGACTTTTCACAGCAAACAACTTTGATTCTATAAATGAAGATGCGTTTCTTGGTCTTCCTCATCTGGAGTATCTGTAAGTGCCTCACGGAATGTGATTTTTATGAGTAATCAACACTGCACGAGGAAACAGTTGATCTGATGATTCCATATTTTCTCATGTATAACGACTGGAATTGTTTGCATTGTGCATCAAGTTGACTTTGCTGTTTGTCTTTCTTCCAGTTTCATTGAAAATAACCAAATCAAGTCCATATCGCCGTTTGTCTTCAGAGGACTCAAGTCCTTAATACATTTGTGAGTATTTCTGCATAATACCGTTGGCATGTTGTTGATCAGTTCTCTGTTCAGCCACGTTATCTGTTGTTTGCAAGTGAAACATTGCAGTCATAATAGGAACATTTTCTTAGTGGATTATTCATGTTGTTTCACTAATAATAGAAGTAGTCAGCAATCCAGGTTGCATTCTTCATAAGACCTTTGCACAACATAAAAATTGGTCATTTCTCTTTACTGATGAAAGCATTTGGTTCTTTACGAATGTTATTGCAGAAGTTTGGCGTACAATAATTTGGAGACACTACCGAAAGATCTTTTCAAAGGGATGGAAGCTTTGACTAAAGTGTATGTATGCAAGTGTATGATGTTTTAGCAGTACGACATAATTTAAATAATTGTCAGTGATATAAGATCATGATGGCATTGTCTAGACGGAAACTCTTTGCGTTTGTCCAGGGATCTGAGAGGAAATCTTTTCAACTGTGACTGTAAGTTAAAGTGGTTAGTGGACTGGATGTTTCACACAAATGCAACTGTGGATCAGATCTACTGCAGTGGCCCTGAAGCTTACCAGGGCAAGAAGATCAACGATCTTGTGGCACAGTCATTTGATTGCATAACAACAGGTTGGT
The DNA here is from genome assembly GCF_936440315.1 of Barbus barbus. NCBI lineage: Eukaryota > Metazoa > Chordata > Actinopteri > Cypriniformes > Cyprinidae > Barbus > Barbus barbus. Next base: position 1,254,656 of record NC_136746.1, on the reverse strand, counting down.
AATATTACAGACCGCTTTGTGTTTTCTTGACTTTAAATGGAAAAAAAGGCTTAACATTTGTTTTTGTTCTACAGATTTTTCTTTGTTGAAGTCTCTTGACTTTCAGTCCATTTCAGTCGAGGCTTTTGGGTTTGGTGGTGACCAGTTTGTTGTATTCGGCCAGCCTTTCATTGGCAGGTGTAGTTTCATGGAATGGGATCATGTGCAAATGGAGTTCAGGAACTTTGATAATATCACAAGTAAGCAAACAGCAGTGGAAATGTGTACGTCTAAATCTAAATCGTATAACAATACACACAATACTGTTTCCGGACAGTTTCAGCTCTTATAGTTGTTTCGCTTTCATTTATAACTCAAACTGTTGTTCAGCAAAATATTTTTTTAGGGCTGCCCTCGAATAAAGATTTTTCTGATCGACTAATAATTAGTCGACTAATTGCACATTTATATTAATAAACCATATAGTTCATAATAATGAGCCTTTAATTGCCTATAGCCTATCAGCGCTCAAGCGCACACATAAAGCTTGCCACAGCGCACCGGCAGAAGTAATGATTATGAATACATCAGGGAAAAACAGCAAGAAGACTGCCTTAACATTATAATAATTCATTGATTGATGTTTTTTGTATTTTCGGCTGCAGTGATGATGTCGACATCTCCACAGTTGACGTGCATGTATCATACAGATTACATAATCTGAAAATATTTTTTTTCCATTTTAATTTAAATGTAGACATTGCACTTTCTATAGGCATATCTTTCATATAGAGTTTCGGTTCTTTTTTTGTTGATGCGTATGAGCGTATTTGGCACGTATTTGATCTGTATGAGCCAAAAATGACAAAAAAAATGTTTTAAGTTAAATGCATATGATCGCACCGCGCTACTGTTTAGATTTCACACAAACACTTCAGTAGCGCACATTTTTCTAGGTTAATGTTAGAGCGAGCAATGATGATGCAACTTACATGTTTCAGATGATAAGCCACATTTGAGATCGATGATCAAAATGAACATTTGCATGTCCTGACTGATGTACTGTAATTAACACATAGACCAGCTTTTAATAATCTGTCCGTCACGGACTGCGTGACTTTTCCACTTCCTGTGGATTTTTTTTTTCTTCAACAAAGTGACTAATAAAATTTGATCAACTAAGCCTCTTCTCGTCAACCAATGGTTAGTTGACTATTAGGGGGCAGCCCTAATTTTTTTAAGGCATAATAAAAATGCATGGCATAATAAAATGGTACTCCATAGTTTTTGTGGTTTTCAAGTCTTTGTTTCATACAACTTTCCTCAAATCTTTCCTCCGTAGGCACTTCCACTGTCATCTGCAAACCTCTAGTCATTGATAGTCAACTCTTCATTATAGTAGCCCAACTGTTCGGCGGCTCGCACATCTTCAAGCGGGATGTCTCTGCAAACAAATTTATCAAAATCCAAGACATCGATATTCTGAAAGTCCGAAAGCCAAATGATGTGGAAATCTTCCACGTCGATGAAGAGTCTTTCTTCATCATAGCCGACAGCTCCAAAGCCGGCTCGACAACTATTTATAAATGGAACGGCAACGGCTTCTACTCCCATCAGTCTTTGCACTCCTGGCACCGTGACACAGATGTGGAGTATCTAGAGATTTCTGGGAAGCCTCATCTGATCTTGTCCAGCAGCTCTCAGAGGCCGGTTATTTACCAGTGGAGCAAGAGCACCAAGCAGTTCGAACGGCGTACGGATATCCCAGAGATGGAGGACGTGTACTCTGTCAAACACTTCACCGTGAAGAGCGAGCTCTACATATGTCTGACCCGCTTCATCGGTGACTCCAAGGTGATGAAATGGGACGGTAGCATGTTCACTGAGATCCAGACCATGGCCTCTCGTGGCTCCATGGTCTTCCAGCCGTTCTCGATAGCCAACTGGCAGTATGCTATCCTGGGCAGTGACTATGCCTTTACTCGGGTCTATCGCTGGGATGCAAAGAAAAGACAGTTCATTCACTTCCAGGAACTGAACATTCAAGCACCCAGGGCTTTTTCTCTGGTGTTTATTGACAACAGGGAGTTCCTTCTTGGCTCTAGTTTTAAGGGGCAAACACGTATATATGAACACCTGGTCCTTGACTTGAGTAGCTGATTCACTTCACTGGGACAGTTGAGGATACTGATAAATGCGTGTCTCCATGTATCTCGCGAAGAACCTGTCCAAAACAAGTCCAGGTCATGGTTTAATTCTAAAATCCAAAGAAAGAAAAAAAAAATTTTTGTTTAAACTAAATGAAGCCTGTTTTAGGACTCAGTTCTCTATAGTGTTTATATATATATATATATATACATACATACATACATACATACATACATACATACATATATATATATACAGTGGGTACGGAAACTATTCAGACCCCCTTAAATTTTTCACTCTTTTTTTATATTGCAGCCATTTGCAAGTTTTTTTTCCTCATTAATGTACACACAGCACCCCATATTGACAGAAAAACACAGAATTGTTGACATTTTTACAGATTTATTAAAAAAGAAAAACTGAAATATCACATGGTCCTAAGTATTCAGACCCTTTGCTCAGTATTTAGTAGAAGCAGACTTTTGATCTAATACAGCCATGAGTCTTTTTGGGAAAGATGCAACAAGTTTTTCACACCTGGATTTGGGGATCCTCTGCCATTCCTCCTTGTAGATCCTCTCCAGTTCTGTCATGTTGGATGGTAAACGTTGGTGGACAGCCATTTTTAGGTCTCTCCAGAGATGCTCAATTGGGTTTAAGTCAGGGCTCTGGCTGGGCCATTCAAGAACAGTCACGGAGTTGTTGTGAAGCCACTCCTTCGTTATTTTAGCTGTGTGCTTAGGGTCATTGTCTTGTTAGAAGGTAAACCTTCGGCCCAGTCTGAGGTCCTGAGCACTCTGGAGAAGGTTTTCGTCCAGGATATCCCTGTACTTGGCTGCATTCATCTTTCCCTCGATTGCAACCAGTCGTCCTGTCCCTGCAGCTGAAAAACACCCCCACAGCATGATGCTGCCACCACCATGCTTCACTGTTGGGACTGTATTGGACAGGTGATGAGCAGTGCCTGGTTTTCTCCACACATACCGCTTAGAATTAAGAATTAGAATTAAGGCCAAAAAGTTCTATCTTGGTCTCATCAGACCAGAGAATCTTATTTCTCACCATCTTGTGGTCCTTCAGGTGTTTTTTTGTGTCTTGCACTGAGGAGAGGCTTCCGTCGGGCCACTCTGCCATAAAGCCCCGACTGGTGGAGGGCTGCAGTGATGGTTGACTTTCTACAACTTTCTCCCATCTCCCGACTGCATCTCTGGAGGTCAGCCACAGTGATGGCTCACCAAGGCTCTTCTCCCCCGATAGCTCAGTTTGGCAGGACGGCCAGCTCTAAGAAGGGTTCTGGTCGTCCCAAACGTCATCCATTTAAGGATTCTGGAGGCCACTGTGCTCTTAGGAACCTTAAGTGCAGCAGAATTTTTTTTTGTAACCTTGGCCAGATCTGTGCCTTGCCACAATTCTGTCTCTGAGCTCTTCAGGCAGTTCCTTTGACCTCATGATTCTCATTTGCTCTGACATGCACTGTGAGCTGTAAGGTCTTATATAGACAGGTGTGTGGCTTTCCTAATCAAGTCCAGTCAGTATAATCAAACACAACTGGACTCAAATGAAGGTGTAGAACCATCTCAAGGATGATCAGAAGAAATGGACAGCACCTGAGTTAAATATATGAGTGTCACAGCAAAGGGTCTGAATAATTAGGACCATGTGATATTTCAGTTTTTCTTTTTTAATAAATCTGCAAAAATGTCAACAATTCTGTGTTTTTCTGTCAATATGGGGTGCTGTGTGTACATTAATGAGGAAAAAAACAGCCAGTGCTGGTGGCGTGTGATGAGGCGCACCTGATCAGAATAGAGCCTCATCACCGCCGCTGTTTAAATGCCGAGCGCGCCTCTCCTCAGGAGACCGGTCTCTTCCCCGTGCATGCACGCTGGTGTCCTCATGGGTCCAGGAAGGGAGCGTTGAGGGATTCCCGCACCACCGGAGACGTGAGCTGCTGGACCCGTAGAGTTTGGATGGATTTCCACACCCGTTTGTCGGCTGACGGGCTAGGATGCCGGGCCGTTCTATCCCCTGGAAGCACCGCGGGCGAAGGATGGATGATGCCGCCGACCCACGCGCCCCGGTCCCGAGAGGGGAGCGCGTGCGGTCACCAGACTCCGCCCCTTACCTGGACCCTTCCTTCCCGAACACTGCCCTCCTTCACAAGCCCGTAGCATGACGAGGACACGATTCACTGTTTTATTTTGGACACTTTTTACCCCCTTTGGACACTTTATTTTGATTATTGTTTAATAAAAACCTCTCAGAGGCCTGACGCCACACCCACTGTGTCTGTCGTTTGCTCCTCCCACCACAATATATATATATATATATATACTGTAAAACAGTAATAATTGCTTAGTGTTAAGGTGAAATATTGTCACCATGCCTAAAACTCGTAACAATCCTAAATAGGCTTCATTTTCTTTATGCAAAACACCATTTTTTTGTTTTTTCTCCTTTTGATTTTGGAGTGAAATATGACTAGGAAGTTTTCGTTTCGCCTCTTCTCAGCATGAAGACTCTTTGCATGATGGTGCCGTTAATTAGGTACTGCCATTGAAATTATCCAAGGTTTTTTTTTTTACATGATCTTCTCATTGCACTCATTCATTTCTGTTGTTTTTACTCTGTGACTACTGTACTTTCATTGAAAAACTTGCTATTCTATTTCTTAATGTTTATCTCAAATGAATCTGACTTGTTTACTGCTTTCTCAACTTGTAAACAATGTATTTTTGTGTGGCAGCTGGGTGACATATTTGATATGTAGATTGGAAATTTGAAATACACAGACAGTTTGACCCTGAGTAGTGTGTAGTGTTACCGTTGTTTTTTTTTTTTATTTGCCTGTTTGTTTGAATCCTATTAACTACTAACAGTACAACCAATGTCAGTACTTTTTTCAACAAGATGAAAATATTTGTAAAGAGATGAAGAGATTCTATAACAACATGATTAAACTGTGATGTTGTTCTATTGGATACGTTTATGCATGCAGTTTTTGAGACACTGACACTAACTTTAAATAAAGACTTTCCAGAATGTTAAATGTTTTATATTGTCAAATTGCAAGAGGTAATTTTTCAGTGATTCATGGCGAAATTAGTTTTTCTTTCTGCTTGGAAAGAGAAATTATGTGGGCTCTCGTTCTGTAAAAAGGTCATTGCCATCCAATAATGTGTGTCACTGTCGTTAGACTCATTTGGCATTCCATTAGGTCATTTGTGTCTAAACCTGCTACTGGAGGGCCACTCTTCTGCTAATTGTAATTCAATGCAACTAACCCAGCTAATCAATGTCTTCAGGAATATTAGAAACTTCAGGAAGGTCTGTTGAGCCCCCATCCTGGTTTTTAGATAAACAGGAAGTGATTATAGCATGACTATATGAATCATATGAAAAAATAAATAAATCATGAGGAAGAAAAAAAATTAAGATGATAATTAATGTATTTTCCTTTATTTTTAAGTTTTTGTTCAGCGTACAAATAATCATGGTCAACTATTAAAAATCTTATTTTTATTAAAGTTCAAAAGTTCCATAACAGGACATTAATGTTGTATTTTTCATCCTTGTTAAAGGCTCTGAGCTGTTGATATGTATATCTGTGTTTCAGCTAGTGAATAATGTCAGGCTGAAGCCCATTTATTTGAAAGCAGGTGAATTATGTGGAAATGCAAAGCCAGAATCAGGTTACGTTCATGTCATCAGTGCAAAACATAGGTTAGCAATATAATTAAACCAACATACGATACCTATACTGGGGGTTGGCAAACTTTTAACATGCCAGAGGTCACCACTTTCACTTTCTATGTTTACAAAATATGCATCATTTGAAAGATCTAAAAATTGTGCTCCAACATATGACCACTCGTTTATATCTATTAGTGACCAAACTTTGCAGGTTAGAAAGAAAGGACCCCAAAAATTGTGCCCCTTCCAAAAAAAAAAAGTATATGTAACTCAAGATTCCTTTGCCAAAACACTACTGTCTGCTGACAAGAGTTAAACAATAGTCAGCAAAAGAAAGCTGTTATACAGTAGAGTTGTTCAGTCATCTACACCTTCACATCAATGAATTGTAAGTGCTGCATGTGCATGTGCAGGAACATTTAATACAGACATGGCACTGAGTAAATGTTTTTTCATACATTAGCAGGGCTCCAGACTTAAAAAATGACTGAAGAATTGGAATATATTTATATATTTGTTTAGTAAACTGCAGAATCAGACTTGGTTTTCTGTCACACTCTTAAGATCATTATTACTCATGCAAAACCGCTAATACACTCCCATTTAAGAGCTGCTCTACAAACTTGCAATTAAATGTTGTCTCTCTTGACTTTTGGTGAAAACAGTAGCTGGAGTAAACTATCTGATGTTATTTCACTCTAAACATACCAAACACACCATTATTACTAACATGCTTCTGATAAAAAATTTTTAAAAAGCCTGTCAGTCAGGCAAAATTTGAAATAGCAAATTTAAGCAACTGCAGCATAATGTTGAATTTTATTCATTTTGATTACAAATGAAAGATTACAATGGAAGTAAAAGAGGCTGAGTTTTGGAGGAAGTTGTCAAATTTCTGATTAAATTCATTCTAATATACTCCCAATTTATATTTGATAAGAAACAGCTGCACAACAAAGCACTGGTCATTTTTAGTAATGGTTATAGTTTAGTAAAGGAAAATATATTGAAGTATGGCACCAGTCGTGTTACTCCCGTCACATTAGTTTATAATGCAGAGGCTGTCTAACTGTTTGAGATGTTTGTTCTCAAACCTATTGTGTTTTAACCCAGTTCTCCCAATTTTTTAACTGACTAATTCTGAAAGCAAGCAGTTGTACTTTCAAATGTAAATAAACTCATGATTAGATGACACTTTTTGTAAATGTACTGTATTATCTGTGTGACTAACAATCACCCATCCATCATATACAGTAGATGTTCATTCAAAAGCATCCATTCAAGGAGATCCATCAAACTAAATATCCTCTCTACACCATCTGCCCTGCTCATGACCCCTCTGTGACTCGGCCTCAGACAATGATGAAATATGACAAAACAATAAATTGTTTAGATTTTAAACTATCATCATAAAAAAAATTTTTTTGTCACATTAGCAAACATTTTAGAGGCAGTCTGGAGCCCTGAATGAGTCAGATTATTTTATGATGACTGCAAGATAAAGACACAATAGAACAGTTCATAACATCTCACCGTTGCTGCGTGTAATTTTAATGCAAGCAGTCTGGATGTGTATAAATGTGTGAAGCAGCATTGTTAGAAAGGGTAGGGTCCCACGATGATGGTGAGCCGTAGTAAAGCGCTTGAGCGATAGGTCAGTGCTGTGTGTTGAGTGATCATCTCCAGATCAACGATCAGCTCCTGTGGGCCCTCCAGGGACTTGGTCAAGACCAGCATCGCACCAACGCTGCTGAACCGCTAAAGCAATTAACGACAAATACATGGACATCAGATATACTGCTGAATGGAGAAATACTCCCCAAAATATCAAATTATTTTGATGGTGATAAGAAATAAATGCAGTTATACATTTTTAATGAAAAAACTACAGGTCTCAAAATAGTTGGGACGGGGGCAATGTTCCCTCTATTTTATTTATTTTTTTCTTGCTGAGCAAAATTTTCTCTATTGGGCGGATATTTCGGCCACCTGAGAAAAAGCCAGACCTGTACAGCACACACACAAAAACGTGTGTAACTTTTAACTTTAATGTGCTATTTATATTTGATTTGACCTTTAATGTAACTAAATGATGTACATTTTAGGTTACCTGACAAAACATTTTTACTGTTATAAGAGATGGGTTGTTTTTTGTGGTACGCTCAACGGATGAACATTTAGAGACTGGAAGTCTATTGGGGGATACATTCAAGGTTGCAAATGGTGCAAAACAACATCATTATCTCCTGAGAAAGAACAACGCGTTTAGGACTTGGTTACATCTCGACGTTGATATGCACTGGGTGCAGACTTCTGGCACAATATAGTTATTGTGAAACCTCAGAAATATTGCTGAGTAATGGTTCATCTTTTGTAATTGATACAAAGTGCACCCAACTGGGAGGAGGATCGAGTCTGATCAACTTGCTTTCTCTCTCACTTGGAGGGTTGTTCTTAACCCGCACCTAATTTTGAAGTATAAAACATGGGGTTCCTTTCAGTTTCAGTGGAAGCTCAGCCGTGGGTTAAAAAGACGTCGCCCAGCATTCTCGAAGAGGTGTTGGTCTTCTACTGTGACTGAAACGGGCTCCCCAGTCCACCGAAGAGTGAAGATGACACCACAGTTCTGAGGTTGTATATCGTTTATAATATTTTGCTTGGGGTTTTAGTTTTTAGTGTATGCTCAAATTAGTGTATTATTAATTCACCAATATTATCTTTAATCCATTTACTCATGATCATTCTTGTATTATGCAATGGTTTTATGATTATCTTTCTTGAATGTGTTTATGGTTTGATTATCATCATTTTATGCATTTACTTATAATCAGTATCAGTATTATTGATATCAGCTGTGTGTACCAACAATAAACAGTAGTAATTGCTTGATTAGTATGGTGTACGGACCTTTTATTGGCACCTTCTCTCGCCGAATTAGCACCTCACTGGTCTCACATTAGTTTTGAAAACCAAAACAGAAACCATACTAAAACAACTGTACAATACATTGCTATTCAAAAGTTTGGGATCGGTAAATTTTTCAAATAACTTTCTTAGGCTCATCAAGGCTGTATCTATTTGATAAAAAAATACTGAATATTATTTCACAAAATAATATTGTGAAATATTTTTGCAATTTAAACTAAAAAATTTTGATTTTAATATACTTTAAAATATAATTTATTCCTGTGAAGCAAAGCCAAATTTTCAGTGTCACATGATCCTTCAGAAATCATTCTAATATGCTGGAAAAAGTTGTACTGTTTAATATTTTTTGGGACCTGTGATATTTTTCAGGATTCTTTGAGAAATAAAAAGTTCAAAAGAACAGCGTATATTCAAAATAGAAATTTTGTGTTACAACATATACTACTATTAAAAAGTTTGTGGTCAGTAAATTTTTTTCTTTTTTTATTAATACTTTTATTAATTAATGCTGTTCTTTTTAACTTTTTATAAGCCTAATCAAAGAAAAAAGGTTCCAAAAAATATTAAGCAGCACAACAGTTTCAACAATATTATATAGAATATTAGAATGATTTCTGAAGGATCATGTGACACTGAAGACTGGAGTAATGACTGCAGAAAACAGCTTTGCTTTACAGGAATACACAATATTTTAAAATATATTAACATAGAAAACCAATATTTGAAATTGCAATAACCTAAGAGTTCAAAATATTACTGTTTTTTATTCTTCTGTATTTTGATCAAATAAATACAGCCTTGATGACCATAAGTGACTCCATTAAAAAAAAAAGGTCAAATATTTATTAGGTTTATAATATAGGCCCAACATAATATAATATAATATAATATAATATAATATAATATAATATCAAAACAACTGAAGCTTTTAAACTGATAGAAGAGAATAGAAAACAAACTGAAGCATTTAAACTGAGATGAAATATAAAAATAAAAAAAATGGGAATGGGAATTCTTATATAGCTATCTGAACATCGCTATGAAGTACAGTTTGCACAATACACCTGTGAGTGACTCTAAATGTCTCAGAATTTTGTTACCGTTCTGTGCCCATCATCCGCTATTTCCAGCACTTAATCAAGCCAGTCTTCTTTAATACATGAAAATGTTGTATTTCACATGTCATTGCGTTTGCTTTGGCTCTCGATTTGAGCCATTTCGTCCACAACCATTGAAGTATTCGGTTTCTACAGCGACTCATTTGGCGCACATTATTCTCTTTCTATGAAACCTGTAAACCACATTCGCCGGTTCTAACTCTACAGCGGCAACAGCTCTATAGCAGTTTGCCCGACCATTGCAATTCTTTTGTTTTTACTAGAATACAATCAAATGGCTTTCCCAACTCATCTTTGCGTGTGCACAGTAGGGAGCTTAGAGGGAACATTGGACGGGGGCATGTTTACCATGGTGTAGAATCTCCTCTTCTTTTCAAAACAGTTTGAAGACGTCTTCAAAACAGTTTGAAGATGTCTAGGCATCGAGGTTATGAGTTTCTGGAGTTTTGGTGTTGGAATTTGGTCCCATTGGTCCCATGCTGTTGTAATATCTGCAGTATGTGGTTTTGCATAGTCCTGCTGAAATAGACAAGGCCTTCCCTGAAATAGAAGTCGTCTGGAGGGGAGCATATGTTGCTCTAAAACCTTTATATACCTTTCAGCATTCATAGTGCCTTCCAAAACATGAAAGCCGCCCTTACCGCATGCACTTATGCACCCCCATCAGAGATGCTGGCTTTTGAACTGAACGCTGATAACACGTTGGAAGGTCTCCCTCCTCTTTAGCCCGGAGGACACGGCGTCCGCGATTTCCAACAAGAATGTCAAATTTGGACTCATCTGACCATAGAACACTTTTCCACTTTGAACCAGTCCTTTTTAAATGAGTCTTGTCCCACAGGACACGATAGCGCTGCTGGATCATGTTCACATAAACCACAAAATCAGCTTCCGTTTTGGCTTCCTTCACATATGGCTTCCTTTTTGCATGATAGAGCTTTAGTTGGCATCTGCAGATGGCACGGCGGATTGTGTTTACCGACAGTGGTTTCTGGAAGTATTCCTGGGCCCATTTAGTAATGTCAATGACAGAATCATGCCGATGAATGATGCAGTGTCGTCTGAGGGTCTGAAAACCACAGGCATCCAACAAAGGTCTTCGGCCTTGCCCCTTACACACCAAGATTTCTCCAGTTTCTCTGAATCTTTTGATGATGTTATGCACTGTAGATCATGAAATTTGCAAAGCCTTTGCAATTTGACATTGAGGAACGTTGTTTTTAAAGTATTCCACAATTTTTTTTACGCACTCTTTCACAGATTGGAGAGCCTCTGCCCATCTTTACTTCTGACAGACTGTCTCTCTAAGACATCCCTTTTATAGCTAATCATGTTACAGACCTGGGCCTGTATTCCTAAAGATTCTAAGAATACTTTTAGAGAGCTCCTAATTTAGCTTAAAAATTTCTTATTAAGAGTCTTAGCTTAAAAGTGATTCAGGACCAGTCTGAGAGCAACTTTGAGTGAGGAAAAGACAAAAACATTTATCTTAGTGAGGAGGCAGGGCTGACCCCGTTGCTAGCTATGACACAGTCTTTTGAAGACTGTGATTGGTTGGTTGTCAAGAAGGAAATAAAAGAGCGCTTTTAAGATTAGGGTTTATTATAAGCCTTCACTTTGAAATTACAGGCGTAATTTTTCCTCTCGCTCTTTCTCTCTTTCTTACACACACACACACACACACACACATACACACTATATATGTATATATATTCTTTCTTTTTTATTTACCATGCTGTCATACTTACCGTGTTTTATAGGAAATGAACAGAGACATAGCCTAATAAGTGCTGTAACAGACCCAAATCATCACTGCTGCATAGTGGCATTTTTCCAGTTGCCAAAAATTTTAATGTAGTGATTACGTCCATTTCTGGCGCTATGGCATTTCTGCGTGGTGTCGGAGTTGTTAGCATGTCTTTAATAAGATTGGTCACAAACATGATCCCTGCACGATCTAATGTGTAGCGTCTTATTAACTCACTGTCATGCATTGTGTGCAACACATTTCTTCTCCCTCTTCATGTTTCGTACATTTTCTCCTCTGCTAAAGAAACTCTTAAGCCCCTTAAAAGTCCTCGTCCGTACTCCTAACAATTTTGGACCTTAAGACCGCTTTTGAGGGTTAAGATGCTTTCTGAATTACTTTTTTCTTTACTAGGATCTTTTCTTTCATTTTAAGAGGAAATTTAAGAAGAATTTTCTTAGAATTTTGTTACTAGGAGCAACTCTTACCACTAAGATTTTTCATGAATACGGGCCCTGAGCAGGCATCAAATTTGAAATGAGCTCATTTAGTGGCTAAAAGTGTAAAATTTCTCTGTTCAAGCATTTGTTATGTTCTCTATGTTCTATTGTGAATAAAATATTGGCTCATGTGATTTGAAAGTCTTTTAGTTTTAAATTTTATTCAAATAATAAAAAAAAAACATCTCAACATTTCCGGAATTCGGGTTGTAAATAAATAAATGTATGATAGTTTTGTGTGTTCCACGTTTAGTGTCAAGTAAGATGTAAGATATAAGATGGCGCCGGTGAGGTCGGCTGCCGTCACGACTGCTCCGACAAAACCTTGTCTTCTTTTGCTATTTGTTTTGTATTTTTTTGCTATTTTTTCGTATTGTAAGCTATAAACACCGGTTTCTTTTGTAAGATGGCCATCTTTGCATACGACAGGGCCACTCTTATTTCTATTGGTGCACAATGCACTCAGCTTTCGCCGTCTTTGAACCCGGACCCATCTTGGCCGAGCGAGATCCTGAGGAGGAACAAAGGACGCGACCCGTACCGGCGTCCTCGAGGGAAACGAGCCGGCGTCAGGAACAGGCTGAGGGCACGCGCACACCGCGCTCCCTTACCGAGTGTCCTGCTCGCCAATGTCCAGTCGCTGGATAACAAGCTCGATGACCTCAGGGCAAGAGTCAAGTTCCAGAGGGACATTCGAGACTGCAACCTTCTCTGCTTCACCGAGACATGGCTGAACCCAGCGGTACCGGACCACGCCATCCAGCCGGCCGAGTTCTTCTCGATTTACCGCATGGACAGAACGCTGGACTCGGGGAAGAATAGGGGAGGTGGAGTATGTCTGATGGTGAACAAACACTGGTGCGACAGCGCGAGCATTGTTCCCCTCTCACGCTCCTGCACACTGAATCTTGAACTTCTGACCATCAAATGTCGCCCTTTTTATCTCCCTCTGGAATTTAGCTCGGTCACCTCAAGCAGACACGGACACTGCAATATGGGATTTACATGAGACACTACACCTTCACCAGACACAGCACCGGGACGCCGCACTCATTGTTTTGGGAGATTTCAACAGTGCCAACCTCAAGCGTGCACTGCCGAACTTCCATCAGCACATCGGCTGCCCCACCAGGGGCGAAAGGACATTAGATCACTGTTACACCCCATACAAGAACAGCTACAAGGCACAGTCACAACCACCGTTTGGGAAATCGGACCATGCCGCCATCTTCCTCATGCCTGTTTACAAACAGAGGCTGAAACAGGAAGCCCCGGTGCAGAGGGAGGTCCTACGCTGGACGGACCAATCGGTTGCCGCTCTGCAGGATGCGCTAGATGACGCAGACTGGGACATGTTCCGGCGCAGCTCTGATGACGTCAGCTTGTTTACGGAAGCGGTTGTGGGATTTATAGAGAAACTAATGGATGATACGGTGCAGAAAACCATCATCAGGACGTTTCCCAACCAGAAGCCGTGGGTGGATAAAACCATCCGCGACGCCCTGAGATCCCGCTCCGCTGCCTACAACACAGGGCTCATCACCGGGAACATGGATGACTACAAGGCTGCATCTTACAGCGTGCGCAGAGCGGTGAAGGAGGCGAAGCAGCGCTACGGGAGGAAACTAGAGTCGCAATTCCAACATGGCGGCTCTAGGAGCCTGTGGCAGGGACTCAGAACCATCACGGACTATAAAACACCACCCTCCAGATCGGGGAATGCGGACGCTTCTCTGGCTGACGAGCTGAACTCTTTTTATGCTCGCTTCGAGGCTGCAGCTAATCACGCTAGCGGCGCTAGCAGTGCTAACCACATGCACGCTGAGAAAGCCAGTGAGGACAACGTGTTCTTATTCAGGAGAGTGAACATCAGGAAGGCAGCAGGACCAGATGGCATCACAGGTGTGCGTACAGACATAACTGCTCCACGGAGGATGCCATCTCACACCTCCTCCATACCACAACAAGTCACCTGGACTGCAGAAAAGGGAATTATGTAAAAATGCTGTTTGTGGAATACAGTTCAGCGTTTAACACCATAATTCCCTCCACACTCACCTCCAAGTTGGAGGTCCTTGGTCTCAGTACATACTTGTGCCAATGGATCTCCAGCTTCCTGAAGGACAGACTGCAAGCCGTACGGATGGGTAAACACACCTCATCCTCCACCACCCTAAGCACTGGAGCCCCTCAAGGTTGTGTTCTGAGCCCCCTGCTGTACTCACTGTACACTTATGACTGTGTGGCCACTTCCAACTCCACCACCATCATCAAGTTTGCTGATGACACTGTTGTGTTGGGCCTGATCTCAGACAACGACGAGACGGCCTACATACAGGAGATTAAGAACCTGGAGAGTTGGTGCCAGATGAATAGTCTACACCTGAACATCAGCAAAACTAAGGAGCTGATAGTGGACTTCAGTACAAAGCAGGAGCGGTCATACCAGCTGATCACGATCAGCGGGACTCCAGTGGAGTGAGTGGACAGCTTCAGATACCTGGGTGTTCACATCACGCAGGACTTGACTTGGTCCTGTCATACCAGCACCCTGGTGAAGAAGGCCAGGCAGCGTCTGTACCATCTGAGACGCTTAAGGGACTTTAGACTTCCCTCTCGGGTGCTTAAGACTTTTTACACCTGCACCATCGAGAGCGTCCTGACGGGCAGCATCACTTCCTGGTTCGGGAACTGCACTATGCAGGACAGGCGAGCCCTCCAGAGGGTGGTGCATTCAGCGGAACGTACCATCCACACCGAGCTCCCTGACCTGCAGGAGATTTACAGCAAGCGGTGCCTGACCAGGGCCAGGAAGATAGTGAAGGACCTCAGCCATCCCAACAATGGACTCTTTTCTCTGCTGCGTTCAGGGAGGCGCTTCCGCTCCATGAAGGCAAACACAGAGAGAATGAGGAGGAGCTTCTTCCCGCAGGCCATTCGGAGTCTTAACCACTCTCCACTCTAATCACATCACCCCACACTTTCACTTGCACAATTTCAACTACAATCTGCACTAATGTCAGTCTCAGTTGTAGAAGGTTACCTATACAACATACCATTTGTCTTTAGTAGGGGAAGTCGTGGCCTAATGGTTAGAGAGTCAGACTCATAATCCAAAGGTTGTGGGTTCGAGTCTCGGGCCGGCAGGAATTGTAGGTGGGGGGAGTGAATGTCCAGCGCTCTCTCCACCCTCAATACCACGACTGAGGTGTCCTTGAGCAAGGCACCGAACCCCCAACTGCTCCCCGGGCGCTGCAGCATAAAATGGCTGCCCACTGCTCTGGGTGTATGTTCACGGTGTGTGTGTGTGTTCACTGCTGTGTGTGTGTGTGTGTGCACGTTGGATGGGTTAAATGCAGAGCACGAATTCCGAGTATGGGTCACCATACTTGGCTGAATGTCATTTCACTAGTATTCCTTTTACTCACTATACACTTTACTGCACTGCACAGCACACGGACACTTTATCACTGACATACACATTACTTTATTTTTATAGAATCTATATTCTATTTTTCATATTCTATTTTTATTCTCATATTCTATTTTGATATATCTATTTTTATTTTATTCTATTTTATTTTATTGCTAGTTTATTTCCATATATGTTTACTGTACTTATTTTCTATTTGTATTTTTGTAAACTTGAGGTTTTCTTAATTTTGTTGGACAATTTGTTGGACAGTCGTACAATACATTTCACTACATGTCGTACTATGTATGTATATGTATGTGACAAATAAAATTTGAAAATTGAAAGAAAAAAAAAAAGTGTTCATGAGATGGATTCCCTGAGGGAAGAAACTATTCCTGTTCCTGTAGCGTTGACCAGACAGCAACAGTTCAAAGAGGGAGTGTGCTGGATGCGAGGGGTCCAGAGTTATTTTGCCAGCCCTTTTGCTCTCTCTGGATAAGTACAGTTCTTGTAGAGTGGGGAGGGTTGTACCAGTGATTCACTCAGCAGTCCAGACTATCCAACGTTGTCTTCTGAGGTCAGATTTGGTGGCTGAGCTGAACCAGACAGTTATTGAAGTGCAGAGGACGGATTCAATGATGGCAGAGTTGAGCTGTTTTAGCAGCTCGTGTGGCAGGTTGAACTTCCTCAGCTGGCGAAGGAAAGTACAACCTCTGCTGGGCCTTTTTGACAATGGAGTCAATGTGAATGCCCCACCTAAGGTCCTGAGAGATGGTGTTGTTCAAGAATCTGAATGACTCCACTGTTGTTACAGTGCTGTCAGAATGGTTACATTGTTACATGGTGTCAGAAGTGACGGAGTAGTAGGGTAACAACGAACTAAACCTGAAGACCACTCATATAAGGAGTGTCTAAGGGGAAAATTGAGAGAGAGGTGCCAACCCCACCAATGTTAGACTCACAGCTAGAACCACCAAGCAAGTTCGACTTTACCAATACAACTGAATGGCCAAGATGGATGAAGCGGTTTGAGTGCTACAGAATTGCATTGGAATTAGATAAACAATCACAAAAATACAAGGTAAATATGTTCATGTACGTTGCCAGCGAAGATGGTGAAGAGATTTTGTATGTGTTACCCTTGACTGAGGATCAAAAGAAATTGTATGCTGCCGTTACAGAAGGTTTTAATAAACACTGTCTTAGCAAATGGAATATCATTTTTGAAAGAGCGAGATTCAACAAGCAAAATCAAGAGCCAGGGGAAAGTGTAGACTCGTTCATGAGCTGTGTGATTTCAGAGCACTAAAAGAAGGTTTGATAAGAGACCAGGGCCCGTATTCACAAAACATTTTATTTTACCACTAAGAGTTCTCCTAAATAGCAGTAAAAATTTTCAGCTAAGAGTTTTCTCTTAAAACCTATTCACAAAGCTGCTGAGACAAACTTTTACTAAGGAATAGAGAGAAGTCTTAATCTAAGAGTAAGTGGCGGGGTTGACCTTGTTGCTATATGGATGACATCAGCATGCTTACTAACTATGCACACAGTGATTAGCTGATAGGGGTCACTGACAGAGATTTATTCATAGAAATATTGTAGAGCAAGATATTATGTTGCCATATCCAAATAAAGGTTTAAAAAAATAATGTTAATTGCCACATTCAAATAAAGATTTTAACATGCAGGCTAAGTGTCACTAATTAAACAAATATATGTTCAGCTAATTTGCAGGGGCAGTTCTAGGATTTCATCTTTAGGGGGGGTTAGCCCTTAGAGATACAAATTACCTAAATGAACAGTATTTTACTGTGCTTATGAAAACTATTACAATTACCTATTAAAGTTACAGTTACTTAGAGAGTGATTCTCATGTTTTTCTTTTGTTGTTTGATTAACATTATTAGTCTAATGTAAGAAATGCATACTCCCAAACATCCAATATTTTCTTAACGGTTCTTGTTTATGATGTAGCCGACTGCGTTTATTTGGATACTCGTCAAGACAGCCATTGTGACAATATTTTGTATATTTGCTTATTTGCTCGAGAGGACGCGAAAGTGAATGACAGTCTCATGCAAGTGCGTTTCAATGGCACAATTTTCTGTTTCTATTTGGTGTGCTATTTATATGCAAAAAAAAAAAACCTTTTTAAAAGCTCATTATCGTCAAATGTTTATAAAATGTTTATATTCTGAGGCAGATTGCCGGCAACAGCCATTTTAGGATAGTTGTGGGTTGGTTTTAGTGACTTAGGAATCCTCTTCAGTACTCCTAACGTTTCAGAGATTTAGGAACTAGTTTTAGTGCTAAAATGCTTTATGAAATACAAAATAATAAATTTAGGACTGACACACCCACTATTTTTAATAAGATTTTCTCTTAAATTGGTAGTTAAGAGCTACTTTTAGCCTTAAGAGGTTTTGTGAATACGGGCCCAGATCATCATCGGCATACGCGACACCAAACTGTCAGAAAGTTTACTGTTAGATGCATACCTGACGCAAGAGAAAGCTATAACAAGGGTAAGACAAAGCACAGCGGTGAAAAAGCAGCACTCAATATTAGGCAGAGCAGAGCAGCCAATAACACAAGTGGAATCTATACACAGAAATGACAGAAAAATGCAGACAACATTTAAAAAGTAAACAGAGAACCACTCATCGGGATGTGGCAGATGCAGGAACTTAAAGAAACATCACTGGAAAGACTGCCCAGTTTGAGATGTTGACTGTAGGAAATATCACTGTAAAGAACATTTTGCCAAAAAAAATTAAGTCAACAAGGGGTGTTAACGACATTACAGAGAGGCAACTGGAGACCAAAGAGGGGGGAGATTTAGATTTTTTTTGGGAGAGGTGTATCCACAGGAGAATGAAGGGCGGCAGGGGCGTCGTAGTTGGGTGAAAAATGGGACTAAATTACCAGGGCCCCAAGTGGGGGGAGGGCCCCTGAGGAGTGAAATTTTATTTTCCTTTAAATATAATTTTAAGATCACAATAAATGTTGTTAACTAATGTAAATACTAATATTTTGGGTAAATGCATCAGTTGATTGATGTATTAAATGGTGTCCAAGTACATATAGTGTCTGAGGACAGGCACCCTCTCCCTTGCATGAAATGGTTTAGTCCACCTTCACCGGGCTTTATGACTAGGCGCATTTGAAGCGGCGTTCATTCTGCTGAAGCGGCAGACGGCAGTGCCGAACTGTGCAACGGAAGATGATATTAAACAAAGCAAAATTCGGTTCTCAGAAAAGAAAAGAGAGGCAGGAAAGAGATAGAAAAAGAAATGAGGGAAAGCAACTGCTAACGGACTTCTTTTCCAAGAAAGGTGAGCCCAAAACGTGAGAGCAAATAGTCTACAAATGAACTCCTGCTGTGGTTACAAAACACTTCAATACCCCCGCGATTATCAGTGCTAATATAACACAACGGCATAACACAAAATTAGAAATTACATGATGCCTTGTTTGCATAGCCTACACCATTTCAATAGTATACTAATTCGAAAACTAAATTAATATTTGTTATTGGACTATAATAGTCTAACTTTGTAGGCTCAATGTCATATAGGTTCACGAGGATATCTGTCATATTAGTAGCAAAGCTAACTTGTGAAACGCATGGCACTCAGTTTCAGAAACTGTCACAGAGGGTGATGCAGCAGCAACAGACCCCTCATCATCTGATACTGTGGATTAAGACAAGGTGAGCCTATACTGTAGTTTAAAATGAAAGCACATAATTTTAGCTGTTTATACTATAATGTGTTTAGCAACACTATGTCATGCTCTGCCTTTTACTGTAGTCTAGCTGTTTGGCTATCCTAATTAAGAGACTATTTTTTGACACATCCATAAGAAAAATAAAATGGCACTTAGTTTTTATTAAGTGTTATACAAAATATTTAAATGTTAAGCAAGTTCAATCACATCCATTAGGCTACACTAGGGTGACCAGATGAGATTGGTTGAAATTCGGGACGGGGGGGGGGGGGGGGGGGGGGGTGATAATGATAATGAATTATCATTATCAAGATAATGATAATTCATTATCTTTATTATGAATAATAAAGATAATGAATTTCAAACGAAAGTGACTGAACCAATCATGTTTTTATTAATATAAGTAGCCTACATATACATATAATTTTATATAATATAGAAGTAACGTTAGGCTATTTTTATACTTCAAACTGAAGTTAATGAACCAAAAAAAAAAAAAACAAGATGCTGCAGCCAATGAGCAGCCGGCGGGGGCTGGTTGCCAGGCTGCAGGATGACTCAACCTCGCTCCACGGACAGTTTTTTATGTTTTATCAGACAATAACTATTTAAGATTTTGCTTCAGTATAATTTTCGGGACAATTAGAGCGGGATTCGGGATTCGGGACAGCAGCTTAGATTTCGGGACTGTCCCGAATTTTTCGGGACTTCTGGTCACCCCAGGCTACACTGGACTTTCAGTAAGATGAAACTGGTTAAAAACTACCTGAGATCAACAATGAGTCAGGATAGATTGAACAGCCTTGCCCTTCTCTCCATTGAAAGTCAGTTGGCAAGAAAACTGGACTTTAAGGACCTCATCAAGGATTTTGCCACCAAGAAGACCCGTCACTGGGCACTAACTGGGGTATAAATTTCAGTGTTTAGCACTTTGTGGAAGTTTTTTTTGCCCCTTATTAATGGAAATTGACAAGCGAGTTAAGTTTTTTTTATCTTTCACTAAATTAAGCACTTTGTAAATTAAGCATTAAAAAGCTGTTCTCTTCAGCCAAATGAAAAAGTGTTTCAATTTTCATGCATGCCTATAATGTTAGGCTACCTTTGGTGGCATCTACTGTTAGCTTTTAATCATTCTGCAAATAAAACAGAAATTCAGAGAAGTTGTGTAATAAGGCTTTTTTTGTTATAAGAGTTCTTAGATTAGTAGTAAGGGTAGTTGTAGGTAGTTGTCAACCTCGAGCTTACGGGGGGCCCATGGCCACTGCTTGTGCATAGGGCCCAGAATTTGGTGCTACGCCCCCGAAGGGCGGAATGAACTTATTAGACTGAATGGTTTCAAGTTGGACACGGGAGCTGCTGTTACAGCAATTCCAAGCTGCAGCTTCTCCACGTGGAAACATGGTGCTTTGCAGCCCACAGGAAAAGTGCTGTTTGGTCCAGGTAATCATAAGCTTGATGTAAAGGGGCGATTTAAAGGCCAGTTAAGTGTTAAAGATAAAACTACTGAACAAGACATTTACTATATGTAGTTGCTGGGCTGTCTACTGGGACTTCCCACAATAGAAGCCCTCACATTAATACAGCATCTCTACACAGTACATGAGCAACAGGATGACAACAGAGCCAAATACCCCTCAGTTTTCTCGGGCTTGGGGAAGAAAATTTACTTAATTAAATTAAACTAAAATTACATTTAATTTGTAAGTCGCTTTGGATAAAATCGTCTGCTAAATGACTAAATGTAAATGAAAAGGAGCCTTACACAACTGAGTTGGAACCGAGTGCAGTGACATATGCCCTATCATCCCCACGCCGGGTACCCCTTCCTGAGAGATAAGGTGCGTGCTGAGCTAAAACACATGGAGGACATGGGGGTTATTTCCAAAGTGACCCCACCCACCCCATGGTGTGCGGGTGACGATGGTCACCAGGGGTATAGTCAAGTGCTGAGCTAGGACTTGCCAGGCCACCTGGTGGCCAGGATTGTCAGTACACATAAGTCAACTAGTGGAAAACGTCTCAGGTTACGTATGTAACCATGGTACCCTGAAGGGAACGAGACGCTGCGTCGGAAACGCATATGGGAACGCCTTCAGTGTGACCAGGCTCTGAATATGATGTGTAATCAGTCAAACAAGGGCGAGGCGTCACGGGCGGGGTGACGTCACAACCAGGAAGTATAAAAGCATGTGCGGCGGAGCCGGCGTCAGCTTCAAGTCATGAAGCAAGCGCTGGCAGGGATGCCGGAAGTGTGGCTACTTGACGCAGCGTCTCGTTCCCTTCAGGGAACCATGGTTACATACGTAACCTGAGACGTTCCCTTCCAGGAACTTCGAGCTGCGTCGGAAACGCATATGGGAACGAGATACCAACGCCGCCTGACTGACAAGTCCCTGCCTGGTGTCAGGACAAAAGGACAGAGGAGCCAGGAGTGGCTCGGATGTGGAGGTCATAGAACCTAATGAAAGACAGGGACGTGGACCACCCAGCTGCGTTGCAGATGTCCTGCATGGAACACCTGCCCAGAAGGCCTTGGAGGCCGCCACACCTCGGGTTGAGTGCGCTCTGACTCCCACCGGCGGGGGGAGATCAGAGGCCTCGTATGCCAAAGCCACAATCCACCTACTAAGAGAGGGCTTCGTAGCAGGAAGACCCCTCCTAGGCGGACCATAGCACACGGGCAGCTGGTCCGACTTTCTCCACAGGGAGGACCTGTGGATGTATGCGTCTAGTGCTCGCACTGGACACATACGGTTGTGCTTCTCCTGGTCTGGCTCCCCGAAGGGAGGAGGACAGAAGGCCTGCAGTACGACCGGCTGTGGAACGACCGATGGGACCTTCGGAACATACCCCACGCGGGAGTAGAGGAATACTTTCGCCGAACCGGGCGCAAAGTGAATAGAGGCCGTAGTCAGGGCCTGAAGGTCACCCACCCTACTCAGAGAGGTGATAGCCAATAAGAAAACGGTCTTGATAGTGAGGAGTCTCTCAGTTATCTCCTGAATGGGCTCGAAAAGGTGCAATGCACAGAGCCTCCAGAACCACAGCCAGGTCCCACGTAGGGACGCGAGATCGTACCGGAGGCCTCAACCTCAGCGCACCGCGGAGGAAACGTGTAACTAGGGGGTGTCTACCCACTGACTGGCCACCAATAAGGGCGTGGTATGACGAAATAGCTGCCACGTAGACCTTAACAGTGGAATGGGTTACCCCTGCGGAGAAACGGGCCTGCAGGAACTCCAGTACTGCACCAACGGGGCAGTTGACTGGGTCGAGCATGGCGGTCCCCGCACCAAGAAGTGAAGAGCCTCCACTTCAAGGCGTACAGTTTCCTCATTGAGGGAGCTCTGGATTGGAGGATGGTCTCGACAACCTCGGTTGACAGAACGGAAGCTATGAGTTGTGCCCCCTCAGGGGCCACACCCACAGCTTCCATAACTCCGGGTGAGGGTGCACCTCGGTGCCCCCGGCCTGTGAGAGGAGGTCCCTCCTGACGGGCACTTCCCACGGAGTGCCGTCGAGGAGAGATATCAGGTCCGAGAACCATACTCGACCCGGCCAGAACGGCGCTACCAACGGTAGACTGACCTCGTCCCGGCACACTCTCGCCAGAACTCCCGGGAGCAGAGCGATCGGGGGGAAGGCGTACAGACGGAGCCTCGGCCACGTCTGTACCATAGCGTCCAATCCCGGAGGAGCTGGAGGAACCAGAGGGGACATTGCGCTGACTCTCGAGTGGCGAAGAGGTCCACCTGTGCCTGGCCAAAACCTTCCACATCTGCTTCACCCCTCGCTAGCGAGACGCGGCGACAAGGAGCTCCCAGCACCGGGCCCCGGGACAAGAACCAAGGATTCCTCCACATGTCTAAGGCACGGACAGCGGCGTGACACTTTGACAGCGTGGAGCGAGTCTCCCCTCAGGGAGACCCCCTTGGTCTTGAGCCACCACTGTAGGGGCCTCATGTACAGCAGGCCAGAAGGAATCACGCTGGACGCAGCTGCCATGAGCCCAAGCAGTCTCTGAAACTGCTTGACAGTGAATGGCTGGCCTTTTCACACTCTCTCGACTGCCGTGAGGATCGACTCGATCCGAGCAGGGGTCAAACGAGCCTGCATCGTGGTAGAATCCCACACTACACATGGATAAGTGGTTCTCTGAGCTGGAGAAAGCACACTTTCCTTGGCGTTTAGTCTTAACCCCCCAAATCTTTCATGTGGGCGAGAACGACACCTCGATGCCGAATTGCCGCCCGCTCTAATTGAGCGAGGATCGACCAATCGTCGATATAATTGAGTATCCGGATGCCCTGCAGTCGCAATGGGACCAGTGCTGCATCCACACACTTGGTGAAAGTGCGGGGTGAGAGTGCTAGGCCAAGGGGAAGAACCCGATACTGATATGCTTTGCCCCCGAAAGAGAACCTCAGGAACTCCCTGTGAGAGGGAAGGATGGGTACATGGAAATAGACATCTTTGAGGTCTGTCGGGACAAATCAGTCCTCGGACCTGATTTGAGACACGATCTGTCTGACAGTGAGCATCTTGAACTTCAGCTTTCTGGCTGAGCGGTTCAGAAGACTCAAATCCAGTATGGGCATAATAAGACTGACACACAGAGCGCTTCGCTGAATGACAAAAAGCTGACGCCGGCTCCGCCGCACGTGCTTTTATACTTCCTGGTCGTGACGTCACCCCGCCCGTGACGCCTCGCCCTTGTTTGACTGATTACACATCATATTCAGAGCCTGGTCACGCTGAAGGCGTTCCCATATGCGTTTCCGACGCAGCTCGAAGTTCCTGGAAGGGAACTGCAGCACATGCTCACAGCATAGGGAAGAACACAGAGAACCCTTGCTGACCACCCACAGCCAATACACTTATCAGCACTGAAGGATGTGTTTAGCTGCCACGGAATTCCAGACACTATTATGTCAGACAATGGACCACAGTGCAGTTGTGCACTCTTTAATAACTTTGTTAGTGATTATGGGTTTACACACATTACTAGCAGTCCGAGATACCCGCAAGCAAATGGTGAGGCAGAGCGTGCTGTGGCAACAGTGAAAGGACTCTGGAAAGGGGCCGGAGAGAAAACAAAAGCTTTGCTGACATATCGTGTTACTCCCCAGCACAACTCCTCATGGGGAGATCTCTATGTACCACTATACCACAGCTTCCAACATTTTAACCCCGTGATGGCCAAAAATCAAGGACAGAAGTTCCCCACAATGGAGCAGATGACCACTTCAGTGGAGCCGATGGTGCAGATAAACACCACAGCAGATCAGGCGGGACTAGAATAGCAGGTTAATAACAGCCTCTACGGCCATAATAGGACAAGCAGAGAGTTCATGGATGGACTCCTTGGCAGTGACAGGATGGCAAAGAGTTCATGAACGGCCTCCATGAGCGTGACAGGACAAGCAGAGAGTTCATGAGCGGAAGCCGCCACCTCATGAGGTTCTGCAGTGGAAGGTTCTGGAGGTCATGGAGGTTCTGCAGCAGACTCATGAACAAGAGAGGACTCCGGGGCAGACTCGTGGATAGGAGAAGCCTCTGAGGAAGGCTTGTGGACCGCCATAACAGGAAGCACTGAGGATAGGGGAACAGTCCATGTGATAGCCAGTGCTGAGGCTCTGGGGATTCCAGCTGCTCTCACTAACAGAGGTGGGTCCATCACACTGGCCCTGGAGTAGCGGGCATGATGTGAGCAGGCCCTGGAGTAGCAGGCATGATGTGAGCAGGCCCTGGAGTAGCAGGCATGATGTGAGCAGACCCTGGAGTCGCAGGCATGATGTGAGCAGACCCTGGAGTAGCAGGCATGATGTGAGCAGGCTCTGGAGTAGCAGGCCTGACGTGAGCAGGCTCTGGCTTGGCAGGCATGACGTTAGGAGCCAGTTGCATAAAAATAGTCACCATGTTAAAACTGTGCCTTAAGAACTAGTTTGACTAATTGGCAGGTAACAATGTGGCTATCAGTCTTATTTCTCATATGCAAATTAGATCAATCTACATTTTTATGTAACTGACTTTAAAAAGTTATGACCAGTCTTGCAGGAAAAAATTAGGTGTCTAAATTTTAAGACTAGTCTAAGCAGTTTATGAAACCGGCCCTGGAGTAGCAGACATGATGTTATCAGGCCTTGGGATAGCAGCCATGACGTGAACAACTGAAGTGAAGTTAAGTGATTTGTGGCCAAGTATGATGACCCATACTCGGAATTTGGGCTCTGCATTTAACCCATCCAAGTGCACACACACACACACAGTAGAGAACACACACCCAGAGCAGTGATTCTTCCTCAAGGGTCTCACTCCACTCATGGTATTGAAGGTGAAAGAGAGCACTGGTTATTCACTCCCGCCGGGCCTGAGACTCAAACCTGCAACCTTCGGGTTACAAGTCCGACTCTCTAACCATTAGGCCACAACTGCCCCACAATTAATTAAAACTGAAGTCATGAAAAAGAAGTCATTACTGAAGTTGTGCTGCCTTCTTTGACTATCAAGACTTTTATTTTGAAATTATTGTTTGAGTAAAACTGCCATCTAGTGGCTGTTCTGCCATTTTGCTAGTTAAGAAGCAAGAAGCAGCTAGAGCACACGGCTTGATAGATGGTGCATCTAAGTTCTCTCTTTACGCTGTTCTTGGGACACTATTTGTCTGTAAGTGACTGAAAGATATTGTTTCACATAAAGAAAGTGTCATTGTTGCTTTCAGTAATGTATCATTTACCTGCCAGTAGTTTATACTTTGTGTATAGGTTTTTATTAGTATATTTGTATACTGATGTCTATTTTGTTCTGTATTTTCAGTTTTACAGTATAAAAAAGGGAAGAGAAACGTTCAATTAAACCCAGGAAAAGTTACATCTTGAGTCATTACTGAACTTTCAGCCATTGTGTTAGCTGACTGTCTAGCCTTGCAGAGTAACGCATCGTAAGGACAGTACAGAAGTCAACATTAATACTGAAGTCTTTCCATTTATTTTCAATCCTATAACAAAGATGCAAGATTGCAGCATCTGTGTGTGTATGAAACCAGAGAAAACAAATCCATGATATCCATGAACATTATGTTATTAAGTATTGCTATTGATGACAGTAGTTATTGGCAAATAACACAGCTAAGAACTTTGCAACTGACAAGTCAGCATAAAGTATGAAAGCAGCTTATACTGGATTCAAAACTTAATCAGCAACCAGTGTAATGATGCAGGTGAACGTGAGATGTGGTCTATTTGTTATTTGTTAAAAGCCTCACTGCAACATTTTGGATAAGCTACAGGCTAGGGGTGAGTGATATGACCAAAACCGTACAACACAATATGAGTTATTTTATTTCCCTAGAAGTATTATGCTTTTAATTTCAATATATAAAGATGAAGCCTTTGCAATTAAACACTATCCAAACACACTTTCTCCCATCCTCCTCCCACTGGTTCCCCATCCTCTGCCAGAAATTATATAAAAGGTGACAGTGACACAGTTTTTAAGTTTATTTAAATCACAGCAATGGCAAAAAAGGATAAAAAATGCAGTAAACAAAAAGAAAGAAAATAATTATATTTCCCCACAATGATAAAAGTGCTGTCAAATATCCCGCTCTGTGCTTTGTAGAGAACTTGGGGAAACAATCAGGGTGGAGCACATCTCTTGACTAATGTTTTCCTACTTTTTCCTGATACCGATACAGAGACAAATGTTTACATTCAGCAAGATCAAGACATTTATATTTTATTATAGGATACCAGGGAAAGCAAAACTTAAATACCTGCATGTGTGCATTGAGGCCTCACAAATCAGGCCTTACCTTGCCTAACAAGAAACGGTGTTAAAACTGAATATGAGAAGAGATAAAGAATGAATGCACAGTGTGACCAGTAATATCTAATTTGTCACCAAATGACTTTACATCTACCATAGTCACTACGCCCTAAATCTACTAATGCAGTTGGCTTACAGCACCACTCAGTGGTCAAACCACAGTAGTCTGATGTTTTCTTTGTACTTCAAAACCACTAAAAAAAAATAAGCCATCATTTAAACATGTTGACCATTGCCAAAAATATAAACTGTCAAAGAAAAATCAAATGGCTTTAACAGTTTAGTTTCATGTAACTGTTAAATTCAAAAACACAAGGTTTGGTTACTCACCCTAAGGAAGAACTCTCCTCCATCACTGCCAGCTTTAATCCTGAAGGTGTAGTGTGCACCAGACAAGATATTTGTGGCTTGAATCTGGAAGATATCTGCTGGTACGGTGCGCTCTGAATGAATGCTCATGTATTTGTAAACGATAGACTGTGGCAGGCCTCGACACACACCCATAGACTGGCACGAACACCGGCTAGGAATAAAAGCAAGAATATTACTCCCCTTTATTCAATGCTTAAGTGTTAAATCAAAACTTGTATCTCTGGTGATTTCTGTGATCTTTATTTCTAGCTCTAGAAGTAGGATATAAACACAGACCGACTTACTTTTCCGACGTCAGCGCGTATGGCTCCTGACATGGGTTCTGAGGGTAACAGCGATGACCTCCGTAATAGTTCCAGCACATCTCATCTTCCCTACACTCGTGGCCTGTGTCACACTCATTGATGTCTATGACACCAGAGAAAAGACTGTGATTAGCAATAAGTTATAGCTATCATATAAGGGAACATGCAGGCCTTCCAATAGGCCAAACAACTTGATCCACGCTCCAGGCAAAAAGCACACAAAGTTTTTCATGTTGAAT
The DNA here is from genome assembly GCF_936440315.1 of Barbus barbus. Lineage (NCBI taxonomy): Eukaryota > Metazoa > Chordata > Actinopteri > Cypriniformes > Cyprinidae > Barbus > Barbus barbus. Next base: position 1,226,656 of record NC_136746.1, on the reverse strand, counting down.
ATCCCATTTCAGTTGGAAGTATGTCAAATTACAGAAGTAATATTGCTACTGGAAATTCAATTGGCAAGATACACAACTTCCTCTAACATCTTTCCCTGTGTTCACAACAGATAAACAGCCTTTTTGTTTCAAGTAGGAAGGTAACAGTATTTTTAAAGTATTCTTGTTACATGTGCTTTAGTAATAACAATAAATTATCCATAATTAATGCTCTTAATTAATTTTACTCAGTGCTTAAATGTATAATTACGTTGTAACCAGGACACCTTAAAATAACGTGTAACCTATTTGAGCTTTGCATTGTTTCCGTTAGCAAGTGGTTGGGAATTCCTGGCCCATCTTGCTCTGTTGTGAAATATCTGGGTGTGGATGGATAGAAAGGAGGCCAGGCAATGACGAGTGTTATATTTTATGAAGGAGGAGGCTGATACCTTGACACATTCTTGTTCTCTGCAGCTGATATCCCTCTGGGCAGATGCAGGAATATCCACCCGGGTTGTTAATACACACATACTGGCACATGTAGCTGGAGAATGCGCACTCATCGATGTCTAAACACAAAGCAGAACAACACAAACTCAACAAACAGTGACAATTAAACCACACTGAGACACATCCATCATCTTTGTCTAAAACTAGGCTGAAAATAATCTAGCTAGTGATAAAGAATTACTTTTAGGGCAATCCAAATTTTTAACTCAAACAATTGAATTTTAGAAGAAAATGCACAAAATGTAATAACTGCATTTCAATTTGTTTCATGTTTGGTGTAACAGGGCGAATGAGCCGTGAGGCAAGCAGATCTAAGTGCAAGCTTTTATTAATAAACATAGTCAAATCACAGGCAGGGTCAAACTAGCTATAGCTAGGAGAGTGATATACGCTATACAATACTCGGCGATGACAGAGAGGAAGTCCAAGGCTTATAAAGAGTGTGTGATCAGCTGTGTAATCAGAGCAATGTGAGATTGCTGACAGCTGTGTGGCATCAGTGCAATGGATGATAGGAATTGTAGTCCGATGGTGAAGTGCAACAGTAATATAGTGCAAGAGTCCATGTGGTGAGCGGATGACCTCTGGTGGTGAGTGAACGGAAGTTCATAGACCAGATTTGTGACATTTGGAATGTTTGTGAATGAGCACCAGTAATGTTAAGTGTTTAGTAGCAGGTGAAATAACACACCCAAACACATCACATATATCTAAAAAATGAATCACAAGTCAAGTAATGAATGTGCTCTTTCCGTAAGAGCGCAATGAAACATGGGATATTAAACAACTAACAAAGAATTCACAAACACTTTATTACAATAGTTATGGTGCTGCGTATAACATTTTCTAGAGAAACACTTGTTATTGATAAATCCCCTGTGATGTTTGTACTGGCTACTGTATACAGGCCACCAGGGCACCATGCAGACTTTACTAAAGAATTTGTTGATTTTCTATCTGAGTTAGTACCTGGCTGCAGATAAAGTCTTAATTGTTGGCGATTTTAATATCCATGTCGATAATGAATCAGCATTCATAGACATTCTGAACTCTATTGGGGTTAGACAACACATTTCAGGACCTACTCATTGTCGAAATCATACTCTAGATTTAATACTGTCACATGGAATTGATGTTAGTGGTGTTGAAATTCTTCAGCAAAGTGATGATATCTCAGATCATTATCTAGTCTTCTGTAAACTCCATATAGCTAAAACTGTAAATTCTACTCCTTGTTACAAGTATGGTAGAACCATCACTTCTACCACAAAAGACTGCTTTGTAAGTAATCTTCCTGATTTATCTCAATTCCTCAGCATATCCAACAGCGCAGAAAAACTTGATGATGTAACAGAACCTATGGACTCTCTCTTTTCTAGCACTTTAGATACAGTTGCTCCTTTACGCTTAAGGAAGTTCAAAGAAAACAGTCTGACTCCGTGGTATAATGAGCACACTCGCTCCCTAAAGAGAGCAGCCTGGAAAATGGAGCGCAGATGGAGGAAAACAAAACTATAGGTATTTTGTATAGCTTGGCGGAAAAATACCCTATCCTACAGAAAAGCATTAAAAACTGCTAGATCTGATTACTTTCCGTCTCTTCTAGAAGAAAACAAACATAAAACCCGGTATTTATTCAATACAGTCACTAAATTAACAAAACATAAAGCATCAACAGGTGTTGGCATTTCCCAAGAGCACAGCAGTAATGACTTTATGAACTACTTTACTTCCAAGATCTATACTATCAGAGATACAATTGTAACCATGCAGCCGTCAGCTACAGTATCGCATCAGATAGTGCACTATAGATCCCCTGAGGAACAATTTCACTCATTCTCTACTACAGGAGAGGAAGAATTGTATAAACTTGTTAAATCATCTAAACCAACAACGTGTGTTAAGACCCTGTTCCATCTAAACTACTAAAAGAGCTACTTCCAGAAGTCATAGATCCTCTTTTGTCTATTATTAATTCATCACTGTCATTAGGATATGTCCCCAAAACCTTCAAATTGGCTGTTATTAAGCATCTCATTAAAAAAACACAACATGACCCCAAGGATCTAGTTAATAACAGACCGATCTCAAATCTTCCCCTAATAGAAGCGTATTAGTGTGTTATGTGTAAACCAGGTTAAACAAATGTGCCTTTAATCTAGATTTAAACTGACATTTAAATAACAGTGTGTCTGCCTGTAGGAAACTCTTAGGGGAAGTCGTGGCCTAATGGTTAGAGAGTCGGACTTGTAATCCAAAGGTTGCGGGTTCGAGTCTACAGGCCGGCAGGAATTGTAGGTGGGGGGAGTGAATGTACAGCGCTCTCTCCACCCTCAATACCACGACTGAGGTGCCCTTGAGCAAGGCACCGAACCCCCGGGCGCTGCAGCATAAAATGGCTGCCCATTGCTCCGGGTGTATGTTCACGGTGTGTGTGTGTTCACTGCTGTGTGTGTGCACGTTGGATGGGTTAAATGCAGAGCACGAATTCCGAGTATGGGTCACCATACTTGGCTGAATGTCACTTCACATCTCCGTTTTCTGTCAAAGATACTAGAAAAGGTAGTATCCTCATAATTATATTTGTTCTTGGAGAAAAATGGTTTCTGTGAGGAATTCCAGTCAGAATTTAGACCGTATCATAATACTGAGACTGCTCTCATTAGAGTTACAAATGACCTGCTTCTATCATCTGATCATGGTTGTATCTCTTTATTAGTTCTACTGGATCTTAGCACTGCGTTCAACACTATCGACCACAACGTTCTTTTAAATAGACTAGAACACTTTGTTGGCATTAGTGGAAGTGCCTTAGCATGGTTCAAATCATACTTATCTGACCGCCATCAGTTCGTAGCAGTGAATGAAGAGGTATCATATCGATCACAAGTGCAGTACGGAGTACCTCAAGGCTCAGTACTAGGGCCGTTACTTTTCACGCTTTACATTTTACCCTTGGGAGATATTATCAGGAGACATGGTGTTAGCTTTCACTGTTATGCTGATGATACACAGCTCTATATTTCTTCACGGCCTGGTGAAACACAAAATTGAGAAACTAAATGGAATACATAGTCGATATAAAAAACTGGATGACGAGTAACTTCTTACTGCTAAATTCTGAAAAAACAGAGGTGTTAATTATCGGACCTAAAAACCCCACATATAATAACCTAGAACACTATCTAACACTCGACGGCTGCTCTGTCAATTCTTCTTCATCAGTTAGGAACCTAGGTGTGCTGTTTGATAGCAATCTTTCATTTGAAAGCCACGTTTCTAGCATCTGTAAAACTGCATTTTTCCACCTCAAAAATATATCTAAATTGCGACCTATGCTCTCAACGTCAAATGCAGAAATGCTAATTAAAAAAAAAATTGTTAATTACTTATAAAGCCCTGAATGGCTTAGCTCCTCAGTACTTGAGCGAGCTCTTATCACATTATAGTCCTCCACGTCCGCTGCGTTCTCAAAACTCTGGCCGTTTGATAATATCTAGAATATCAAAATCGACTGCGGGCGGCAGATCCAAACAGATCCCTATTTAGCACCCAAACTCTGGAACAATCTACCTAATACTGTTCGGGAGGCAGACGCACTGTTATTTAAATGTCAGTTTAAATCTAGATTAAAGGCACATTTGTTTAACCTGGTTTTACACATAACACACTAATACGCTTCTATTATTCAAATCCGTTAAAGGATTGTTAGGCAGCATTAATTAGATGAACTGGGAACACTCCTCATAACACACGATGTACTCTTTACATTGTAAGAAGAATGGCATCTACGCTAATATTTGTCTGTTTCTTTCTTATTCTGTTTCTCAGTCCATGTCCGGATCAGATGGTGGATCAGCGCCGGGAGATGATGTCTGCGGCCTTGATCGTCGGCGGAGGCCGGACACCTGGATTAGCCCTGGGGACATATCCCCAGTGAAGACCACGACTAAAAATACAATAAAACTAAAAATAAAACTAAATAACTAAAAATATAATAAAATATCTAACTACATAATACTATTATTGTTAGAAATTGCAACAATATAAAAATAGAAATATAATACATTTATACATTTAAAATTTTAATTCAATCAATAATTAAACAATAAATAAATAATAATATCCTGGCCAGAGGAGAACTGGCCCCCCGACTGAGCCTGGTTTCTCCCAAGGTTTTTTTCTCCATTCTGTCACAGAGGGAGTTTTGGTTCCTTGCCACTGTCGCCTCTGGCTTGCTCAGTTGGGGACACTTGATTTCTAGCGATTATCGTCAATTTGATTTCACAGGTACTATAAACTAAACTGAGCTTAGACAATGACATCACTGAATTCAATAATGAAATGTCTTTAACTGAAAATTGAGTGTTTAATCTTATTATTATACATTACTGACACGCTATCCTCCAATTTGATACTGTTAAGTGCTTTGACACAATCTGTATTGTTAAAAGCACTATATAAATAAAGGTAATAATAAACAATACTTTTTTCACAAGGACCATTTTTACATGTTTGTATTTAGTCGTTGTGCCCTCTTGGTGTTCACTTATCTTTTTTTTTACTGAAACAACTTCTTTAAAATCTGAATGTCATTCAGATTTTTGTAATATTAAATTAAAAAATATTTTAAAATCAAATGGGTTTTGAACCCCTTTTGACAGCTGTCATTATTACATGTTAAGCACTGAACCTGCACAAACTAATACACTTTCCAAGTAGAAAGTGCACTCGAAACAAGCACAGGAACATCCAGCATTAGCACTTACCAACACAAGAGACTGAATCCGGCGTGAGTTTATAACCCTGATCACACTGACAGATATATGAGCCCAGGAGGTTGAAACACTGATGTTGGCATGGCTGAGTCAGATCACACTCATCCACATCTGAAACAAATCCATACACAGTTACTGAATACAATTATATATCTAATCAGTTATGTTCAGCACAATTCCACGTATAATATTGCTTTTTACAATGTTTTCATACGTTAGTTAATAGTAACAATATTTATATGGACAGTTCATATACTTCTTCTCTAACATCAAAAAACGGTCCAAAACAAGTCAAAGCATCAAGTAGGGGTGTGCAATATCAACTGTCTACAATTCCAAAAATTGTTATTTTAATGTGTGAGCTGATTATGGAAGATGTCATTCACGTTACAAAACCCAAACAAAAACATGCCTTTATAGTGCATGCTTTCACTATGACGTGCATTTCAAAATGCAAACAAAAATCAATATATGGGGGCAAACAAAAGTATATTTATATCATAAAATATAGTTAAGAAATATCATCCAAGCAAGAGTTTTTCCTGATTATGTCAGTCCTCTGTAGTGTGTCATGTGTTCCCGCCTCTTGTGTCCATATTTGGTTTGTTTCCTGTCCTTGTTTAATGTGATTATTAGTTTATTCTTGTCCAGCTGTGTTTGTCTCATTATCTATTATTATCCCTTGTATTTAAGTCCTGTCTGTTCTGTTAGATTTTGTCTAGTCTACACGTTACTCCCGGTGTTCCTGTCTGTGTCAGCCTTGCCTTGTCTTGCCCTGCCTTGATGTCTTCATTAAAGACTGTTATTTTGAGTTTCATCCTCGTCTCGTGTTCATCCTCGTGTGTGCACCGTGACAGATTACTGATTGCAAATGTGACATTTTATAAAACAGTTTAATAAACAAAAAGTTAATACTGAGTGATAGTCCAAGAACTATTAGCTTGTATTTTATTCTATTGTATATTGAACTGTTCCTGAATTTTCACAGTTCGTGTTGGGTTGCACAGTTTACTTGTGTTTGATCCATCTTGTGTTGTTTCCATAGCCGCTGACTTTGTTAATCTGTGTCTAGTTGTCACATTACGCTGTTCACGGAACACGCCGGAGGCATTAGGAAATGTTTAACAGTCTTTAATGAAGGAAATACTGGGAATAATCACAACAGGAGCTTGAGCAAACACACGTAGATACAAGTAGACCTGTCAAAGACTAACTCAGCGGTTCTCAATTCCAGTCCTCGCGCCCCCCTCCAGGGGGCCGACCAACAGCGGCAGGGCAGGTGGAGGAGGAGCCCGAGGTGGAGACAGAGAGCCGATGAGCCAGGGCGATGGGAAGGATCTGGGGGACCAAGGCGGAGCAGATGGTGCCGGCGACCGAGGTGGAGACTGGGATCCAGATGGCCACGGTGGAGCCGGAGCAACAGAGAAGTGAGGAGGAGCCGAAGGGATGGAGGAGCCTGACGGAGCCAGAAGGACAAGGCACAGCTGGAGGAGTAGAGTCCAGAGGCGCAGGATAGCCAATGACAGACCAAGGTGGAGCCGGAGGAACGAGGGAGCCCGGCGGAGCCAGTGGACAGATGGGCCACGGCAGAGAGGAGGGAGCTAGGAGCCATGGTGGAGCCGACGGGTCAATGAGCCGAGGCGGAGTCCGGAGCTTAGAGGCTGGAGGCGGAGTCAAGGGATACTCCGACCACGGCGACGCTGGAGGATGGCAGTCCACGGAAGCTCACACCGAATAAATGGTGGGCTGAGGGCGAGCAGAGGGGCTGCCAGACGACAGTGGAGGAGGAGGCAGGAACAGGTGGGAGGGCGGGTATTTGTGAGCCTCTGGGCTTTCAGGCCTGAACTCAGGAACGAAAGCCCTCTCAGGGCTTAACTCTGGAATGAGAGCCCTCTCTGGGCTTAACTCTGGCACGGGAGCCCTCACTGGGCTTAACTCTGGAACTGGAGCCCTCTCTGGGCTTAACTCTGGAACAGGAGCCCTCTCCTCTTCAGTGTGGCACAGTCGCCGTGCCATACTCAGCTCACCCTCAGCCGTGGAGCAGTGGGCGGAGCTCCTCTCCGCACTCTCCCTGTCCGCGGAATTCTCCCTCGAGGCGGGCGTTGTTGCCAGCTCACACACCTGGACTGAGGTCACTAGCAGCTCCGGCTCCGCGGCAATCCATGGCTCTGTCATTCCGTGCGGTGATGGCTTGTGGGGAGATGGTGGGCTGGGCACTGGGTCCGGAGTGGCACTGGTTAGATCCCCCTAAGAACTGATGGTGAATGGGGATCCGTGTCTCATCAGTTTCCACTTCACAAAGGTGACGAAGTCCTTGCGAGGATCATCTTCGGACAACGGCGCTCTGCATGCAATGTTTAAACTGGTGTCGTAGAATGCACAGAGCACATTGTCCGGGTAGCTGGTGGTGTTAGTTAGGAGCAGAAATAGTCTAGTGTCGTCCTCGAGAGGAGGAGGAATTCGAGCCGAAGAAGTGCATCCATACAGGAACACACAACAGAAACATAAACACTGAGAGAAAACGGGAAACAAAAACGGAGGGTAGACACACGGAGGTAACTGTATTCGGTCGGGTCTTCTGTCACGTTACACTGTTCACGGAACACGTTGAAGGCACGAGGAAACGTTTAACAGTCTTTAATCAAGGAAACACTGGGAATAATCACAACAGGAGCTTGAACAAACACCTGTAGAAACAAGTAGACCCAACAAACACTAACTGAACGGACTGGGGCTTATAAACACAGGACAATCAGGGAAACACAGGTACATGGAATTAATCAATGAAACTTGTTGTCCTGTGCAAGTTCTTGTTTTGCTATGTTAAAGATAGGGCAGGAAAGTCGCACAGAGAATATAACCAATGTTTAAACAGAGAAGTTTTACACTTTTATCCACTAAATGAGCTCATTTAAAATTTGATGCCTGCTATAGGTCTCAAAAAAGTTGAAACAAAGGGCTGAAAAAGCAAGAAATTTTGAAAAGATTCAGCTGGGAGAACATCTAGCAACTAATTAAGTTAATAGACATCAGGTCTGTAACATGATTAGCTATAAAAGGGATGTCTTAGAGAGGCAGAGTCTCTCAGAAGTAAAGATGGGCAGAGGCTCTCCAATCTGTGAAAGAGTGTGTAAAAAGATTGTGGAATACTTTAAAAACAACATTCCTCAAATTGCAAGTCTCATCAACTACAGTGCATAACATCTTCAAAAGATTCAGAGAAACTGGAGAAATCTTTTGAAGAAGAATTGAGAAGAATTTGTTGGACGCCTGTGGTCTTCGGGCCCTCAGATGACACTGCATCATTCATCAGCATGCTTCTGTCATTGACATTACTAAATGGGCCCAGGAATACTTCCAAAAACCACTGTCGGTAAACACAATCCGCCGTGTCATCAGAAGATGCCAACTAAAGCTCTATCATGCACAAAGGAAGCCATATGTGAACATGGTCCAGAAGCCCCGTCGTGTCCTGTGGGACAAGGCTCATTTAAAATGGACTGTTTCAAAGTGGAAAAGTATTCTACGGCCAGACGAGTCCAAATTTGACAATCTTGTTGGAGATCACGGACGCCGTGTCCTCCCTGGCCTGAAAAGGAGGGAGACCTTCCAGTGTGTTATCAGCGTTCAGTTCAAAAGCCAGCATCTCTGATGGTATGGGGTGCATAAGTGCATACGGTATGGGCAGCTTGCATGTTTTGGAAGGCACTATGAATGCTGAAAGGTATATAAAGGTTTTAGGGCAACATATGCTCCCCTCCAGACGACGTCTGTTTCAGAAAAGGCCTTGTGTATTTCAGCAGGACAATGTAAAACCACATACTGCAGCTATTACAACAGCATGGCTTCGTAGTAGAAGAGTCCGGGTGCTGAATTGGCCTGCCTTCAGTCCAGATCTTTCACCCATAGAGAACATTTGGCACATCGTTAAACGAAAAATACGTCAAAGAATACCACGAACTCTTCAGCAGCTAGAAACCTGTATCAGGCAAGAATGGGACCAAATTCCAACACCAAAACTCAAAAAACTCATAACCTCGATGCCCAGACGTCTTCAAATTGTTTTGAAAAGAAGAGGAGATGCTACACCATGGTAAACATGCCCCCGTCCCAACTATTTTGAGACCTGTAGCAGGCACTCCACAGATTGGAGAGCCTCTGCCCATCTTTATTTCTGAAAGACTCTGCCTCGCTAAGACATCCCTTTTGTAGATAATCATGTTACAGACCTGATGTCAATTAACTTTATTAGTTGCTAGATATTCTCCCAGCTGAATCTTTTCAAAATTTCTTGCTTTTTCAGCCCTTTGTTGCCCCCGTGCCAACTTTTTGAGACCTGTAGCAGGCAACAAATTTGAAATGAGCTCATTTTGTGCATAAAATTTTTAAATTTCTCAGTTTAAAGATTTGATCTCTTCTATAGTTTATGCAAAGCAGTTTACAGATTAGGAACATCACAAGCTGAGGTATGATACTCAAACCGTAGCACTGAAGCCAGTGTTTCTAAATCAAAGCAGTATTAGCATGAGGCCAGGCACTAATGCTGGGTATGGGTGTGCAGGCTAGTAAAGTTAATCCAACTCACTAAACTATTTCTGTATGGACCCTGCTTTGAGCTCAAAAGCACTGTCATTTTGGAAAATAAAGGGACACTACTACAAACGGATGAAAGAAGATGAAAGAAGAGAAATTGAAATGGTTGAAATTTGAATTACTGAAATGATTGTATTTTTAAATAGAAGTGGATATCCACATATGCTGTAAATATGCAGTCATTCTTGAGCGTACTTCTAATTTCCATCTTTTAGTTATAGTTGCATCACAACTCACATGCATCAGTTGAGCTGCCAGTAAAAGAAACATTCTTCTGTTCATCATGAGGCTTACTAAAATCCTTCCCTGCAGACAGACCTACAGAAACTTGGAAACATATTTGGTGTGCTTGTACTGGTCCGAAGAGCCATTCTTATCAGTATGTTCCTCAATTTCCAATGAGTGCATGTGTACTTTTGCAGGAAACCTTTCCTCGCTGAGGAATTCCTTATCATGTTGTTGATAATATTTTATTGGCAAAGATCTTCAAGCTTTGATTCAGAAGTTAGGTATTAGGCTAAAGTTTCACATCCCTTACTATCCTCAAAACAGCTGAACAATGTGGAGTTGCAAACTACACATTTGAAAGACCCCTTACATCAACATAGAGGGTTGGCACTGCATTTGCCGGTTTTGCTAAACCCTGGGATCAATTCCAACTGGTCTCTCTCCTTTTGAAATATGTTTTGCTAACAGATTCACCTTTAATTTGAAGCTCCTCTTACTCCTGTCCACCCTATGATATGTTTCAAAAAATTTTTGTGGTTGTTAACTCAAACAATCCCCTTCAACACCTTGCAATTTTTTTTATTAATTGTCTCAATGTGATATTCTGTTTACAAAGAGAGAGATGTAAATTAAAAATGCAGTATATGTTGCTATGTACAGGCCTAGACCACCAGAGGGTGAGAGCAAATGCAAAACAGATGTTTAGAGAGATACTGAAGGATATTTTGAATTCCATTGAACACACACATTCTTGAGCAAAGCTATGCAGATAGAAAGGAAGGTTAGGTCTTTGACTCACCTACACAGCTGTGGTTGTTGCTGGCGAGCTGGTAACCATCTTTACACTCACAGTAATAAGAGCCAGCAGTGTTCACACATCTGTGCATGCAGTAGTGTGATAGCATACACTCATTTTTATCTGCAAAGAGGTTCACACATACAATGCCTGAATAATTTAATATAGTATTCTTAACACATTTACACAGTAATAGAAAAACCTTTTTTTTCACAGATTAAGATTATTCCCTTAATTGACCAAGTCTAATGTAGTGGAGACACGTATTAATGTGTTTCAGATTTTATTAAATAAAATCATTGTAGGGAGTTCAGGGAATTGAAGGGGGGCGGGGAGACCTCAGACCGAGAACCTAATTAAGTTGACTTTCTTACTTACCTACTCCCTTACTTAATTTAGAGTCTAAGCGATACACAGAAAAGCTGTCTAATAAACCTGACATTGCTTTTGTAAGTTGCTTTGGATAAAAGTGTCTGCTAAATGCATAAATGTGACCATGGACCACAAAACCAGTCATTAGGGTCTTTCTTTATGAGATTTATACATCATCTGAAAGCTGAATAAATAAGATTGGTGTATGGTTTGTTAGGATAAGACAATATTTGTCTGAGACGCAACTATTTGAAAATATGGAATCTGAGGGTGCAGAAAAACCTAAATATTGAGAAAATCTAGCAATGCATATTAATAATCAAAAATTAAGTTTTGATATATTATGGTAGGAAAGTTACAAAATATCTTCATGGAACATGATCTTTACTTAATATTCAAATTAATTTTGGCATAAAAGAAAAATTGATAATTTTGAACCATACAATGTATTTTTGGCTTTTGCTACAAATATACCTGTGCTACTTATGACTGGTTTTGTGGTCCAGGGTCACAAATGCAAATGAGAACGTTTATTTTGAATGCAATGAGGGCTTCGTCATATGCTGGGCAAGCATGACAGAAATGCTGAGAACTTTTGTTACCCAACACTTACTGTATTAATTACGGGTAAGAAAAATATCTAGTAAATGTGTTTATTATTTAAGAAAAATTCAGCTTTTCAGTTTTGACCAATAATTTTAATTTCCATGCCTCACTGAGATTATTTAGATTTAAAGCCAATTATCATCTTTATTTATTTCACTATTATAAGCATATTATTTACAAACAATATGTGTTTTTTTTATAAGAAAAAAAAGTATTTATATTTTTTGCTAATGACATAATAGACCTAGAGAAGGCCCCTCCCACCTAGAGTTCCCTCTAGACCAGTTCAACTGAAACCTGTTGACCCTCTAGCTTAATCAGCAACCACACACAATGACTCGACAGATCACACAGGCTGACCAGTGTTTCACCAGATAAGTTTTGTTTTCTAGAACAACCCAAAAATCACAGGACTTAATAACTACAGTCCTGTTGCTTTAATGTCTGTGGTGATGAAGTCATTTGAGAGGCTGTGTTGGCTCACCTGAAGGACTTTACTGGTCCCTTGCTGGACCCCCTGCAGTTTGCTTACCGAGCAAACAGGTCTGTGGATGATGCAGTCAACATGGGACTGCACTTCATCCTCCAACATCTGGACAAACCAGGGACTTATGCAAGGATCCTGTTTGTGGACTTCAGCTCCGCCTTCAACACCATCATCCCGGACACCCTTCAGAATAAACTGACAAAGCTCTCTGTCCCCACCTCCATCTGTCAGTGGATCACCAGCTTCCTGACAGACAGGCAGCAGCTAGTGAGGCTGGGAAAACTCACATCCAACACCTGCACCATCAGCACTGGTGCTCCTCAAGGCTGCGTTCTCTCCCCACTGCTCTTCTCCCTCTACAGGAACGACTGCACCTCTAAAGACCCCTCTGTCAAACTTCTGAAGTTTTCAGATGACACTACAGTCATCGGCCTCATTCAGGGCGGTGACGAGTCTGCTTACAGACAGGAGGTTGATCAGCTAGCTGTCTGGTGCAGTCACAACAACCTGGAGCTCAACACGCTCAAAAAGTGTAGAGATGATAGTGAACTTCAGGAACCCCCCCCCCCCCCGCTCTCCCACCCACTCACCATCATGAACAGCACTGTGACTGCAGTGGAGTCATTCAGGTTCCTGGGTGCCACCATCTCCCAGGACCTGAAGTGGGATACTCACATCGACTCCATCGTGAAAAAGGCTCAGCAGAGATTGTACTTTCTTCATCAACTGAAAACGTTCAACCTGCCACAGGCGCACATGACACAGTTCTACTCTGCTGTTATAGAGTTGTTCCTGTGCTCTTCTATAACTGTATGGTTTGGGTCAGCCAACAAATCAGATATAAGAAGACTCCAGCGGACTGTTAGGTCAGCAGAAAGGATCATTGGTGTCCACCTGCCCAGCCTTACAGATCTCTGTGCACTAGAACATCTAGGCATAAAAACTGTTTTTTCCCCCATGCCATCTCCAGCCTAAACAACTAACACAGGAATTATTACCTGTGTCCTGTAATTCATGCCTGTAATTAATTCCCCATCTCTAATTATTGGCTCTCTCCCTAGTATTTTGTAAATATATATGCATATTTTTCTAAACATCTGTATGAGGCACAAATCTGTACATAAATCTTCTGTTCCAGATTCTTATACATTATTATTATTATTATTATTATTGTTAAGTCTTACTTAAATGTTTCTGTTCTCATGTCAGATATGTATGTATGTATGTATGCATGTATGTACCAAGAGCTTCTTAAAAAGCACAACAAATTCCTTGTGTGTTTGCGCACACTTGGCGAATAAAGCTGATTCCCATTCTGAAAATAGTGCTAAGCAGCACTTACCAGCATGATTATATATACTTATTATAGGATTATAATTATTCAGCAGGCTGCTTTGATGACTAGAGTTCAGTGTGAACTTACCCACACACTGTTCTCCATGTTTCTGGTATCCAGGATGACACTGACAGGTGTAGGAACCTCTTGTGTTGTAGCAGATCTGGTCTGCATTGCAGGTGTGTAGGCCTTGAGAGCATTCATCTACATCTGCCAAAACATACACAATCACACAGACTGATCAATGCATGGACCATTGATAAGCATCATGAAGTTAATTAACACAAAAAGAGGAACAATCAATTGGTAATCCCTACACATGGAACCCGTAGCCCAAAGTGTAGTTACAGACTGCTCGATTTAACCAGATTTACTGAATCTGGTTAAATCTGAATAGTCCTTTGTGAGAGATCCCCATCCAGAGAGAGCTTCTATTCCAAGCCGTGGGCACAATATATGACCCCCTGCCAGAGATGTGGAAACTGTAGGTCTGGCCTCTAAGGGGGATCAGCTCCTGAACTCTGGTCTCTAGGCTGAGGTGGCAGAGACCATCATAAACTCTATAGCTTGGACTTGGATACATGCCTAAGGTACCATTGAATACAGCATGGTCTACGATTCTGCAGGCCTTCCATCCTTCTCCTGGTGTGTTTGCAGACCAAGAGAGGCTTAACTTACTGTGCCCTGTCAGGGCCCTTAAAGGGGTCATGTGATGCTTTTTTAAAGATCATTATTTTGTGTATTTGGTGTAACAGAATATGTTGACATGCTTTAATGTTTAAAAAACACATTATTTTTAAATTACTGTACATTATTGTAGGTCCTCTATGGCCCACCTCTCTCAAACGCGTCGTTTTCTACAAAGTCCCTCCTTCCAACAAGCGCAGTCTGCTCTGATTGGCCAACTGGCACAGTGCGTTGTGATTGGCCGAACCTTAGTTTTACCATCAGTTCAAGCCCGAAAGGGTAACAACCGCGATTAAGACAGCTGACTCCACTGTGATCCTGTTTCTCTCTCTCTCTCATTCCCTCTCTCTCACACACACATGCTTCAGACACAATCATGTAAAAGCATTCCCCATAAAGTCTCGTTCCCCTCTCAGGGAACCATGGTTAAGTCTGTAAACTGAAACGTTCTCTCACACTCTTGTGTTAAAGATATTTTGAAGAATGTGGGTAACCAAACAGGTACTGGTCCCCAATGACTTCTATAGTTTGGGAAAAAATACTATAGCAATCAATGGGGACCATCAACTGTTTGGTTATGGAAATTTTTTAAAAATGTTCTTTTGTGTCCAACAGAAGAAAGAAATTCATAAAGGGTTGGAACACCTTGAGGGTGAGTAATTACAGTATTTTTATATTTTCAAGAAACAGGTGAGAACAATTTGGCAATTACAAAGAGGAACAGATGACATTGATAATTATTAAATGATTAAAAGCAATCTATTGATCAACAATCAATTATTGACATCCCTAATCTCAATGCTGTTATACGTGACATCAACACTCTTGGAACGCCACCCACCCAATCAACTCGGTCAGGACAACTGTGAATCTGAAGGGAAAATCACCTGAAATTTCCATCCATTTAATCTTGTTTGGGTCATTTTCATGCTATTTGTACTTATGTGTTTGTACATAACTTACCACTGATATGACAGCAAACTGAACTTAATGTACATTATCTGATCTATTTTGTGAGTAATCCAAATCTGAATCTGAATGCAACCAGCCTAATTAGCTATAGCTTAACAGCAAGAAGCTGGTCTGGTGTTGGCATAAAAGTCGTGCAAGGTCAAAATCTATGTATTCAGAAATACATATTTAAAACATTAAACATCTTATAACATGTATTCAATTGTAACTGCAATGTAAATACATTCATGCCACCTCTGAGCTGCATTAAACAGTTTGTTTAAATGCATCAACAATAAATGGCACTTAAGATGCAGCTTCTCTGCAACCTCTGATTTTATTAACTGAGAAAATGGGTGAGTAGAAATGTTAAGTATAAATGAAGCAATGCAATATTGGCGAATGAAGAGGTTTACCGTTTTTGCAGATAGAGAGGGAGATTGTGGATTTGCTGGAGTGTACACAGTCATCCAGGATGAAGACTTGGATGAATAGATATACGATGGAGGACATTGGAGACACAGGGAGAATACTGTAAGTAATTGCAGGAGAGAATCACACAAGGTAAGTCTGCAGGTAAGTGGTCCGTACAGCAACTGGTAGACCAATCAATGAGCTTGGGAGAACTGTGTGCTTTTATACAGGAGCTGATGAGGGTGCTGATGAGATGCTGGTGACCAGTATTCAGGTAACTGTGAACTGGGTGAGGGAGTGACGGTGGAGCCTGGTGACACCGTGACAGCACCCCCCTCCATGGCCCGTTCCTGAGGGCCAAGGACTCCAATGTTGTTGTGGCCGACCTCTGTTCCTGGGTTCAGGACAGTCAGGGTGGGACACATGGAAGTAGTAAGGAGATCAGGATCAAGGATATCATATCTGGGGACCTAGGATCTTTCTTCAGGACCATATCCTTCCTAGTTCACTAGATATTTCAAGAGGCCACCACAGCGTCGGGAGACATAAACACAGCCTGATGTCACTCGTCGAGAGCCACACTTTCTGCCCTTCAACAAAGAAGGGCTTATCTGGGTTGGGATGGATAATGGATAGATCTTGCTACGAAGCACTGGTTCACCCAGAAATAGGTCTATGGCACTGCCCCATGGCCTGTGGGCAGGCAGTTGGGAAGCTCTCTTAGATAATATGTCACTGAAGGGGGCGTAGTAGGGAGGTATATCCACTGATTGTTGATTTACCGGACTCTTGATGGACACAGAGTAACCTGGAGAACTTTCATAGATCACTTATGAATATGTGGAAGGAGAGGGAAACATTCAGGGTAACAGCCTTCGCCCCACTTCAAGACTTCTACTATTTTCCAGGATAGCGCTGGGTTGTGTTTATTTAACTATGAATGCCCCAGGATGATACCAGTGGTGGATTCCTCCAGAACCAGAAAATCCAGAGATTCTTGATAGAGTTGGCCAAGCTAGATGGGTCCAGCTGAGTGGTCTTCCTGTTGCTGACTGGACTTGACTTCGATGGGTCTTCTTTTGATCTGGAGTTGATGGCAGAATGAGGAAGGCAAGTACTGAAAGTGAGACATCACAAGCAATAAGGGTGACTTAAGTAGTGAGTGGAGATGCATGAGAACTAGGAGTATGAATGCAACTCACCACAGGTCGAGGAGGATGGGCAGGGCATAAAGAGATTATATGCCCTTGTACTCTGCAGTACAAAGTCCCTGGGCAGTGAGAATTGTGCACAACCATGGGCTCCGTACCTGGTTTTGGAGAGCTGGCATACTTTGGCTGTTGATGGTAGGAAGAAGACCGTTGGCCCTATTGGTCCTCCATACAGGTCTGCATATTGTGAGAAACATGGATGGAGAGTTGAATGAAGTATTCCAGACAGATGGAATCATTGTAGGCAGTGAGATACAGCTGCAACTTGGGTTCCAAACCCTCTCAGTAGGGAGGTGAGGAGCAAGCACTCATTCCACATACTAGTGGCGTCCAGAGTGCGAAAAAACAAAACGTATAATCTGTTATTGACATTTTAGCTCATTTAAGTGATACAATTGATCACCCACAGATGAATCACCAAGTGGTCTTCCAAACACTTCTCAAAAATGAGCTACAAAGCTACTGAATGCCTGGGCCATCCTGGTTCCAAATGGTTTCCACGCGCTGCAGTGCTCACCTTGAAAACAGAGTCATTACGAAGGAGATCTTGGATTTCTCCATGGGAAATTGGTGCAACTGCATCTTGAGGCCAGTGAGCACTGTAGAGAAAAATCTATTGCAACCCTCCTCCTAGCTAGAGTAGGGCGCCAGGTTGGCCATGGGACTAACCACACAAACAGGTGCTGAAGGAGTGACTGATGTGGTGATCGATGTTATGGATGCGAAGGCCCGCCGCAGTGAATCAACAATCTCCTGAAACGGGTTTGTGGAAATAATGTGGTGGTGTTTGTACTGGTCTACTGTTATGGAAATACCATACTCAGAGACAGGATTAGCAGGCAATACACACAGTGATTTTATTAACAGAGAGTAGCAATGGGTAAGCAGTAATTGAGCAATGCAATACTGGAGAATGAAGAGGTTTACTGTCTTTGCAGATAGAGAGGGAGATTGTGGATTCGCTGGATGAGTAGACACATGATAGAGGATGTTAGAGACACAGGGGAAAGCTGGAGGTAATTGAAGGAGAGAATTGCAGGTGGTAAGTAGGAAGGAAAGTGAGTTGAGCCACTCGATCCCCTGGGCTGGCCACCTAGGGAGATGTAAGACCATAGCTCGAATAAAAAGACACTTTTATTGGCCTGGATTAAAGAAAGATGTGACTCAATACTGCAAGAGTTGCCCTGAGTGTCAGAAAGTCTCCCTGAAAAGCCCTGCCAAAGCACCACTACAACCTCTACCTGTCATTGGTACACCATTTGTGAGATTGGGCATGGATGTTATTGGACCTGTGGAAAGGAGTCGAGCTGGAAATCGATTTATGCTGGTCATAACTGATTATGCAACTAGATATCCCGAAGTGTTTCCAATGAAGTCCATTAAAGCCAAGTACGTAGCAACATGTCTTATACAGCTCTTTTCTAGAGTTGGGTTCCCCTGCCAGATTCTTACAGACCAAGGCACTAATTTTATGTCCACTCTTTTAAAGCAGGTGTATAAGCTTCTGGTATTGAGAGCTTGCGGACAACTCCATATCACCCACAAACTGATGGTCTCACAGAGCGGTTTAATCAAACATTTAAGCAAATGCTTCGCAAGTTTATCAGTGGGTCGGGCAAGGATTGGGATCAGTGGTTGCCTTATCTCCTGTTTGCTTACAGGGAGGTCCCGCAGGCCTCGACGGGGTTCTCTCCTTTTGAGTTATTATATGGACGTGATGTGAGAGGTCCTTTGACCCTGCTTCGAGAACTTTGGGATGGAAACTCTGGGAGTGAGGACTCTGTAAATGTAATCTCTTATGTTTTGCAGATGAGGGAGCGGTTGGAGGCAATGACAACCCTTGCTCAAACTCACATGGCTGAAGCACAGAGATACCAGAAGTCATGGTACGATCGGTCGGCTGGTGAAAGGAGCTTTAGCCCGGGCCAGAAAGTGTTGGTGATGTTACAAAGCCAAGAAAGCAAACTGTTGGCGAAATGGCATGGTCCATATGAGATCAAGCGGAATCTTGGACCCACCACTTATGAAATTGCAATGCCAGGCCTAGAGCGGCGTAGTAAAGTATTGCATATTAATTTGCTTAAATTAAACAAGCCCTGATGATTCAACAGGTGGCAGAGGAAGAGGAACTGGAGGAACAATATTTGCCTCAGCCCATTTCTGCATGTGTGGATTTGAATCATTTGCCAAAGGATCGTCAGGCACAGGTGAGAGCACTATGCCATCCTGATATTTTTTCAGAGTACCCAGGAGCTACTACACTGGTTGAACATGAGATTGTGTTGAAAAGTGATGCTGTTGTTAAAAGGATGAGTTATCGAATACCTGAGCGTTTACAGGCCTCCTTGAGGAAAGAGATTGATCTGATGCTGACATTGAAAATCATTGAACCATCTAAGAGTGAGTGGTGCCATCCCGTGGTTTTAGTTCCTAAAACAGATGGAACCTTAAGGTTTTGCATTGACTTTCGTTACCTTAATTCTGTTTCGAAGTTTGATTCTTACCCGACTCCCCGTATTAGTGACCTGATTGACCGCGTGGGTCAAAGTAAATATCTGACCACCATCGACCTAGCCAAAGGCTACTGGCAAATTCCTCTCACTCTTCAGTCAAGAGAGTTGACTGCCTTTAGGACTCCGTGGGGGCTATTTCATTTTAGGGTCCTTCCTTTTGGCCTGCACAGGGCTCCAGCTACATTTCAGAGGCTCATAGACCAGATCTTGCATGGTTTGTCTTTCGCGGCTGCTTATTTGGATGACATTGTTATCTACAGTGATACTTGGCAACAGCACCTGCAACATCTACAAGAAGTACTGCAGCGACTCCAACAAGCTGGTCTCACCATCAACCCGCTTAAGTGTGCTGTGGCTCGAACTGAAATTGAATATCTGGGCTATATCATTGGTAAAGGGGTGGTTAGACCCCAGATGAAGAAGGTCCAAGTTATTCAACAGTGTCCTCCACCTCAAACACGTAAAGAATTAAGGTCATTTCTTGGAATGGCAGGTTTTTATAACCGATTCATTCCCAATTTCTCAGGCAGAGCAGCAGCCTTAACGGACATGGTGGGTTCAAGATCTCCTAATCAACTTCAGTGGACCGAGCAAGCAAAGTCTGCTTTCCATGACATCCAGAATGCCCTGAGTAAGGACCCAATTTTGCATAATCCTGACTTTAATCGGCCGTTTATTGTGCAAACAGATGCTTCTGAACGAGGGATTGGAGCAGTGTTGTTGCAGGGGTCACCCCGTGAACAACGACTTGTGGCATGCATCAGCCGAAAACTCTTCCCTAGAGAGGTCCGCTACTCCACAATCGAAAAGGAATGCTTGGCTGTGAAGTGGGCTCTAGACTCCCTAAAGTATTATTTATTGGGGAGAGAGTTCATTGTGGAAACGGACCATAAGGCCCTACAATGGTTGGAGAGGATGAAGGACACCAATAGCCGAATCACTCGATGGTACTTGGCTATGCAGCCCTTTCGATTTGTGGTCCGGTATGTTCCAGGGAAGGCCAATGCTACTGCCGACTTCCTTTCCCGCTGTGTCAGCGAGGTTCCTGAAGAGGGGGGGAGTGTGATGGCCGATGGAGCAGCCACACAGTAAACTGGTATTTGACACGCATCCATGCACATGTATATATGTATAACACTTGTTCTCTTTTTGGTTGTGTACTTGTTAATTTAACTTGCTTATTAGTATGGGATTTAACTTTGGTTACAGATCACCTAATTTACATTTCATAATGACGACAGACACCGATTTGGTTCATCTTTACGGGTTTATTTTCAATTTGTATTCATTTCTGACCAGAGGTGACTAGTTTGGGTGCACACTTTCTAGTTATCGATGGTATATTGTGTTAACATTTATTTTCTTTGAGTTTAAGTTACCTACGTGCGGAGATTGGGCGCTGCGCTGTCTTCTGGTGGTGGTCCGTGCTCATAAAGGACCGGCTGGCGGCAGTTGCCGTCATTTTGTTCCGCTGGATCAATCCATCCTGTAAACTAGCTGGGGGGTGTAGGACTATTTGTTTATTTACCCATTTTCGTTTACTATAATTTGTGTATGTTAATTTTGCTGTTTATGATCTAGTTTAAGTTAACTATTTGATGGGGTTTAGTGATGTTGGTAATATCCTTTGTGTAGGTATGTGTGTGTGTAATGGACTAGTCCTGTGTGTATAAAAGTTCCCTCCGTCTGTCGCTTGAGAGGTCACGTTTTTCTTTGTCTGTTTGTTTGGTTATCTTTTGATCATTAAGTTTGATTTTGTTCAGTTGGCCATTTTTATGGATCCAGACTTGTCTTTATTTTCTTGATTTCTATTTAGTTTTTAAGTGATTTAATTTGTGACTTTGTTTGTATTTAATAAAAAAAAAATTTTTGTGGAAATCCCGCGTTTCTTGCCTTGGGCTGCTTGGTCCCTTACATGGTCCATATACAACCCGAATTCCGGAAATGTTGGGAAGTTTTTTAAATTTTAATAAAATTAAAACTAATGTTAAACAAATATAGATAACATAACAAATGTTTAAACTGAGAAATTATACACTTTTATCCACTAAATGTGCTCATTTCAAATTTGATGCCTGCTACAGGTCTCAAATAAGTTGGCACGGGGGAAACAAAGGGCTGAAAAAGCAAGAAATTTTGAAAAGATTCAGCTGGGAGAACATCTAGCAACTAATTAAGTTAATTGACATCAGGTCTGTAACATGAATTGCTATAAAAGGGATGTCATAGAGAGACAGAGTCTCTCAGAAGTAAAGATGGGCAGAGACGCTCCAAAAAGCTTTGCAAACCTCATCATCTACAGTGCATAACATCATCAAAAGATTCAGAGAAACTGGAGAAATCTCTGTGCGTAAGGGACAAGCGCCGGAGACCTTAGTTGGATGCCTGTGGTCTTTGGACTCTCAGATGACACTGCATCATTCATTCATCAGCATGATGAATGAAATGGGCCCAGGAATACTTCCAGAAACCTTCCAGAAAATACTTCCACTGTCGGTAAAAACAATCCGCCGTGCCATCAGCAGATGCCAACTAAAGCTCTATCATGCAAAAAGGAAGGCATGTGTGAACATGGTCGAGAAGCGCCATCGTGTCCTCTGGGCCAAGGCTCATTTCAAATGGACAGTTTCAAAGTGAAAAAATTGTTCTATGGTCAGAGGAGTCCAAATTTGGCATTATTGTTGGAAATCACAGACGCCGTGTCCTCCGGGCTAAAAAGGAGGGAGACCTTCCCGTGTGTTATCAGCGTTCAATTCAAAAGCCAGCCTCTCTGATAGTATGGGGGTGCATAAGTGCATATGGTATGGGCAGCTTGCATGTTTTGGAAGGCACTATGAATGCTGAAATGTACAGTATAAAAGGTTTTAGAGCAACACAGGTTTTATGCTCCCCTCCAGACGACGTCTGTTTCAGGGAAGGCCTTGTGTATTTCAGCAGGACAATGTTAAACCACATACTGCAGCTATTACAACAGCATTGCTTTGTAGTAGAAGAGTCCGGGTGCTGAATTGGCCTGCCTGCAGTCCAGATCTTTCAGCTATAGAGAACATTTGACACATCATTAAATGAAAAATACATCAAAGACAACCACGCAGCTGGAAACCTAAGTCAGGCAAGAATTGGACCAAATTCCAGTACCAAAACTCCAGAAACTCATAACCTCGATGCCCAGATGTCTTCAAACTGTTTTGAAAAGAAGAGGAGATGCTACACCATAATAAACATGCCCCCGTCCCAACTATTTAGAAACCTGTAGCAGGCATCAAATTTGAAATGAGCACATTTTGTGCATAAAATTGTACAATTTCTCTGTTTAAACATTTGTTATGTTATCTATGTTCTATTGTGAATAAAATGTGATTTGAAATTCTTTTAGTTTTCATTTTATTCAAATTTAAAAAACGTCCCAACATTTCTGGAATTCGGTGTTGTACCAATGAGTAGACCAGACAATGAACTGGGAAGACGTGTGTACTTTTATACAGGAGCTGATGAGGTGCAAGTGATCAGTATTTGGGTGATTGTGAGGGAGTGACAGTGGAGTCAGGTGACACCGTGACAAGTATTTAACTAATTTTTAGGGCTGCCCTCGACGGAAGATTTTTCTGGTCAACCAGTAAGTCGTTCATTTTAATCGATTAGTTGACTAATTGCATGTTTATATTAAAACCATATACTTAATAATGAGCCTTTAAGCGCTCATAAGCACTCAAGAGTACGCATAAAGCTTGCAACATTGCAAAGACAGAAGTAATGATTATGAAAACAAAAAACAGCAAGAAGACTGCCTTAACATTATAATAATTCTTTGATGTTTTTTGTATTTTCGGCTTCAGTGATGAAGTTGATGACACTGACTCATCGTCTTTTGGTTGACGTGCATGTTTCATAAAGATGACATAATCTGAAAATATTTGTTTTCCATTTGAACTGGTTCGTTTAAAAGTAAACATTTTCTATAGATACCTCTACTCCTGTCCACCACCTTCCAGGATGGCTCTGATTAATGCTCGGTCGCTAGTCAATAAGACGTTTTTATTAAATTACTTTTTCACTACTCATGCCTTGGATTTTATGTTCATCTCAGAAACTTGGAGGATGGTTGGTGATGTGAGTCCTTTCTCTGACTTGGGGGCGGTCTAGCAGTAATTTTAAAAAACAGTTTCAGTATCCACTGTCGTCCTGTTCTGTCTTCTGTTTACAGTACCTTTGAAGTACAGTTGTTGCGACTGGATTGGAATGATCCTGTTTTATTAGCGCTGGTGTATCGGCCCCCTCACCTAGGACTTTATAACTGAATTTACTGCTTTTATGGGTGATTGTATAACAAAGCATAACAATATTATTCTGCTAGGTGATTTTAATATACATGTGTGCTGTCAGTCTACACTTCTGGAAATGGAGTTTCTCAGTCTCATTGATTCATTCAATATGGTTCAGTGGGTGAAAGATCCTACACATACTTACGGACATACACTAGACTTGGTTCTCTCTCTATTACTGATGTTTAGGTTTTTGATACTTTGCTCTCAGATCATATGCCTGTATTATTTACGTTGCCTTTTTCTCAGCTAAATTCAAGCATTACTCCTACTATACAATTGACTCGTACCTTTTCTTCCCACTTTTGTGATGACTTCACAAACACATTTAACGAGGTGTGCTTGTCGCTGTCCTTGGAGTCATCTTTACCTGACTTGAATGCTGAACAGCATCTTAGTCTGTTTAATACTGCCTGCTCAGAGGTTTTGAATACCATGGCTCCTCTCAAAGCTAAGAAGTCAAAACCTAGAACTGAATCATGGCTCAATGATAACATCTGCTCTCTGAGGCAAACTTGTAGAAGAGCTCAACGAAAATGGAAAAAGGACAAATTGCAAGTTTCATATGAAATGCTTAAAGACTGTTTGTCACGGGTGGGGAGCAGAGGTGGGTAGTAACGAGTTACATTTACTTCGTTACATTTACTTGAGTAAATTTTTTGGGTAACTAATACTTTTAGAGTATATTTTAAAATGGGTACTTTTACTCTTACTCAAGTATATTTTTAGAGAAAAAATGGTACTTTTAGTTCATTACTGTGGGCGACTCTCTTCTCGTTACTGTATCTTAATGCAATACAAGTTAAAAATCATTTGGTTTATTCCAAACGCGCCGTCTACTTTTCTCTGGGCAATGAACGAAGCCCATTCGCAAATGATTCATTCTTTTGAGTCGATTCTGTTTAAAGGCTTTATCAAACCAGTTGGCAAACCAGTGAATCGGTTAGCGAATCAGTTTGAATGATTTGTTCAGTTCCCTGCCGCACGCGCTGAGTCTCTGAAGCGGTTCTCTCTCAGATAACAGAGAGTTTAAGAACATCAAGAGCGAAGAAGACGTGGCTTTGGATCTACAGTCAGTTGAAAGCAAATATGCAAAGGCTTGTTTTCTAGAGCTATATGAAGATCTTTTATTAGATGAACACCGCGTGTGCTGTCTACTGTTCCACAGGTACAGGCCACGATACCACTATGACATTACCAGTGTGTTGTACATGTACCTTACATTAAATACAATGTATAATTTATACATTAAATAAGCTGTCACAGAGTATGAAATGAACACCCGCGGAACCCGCGTTAGCTCTGCGCAGCGGCGCGCGGCCTGTTCTAGACACAATTAATATTCATATTTTTACAATATTTACGCTTGCAAAAATATAGGCTACATTTGTTTACATTTTGCAGAACAGAAGATCCGTCAATATGCATTTGTTTCGTTATGTTCAGAGCAGTCATGTGAGGCGTTTTCAGAGGTTTCAGTGTCAGAGGTTATAGGATAATACATAATTAATTTACTTTAAAATATAATTTAATTCAGTGATGCAAATCAGAATTTTCTCCAATTTTCGGAGTCATATGATCCTTCAGAAATCATTATAATATATCGATTTATTACCAGTGTTGGAAACAGTTTTGCTGCTTAATATTTTTTGGAACCTGTGACATTTTGTTCAGTATTCTTTGATGAATAGAAAGCTAAAAAGAGCAGCACTGATAATAAATCAACATGATTTCTGAAGGATTATGTGACTCTGAAGACTGCGGTAAAGGCTGATGAAAATTCTGATTTGCATCACTGAAATAAATTACATTAAAATATATATATACCGTATATATATATATATATATATATATATATTTATTTTTTATTTTTTTTGAACGGCAGTGTGTGTGTGTGTGTGTGTATACACAGACACATAATCTATATATCTAAATAAAAATAGACTATATTCAGTACATGATCCAAAGTAACTAGTAACTAACTACTTGAGTAGTTTTTTTATCCGATACTTTTTTACTCTTACTCAAGTAACTATTCAGACTATTACTTTTACTTTTACTTGAGTAAATATTTCTAGAAGTACTTTTACTTTAGTACAGTTTTTGGGTTCTCTACCCACCTCTGGTGGGGAGAGACGAAGACTAAAATGCTGGCCGAATGGTCTTTCTTTTAACAAAAATGAACAAAAACAGGTAGGCAGGCAGATAACTGTAGTACAGGCAGACATGATCTACACACACAACGTAAAACATCTGACATTTAAACAACGAAACAGCACAGGACTGCAGACACCAGGAGAATAAATGGGGAGACAAACGAGGAGGACACAGATGAAGTCACTGAAACAATAATGAGATAACAAGGAGGGCAGGGTCAGACAATAGACAGGAGAGCACATGGCACAAACCACAAACAACAAGCCATGTGCTCAAACAAACACACAGTGACATCTGGTGGCCAACCAGGGCACACCAGCAAGACCGTGACACTTTTCAGAAAGCAGTGATATCAGAATCAGAATCAGAATCAGAAAGAGCTTTATTGCCAAGTGTGTTTGCACACACAAGGAATTTGTCTTGGTGTTATGAGCTACCAGTACAGAAAGTACAAACATAGTGCAGACAACATATAATTAAGGTCCGCAATTATATGTTGCATATCCGCAAAGTCTAAGTATTTTTCTAATTTAATTGCAAAGAATCATCATAGTTCTAAAGCCGTATTTTCTGTTATAAATTCTGTTTTAAATCCTCCTGTAAATGTGATTTCAAATCCCTCAGTGTCATTATGTTATTGTTTCTCAAGGTTTTTCTGTGATAGGATTACAACTCTAAGATCTCAGTTGCAACCACTTGCTAATGTTTCACCTGAATTTTGCTGCTCTTCAGCCATATTGAGTTCTTTTGATCCAGTTTCTCTCCAGTCTCTCAAAGAAATTATCGACAATTTGAAACCTTCTTTCTGCTCTCATAATGTTCTCTTTCCACGTATTTTAAAACAAATTTTTGACTCGTTTGGACCTAGTTTGGTGTCTTTTCTGAATAAATGTCTAGTTTCAGGGACTATACCTGATAGCCTCAAAGAAGCTACTGTGACACCTCTTCTTAATAAACCTTCTCTTGTAATTTTTATACTTTTCGACCCATCTGGAATCTTCCGTTTATTACTAAAGCACTGGAGAAAACAGTTTATTCAGCTTCAGTCTTTCCTTAGTGCAAATCATATTTTTGAAACATTCCAGTCTGGTTTTAAGCCTCTGCATAGCACAGGGTCTGCTTTATTACGGGTCCTTAATGATACTTTGTTGGCAACCGACTCTGGTGACTCTGTTATCCTAATTCTGTTAGACTTAACCTCGGTTTTTGATACAGTTGATCACAAAATTATTTTATCTTGACTAGAATATTTTGTGGGCATCCAGGGAACTGTTCTTTTTAAAATCTTGTTAATTACTTATAAAGCCCTGAATGGCTTAGCTCCTCAGTACTTGAGCGAGCTCTTATCACATTATAGTCCTCCACGTCCGCTGCGTTCTCAAAACTCTGGGCGTTTCATAATACCTAGAATATCAAAATTGACTGTGGGCGGCAGATCCTTTTCCTATTTATCACCCAAACTCTGGAACAATCTACCTAACACTGTTCGGGAGGTAGACACACTCTGTCAGTTTAAATCTAGATTAAAGAGACATTTCTTTAACCTGGCTTACACATAACACACTACTACACTTCTATTATTCAAATCTGTTAAAGGATTTTTAGGCTGCATTAATTAGATCAACCGGAACCGGGAACACTCCTCATAACACACAATGTACTCGTTACATCGTAAGAAGAATGGTGTAAGAGATGGGTTGTTTTTTGTGATACGCTCAACGGATGAACATTTAGAGACTGAAATGCTATGGGCAAGGTTGCAACTGGTGCAAAACAACATCAAAATCTCCTGGGAAAGTACAAGAGAGGGGTTACATTGACCTTCAAGATAAGGTTGGAAACTGTTGTCATTTGATCATCTAGGTGCAGAATTCTGGCACAATACACTTATTGCGAAACCTCAGAGATGTTGCTGAGTAAGGATTTCATCTTTTGGTAACTAAAACAAGTGCACCCAACTGGGAGGGGAAGCGAGTCTGGGCAACTTGCTTTCTCTCTCACTTGGAGGGTTTTTTTTAACTCGCACCTAATTTTGAAGTATAAAAAAAAGGACTAAGTGGGATAAGTACACGTCGCCCGGCATTTCTCGGACAGGTGTTGGTCTTCCACTGTGACTGAAACGGGCTCCCCAGTCTTTTGAAGAGTGAAGATGATGGCACAGTTCTGAGGTTGTATATTGGTTATAATACTTTGCTTGGGATTTTAGTTTTAGTGTATGCTCGAGTTAGTGTATTATTCATTTACGAATATTATCATTTATCCATTTACTCATGATCATTCTTGTATTATGCACTGGTTTATGATTATCTTTCTTGAATGTGTTTATGATTTGATTATCATCATTTTATGCATTTACTTATGATCAATATCAGTATTATTGATATCAGCTGTGTGTATCAACAATAAACAGTTGTAATTGCTTGATTAGTATGGTGTACGGACCTTTTATTGACACCTTCTCTCACCGAATTAGCACCTCACTGGTCTCACATCAGTTTTGTAAACCAAAACAGAAACCATACTAAAACATTATTGGCATCACAAACAGGATTCGTGAGACATTTAAAGTGATTTTGGTGCGAGGCAGAGAAGGTCTCAAGGGTGTTTTGAAGGTATATTGATGCAGTGTTTCATAAGAAAGGGAAGGAGCCTGAGCCTGATGTGCTTCCAGAGTGGGTAGACACTTTGTATGAGTCAGTTGCAAGACAACTCAGAAAGGGCGGAGGGTTACCTCAGTTCTGGTCTGGTGCACTGAGGGACGCAGAGCCGCATCAAGTAGAATCATGCTTGAAAAAGGTTGTTGTCTCGGAAAAGCATCCATTGAAGGGCTTACAGAGTCGCTTGTGGCGCGCTTCATTAGCGCAAGGTCAAGCTGAAATGTTGCGCCAGTGTCTTAATCAGATGACTGGTGTGGCAGCAAAAGCTGCTCTCCAGGTAGCCAAAATTAATGCTAAAAGGAAGGGAAAACCAAATGTACGTAAGGTACGGGTGTTTGTAGATACCGCAAATGCCGACGGGTGGGATCCATCCGCTTGGGATGGGAATATTTGGGATTCTGATGATTATAATACTGGACTGGACGATGATGTCGGTCCAGACGAGGGATCTGAAATAGATCCTCCTTCTGTTCAGGTAAAACCAATTCAGAGAAGGAGATTAGTGCAGGGAGCATTGGGTAATAACAGACAAGATGTAATGGAAGATTATACTCATCATGAAATTTCAGACATCAGAGAGCGAATGAAACAAAAATCTGGAGAGCCTCTTGATCGTTGGTTAGTGCATCTTTATGATCAGGGAGCGAGTCAGATCAGAGTGGATGCTGTTGATATTATGCACTTTTTAGATCTGTGTAATGATCTGGTTGTTCGAGCCGGAATGAAAAATGAAGTAGAAGCTCTTGATGGAAATGAAAGTAGCCTGTTAACCCTTATTGCTAATGCAGTGTATCAACGCTTTCCAGAAGAGGGTAGTTGGCCCTCTAAAGAGGGGCAATGGCACACTTTGAATGAGGCTGTCTCACGTTTAAGAGAATTAGCTATGAGGGTAGCTGCAGTCACAGGGCATACAGGAGAGTTAGATGACACCCCACTAACTTTATCCATGAGAAATGCCATTATTAAAAATGCCCCCTCTCAGTACTAAGGACCCATGATGGTTGTCCTTTTGGGGGCAGAGGATTGGACGATTGGGGGTACAGTTACCAAATTGTGGGAGTTAGGTGATTTGGGGGAATGGGACAAAATTGAGAAACCACGATTCACTCCGAGCAATGATAATACCAATCAGGAGGGGGTTTCCAGAAAGCAGTTATGTGCTCTGTTGCGACAGGCAGGGGTGAAGAGAGAAGATATGGATGGGAAACCTACTAGTGAGTTAATCAAACTGGCTAGGAAAAAAGGAGTCGTGAAGGGCGATCCACCGCAGCTAGTGAAACAGATAAACATGGTGCAGTGTTGTGAGCGTATGACATTCAATGAATCAACTTGCAAATGTAATCACTCTGTGCACAGGTCAAAGAACAAAAAGAAAGCTGTATCTTCTTCTTTCTCGGAGTCATCTTCCTCAGAGGATGAGTCAGAGGAAGAACCAGAAGAAAAGGCAAAGGCCTCTGAAACCAAATCAGGTAAGAAGGGGAAACATAAGAAGGGTAGTCTTTACCCGCGTAAACAATTGGATGAAATGGCCCAACAATATCACTACTAGGAATCAGGTCGAGCCCCGAAATTCGTGCAGCTTCTTGGTCGCACGAGGATATTAGACCCTATGTACCGCTGGAAATTCATTGGAAAACTAAAAATGTTCAAAATGTCAGGGCCTTGATCGATACGGGGGTGCATGTTCGGTAGGCATAATAAGGCCATCCGGAGGTTGTGTGATATATAAGACTAATCTCTGTTTTCGGGGTCATTGTAATCTTCCGATATTAGATTGTCCAACAAATCTATCAGTAGAAATACACACCAGTGTATCATTGTGTATAGGGAACTATACTACACGGAAATGTGATGGTCAAAACATTACTGGGTTACAAAGTGTGGTTACCAACAATCCAAGACCATTGACACTGTTTAATTCTACTAGAATCCATAACAGGTCTACATATGGGACGGTAATACCATGGGTTCGTAAACCACAGCACTTAGATCAACATGTTGTACTGGTACCACACACTTGCACACCCGTTGCTAATGCTGTTGAACACATAACTGTATTTTGGACCATTCTTTTCCCTCCTTTACCCAAATGTAGAAACAAACGAGCATGGTATGATACATTACTGGGAATGACAGGTACAGGTTTAGGAGTGCTTAACACTATTGACAAACAAGTGATTGCTAACAAACTGTCGAATGTAGGGAGATATTCACATGATGCCTTACAAAAGATAGGGCGATGGATGCCATATAGTATATATTCTCAGAAATATCAAGCTTATTGGGATGTAGTTTCTGCGCATATAGTGAAACATTCTATTAATGATTTCCACTGGAATAATGTGTCAGAATGGTTGAATTGGACAGAATGCAACCTCAATATGCTTTCAGCGAAGATGCAACTTCGTAATGTACAACAAACTGTAATGTCCCCCAATTATAATGCTTGGAGGGAATTATGGAAAATTGATAGGGGAAATTGGCTTAAGTTAAGTGCCCACAGTACCGTTTGTAACGATACTGTGTGTTATGGGAAGTGGGAACAATTTAACATAACTGAAATGCACACACTATGTAAATATCATGTATTACCTGTTATAATCAAGGGATCTTATTGGACTATGCGTTTGCAGGGTGATTGGTTGAATCCTTATAGTAATCAAACTTATGATGTTTCTGATTGTGAAAACACTGATCAAGGAATAATCTGTTCTCTGCATTCGGTATTCCAATCCATGTTTGACAGAGGGAGTTGGTGTCTGCCAGTGGGACCATTCTATACCAACTGATATCTTGTTTGAAGTAGGACCACATACTTTGTGTGTTACCACCATGAATCCACATCCTAAATTACCTTACTTTCCATTTTCTGGATGCCTCCATAATGTATATATTTGGACCTGGCAGAATAGGATGTATTGGTTAACCAATCAGACTAGCACACACGGTTTGACTCAAGTTCAATGGGAAATTCTGCATTCTAATTTAGGCATCTCTTTGTAGAAACAACCAAAATTGTTGAGGGCCTCAACTAAATTAGAGGACATGGCAAAGCAACATCTTCATAATGTGACTAAGTTGGTGATTAACACTGTAATCACATCTGATCAAATTGCTTATTTAGGCAAATTAATTGAGAATACAACTCATGATAGTTGGTGGTCCATTTTTGAAGGTTGGTCCCCACAAGCATGACATCTTCTCAACATTTTTATTCATCCCATAATAATTTTATTAATACTCTTTACTTTACTTACTAAATTCAACATGTATATTTGATGCTATGTCAGAAGGATGCACCTGAGATATGTTTGGAGTTTGGTTCTCCGTTGAGCAAGGGACCAAATGGCATCTACGCTAATATTTGTCTGTTTCTTTCTTATTCTGTTTCTCAGTCTGTATGTTACGAATCCTGGCCATGCACTTCCGTTTATTCACCACCAGTGGTCACCCGCTCACCACATGGACTTTCACACTACACAGCACATTGGACACATTTCCCACCATCCATTGCACTCACTAATCACTCACAGCTGTTCACACTGATCACGCCCACACCTGAGTACCATCTCACAATCACACACACACACTATTTAAGCTTGGGACTTCCTCTGGCTCATCGCCGAGTATTGATTAGCCCAGCTATCTTACCAAGCGTTCCTTGTTTTCCATGTTGATTTCCTGTGCTCTGATTCCTGCCCGTTCTCCTGGATTATTCTCTCTGCCTTGCCCTGTTTGGACTGTTTACTGCTCGTTTGGATTACTGCTCGTTCTCTTGGATTATTCTCTTTGCCTAGCCCTCTGGATACTGTCCTCTGGATACTGTTTGTTGATCATCGACCCACGCTGCCCTTCGGATTGCTCTGTGTCTTGCCTCTGCCATACCTGTCTGCTGTTTATTGACCCTGCCTGTCTTGACCACGTTTTATAATAAAGCTTTGCAAATGGATCCGCACGTCTCACGTCTCGTCAACCCCGTAACAGAATACTCGGCCCACAAAGGATCCAGCGGCTTTTCTTGTGGATATTGGCCAGGTATGGACATTGCATGGATGCTGTTAACCCTCGAGCAGGGCTCGCGACCGCTCGAGGTTTATGTACAGGAGTACTTAGACCTCGCCTATTTTTCTGATCTGCCGGACTATGCACTCATAGATTTTTTTTGTGAGGGCATTAATCAGTCGCTCAAGTCACAGTTAATCCGCGAGGGTCCCCGTTCATCTCTTAGTCAGTTCATGGAATATGCTTTATTGATTGTTGGCTCAACGTTCACTGTGGGGGTCGCGGAGGAACGAGATACCACACCCAATAGTGTTCTATCAACCGCACTAGAGCACGCTCACAAAATGGTGGCCACAACACCACCCTGTAGCGTCATTGCCGCTAGACAAGAGCCAAGTCAAGTCACAGCCAATGTTAAAAAGTCAAGCCACGCCACAGTTGATCGTCACGAGTCAAGCCAAGCCACAGTTGATCGTCACGAGTCAAGCCAAGCCACAGTTGATCGTCACGAGTCAAGCCAAGCCACAGTTGATCGTCACGAGTCAAGCCAAGCCACAGTTGATCGTCACGAGTCAAGCCAAGCCACAGTTGATCGTCACGAGTCACGCTACGTCTCAGCGCCCCAGCCAGAGCCACGCCACGTCTCAGCGCCCCAGCCAGAGCCACGCCACGTCTCAGCGCCCCAGCCAGAGCCACGCCACGTCTCAGCGCCCCAGCCAGAGCCACGCCACGTCTCAGTGCCACACCCAGAGATTTAAGGTCAGTCCTTCGAGTTCCCTGTCTGATCTCCAGCCTGAGGGATGCACCGATGGCGTCTGCACGTACAGCTGGTATCCCCAAGTCCACCCATGTTAACCCATCTGTCACTGAATTTATTTCCCTGTCTGAAGCGCTTCCCATGTTAGGGATCGCTTTGTGTTGCGTTTGGGCCGCATACACCACTTCTGAACTGCCCCAGGCGATGGCACCCGCTGCAGCTCCTCCAGAGGTGGCGGCAAATGCTGCAGAACCTCCCCAAGCGGTGGTGCACGCTTCAGCCCTTTGCAAGGTGGTGGCGCCCAGCAATGTACTCTCAGCCTGTCATGTTGCGGTCAGAGAGACCGTCACTGAACTCCACCAACAACCTGAGGTTACCACTGTAGAACCTCCAGAGGTGGCGGCGTTTGCTGCAGAACCTCCGGAGGTGGGTGTCAGTGGTGTCCTCCCGTCAATCCTCGACCTGCCCAGTCACGACTATGGAGGCCGTCAGTGAATCCACGTCCTGCCCAGTCACGACTATGGAGGCCGTCAGTGAATCCACGTCCTGCCCAGTCACGGCTATGGAGGGCGTCTGTGAATCCTTGTCCTGCCCTGTCATGGCTATGGAGGCCACCTATGAACCCTCGACCTGCCCTGCCACGGCTCCTGAGACCATGAGGGCTCTCCCAGTGTTGTCTGTCTCTGCTCTCCCTGTGTTGTCCGTCTCTGTTCTCCCCAGATCCCTGATTCTGCCATGGTTTCCTGACCAGTCTGCTCTACCGTGGAGATCCTCTGCACTGTCTACTCCACACTGGTGGACTCCGGCTCTGTCTGCTCCGCCGTGGTGGTCAGCTGTCTGGCTCTGGGGGTCTCCTGTTCCGCCCAGGTGGGCTCTGCCCTGCCAAGTCTCTTGAGACCATGGATGCTCTCCCTGTGTTGTCGGTCTCTGCTCTCCCTGTGTTGTCGATCTCTGCTCTCCCTGTGCTGTCGGTCTCTGCTCTCCCTGTGGTGTCTGTCCTTGTTCTCCCCAGATCCCAGACTCTGTCATGGTTTCCTCCCCTTTCTGCCTCCCTGCGGTGTTCTTCCGCTTCGGTCTGGTGGTCTGCTGCTTCCCTGTGGTGGTCTGCTGCTCAAGTCCGGAGGGCTCCGCCCTGGAGGGCTCTGGTCTTGCCTGCTCCGCCCTGGTGGGCTCTGGTCTCGCCTGCTCCGCCCTGGTGGGCCCCTGTTCCGTCTGCTCCGCCCTGGTGGGCCCCTGTTCCATCCGCTCCGCCCTGGTGGTCTCCCGTGCCATCTGGCTCCACCCTGGTTTCCTGCCCCGCCGGCTCTGCCTCGATCCCCGGCCACTCCACTTCCGCAGGGATCTGGCCCTCCATCCCTTCCCCTGTTCCGCCTCCGCTCCACCGCCTTCCTTGATTGTATAGGAGCGTCTAGAAGCCGCTCCTTGGGGGGGGGCTATGTTACGAATCCTGGCCATGCACTTCCGTTTATTCACCACCAGAGGTCACCCGCTCACCACATGGACTTTCACACTACACAGCACATTGGACTCCATTTCCCACCATCCATTGCACTCATTGACTTCATTCACTGCGGGGAAGTCGTGGCCTAATGGTTAGAGAGTCGGACTTGTAATCCGAAGGTTGCGGGTTCGAGTCTCCGGCCGGCAGGAATTGTAGGTGGGGGGAGTGAATGTCCAGCGCTCTCTCCACCCTCAATACCACGACTGAGGTGCCCTTGAGCAAGGCAGCGAACCCCCAACTGCTCCCCGGGTGCTGCAGCATAAAATGGCTGCCCACTGCTCCGGGTGTGTGTTCATAGTGTGTGTGTGTTCACTGCTGTGTGTGTGCACGTTGGATGGGTTAAATGCAGAGCACGAATTCCGAGTATGGGTCACCATACTTGGCTGAATGTCACTTCACTTCACTTAATCACTCACAGCTGTTCACACTGATCACGCCCACACCTGAGTACCACCTCACAATCTCACACACACACACACTATTTAAGCTTGGGACTTCTGGCTCATCGCCGAGTATTGATTAGCCCAGCTATCTTACCAAGTTCCTTG
Organism: Barbus barbus; assembly: GCF_936440315.1. NCBI lineage: Eukaryota > Metazoa > Chordata > Actinopteri > Cypriniformes > Cyprinidae > Barbus > Barbus barbus. The sequence continues at coordinate 1,191,248 of NC_136746.1, read as the reverse complement.
TTTTCCATGTTGATTTCCTGTGTTCTGATTCCTGCCCATTCTCCTGGATTATTATTCTCTCTGCCTTGCCCTGTTTGGACTGTGTACTGCTCATTTGGATTATTGCTCGTTCTCCTGGATTATTCTCTTTTCCTAGCCCTCTGGATACTGTTTGCTGATCGTCGACCCACGCTGCCCTTCGGATTGCTCTGTGTCTTGCCTCTGCCATACCTGTCTGCTGTTTATTGACCCTGCCTGTCTTGACCACGTTTTATAATAAAGCTTTGCAAATGGATCCGCACGTCTCACATTTGGTCAACCCCGTTACACTGTGTCCGGATCAGATGGTGGATCGGCACCGGGAGATGATGTCTGCGGCCTTGATCGTCGGCGGAGGCCGGACACCTGGATTAGCCCCAGGGACATATCCCCAGTGAAGGCCTCGACTAAAAATACAATAAAACTAAATAACTAAAAATATAATAAAATGCATAACTACATAATACTATTATTGTTAGAAATTGCAACAATATAAACATAGAAATATAATACATCTATACATTTAAAATTTTTATTAAATCAATAATTAAACAATAAATAAACAATAATATCCTGGCCAGAGGAGAACTGCCCCCCGACTGAGCCTGGTTTCTCCCAAGGTTTTTTTTCTCCATTCTGTCACAGAGGGAGTTTTGGTTCCTTGCTGCTGTCGCCTCTGGCTTGCTTAGTTGGGGACACTTGATTTATGCGATTATCATCAATTTGATTTCACAGATACTATTTAAACTAAACTGAGCTAGACAATGACATCACTGAATTCAATAATGAAATGCCTTTAACTGAAAATTTAGTGATTAATCTTATTATTATACTGTACATTACTGACACGCTATCCTCCAATTTGATTCTGTTAAGTGCTTTGACACAATCTGTATCGTTAAAAGCGCTATACAAATAAAGGTGACTTGACTTGACTGCTTCAATCATATTTAACAAATAGAATTTTCTCCGTCAGATTGGGTAATTTTTCTTCATTGCCTGCTAAACTTTCCTGTGGAGTGCCTAAAAACCTATTTCTTTTCTTTGGCTTTTAATTCATTGTGAGTTTATGGTATGATTATATGGGTTGCCCTGTGTTTCTATGTCTTTGTTTGTTCAGCACTTTGGTCAGCCATGCTTGCTGTTTTTAAATGTGCTATATAAATAAAACAAACTTGAAACTAGCAAACATGGAGTTTTGGTTAAATTTTTATTTTTTTTACGTGCTGAAGTTCACAGAAACGTATATGGCACAATGTTTTGTTGTTATTGAGTGCACACAAAAGTAGACCGATTCACAGTGTGGCGGGAGGAGCCAACGACAGACACAGTGGGCGTGGCGTCAAGCCTCGGAGAGGTTTTTATTAAACAATATATTAAAATAAAGTGTCCAAAGGGGGAAAAGTGTCCAAAATAAACAGGGATCTGGTGACCTCGTCGTGCTGCGGGGCTGTGTAGGAGGGCAGTGTTCAGGAGGGAAGGGTCCAGGGAAGGGGCGGAGTCCGGTGGCCGCACGCGCTCCCCTCTCGGGGCCGGGAGCGAGTGGCGGCGGCGTCTCTGGCGCGGCTTCGTCCATCTGCGGAAATCCCGGCGCTTCTGGGGGATTCGGCGGCCCGGCATCCTGGCCCGTCAGCCGCCTAACGGGTGCGGCAGTCCTCCTCGACGCTCCCTTCCTGGACCCACGAGGACACCAGTGTGCATGCACGGGGGAGAGACCGGTCTCTCGAGGAGAGGCGCGCTCGGCGTTTAAACGGCGGCGGTGATGAGGCTCTATTCACGTCAGGTGCGCCTCATCACACGCCGCCAGCCCTGGCTGTTTCAGCGCCCCTCCTCTCTCACACACCCACTCCTGTCGGGAGCCTGGTGAAGGGCGGCGAATACAGGACGGGGTGGTGATGATGGACAGGGGGGAGGCAGCCGACTCGTCACAACAGATTTGAAAGATTAGATACTTTTATCTGTATGAGCAAAAATGTTGTATTTTAAGTTAAATGCAAATGATCGCACCGGTGCCTCCAAGTTAACTGTCATGTAGTTAGTGCGCTACTGTTCAGCTTCCACACTCCGCACAAACACTTCAATAGCGCACATTTTCTAGGTTAACGTTAAAGCGAGTAGCCATGTAATGTTGCTACTACTTCCATGTTTCAGATGATAAGCCACATTTGAGGTCGATGATCGAAATGAACACTTGGATGTCCTGACCGATGTACTGTAATTACCACAAAGACCAGCTGTTAATGATCTGTCCGTCACAGACTTCGTGACTTCACCACTTCCTGTGGATTTTTATTCCACAATCAAACGACTAATAAAATTTTGATGGTTAGTCAACTATTAGGGGACAGACCTACTAAATTTTTATAAATAAAAGGGGTACCCTTTTTTCAGTTGAGTACATGCCACCCAAAATGTCAGTGCAAGGTCCTAAATATCAGTTTGCATATAGAAAAAAAATATATTTTGTCTTTACTGAAATGATAATATGTTTTTTTTATTTTTAATGCTGTGAAAATACATTTTTCTGAAATGTGTGTTTCCTGTTTACTGATTCAAAATAACTTTTCAGTTCAGAAACTGAAAAATAAAATCTGAAAATTTAGCACCAACTGCACTGTTTGCTGAAACTCAATGATGGAAGAAAAAAAAAAAAGAGTTCTCTTACAAAGCCCATAAATGAGACTAACGCTGCCACAAATACTGTTGTGTTAAGACCAAGACCTTACCTTGGCAGTAGTTTTGCTCATCCAGTGTAAAACCCGGCAAGCACTGTGAGGCTCCAGCTGCTACACCTCGGTGGTTTGACTGGGTGCGTGTTTGTGGGGTCTGTGGGTTGGTGGGGCTCAGAGGGTTAAGGGGGGTTTGGGGATTAGGGTCTGTGGGCTGGGATGATTCGTCTCCTTTAGTGACAAATATCTGGGCATTCTGAGGGAGGCAGAGGTAGCCACCATAGTGGTTTATGCACTTCATGCCTCCTTTGCAGGCATCAGAGACAAGGGCACACTCATCAATATCTGTTCATGAACATGGAGAGAAAACTGGCATTATGCTTTAGAATCACTTTCTCAGAGACATGAAAATAGGCAAAGGGACAACTGTTGGTCAGAGAGAGATGTTATTTTATTACCTTTGCATACCTCTTTAATGGGATCATATTCATAGCCTTCTGTGCACTGCTGTGAGAAAAAAAAAAAAAACACTGTATAAGAACATTTTGCCTGTCAATTTAAAATATATATGACCTGCAACAACAAAACTACATAGCCTGCTCAATAATATGCCTTATTTATAGTTTTATGTAAATACACTTGCTGTATATGATACAGGCTCTTCTGCCTCTTGAGAAACAGCACTGGCAGCAATTGTCATTACCAGGTAGATTTCCAACATCATGATGGTTCTACATGGGTTAACAAATCAAAACAACATAACACCTGTAGTTACATCACTACTGAACATGTGAGAACATTTCATTCTGCTTTCACTGGCTCAGATCCAGTCAGAGCTCATGCAGTTCACATACCTCTCTAGAAGTGTCTTTTAAAGTGCTACTGAAAATATAAACATTTAAAATGCAATTACAAGCAGCCATCAAACAATGCGTTTAGTTCAAACCAGCAGCCCACATACTTCAGGTTAATACACAGTAACAAGCACTGAAATATAATGTGTGATCTGTTTGCAACATGATTTCATGGTTTAACACTCATTTTTATAAATATGATGTTCTTATAAATCACAATGTTTGTGCAAAATAAAATGAACAAACAAAATTTTATAACAGCCTACAGTATCAAATAGCTAATATTCTTGTACTGTAGAGTATGATATACTAGACAGCATGCTATAAAACTCCTCTCACCTGCTGTAAGAAACTTCGGGAGTTTGGAGCTCAGTCCTGTGGATGATGAGGGTTTGATGTCTGTATCAGAATGTCAGAGATGTTTGAGGAACTCTTCATGACGCCATCATCGCTGCAGGAATGTGGGAGCGGTGAACAGGTTGTTCCCCGCTGCAGGAGTTTGATGTGTTTGTTTTGTGGGTTCGAGGAAGGGCAGGATGTGGCTCCCTCCACAGGCTGTTTAATAAAGTCATTGATGCCAGGCATTGTGCTTATAATATAATAGGCCAGATTGTCAATGTCAATTTCATATTGTTTTACATTTTTTATGCATTAGTCATAAACATCCTCTATCTGAGCAGTATACTTTAGCAAAATTCTGGAACACTCCCTTCGTAGCATTTCCTCATTTTCTGTATCTGTACTTTGAGCTGTGGGAAAGGTGCTTTAACTATATTGATATTATTATTATTATTATTATTGGACAAAGTGATTGAATGTAAACAAGCAATTGTCCACAATGAACAACTGATTGATTTCCCTCATTATACATTGGATTTGATATAAATAAATAAACAAACAAAACTGTAATCAAGGTTTTGTGATGCATGTGCTGCTTAAATCATGAGCAATCAATCTTAATGTAATAAGTTAATTAACAGGCTCGTCTAAGTGTTTCATTCTACTATATGTTTCTATTACATTCAAAAACCCTTATAATATAAAACCCCTTTACTGTTAAAAAGGGTAACACTTTATTTTAAGGTATCCTTGTTACATGTTACATGCAAGTAACTCTAAACCAAACCCTAATCCTAACCATATAGTATGTGTATGAAGTTAATTAATATTACTCCGTACTTTACTTGTGTAATTACACTGTAACAAGGACCCCTTAAGATAAAGTGTAACCAATATATTATATATTATCATGTACATTTATGTGTAATGCTAGATATCATGATTCAAGCACTAAATATGGAGTTTAAGTCCAAAAAGAACCAGTTAAAACACACAAGAACAGCCCAAAAAAAAAACAGGCAACCAAATCCAAAATGTAGCCTAATCAAATAAACACAAGAACTGCAGATTAGAGCCATAATCAAACATACAATACCTGGAAACACAGGAAACGCAGCTCAGCTAATGAGACTTTGCAGTGAGTGAATGAACGGGCTGCTCATTTGGACATACAAACAGGACATGAAGCACAGGTGATGGAAATGAGGGCGTGAGAACCAGTCAGTGATCAAACAAACACATACTGTTTTCTACCGAACACTGACTCCTGACACCCGGAAACTGTTCACTACATTCTCCTCTCTACGCCAACCACCTCCCACTTCCTCTGACTGCTGATGACTTTGCCAGCTATCTGATACGATGGCATCCATCAGCAACCAGTTCTCTACAGCCAACCTCCACCCACATATTTCCCCTCTGCTTTCTCACCCTTCACAGAGAACAAGGACTCCAAAGTTTTCTGTGGCAGCCTTCTTCTGTCCGATCTCACCCACACTGCTACCCGCTCTGACTCACTCATCAGCACATCTTTCACTACTGGCAACTTTCCCACTGCATTTAAGCAGGCTGGGGTAACCACTGCTCAGGCTACATCCACAGTCATCCAGATAAACTTTTTCTTTATGTTTTAGCCTCTGGTCTACACAGAGTCCAGCGAAAACAGAGGATAAATTAGAAAATGCAGCTTTCATGTTGAAGTGTGTGGACTATGAAAACGGAGGTATTCGAAAACAATGACGCATATCACAGTATGTCATGATGCATATTGTACCCACACACATCTGTATGTTGTGCCTGCTATTCATTTCATTAATTCATGTTAGTAAATATATGTTTATTTCACTTTACATAAGATTCATATTACATTTCTGCAAAGATATTTACTCACAATTGTTTTTCTGTGGGAAAAGATGACGACAGCTGTGTTTTAGATCGTACATGGAATGGTGATTTTGAGTGATTCTCGGTTCTGTTCTTTGTAACCTGCTCATTGCTTCTGCAGAACAAATGACAAATGCAAGATCTAATAGCCTAATAGTGCTAATTACGTTCTGGCTAATTAGGTTCTTCGAGAACAGATGCAGATTTGATTAGTATAGCTGGATTCAGTTGCCCAAGATGTGGTACAGAGGTAGAAAAACATTTGATTGATTATTTCTTTTGAAAATGTAGTCATCCTGTTACTTATATTAAATAAAATCTTGTTAAAAGAGACTAAATATATGGAACTTACATGAATTTTTGCAGCATTTTCTGCTTCTTCCATATAACTAAACAACTTGAGGACAACAAAAATTCAAATGAAGATACAGTTGCTTAAGTAGCTAAAAATACCACAGAAACCCAACAAATGTGCTTAAGGACCAGGTACACTTTGTGAATGGCATGGCATACAGCACTTTTCACTAGTCAAGTCAAGTCATCTTTATTTATATAGCACTTTTAACAATACAGATTGTGTCAAAGCACTTAACAGTATCAGATTGGAGGATAGAGTGTCAGTAATGTATAATAATAAGATTAAACTCTCAATTTTCAGTTAAAGGCATTTCATTATTGAATTCAGAGATGTCATTGTCTAGCTCAGTTTAGTTTAAATAGTATCTGTGAAATCAAATCGATGATAATCTCTAGAAATGAAGTGTCCCCAGGTTCTCTACATCTCCAATGCTGTACAAGAAAGTGCTAGTCCCAAAGAATCTCAAGAGGATGCATACTGTCTTTGGTGAAGTTAAAGCCTAGCTTTATTAAATTATTCATTTGTGACAAAACAAAAACCAGCAAATCAATACTGAAACACCAGGACATAAATACACAGAGGAGAACAAAAAGGCATGAATTGCCATGGATACTAACTGTCACACACAAGTACTTTTCTGGTGTGTTTTCTTTCCCCTATATCAGGGGTGTCCAAGCTCGGTCCTGGAGGGCCGATTAGCTGGTTTAGGTGTGTTTAATTAGGGTTTGAGCTAAATTCTGCAGGACAGTGGCCCTCCAGGACCGAGTTTGGACACACCTGCCCTATATGCTCTGTGATTCAGTCCTGATCAGACCATATCTGATATTCGTTTCGTTCATCTGTGTCTCATTGTGCCCTCATTAGTTTATCCTCCTCACCTGTCTGTCCCTCATTAGCACCCCTATTTAAGTTCATTCTGTTCAGTGTTTCTTTGTCTGATCTCGTCAATGTCTGCGCGTATTTCAAGCCTTCCTGTGTGGATTATATTAAAGACTGTTTAATAGTCTGTAATATAATAATTTAATACTTTCATCTTCATCTTTGTGCGAGTTTATTTGACACCGAAACTTGACACTAACAAATACACCGAGTAGCTAATGAAAAGTCCTTTCCAGAAGACAAAGGAACACAGACAAAGGTCCTGTATCACCTCTCCTTATAAAGGCGCAACCCAATCCTGTTTATGAGAAATAAGCCTGCTCCCAAGTTTACAGGCATTTCTATGACAGCAACTTCAGGATGAGCTTCGAGGAACCAAACAATCCTGGATCATGTCAAAACACCAACAGGTAAATCCACATAACTGAGTTATCAAGGTACAAAGAACAGACCCCTGAACACACACACACTAGAAAGTGGTGGGATATTTGCCAATAAAATAATTGTGCCCGAAGAATAGTGAGAGAAGTATTTCTAGTCTCTCTGTATCATCTTGGTGAGCATTTTTGACATTTTATGCATGCACAGAAAGGTGATTTAAGTGTTTTCAGATGTATCAATGGACAACTACTGGAAAATGCTACTGGAGAGCATTTTTTTTTTGTTTTTAAGTTTTAAAATATATCCAGATTAATGTGGACGTACCCTCAAAAAGCCACCACTCAATCCTATAGCAGTTAAAAACAACAGAACAATCTCTTCTTTTTCAGTCAAAAACTCTTGAAAGAGTTCAATTATCTCTTTGCTTTTCTCCAGCAGAACAACCTACTTCACGGCAACCAGTCTGGCTTCAGACTGCCTGCCCTGCTGACTATTGTTGAAACTCTTTGGCTGGCCAGAGCAAACTCCAAATCATCTGCCTTTATACTGGACCTGTCTTTCTCATTCTCTGTAATGCCAGTCCAAGCCAGCAGGTGGTCCATGGCTCTCTTGGTGGTGTCTCAGCAAGCCACCAAAAAGTGTGGTGTATATATATTTTTTTTACAGAAAATTACTGATTGTTTTGCTAGATAAGACCCTCATTCCTTGGCTGGGATCGTGTAGAGCCCTTTGTATCTGCACTGAAACTGCATTTTGGACTTTCGAATCTTTGGCCACCATTGAAGTCCACTATATAGAGAAAATCCTGGAAAGTTTTCCTCAAAATAAAAAATAAAATAAAATAAAATTGCATAATCGTGGATGACATGGGGGTGAGTAAATTATCAGGAAGTTTTTATTCTGAAAGTGAATTTATGCTTTAAGCCCTGGACATTTTTCTCCAGGGCTTAAAGGATAAGTTCACTTCCAGAATCCCTGCACTTCCTTTGCTGCAGAAATCCCCAAAATCTTTCTGACACTGAACTTAAGTGGCCAGTTTGCTGAACACCTGGCACTTGCTCCTTTCTGTCCTGGTGAAATTGGATGCTTCTGTAAAAGGCAAGTAGTGGAGTCTTTATAATAGGTGGATTTAGTTTGGAAAGGCACACACCTGGGTATATAAGGGCCCACAATTTACACTGCATTATCTAGACAAAACTCAAGCCATGAAGTCCAAGGAACTGCCTGTTGATCTCTGAGATCAAATTGTGGCAAGGTATAGATCAGGCCATGGATAAAATAAATGATATTTTTTAAATATTATTATAAAATGATATAAGGCTTTGATTAGAACTCAGTGGTCATTCTGAAAGATCTCCAAAAGTCCTTTGCCATAAGGGCCTAATGGTTTTCTGTCCAACAGGTTCTTCCATCTCTGCAGAGTGGCCAGACAGAAGCCACTGTTATATAAAAAGCATATGACAGCTTGCCTGAAGTTTTCCAAACAGCATGCAAAGGATTCTGACAACATGGGGACAAATATTCTCTGGTCTAATGCGATGAAAATTTAACTTTTTTGACAGAATAGTAAGCACTATCCAATCCGATGGACCTTGAGAGTGTCTGCCATGAATGATGGTATAAACCAAATTGAGGTATGCAAAGTGCTGGTGGTGGAGATGATGGTGAACCAGATGACCAAGGTGAATAAGCTGGAACCCCACAGGGGTTGGTGGAGGAGGAAAGCACAGGGGAGCTGACAGGGCAGCAGGAGATCTCTGGAGTGTTGGCAGAGATGGTGACCACCATGCTGAAGCTGAGGGACATTGTGGAGCAGGCATAACTGAAGGAGTATAACTCTTGGTGGAATCAAGGGACTCAGGCTGAACCGACACAGGAAGAAGAGCTTTCCTGGCCATGATAAAGAGAAGACGTGCTAACGAACGAACTACTGACCCTCACACTAGGAATGGACTCAGGACCTCCAGGATCACTGGACTTCTGGACCACTGGACAGTTTCCACCCCTCCCACTGTGAAGGGGATCCTCATAGGAACACCTATTTAAAACACGCAAAAAAAGTTAAACTGAGGACTATCTGGGCAGGTGTGCCTTGGTCTGGGAATTGAGTTCCACATAGAAAATGCACATAAGTAGTCCTCTAATGCAACCTTGTGTATGGTCCTCGATTGAGCGATTCCCCTGGGTGAGGGGGATTTGTACTGCTGCAAGATCCATTATTGGGTCGTTATTCTGTAACGTTCAGGTAAGAAGAGGGATTGAAGTGCACTAATTTATTAACCAAAAAACTGAGGATCACGATGAAGACAAAAATTGGCCAAATGGCAAAAAATCAGTATTGATAAGAACAAACACAATAAGCAACAGTGAACTGAAGCAACTATACACAGAGGATAATGAGTAACAAGGAGTAGGTGAACATAACCAAATACTTTGGCAACCAATGAAACCAAGCAAATGCAGGAAACAGTAACCTTAAAACTCAGATACAATAGAATGAAATATCAAAACTTGGAACATAAACTAAAGTAACAATGAAATTAAGACAAAACTTAGGTTACTCAACATGTAAACTTTATGTCTCAGTTGAAGGTTTGTTTATGTTAAAGTTTGTGGGGTTCATCATTTAGAAGGTTAAAAGGGAAAGGAAGTTTTGTGCAGTGCTGCATGTTACAACAGCACAGCTGCAAGGTTTTACCAGACAGCCAACAAGAGAAGTTTCCCCAGGCCAATGACATGTTCGACCACCAGATGGACCCCACAGAGTCTGTTCTTGTCACATCTAACAGCCAATTGGCACATTTAATGTATTGTCTGCATTACTACAGTATATGCACTTCTGGTTAGATGCTTGTGTACTTGTACTCTTTCACTAGCCACTATTGAAATGTGAAGTGGAAGTCCACTTAATTTTTTTTATAGACTAAAATCTAAATATAAGTTTATTGGAGATAGGAAGTCAGTTCATGCTTAAAAGTGAGGTGAAGATGACATCAAAAAAAATAATCTCAGGATTGTGTCACAACACCTCCAAATTACAATATAATGAACACACAGACTTTTGATGGCATGGACTACTTCAGCAGAGAACTCGCAACAGTACATTTTTAGAAGGGTTCTTTATATGACACCCATTTCAGATCTTTGAGTCTAGTTAAATCAGGCGTTGATTCGGGTGCTTCATGATCAGCACAAACAAACAAACTCAGGTAACACTATCGTATTTTAGGTTTTACACCTGTTAGCTCAATTACATGAGAACAACTGTGCAGCTGTTGCAGCTCATCAATAATCGTCCAGTCTGTTATGGAAAGTTCAGAAATATTGATTAATACATTACTTGTGGACAGACAAAAAGGTATATATTATATAGTTTTACGTTATGAATAACCAGCAAACATCTGACATTACAATCAAGTTATTAAAATCTCAAACAAAACCCTAAACACATACATTAGACCCACAGACTGCAAATCATTTAAAGAGATTCAGATTCTGTATACACTGACATTCACAACACAAGTCAAGTAGTTAACACTTTCAATAATCTTGAACAGTAGTTCAAAACAATGCTCATCAGTTACCAAAATCACAAGCATAATTAAAAAAAAAAAAAAGGTAATATGAGATTTAAATGATCATCAGATAGAAAATAATAATTAAAACACAACACCATTGCAGAACATAGTTATAAACAAAAAACATGGGAATGTGGTCAAGAAATGGGAATTTTTTATATTTCCACCTGTGTTATTTGAACTTTGAAAATGAAGTTCATCAGTTTGACTTTAGGTGCATTTCAAAACAAACAAGATGCACTAATGCTTGTAACAGACCCGAAGCTTATGAGAATGTCTCTGTAACCTTTATTCACTTTATAAGGGTGACTGCATTCACCCACATGACATGAGGCAGCGCTGTGGATGGACAGGTGTGTACAGTGACTAGAAGAAGCTGGTCTTGAGTTTGATGGTGGGAGCCGCTTGTACAGTTGGCTGCGTTTGTCTCGCTGCAGTCTTGGCTGTACTGTTGGCTTGTCTGGATCTGATGGCCGCCTCGAGTCGGGTCTTGAGTTCCGGTGCCGCCCCGATAACAGTCTTGAAGGCAGCAGGGTACAGAGGACCAGTGTGCATCAGGTTCTGAAGGGCAAACTCATGCAGGCCTTTAGAGGCGGTGGAGGCCGTGGAGAAGGTCGTCTCATCCAACAGGTATGAGATGAGGGTCGGGACCAGCAGAGCCAGTAACTGAACTCCTGTTTGAGACAGGAAGATGGATCACAACTTAACATGAAGGTGCTCATTGTCCTATTTTCAAATGAATTATTCTGTTGAAAGGGTGTTAAATAGTGATGAAAATGTAAACGCATTAGTAAATAGACTGCATAACTTTGGAAGGCGTGATTTTGTTTTTAATTTGCTTTTATTTAAAATTTTGGAATATAAGTGTATTGAACCTTTAAACAAAAAAAAAAAAAAAGTGTGAATGTGTTTTGCTGAGTATCAAATCATATGTAGCATGATACAGTGAATAAAATTGAGCTGTTTGAGCTCCACATTCTCAGACTCAAACTAAGAAATAATATGAATTTGCTGCAGATGCTGATATTTCTATGATGAAATTCTGCTGCTTGTAATGTACATCAATGTTATCTTTATAACAGTGCGGCAGACACTGACATAAACTGATCTAAATATCAGTGGTTGCTCTATCTCCCCAATAATATATCTGAGTAAGATGACATTGAAATGATTCAAACATATAATGCAATGCTGACTGAGAGATGAAGAAATAAGCGCTCCTCAGAAGATGTGAGATGAAGATCATTCCTCCGCTGAGGAACAGAGAAAGTAAAGCTTCTGGAAACAAACGCTCCTCAAAAGATCCTGATGATCAGATTTGAGACGCACTGATTTATCTAGAAAATGATTGATGGAGAATCAAGTAAAGCTGAGCTGCTTCAGTCCAGTAAGAGTTCATCTGGAGATATTACTGCAGTTATTCTGACGATCAGTTATTCAAGTATTCAGAATCAGTCAAGATTTGACGGCAGAAAGACACTGAAGCAGCAGCTGAAGCTGGATGTTTGTATGATTACACTAAAAGAGCTTTTACTGGATAAAACACTCTAAACTATCAACCAGAGACAGAAGATACGAGGAGATTGAGTGAAACATGTTTAACAGCAATGTTTTAATCATGCTGAACACTTGCTTAGAAACGTTAGAAAGTGTCAGATGTGTTACTGTAGCTTTTTAGGGTTAATTGCCAAAATCATTGTCCCAACAAAGCACTTACGGTTCTGTTCCTCTCCCATGGCCACAAGGCTCTCCAACACTTTAACTCCTTCCTGCACGGCCTGTAGCTCAGCAGGTGTGGACGGTCTGCTGTGCTCAACGGCCTTCAGCTTCTCCACCAGCACCGGCGCCAGCGAGTGAATGTAGGGTGTGGAGAGACTGCGACACGAGTGCTGGAACACAGACAGCAGCAGCTGATAACAGCGGGCCTGAGTCTGCAAAACACACACAAACAGTGCTTTCATCAATACAACATTCATCCTCCTTGGCCTTCATTCAGGTTTTGAATATTTGCTATAGTGGTGTCAAAACTAGTACGTTTTTCCAGTTTAACGATGGTAAAAATATGTAACGCAGGGGCGGAGCTAGGGTTGGCCACCCTTCTCATGAATGCTGCTTCGGTCTCTTTTTTCTTGACAAGAATTGTGTTTATTTAGATACAGAGCGTCTTCACGAGCACATCAAACAGGAGACTTTCACTCCAGCTTCGTCTCGTCGTCAGGCGCGAGTCAAACGAGTGCGGAAACGGTACAGGTGACGAGGAGCTTCAGTACTGAGATGCTGTCAGGCCATGTGTCAGTAAAAAACAGTTTTCCTGTCCTGTCAGCCGTTACACTGCGCTCGTAGCACGTGCTCTGCAATTCATAGCTTTCAGTCACGTGGGGTGGTGATGGCGCAGTGGATAAGACACATGCCTTTGGTGTGAGAGACCCGGGTTCGAATCCACTGTGAGACACCAATGTGTCCCTGAGCAAGACACTTAACCCCTAGTTGCTCCAGAGGCGTGCGACCTCTGACATATATAGCAATTGTAAGTCGCTTTGGATAAAAGCGTCAGCTAAATGAATAAATGTAAATGTGACCGGCTCGACGGCCTGGAGGGCAAAACATCCATAGAACTGCAGCTCAAGCCTGTCAGTTTCCCAGCCGCATATATTTAGATCACCTCTCAAAAGAATAAAAGAAAGGTATTAAACAGTGCAACAATAGGGTGTAAAAACACATAAGTGCCTTAATATATTTGAAACAGTAATATTAAAAGATTTAATTGTTTTTTTGATGAATAGTTGAAAAAAAGTTGTTTTTTTATTTTCTTTGTGTACAAAGTATTCTCATCGCTTCATTAAATTCAGATTAAAGCACTGATGGCAGATGGACTATTCTGATGATGTCTTTCATACTTTTCTGGGCCTTGACGGTGTTAATTGTTTGGCAGTCAATGGGACAGTCACAAGCCTCCCGGTTTTCATCTGAAATATCTTAAACTGTGTTCCGAAGACAAACAAAGCTTTTATGGGTTCGGAACGACATGGGGGTAAGTGATTAATGACAATTTTGATTTTAGAGTGGAGTAACCCTTTAATGTTTTCTTTTTCACTAAAAGTTTAGATTTTATAAAATTATTGTGTACTCATGATTTTTCTAGAGTAACTTTTGCTACTGAATTATCCACTAACCTTGTTCATAATAGTAATTGTGCCATAGAATATGATTATATATATTTTTCTGTTTGTTATTTTTTCTTTATTATAAGAAAGTTGTTTATATTTAGTAGATTGTGTGTAACACACAGAGTGATGATCAGTTCAACACACATTGAGGTATAGAAATTCTACACTGATTAAAAAAAACTGCGTTGGTATCGGATCGATATCAGAATTGGCCGATACTCAGAATTTTTGTTATCGGATAGGTTCTGAAAAAGTGATATCCAGCCAGCTCTTCGACAAACTTTGCTCAGGCATTTCAGAATGACCATAACAACATATAGATGCTGTGAACGAGATCAGTCCGCTGCTAGTCAATTCTCTCGTCTCATAGCGCAAAATCCCATGACTTTTTCAATGTGCATGGAAGAATTTGTTCAGTAAGAGCGTTTCCATAATTTATGCACATTTTTTTTTTAAATTGGATAAAAAGTTTATACTACTCAAATTTTTATGCGCATTTTTAAAATGTATGCGCATCTTGCATGTTTTTTTTTTTATGTAATATTCCAAAATGCACACAAAAATAGAAAAAAAAAATGAAAAAAATAATGGAATGTGAAAATAAAAATAAAAATAATTTAAATAATAGAAAAAAAAAGAACAATTTCCTAGAGACATCAGTAGTATTGGTATCAATGATACTCTTCTTCAGTCATAAAAAAAGCCAATAAACAAATAAAAAAAATATACTCTATGCTGTTTCTACATAAATTTGAAGATTAAATGTGAAATTATTGTAATATAAAATATATTTTAAAAGAATTGTTAGGTGGGATTAAATCGCAATTAATTTCAGAATAAAATGTGCAATTAATTTTTATTATTTTTTTTTTAAATCGACTGACAGCCCTAATTTGCTACTAATCAATGCAAAAGCACTCTATAATTGCAAAGTGCTGCACTAATCCGGACACTGTATTAAACTAAATTAAATTATGAGGTGGTGATGGCGCAGTGGATAAGACGCATGCCTTTGGTGTGAGAGACCCGGGTTCGAATCCACTGTGAGACACCAATGTGTCCCTGACCAAGACACTTAACCCCTAGTTGCTCCAGAGGCGACCTCTGACATATATAGCAATTGTAAGTCGCTTTGGATAAAAGCGTCAGCTAAATGAAGAAATGTAAATGTAAACTGATTAGATTAGAACAGCACATAGCACATCTACTCACCCAGGGATCAGCAGAGTTGAGTCCATGTCTGAAGCGCTCAATGCAGCCTTTCTGCAGGACGGAGACGCCAACCAGATCACTGCTGGCCGACAGCAGAAACAATGTGACGGCCGTCAGCAAACTGACTTCATCCACCCCGGCCCCGCATGCATCTACAGGACAGAGAGTGTCAGAAACCGCCGGGTCACTGCTGCTAAACACAGACATGCGTCGGTCTCACCTGGCTGTGAGTGCTCGAGGACGGTGGCCAGACTGCTCCTGACCAGAGCCCTCCACTGCGTCTGGCTCTTGGGTGCCAGCGGAGAGCTGAGGATGGTTTTGATGGCCTGCAGAGCCGCAGACACGGGCACAGGGACCGAGTTATCAGACGTCTTCACCGCCGTCTCTCTCAGCACACCAGTGATCAGGAAGAGCACCGTGGGCAGAATGGTCATGCTTCCTACAGCAAGTAATAAAACTTACTTTAGTTAAACTGATTCATTTAACCCTATAAAGTCTGCTGTATCAGATTTAATAGCTCTAAAACTCTAACAGCTGATCATAGCTAATAATAATAATAGTTTAAATATTAAATCTAATAGCTCTAACTCAACAATCTATTAGCTGCTCACATTAAATTCAAGGCATTAATGTTTGCCTACAAAACCACCTCTGGCTCTGACCCCTTTACCTAAATTCATTACTTCAGACTTATGTGCCTCTAGAAGCTTGTGTTCTGCAAGTGAACGTCACTTTATTGTTCATCAAAATCACTTTCACAGACTTTTACATTAACTGTTCCCTCCTGCCCAACTCAATCCCAGCAGCTGAGTCCTGAACCATCTTCAAGAATCGGCTAAAACACATCTCTTCCATCTTTACTTGACCCTCGAACTCCAGCACAGAAATGGTCCCTTTTAGACTTGCACTCTCTTCATTTACTAACTGCTTGTTTTCTCTAAAAAAATACTAACACTAGCTTCTTTATTCTTTATGTATTCCATCTATGTTTTAGTTTTATTCATTATAAAATTAACAAAAAGAAAAAAAAAGGTCTCTAACACGAGCTTGCTCGATTCTTTTTCTATTCTATCAGTTTTCTTTTTATTTATTATATAATAAAAAATCAAAAAAACTTGCTATGTGTACTGTGTTAAGTTAACTGAGACTTGTTATAGCTTGCATATCATTGCTCTTTTGTTGATTTTTATTGCTTCTATTGCCATCATTTTTAAGTCACTTTAATCAACATGATCAAACTTCACGCTCAATCTCCTCGTATCTTCTGTCTCTGGTTGATAGTTTAGAGTGTTTTATCCAGTAAAAGCTCTTTTAGTGTAATCATACAAACATCCAGCTTCAGCTGCTGCTTCAGTGTCTTTCTGCCGTCAAATCTTGACTGATTCTGAATACTTGAATAACTGATCGTCAGAATAACTGCAGTAATATCTCCAGATGAACTCTTACTGGACTGAAGCAGCTCAGCTTTACTTGATTCTCCATCAATCATTTTCTAGATAAATCAGTGCGTCTCAAATCTGATCATCAGGATCTTTTGAGGAGCGTTTGTTTCCAGAAGCTTTACTTTCTCTGTTCCTCAGCGGAGGAATGATCTTCATCTCACATCTTCTGAGGAGCGTTTATTTCTTCATCTCTCAGTCAGCATTGCATTGCATAAAACTGAGCTGTTTCCCTCCATATTTTCACTATATCAGACTATATGAGCCATAAAATCTTGATGGATCAAATATGATATAAAACATAAAACACATATGCAAACCTTTTTTATTATTTAGTCTAAATGGTAATACTCTGTTCCATTAAAAAAAAAGAAAAAAGAAAAGTCAAATTTTACAGGGCTAATAAAAGGCAGAAATAAATATTGTTTAATAAATTCTATATTATTGAAATTGTAAATTATTTGTAAATGTCTGTAGTGCTTGTTTTATGCTTATTTAAACAAAAACTAATCATTGCAATGATACAGCAGATATATCTTTAAGACTCTCATCTCAGGTACTGACTTTTGATGTTTTTGAATGTGTCATTGCTGCATAAAAGCTGCACAATAACATAAGAGCATCTGTTGTAAACTCTGAATGAAAGTGTCGGGCTAAGTGCGGTGTGAAGCAGGTGTGTGTACCTGCAGGAGAGCAGAGCGAAGGCAGCTCGGCGAGGACCGTGACCGTGGCTGCCACCATCCGGTTGCTGTCGTCAGACAGGTGCTGAGGTGCTTGTCTGACGCTATCTGTGTCCTTTACTTTCAGGTGAGGCACATGACGCACCAAGATGAAAACCAGCAGCTCCATCGCAGCAAACACCAGAGATTTTCCTGGAAGTAGCTCCCCGGTTTCCCCTCCTTCCCCGAGCACTGACACACACTCCTCATCTCCACCGTCCTCTGCAGCTGCCACAAAACACACACACACACACACACACACACACACAGTGATGCTAATGCCAAACACAGGCTACACTACACCACCACTAAATATTGCTGCCAGTCTGTAGAACATGTGACCAAATCATCAATTATCAATGTATGCAAATTCAACCACAGCATTTGTGGTAGTTTGCAATTATAATTTACCATTATGTATACACACACACACATACCACAAACATATATACACAGCCAAAAAAAGATCAAAAGTTTGGAATAATAAAGATTTTAATGTTTTTGAAACAAGTCTATTATTGCTCACCAATGCTACATTTATTTGATCACAAATACAGTAATATAATATAACTGTAATATAATTTATTTATAATTTTGACTCATACAATGTATTGTTGGCTATTGCTACAAATATACCTGTGCTACTCATGACTGCTTTTGTGCTGCAGGGTCAGCTATAACTGTGACTTTACTCACTCTTGCTGCTTCTGATGTGCTCCAGATGCTCTTGGGCAGCGCGGATGGTTTTCTGCACGACTGTGGTCACCTGCAGCTGCACGCTGGGAGGGTCGCGTGTTAACAACAGCCGGTGAAGCACGTTGAGCAGCTCCACAGCCAGCAACTGCCACACAAACAAACCATCAATTACAGCCTTTAAAAAGGGTACTGCGTAAGGGTGTGCAATATAGATTGTCTGCGGTAATATCGTAATTGTTGTTTTAACCATGTGTGGTTTGACATTATAGAGTATATCGCAAAAACCAAACAAAACACACCTACAGAGCGCAGACTTACATTACGTGATGAAGTCTAGTAGGTTAGACTAGTGCGTGTGCGAATGAGCTCTTTCATTGCATGATTCAGTTAAAATGCATTTAGAATTATCAACATTTAAGACATGGGGGCAGAAAACATATAATTTCATATAGTTAACATGAATAGTGCCATTTTTTTCCTTCAAAAACCAGCATTATAACAAATGTGATATTAATTTTTTACAACAGTTCAATAACTAAGAAGTTAATTAAGAGAATTACATTTTAGACACCGTATTGCCTGTTCTTGTTCCATTTCGACAGCACTGTTTTGCGTCTCTGAGCAACATGACGGTGTTTTGTTCCTGAATGAATCAACCGTTAAATGATTCGGTTCAATTGCAACGACTCACTTATTAACAGTGACTTGCTGCCACCTACTAGCAGTTTTAATTTCACATTTAAAGTCTATTTTCATTTTTTAAATAATTTCAAATATCAGTATTCAACATTTTATGTTTAAAATATCAAAACATTTATGCATTTTTAACTGCAGGTTAAATGCATTCATGTCCTGCATTAAACAGTGTGTGAATACATCTAAATGCCACTTCAGATGCAGCTTTTGTGTTTCCTCTGCATTGTAAAAATTTATTTTGTTGGTACTGATTTCATTTGCTTAGTAACAGCCCAAATGTCTCATTATTCTAATTCGCTGATTAAATGTAAGAATTTTACTCAAACGATAATGCACACTTTTAGAAAAATGGCTTTATATATAGTAAAAAAAAAAAAGCCCATAAAATGTAAAAATCAATTTAAACTTTTTGGAAAAGATACATTTATATCAGTGTGAACTGACCAGTACACAGAATATGAAGAATATCAGAAACTTCAGGAGTCAGCTGTCCACAGTAGTCCTTAAGATACCAGCACAATAACACACTCAGCAAAATATCGTCTGATTATCGTTATCAATAAAATCCCAGAAAATAGAGATATCATTTTTTTTTTCCAATATCGCGCACCACTAGTCCTGCGTTTAGAATGCTTCACTACTGCCTGAAGTAAAAGGAATGATAAAGGTGTGGAGAAGCTGCTCTGACCTGGTCCTCTGCGATGTGCGTCCGAGCGCTAGGAGAGTCCAGCAGTGTGCAGAGAGCAAACAGACACGACATCACATCCTCAATGGGCTCCTCGGCCCGAGGGAAACACAGGAACTCAATGCTGATGCCTGAAACAACGCCAGAGACATCAGAGCCTTTACATACTTGAAGAGGACCTGTTCAGAAGTCCAAACGAGTCACATAGACAATTTACCCAAGAGAAGGTGCAATCGGTCCTTCACCAGGTCATCAGTGTTTTTGGCTGGAGCAGAAGTCACTACAGGTCCTGTGAGGGGAGCACTCTTGCCCTCCGCAGAGTCTTCAGCCGAACCGAAGCCTGTGCTGCTGAGCCACAGGGCCTCCGCGTGCAGGACAGACGCCCAGGAGCTTCGGTAATGAAGCCGTGCTGTGTCTATGGTCTCAGGAGTGTAGAAAGCCCCCCCTGATCAACACACCATTAAGATAAACTGGTGTTACTGGTTTCCACTGAGCAAGTACAACAATAAATTCAATTCAATTCTATTCAGATGAAATAAACACACTATAGCTTGATCTCAGCCAGTTGATCATGTAAGCAACCCACCACTCAGAACAAACATCTGAAGTTACACGAAATGTGCAATTCGCCCGCAAGTGCCCTGCAAAGTGGACATCACATTCCGCCACGATTCCAGTTCGAAGAGAGCGTATATGTTCCATTCAAAGGGCATTAAAGTGTGTGAGATGTGAATTTAAAAATGGTATTTATTTACAGGGGTATATTATGTCACACACAACACTTGTCTAGTAAGTTTTGTCTGTGTGTGAAGACGCTGCGCAGCGAATCCATGAATGAATGTTCTGAAGTGAAGTAAACTTCAACGGATTTCCCCCGCTCAGGGAGTAGGGAGCAGTGAACACTGTGTAGGGAGCATGTCAATCGGAACACAGTTCATGCATGGAGCTCTCTTCTAACGAGCTGGTTATCTGAATCAGGTTAAACAAAACAGACATGCAAAATATGCAGAGCGGGGGTAATCATCATATCGCCTTTCTCAATGTTAAAGCATTACGGATAAATAACAGTACGACCCTCTGTAATGCAGCTCAAAAATTAATTGTATCATATCAAATCAAATCAAATCACTTTTATTGTCACATCACCACAGCACGTGTGCCTTCGTGAGTGAAATTCTTGAGAGCGTGCTCCAGACACTGCAAAAACAATTTACATATAGACATTACCATACATACGTACAGACTTATACAGATGACAATGTGTAATATACACATACATATACTCAGTACACACAGTATTGTGTATTGTGAAAACGCTACACCAAATAGGTTTTACTGGACTTAAATGGAATAAATTCATGATTTCTTACAAAGAGTTGCTAAACAATGAGTCCCTATGAACACAGAGTTATATCACACATAACATTTCCAAACTGTTTTCATACATTATTCATAGCGTGAGCACTTATAAGTTCAAGCGGATCGGAAGTTATGAATCTGTAATAAATAACAAATACAAATGATGTTTATTTTCATAGAGCTATACTTTCATCATTGTGTTGTTTCAAGCTGAAAAGCAGAAAATTGTAGATCCGTCTCCACTAGCAGATATGGCAGTTCATAACACAGCACGCGTTCTCAAATTCTAATGTGTTTTTAACTGTATAATATCAATTTTAACATCTACCTCCATTATTACCCAGTTTCTACTGTAGTGTCCGTGCCCCAAAGAATCAGAATGCTGTGCGCGGTCACATTCCCATTCTCTATATTTTCAAATGTACATCAAACCTATCAAAATTTGAATACAAAAGGAATTAGAGGTCAACCGGAGGTGTTTAATGTGTTTAAAGAAAGGCAATAAACAGATTATTGTGCAGATACTAATACAATCTATATGCTGTTATATACACACTATATTGCCAAAAGTATTGTAATGAACATGTTTGACTACTTTAGTAATTTCTATGAGTTGCTGAACTCCTCTGGTGTTACTTTATATGCAGACCTTGAGCCAAAAACTCATCACCAAACACCAATGACTTGTGCATAAGGGTACTGTCCTTTTAGACACGTCCAAAAAAAAATAATAATAAACATAAATATATATATAAATAAACATTGATCATAAGCAATCACTTGGCATAAATGTGCAGTATTCACTGATTGTGAACTGCTCTGAAACCGTGAGCCTGAAGAACCAGAAACAGTGCAGCATTTTGACCTTTGAAACACGCAGTGCTCACATTTATTCAGTTATAAAATAAAGATTTTTGTTGCAACAATTTGACTTCTTATGTCATTAGATTTGATCAAATTTAAGGCAAGACATTAAGAGTTAGTAAGGACTTGCGGGGTTTGACTTTACCTTCAGGTGGCAGCTGGCTGGAGAACTCTGCAGGCAGAGTGAGCAGTGCATAGTCGCTCAACACAGCCAGCCACAGACGGCTGAGAGACGGCAGCTCCGGCTGAACTAATGTCATCAGGCTGTCCGGAGGAAGAACATCTCCTTCATCTCCCACATCCTCATCCTCTCCCTGAGGAGGACACGCCGGCATGCACTGAGACTCCTTCTTTATGTTCATGGCCACGACGAACACCTGAAACCAGAGACGGTAAGTAATAGGGGCGTAACGATCCATCGATATGGATCGATACAATGTGTCAATGTCACACATAAAATATTGATACCTGTAGTATAAATAGGCACCTTATTTTGGCACTGTCCAGATTTTCACGCAATGTCCGTCTATGCATTACCACCAAAGCATGCATTCTCCATTAAACTCACGATTCAAGTTGTGTAATCAGATTACTTTTTTTAAGTAACTAGTAAAGTAACATTACTTTTTAATTTAGACGGAAATATCTGAGTTACTTTTTTAAATAAGTAACTCCAGTTACTTTGTTTCCCATGTATTGACTGACACTGAATTGAGTTCTCTTCCACTTTTTTTGTGCTTGGATGAACAAATACAGACAAAATGACATCAAAATGCGCGTCTTGGCGAATATCCTAGTAAACACCGTCGAATAGGCCTTTTTTATTAACGTAAACAGTTGAAAGAGAAAACGCATGTGTATCAGTATATTGGATCTGTGCTTTCATTCTTAAAGTAAAAGCAGACCAACAATGAACCCGTCAAAGAAAAAGTAGTGCTCACTGCTCCTGACTGATAGCTTTTGGACCGTTAATAATGATTAATCTATGTTTTATTTAGACAGTGAAGACTATGCAGTGTTATTTTACATTTGATTATGAAATATTTGTATATGAAAATTTATTTTGGACCCACCCGAAAAGCCTAAAAAGCAGAGTTTATTTAATTTGTGTCTTTGTTCTATTGTATTGCGCTACTTGTAAGCGCTGCCACGAGGCACTTTAGCACTGAGCCCATAGTAGCAGCTAAAAAAAGTCTCAAAATTAACTTAACTTTTGTATTTTTTTATATTTATTTTTCTACATTAATGTATTTTTCTACAACTGGAGTACCTCGTTTTTGTTGTTTCCTAATGAGGATTGACACTATTTTACACATTGCACATTTTAGCACAAAAGCCTGAAAAACTTTCTTGACTGTTGTCATGTCACAAGATTACTGATCTTATGTATGACTTGCTTTTATTTTTCCAATTATTTATTTTTTTGCCAAGAATTGGGCTACTTTAACACTGTTGCAGCATGTTGTTGTTTATGTCCGCAGCAGTGTTAATTTTGGCAGGCATTTTTGATTTAGTCTTAATCTTTATCTTGAGACGAAAATGCTTAATAGTCTTAGTCACATTTTAGTCATTTGAGTCTATCATAGTTTTAGTCTAGTTTTAGTCATTTGAGTCTTTCATAGTTTTAGTCTAGTTTTAGTCGACGAAAAGTCATTGCATTTTTGTCAACTTTTAGTCATTACTTTTAGTCAAACTGCAGTTACCAACATTTATTTTGGTAGCTATTTTATATGTAGTATTCAAACAAACATAGTCATCAATACTTCTCTCTTTAGACCAAATCAATTAAGCTTAGTTATGAGAAATTTGAATCAAGGATTGAATTTGGAAAAACTGGAATAAATTTTCATTTTTTGGTAGAAATATAAATTAAACTCATTTTTCAGATACAGTAGGTTTACTTAACAAGTATACATTTATTTAACATCTTTTGTTGGATAACATTAATGACAGATAATTAGGAATGCTGTCCATTTAAGACGGAAGGTATGTATGTAATAGCCTACTGACATACATTCAGTTTTCATCCACCTGTTTAAGCTCACTTAAACCATAACGGACTGTATTTCCGTGAGATGCTCTACATGAGAGACATGTGGACTGCTGTGTGTGTATTTGAGCGCTGAGAACTGATCGCGCGCTGTATGAGAACTGAAGAAGTGGAGCGCGCGCGAGAGAGAGCACTTCTATCAGCGTGTTTCCATCTATCGCACCTTCACTGACTTTAAGTTAATCCACAATGAATTGTGACTCCCGGGAACGTCTGGTCACTCACTCCCTAACCCTTCGGGTGCTGAGGCCATTGTTTCAGATCGCTAGTTCGCGTTTTGGTAGGCTATCCGTCCACCGCGGCTGCCATACTGAGACTAGATATGCAAACGCCCCTTATCCAATGACAGAGACGCACATTTTGAAAGACAAGGCAGTTAACTTAGCCTATAGGATGTATTTTGAATGTCCGGTAGTCCTCAAATAACATTTTAGTCCCGTCTCGTCTTGTTAACGAAGACGCGCATAAATTTCGTCATAGTTTTTATCATCAGATATTAGTTTTAGCTCGTCAACGTCTCAGAAAAAATGTTCGTCGACGAATATTTTTTGTCGTCGTCTTCGTCAACGAAATTAACACTGGTCCGCAGCGGGTTGAAACAACCCCGATAATGTGATATTTAGCCCCTGGAATACGAATTTTACCAGAGAAACCCCTCCAAAAAAACATGAATTTTATCCCCCAAAACGCTATTTTTACTGGTGGACCCCCCTCGAAAAGCGATTGGGCTAGTTTTGAGTTGCAATTGTGTGGGTTTTGTTGTGAAAAAACCTGACAACCCATCCAATGAAGCTCTAGTAAGTAAAACACTGGGAGGATGTTGATTTATATTAAAAGGCCACTATCATTGCTCTTTGTAAATGTAGGTGCTAAAGGGGCACAGCTGTAAATATTTAACTCACCTCGGCCCATGCTTTCAGCACAGCCAGTTTCTCCATAGTAGTGGCGCTCTCACTGTACAGCTGGCTGGACTGGCCCTTGCCAGCCTGGACTTTGTCCAGAGAGGAGACCAAGAGGGTGTGGACGCGCCGCAGGTCATTGAGGTCACTGACAACACCGCTGCCTATCCATGCACTGCACACCTGTACAGCGATATATGAGAGGAACCACTGTCAAACACTGAAGAGGTATTCTTTAAAATGAAGTCAAATTCAAAGCAAGAAACTACAGGTGATTTTAAACTAACAGAAATCACCATACTTTGGCCAGATGATTAATCACAGCACACAAAGACAATAATGTTTTGTATTACAAGTTTTCTGAAATGTTATGTTTAATTATGTAATTGAGGCATTGTCTAATTTAAAATGCACTCGTTTGAATGAATGTTCAGAACAAATGTGATCACTGGATAAAGTCAGGTTCAAAATTCTGGTCTCACTTTGTTGACATGTTAAAGGCTTTTCCAGGGGGATTTTGGATTTCTATTTTCATCACTCCATCAGAAAATACTGCCAACAGCCCGAACAACATATATTTCCATCATGTTTTTAGGAATAAAATGCCATATGAACAAACCCCACTCTAAAAGCCTTAAGAATATAGATTAATAAATAAAAATAAAAAATAAAAAAACTGGTGTATATAAGCGGTATATAATAACTCCTTGTTCAAGCTCTTGTTGTGTCCAGGCTGGACTATTGCAATGCTCTCTTGGCAGGTCTTCCAGCCAGTTCTATCAAACCTCTACAATTAATCCAGAACACGGCAGCATGATTCATCTTTAATGAGCCAAAAAGAACACACATCACACCTCTGTTCATCAGTTTGCACTGGCTACCAATAGCTGCTCGCATAAAATTCAAGGCATTAATGTTTGCCTACAAAACCACCTCTGGCTCGGACCCCTTTACCTAAATTCATTACTTCAGACTTATGTGCCTCTAGAAGCTTGTGAACGTCACTTTATTGTTCATCAAAATCACTTTCACAGACTTTTACATTAACTGTTCCCATCTGGTGGAATGACCTGCCCAAATCAATCCATATTCAAAGGCCATCTTCAAGAATCAACTAAAAACACATCTCCTGCATCTTCATTTGACCCTCTAACTCTAGAATTCTCTATTCTAATTCTATTCCAATAATAATTTTTTTTTTTTTAAATGCCCCTTTTTAGACTTTTAGCACTCTATTCATTTGCAAACATTTCTTAAAATAAAATTTTTTTTAAATAAATAACACTAGCTTCTCTATTATTTTTGTATGCTATCTATTTGTTTCCTTTTTATTTATTATACAATTAACAAAAGCAAAAAAAAGACCTAACACTAGCTTGTTATATTCTTTTTCTATCCTATCTTCGATAGCAGCCATATAACCCTGCAGCCCAAAACTGGTTGCTCACTGAAGCCAAGCAGGTTTGAGCCTGGTCAGTACCTGGATGGGAGACCTCCTGGGAAAACTATGTTGCTGCTGGAAACCGAGGTCCTGACTCTCTGTGGTCACTAAAAATCCCATGGCAATTCTCGTAAAGAGTAGGGGTGTTGTCCTGGCCAGAATCACCCATAGACCTCTGACCATCACAGCCTCCTAATCATCCCCATATCTACTGGCTTCATCACTCGGTCTCCTCCCCACCTGTAGCTGGTGTTCTGGCGCACTATGGCTGTCTTCGCATCATCCTGGTGGATGCTGCACACTGGTGGTGGATGAGGAGATACCCCTTCTATGTAAATTGCTTTGAGTACCCAGAAAAGCAGTACCTTGCTATGTGTAATGTGTTAAGCTAACTGAGACTTGTTGCAGCACTTGCAAATCATTGCTTTTTTGTTTATTCTGATTGCTTCCATTGTCCTCATTTATAAGTCGCTTTGGATAAAAGCACCTGCTAAATCAGTGGTTCTCAAATAGGGGTATGCGGGGGTACTGCAGGGGGTACGTGAGAGAAAGTGGAATCTGACATTTAGGAATAAATCATGAAAATAGGTTATAGTATTTTTATATGAAATTAGGACTACACAAAGATGCATTAAAAATAAAGTCATAAATTAAAGTTATTTATTGAGAACAGGATTTACATCTACTTCACACAACCCTCCCTCAGCACTGTGCTTTTTAATCGGTGAGCTCTTAGCTAACAGCCATCTCATCTTCAACGGCATCTCCAGACTAAACACCCACATCAGGTCGGGAACTCACTGGAGTTTTTCAGAAGACAATTTCATGAATTTACATCATGCCAAGAGAACATGAAAAGAGACACCATATGCTGTGTCTTTACTTTTGGCGAAAGCTAAAAAGCCATTTAGCCTGGCTGAGGAACTGATAATTCCTGCTGCAGCTGTGCTCGCTGAGACCATGCTGGATAAAACAGCAGCAGACAAGATCAAAACTGTACCACTGTTTCGCGTAGAATTGACAAGATGGGGACTGATACAGTTGAGCAACTGGTGGATAAACTCAGGGCTGGTGAATCATTTTCACTTCAACTGGATGAATCGGTTGATGTCAGTGGACAGATGCAATTGGTTGCTTTTGAGAGATGTGTGGACACCAGCAACATTCGCAAACACATACTTTTTTACAAAACACTGAAGGGGAGAACAACTGGACAGGATTAGGGCTGTCAAAACAATAAATAAATTAGAATTTCGAATATTCATCAAATTTAAAATAATTTATTTTTTAATTTTCACCTGGCAGGCTTTGGCAGTGATGTCTGAGGGTGTGTCTGGGGAAAAGGCTGGTCGGAGTGCAGCGCCAACCTGTGGTTTAAGAAAATAAAATGAATGTCAGCAATCAGCATGGAATGAAAATACACCCCATCTATTTTCTGAAAGCATGTTACACTGTAGATCTTCTGGTCCATGCATAGGTTTCAAATTTTATCCTCACTGTTTTGACCTCATAATGCATTAAAAAAAACAGTTGAAGACAACTTCTCTTGTGACGTATGCAGGACTACTCCAATCATTCAAACCTGCCCCTGAAAGCTCATGCTACACCCTACATTACTTCTTTATCAATAATCTGTTCCACCTGGAAGAACAGATCTACTTCCGTTTCATTGCAACTTCAAAATGTGTATACTAATGAAACGATACCAAAACAAAATATCAAAAGGACACAGGTTTGATAATCTCTGCAGCTCAGTTCATTTTGAACTTGAACATTTGGCTGGAACTGAACTAAAATAAATGAGCATGTGCTAGCAAGGGGAAATCATTCATCAGAAAAATCTTTAAAATGTGCTGTGTTTGAGCAGAAAATACTACTTAACGGACATGTTCGTTCAAAGTGTGTTTGTCTCTTAATGGGGTTTCTAACAAACGAGTGTCTACCAGTGCATTAACACATATGAGTGAACGGAATCAGCCAATCAGTGTTGGGTAAGATACTCTAAACAAATAATTCATTACTAGTTACTAATTACATCTGCAACAGTGTAATTACATTACTGTACAAATGACTCTCCAAAAAGTATTTAATTACTTATTAATTTCTAAATCCTATATCAACCTCGACAAGTTAATGATACGAGGATAGACATAAAACAGCTCTTTTAATTCTGTCAAGTAACCATCAATTATTCTGCTCACACTTTAGATTAGAGTCCAATTCTCACTACTAACTAACTATTAACCATGACTTTTGCCTCAATATACTCCTAATTACTGCTTATTAATACTTGGTAAAGAAGTTAAGGTTAAGAATTGGGTAGGATTAAGGATTTAGAATAAGGTCTTGCAGAATAGGACATTAATATGTGCTTTTTAAGTAATAATAAACAGCCATAATAAACCGTAATATTCATGCTAAGTTAATAGTGAGAATTGGACACTAAAGTGTTACCAATATAACTCAAAGTATTTAAAGTGAGAAGAGTACATAAAAAGCATGCATTTTAAGGTTAGACTTGACATTTTGATGTTAAATCCACTAATGTTGTGTATAAATGTTCTACAGTATTAAGTTCAATTACATAAGTAACTAATTAAATTAGAGTAATCCCTTACTTCATTTTTTCAAAGGAAAAGTAATTAAATCACAGTAACTAATTACACCCAACACTGTATTTCCAGCACGAGGCACAGACTGAGGAACTGACATTGGCCTGGTACTGCTCCAGTATCACATGACCAGGGAACTCTGGCTCCGGCACAGCGGCGAACTTCTTAATGATGTCCTCGAGAGCCTGCAGACCAGCCATGCGCAGCTGGTTACTGTGGTCCGTGGCAGCCATGAACGCCATGCGAATCAGATCACACAAGTGCAGCACCAGGAAGTCCCCTGCACAAGACACCACAAACATATTCAATTCACTCCCTAACTCACGCCACGCACAGGTCAATCACACGTTACACTTCATTCATACTTCACATGTGCCTTGCAATTAGGGCTGGGCCATATAGCTAGAAATGTATTACGATGTAATGTTTCATATCATTCGACAACCATAATTATTGCATTTGTTTTTACCTTTTTTTTTTAAAACAGCAGTAGAAAAAATATTTAAATGTAACCACTGTATTTTTAAATTACCCAATTTATTGAGTCAGACAACAACTAATTTTAGTTTTAACAGTCAAACACAAAATAAAATGTCTTATATTTTACATGCAGATTAAATGAGTGTCAAGGAAACTCTTGGCTTGTCCCCTGAGGCCACAGGAGGGTGCAATGAG
The DNA here is from genome assembly GCF_936440315.1 of Barbus barbus. Lineage (NCBI taxonomy): Eukaryota > Metazoa > Chordata > Actinopteri > Cypriniformes > Cyprinidae > Barbus > Barbus barbus. Next base: position 1,161,774 of record NC_136746.1, on the reverse strand, counting down.
CAAAATAATGCAGCGCATTAAACGGTTTATTCAATGCTATGAAATAACAACTGTCAATTTAAAACAAATTGCATAATGTCTAAACTAATATTTATGAATCAAATGATTTCATAAATTGCATAAACAATCATGAACAAAACAGCATCATGTATTTATGCATAGCTTCATACCAACAGCCAAAGCAATTCATCTTTTCAATATTCCATACTCTTCCAGACTCAAATTTACAAACCTCTCAGTAGATTTTTGAACCATATTTATGGTTCACAGATTATTATTTTCAGCTTTATATTTGGTATATATTACAGTCATCTGTAAATATTTGTATTTTTTCAGGGTTTTTTTACATTGATTTTCTCTAAGTGACTTTTGCATGCACACAAGCAATATTTTTGTGCCCTCGAGAAACTATTCACACGCACATTTTTTTGCATGCTTACGCATTACAATATCTACTTTTATATAACATTTCCTTAATTAACAGATGTACTTGCTCAAAATTTGGCTTTCCTTACGGTAGTCCCTCTAATATCAAGGCCTACTGTCCAGTTTAGCACATCCTCTGACAAACCATGCAGACAAACCATGACATGAAATGAGCTGATGGCAGAATACAGCTGTGTGCATTGTCCTGTTTGCCAACTTCAAGGGTCTATTAAAAAAAAAAAAAAAAAAAGGTGTTCAAATGATGGCTTTGGTTAGGGCAGTGTGTCATATTTCAAGGCCTTAGGTCTCTTTAATGCATACTCCATGTCGGCACAACAGGTGTCTCAGTGTGCATCGTCCTATATGCTTAAGTTTAATGGTTTCTCGTGCACACATTAAAGTCTGTATATTTTTTATTTTTGCAAAGGTCTTCGAGGCTATGTCATACGGTGCTTTTTGTCTTTTTATCCTCATTCCAAATGATCAGAAAAGAGGAAACCAACAACAAAACAGGAGAAAGTACTAAATTATTAGAATAACATTTGCAACATCCTCACGGTACAACTTTTTATTAGCCATTTGGTGATTTTCTCTCACAAATCTCACAATTTACTCACACGCTATGAACTGAACTGCTTCCGCATCAATGACACAATAGCTCACTTGCTCTGCTATTTCCTCCAACACTTTGAATAGGAACATCCAATCAGAATAGGTCTAGAATCGAAGTACTACATGTCTGCCATCTAGTGGTAGGGAATACAAATGAGATATTACACCATATTAGGAACTACAGTCTATTTTATTAAGTATGATGTCTTGTCGCAATTTTGCGACTTTGGCGCTTAGAGGGTTAAGCACACTTAACATTTGATTGCACCGTTTTTGCATTCGAATACAAATGTTTATTTTAAATTCGACTAATATTCCTTTGTTTGATTCACAGTCTCCTCATCGCAGGCAGACACGGCACTCATTTCAGCATGTGTTCGCGTGTTCTGTTGGCTGTCTGCTTGTCACTCATAATGCACCTTTAAATTAAAAAAGCATGAAACTATCATGCACCATATCAAACATTTTTTTCTACTGCTACCGATGATAAATATATCTTCGATAAATATCAATGCTGTTTTATCGCCCAGTCCTACTTGCAATGTTCAAATAAAATGGAAACTCCTTCATTTTTTACTCCTAACTACTGCACGATGAGTCATAGAGGTTTACCTTCAGGGTTTTTAGTCTTGGCGACACGTGCATCGGCCAGGTCAAAGTGGGCCTTGTCTGCATTCTCACAGAGATGAATGATACGGCACAGACAGTCGGCAGCAAACACTCGTGTGACCCAGCGCGGCGCCACGGACGGCTTGGACTTGTCATCCTGACCCAGTGATGTGAACATGATATCATCATCCATCTCATCCTTCTTCTCAGAGTCTTCATCCTCTTCCTTCCTTCTGCCACCAGACGCAACAGTCCCACCGACCTCTGCAACAGAAGCAAAGAGGGAATACAAGCTGGAATGAGAAAATCCTGCAGATTACAGTACACCGTTTCTAACATCCAATCAATCTCAAAATAAAGGATCACCAACAAATAAAATACAGCCTGAGCCAACACAACATTATTACTATAAAACAACGGTAGCATTTTATTTTACAGTCCTGTTCTGCATGTACATACTGTACACTTACTATAGTAATACTTCAGACTTATGTGCCCTCTAGATGCTTGCGTTTTGCAAATGAATGACGCATTATAGCACCAACCCAAAGAGGTATGCAGCAGAGTCCTTCTTCAAGAAACAGCTAAATCACATCTCTTCCGTCTTTATTTGACCCTCTAAGTCTAGCACTCTCTATTCTAATTCTATTTTAGGGGTTCAAGTGCATAGTGCTATTGTAATTGTTAGAATGGTCACGGATGAACGATTTCCACGTAAAACTGATCGTGCAGACCAAACCGTAAGTCGTAGAAATTTGAAACTTGGAGGGATGGTAGTACTCACACCGCCTACAACATGACCAAGGATTGCCCCAATCGGCCTGACGGGGGCGCTACAGCGATCGAAAGTATTAAATCACTCATAACTCCTAAACCGTCAGTCGCAGGCTCATTTTTTGCAAAACCTACTTTTGCGTACTAGTCCTAGCTAGGTTTTTTTGCCTGATCAGAACCAAAAAAAGTGCAGAAAAATGTTCTGGAGAGTGAATATTAATAATTAACTAAATAAAATTGAACCTTCGACTCACCGTCGCAAAGGAACACAAAACGTTTGAAGGGGGGCAGGGCCACTTTTAGTAAAATGCCTATAACTCCTGAACGGAATGAGATATCTTTGCCGAAACTTGGAACACTTATGTAAGAGCTCAAGCTGAGGTCACGGGGGGGGTTTGACTATAACTATTTTGTTATAGTCAAACAAAAATGACTATAACTAGGCAAACATCTGTCCTAACAACATGAAATTCACTGTGCACAGTCTTGGTCCAAAGTGCCACAAGTGTCTATGGGGACATTTGCATATCTCAAAAAACATAGCCACCATTGGCCGACAAATTTTGAGCACCTGTTAGACAAGGTTAACAGAGGCTGATCAGAACGAAACTTGGTGGGCCTGTTCAACTCACAGGCCCAAAAATCAGAGAAATTTGAAAGAAATCATTCAGTGGGTGGCAGCATCACATTTTTCAAGTGCGTAAACGATTGTACGTTGCACTGTTTTCCGCACATTCACGCGATATTCGTATCGTATGATAGACTTCCTCGTTCCGATAAACTTTGCCTCTAGAACCACTGCTCAATCAAATCGCTTGTTAAATGATTGAGAAGATGTAAAAAAAAAAACTACTTTTGCGAATTTGTCCTAGGTTTTTTGCTCAACCTGGAAAAAAAAACACTGCAGTGCAATTCTCTGGACTCTCTAGGTCAATAATTATCAAAGAAAAAAAAACAGTTGAGATTTACCCTTTGGGAAGCTTTAACGGGGTTGTTTAGAAATTTACCCAAGATCCTATAAAGCAGGGGTCTCCAACCCTGCTCCTGGAGAGCTACCGTCCTACAGATTTCAGCTCCAACCCCAATCAAATACACCTGGACCAGCTAATCAGGTCTTCAAGGCTACTTGTTAATTTCAGACAGGTGTGTTGGAACAGGGTTGGAACTGAAATCTGCAGGAGAGTAGCTTTGGTTTGGAGATCCCAGCTATAAAGCCTATAGGAAAATGCAAAACTTCACAAAACCTGGTGACCACGGCTGTGTCCAAATTCAGGGTCTGCATCCTCCTTAGGATCCTTCCTACCCGGTTGAAGGAGGAGGGATCCTCCGACGTCCCCAAAACCCGGAAGTCGGTGTTTGTGAATTTGGACAGCCTACCCTTCTTTCAGTTCCCTCCCTTACCCGTTGCTCATATCCTGTCGCCTAGCAACCGTGACAGCGCCAAGCAAGAAGCGGGAAAATGGACAAACAAAGAGTTATTCTCCTCATTTTAATTATTTTGGAAAAAATAAAGCAATTAAATAAATTAAATACTTTCTTTGCTCGTTGTCGGAGAGTTTTTTATATCAGACTACAAGACAGTCACATCCAGGTAAGCCATTATAGCCTATTTTTATTTGTTTTTAAGTATTCTACTAATTTCTCCTACAAATTCATTGAGCCGAAGCATAAACTTTAGCTTGTTTTGTCAGAGAAACTCCTCTCCCACTCCGCTACCGCTCGCTTCGTCCGCCATTACGCTCTGCCGAAAAGAATTATGGGATAGGTAGGACGGGAAAGGATCCACCACACCCATCCTTCCAATTCGGGGAAAAGGAGGACGTATTTGTGGGCCGCATTTGAAGGATCCTACGAATTTGGACAGCCTTCGTCGCGGCGCTGTGACGTAACATCCTTCAAATGAGTACTCCGAAGGATGCAGACCCTGAATTTGGACACAGCCCACATGTGACAGGTGATTCTAAACAAGCATGCAAAGTTTTCAGGAGATCGGACCACAGCTGGCGCTATAACAGTCATAAACATTAAAAAACATCACATGTCTATGATAAATTACCTGGATTTGCCAAAAATGCTTTTAAATCACTGATTTAGGTGAGTACAGTCTTTCTAAACAATATGTAATGTATTTTTCCTTATATGCTTAAATGCCTTAAGCTTGCACCTATATAACCTATTTGTTTTCTTTTATTTATTTATATAAAAAAAACAGTTGATCCTTTTTGATCCTTTGAACACTTGATCCTGCTTCAGTTGTCCTCATTTGTAAGTCGCTTTGGATAAAAGCATCTGTTAAATGCATAAATGTAAATGTAAATGCAACTGGGTAACGACTAGGTACTAACCTTAAATCTAACACTTAACCTGTGTTCCAAGTTCATGTAGTTACATTATTTATACCTTATAGTTACCTCACTTTCTAGAACCTTGATGTATGCATCGCCTTTTATGTCAGATTACTAATTTAATCAATAAATGTATCAAACTAAATTTTTGAATCTTTTGGTTTGGTTTTGGTCAGCTCGCATATTGTTAAAACAATAATTAAGATATTATTGTAGATGATATATATCTCTCACACTCATATCCCTAGGATAATAGGCATGTCAAAATGACAAGAAAAGCTCAGAAAACTTAATAGTTATTACAGTGAGAAAGTTGGCTTGATTTAGTGAAAACCAATCTAAAGATTTAGGTTAAGTAATCCAAAAGATATCTGGATAAATGCATGAGGATGCTTTATTAAGTCCTTATGGCTGCACTTTTAGACAATTTATTTGTATCCTACCCTGTAACTCATTAGAAAAATGCAATACTTACAGGTGAAACCTGTAATGTATTGGTTAATTTGATTCTAGTCATAAAGCACTGTGACCTCAGCTCACAAACAGTGCCAGAGAACGGCTGTTACCTGTAGTAGCTGCCAGAACATCTTTGCAGAGCTTCAGCCAGTGAGGAAGTTTCTCCACAGCCAGAGATGAGAGCATGTGACCTAACGTGTCATGAATGTCCGAGCACAACTTCCTGTCCGTCTCACGGTCCAGCATTCCAAACAGAACACCTTCCAAACCAGTCTCTGTGATGTTCAGATCTGAAAAATATTAAATGACCAGATAAAACTGAATAAATGTGACCCTGGACCACAAAACCAGTCATAAGGGTCCATTTTTTTGGAAATTAAGATTGAAAGCTGAATAAATAATCTTTCCATTGATGTATGGTTTGTTAGGATAGGACAATATTTGTCTGAGATACAACTATTAGAAAATCTGGAATCTGAGGGAGCAACAAAATCTAAATATTGAGAAAATCTCCTTTAAAGTTGTTCAAATGAAGTTCTTAGCAATGCATATTACTAATCAACAATTAAGTTTTGATATACAGTGCACAGCATAAATGGGTACACACTGAAATTTAAATTCAGCATTTACTCTTTACTTAGAAGACATGTTAGGGTTCTTTAGAGATATAATATTCCAGCAGGTTGGCTTTACCAGTTACCAAAGAAGAATGTTACAATTATTCAGGAAAATACAATTTTCTTATCAAAATGCTAAAATGTTGGGTTGCAAAAATGAGTAAACCCTCCTGAAAGTTACTAAATAATTTCTAGTGTAAGGTTAAGGCAAGTTTTGATCAACAGGTAAGTATGTTGAAGCAAAACGTATTTCTTGACAATTAAAAGTGTTGGTGGTGGTTTGAGGAGAGATCCCCATATGATTGTAAAGCTTTTTGGGTGTACAACAATACACTTTAAAGCGCTATATAAATGCCTCATTCATTATATAGCCCACTGAATCATACTCCGACTTAATGCTGACAACAATGAAACCACTCGGGAGAGAACTGTCAGGAGACTTATTTCTTAGCATAAAAGAAGATAATGGTACAAGAGGAATACCAAATTATTGTTTTAAGTGTGAAAATATAGCAAAAGTAACGGAAATTCAAAAACAATGGACTTGTGAAAAGGCCCCTGAAATAATTAGTTCTTCACTTTAAGCTTTCATTTAGTGAGGAGTGAGTTTTTGCTAGAAAAAGAGCAGGAGAAACACCAATAAAGCGTCTCAGAGCCGGCAAAAGCTATGAAAAGAGTGACACTTTGTCACAGAGTAAGAAGCGGCCTGCAGGAGTGACTTGCATGCTTGTTTATTCACAACAGAATTACTGTAGCCAAAGCACAATAAACTCATTTAACCTTTTCCGAGGCACATACGGTGCCCTCCATAAGTATTGGAACAGTGAAGACAAAATTGCTCTGTTGGTTGTGGAGTTAAGACATTTGTAAATATGATTAAAAGATGAATATGAGACAAAACTACAGAATGTCACATTTTATTATTAGCCGTTTCAACACATAGATGTTTTAGCAGCTAAGAAGTTCAGCACTTTTAGAGTTCATCCCTCTATCTGATGAGAGCATAAGTATTGGGACAGTTGAACATAAGGCAGATATAAAAGATTAAAAGCTATTATTTAGTTGCAGATCCCTTGCACACAATCACAGCAGTGAGTCTGTGACCCATAGACATCACCAGACTCTTTGAAATACTTTTCCCAGCCTTTAATGCAGCCAATCCCAATTGTTGCTTGTTTTGGGGAGTTTCTGCCTTTACTCTCCTCTCCAGCTGGTGAAATTCATGTTCAATCGGATTTAAATCTGGAGATTGACTTGGGCAATCTAAGACTTTCCATTTCTTTGCTCTTATAAATTCCTTGACTGAACTGGCAGGGTGTTTTGGGTCATTGTCCTGATGCAATATGAAGCACTTCCCAATGAATCTGGTGGCATTTTCTTGAATATTGGTAGGCAAGATGGTCTTGTACCCTTCCAAATTCATTCTGCTACTATCATCATACATTAAGTCATCAGTAAAGTTGAGAGGGCCTGTTCCAGAGACAGCCATGCATGCCCATGCCATGACACCACCTCCACCATGCTTTACAGATGAGGCTGTATGCTTGGGATCATTGCAGTTCCCTTTTTTTCTCCACATTTTTGCTTTCCCATCACTTAGATAAAGGTTCATCTTTGTCTCATCGGTCCATAAACACAGATCCAAAACTCTTCTGGCTCACCTTTGTGCTTTTTTGCAAACTCTAATCTTGTCTTTCTATGTTTGGTGCTGGTCAGAGGTTTGCATCTTGCTGTGTAGCATCTGTAATTCTGTGTCAAAGTCTCCTGAGGACAGTAGATTGTCAGAGCATCACCCCAGCTTTCTGGAAGTTGTTGGTGATTTTACAGACACGTCTTTTAGGATTCATTTTCACAGCTTTTATGATTTGTCTGTCATCAACTACTGTTGTTTTCTCAGCCGATCAGGTAGTTGTTGGTTGTTGGTTGCTGGTGGTTTCCAAACTCTTGATTTCTCCATGTCCTTTGTTTTTGCTATAGCTCTAACTGACTTCCTCTTTTCTTTTAGCATCCAAATTGCTTGCTTTTCTCTCAAAGTCAGCTCCCTCATCTTCATCCTGGTTTGTGTGTGTCATCATCGAATGCAAGATTCAGAATACAGAAGTAATGGATATAACTGATACGACACATTCCCTGCTTTTAATATCTGAAGAATTAATGCAACAGGACACAGCTGATCACTTAGAAAGACCCGTGAGGCAACTGCTCCAATACTTATGCTCTCATCAGATAGAGGGATGAACTCTAAAAGTGCTGAACTTCTTAGCTGCTAAAACATCTGTGTGTTGAAACGGCTAATAATAAAATATGACATGTCTTAACTCCACAGCCAACAGACGCAATTTTGTCTTTACTGTTCCAATACTTTTGGAGGGCACTGTATTTACACAATTCTGTAAATCCATACTCTTCTATTCTTCTGGGAATCCATACTCTTCTATTCTTCTGGGAATCCATACTCTTCTATTCTTCTGGGAATCCATACTCTTCTATTCTTCTGGGAATCCATACTCTGGTCTCATGAGACAACATTTCAGATCTAACAGCAGTGTTGCTAGTGGAGGAGTACAGTGAGAAGTGCCTGGTTCCCTCAGTGATGTTCAGTGCTAGTAAAGCTCTTCTATAGGGATGAACGAGTGCTGAAGTTGTGAGGGAGTTGTGCTTTATCAATGCTGTCATCAGTTCACACACCACTGAGGGATGTAATACAAAAACTTGAAACAGAAGATGCTACCCTCCCCTTATTCCCTACATTGTATGGCATTTTTTCAACATGATAATGAAGATATTCATTCTCCCAAGGTGAAAATCCTTCAGTGGACATGTATTTCACTTAATCTTAACACTCTTGAGCAGCTGTGGGGGATTCTGGAGACGAGCTGAGCAAAACTCCCCATTAAAGACCAGGGCATTTAAAGGGGTGGTTTCACTTTTTTAACATTAGTTGGTGTGTAATGTTGCTGTCTGAGCATAAACAATATCTGCCCAGTTTTGGAACATGAACATGATGAGGCAGGTTACGCACTGATGCTGGTGTTGTTTTTGCCGTCTCCGGCCCTCCTGGCGAGACTCATGGCGTATTCGCAGACCTCTGCAGCCTCGCGCTGAGCCAGCTGCCGGAGACACGCCACCGCGGCCCGCCGTAACAGCAGGTGAGAGCTGCACAGATGCACCTGTGCACACACACAAACACACATCAGAACCTGCTTCTACTGTTCAACTGCATGTGCTCTCCATATATTCACAATCACCTATTTATTATTATATGGCGGCCAAAGCTGGGTAGATTACTTTCAAAGTGTAATCGGTTACTGATTCCAAACTGAAGTAAATAACGTAATCCACTGCATTACAAAATTTGGGTAATATAATCAGAGTACTTTTTGATTTAAATAGGATAATCTTCCTAATCTACAATTTCCAGTGTTGGGAAGGTTACTTTGGAAATATAATCGGTAACAGATCACAAGTTAGAATGTAATAAGTAGTGTAACTATTTCAATTACTTTATTCAAGTAATGTAACTGGTTATATCCGATTATTTTTTTTCTAAATGTCTAATGTTTTGAACTGATAATCATTTTGAAAGCTGTAAAGCAGGCAGGGTTAACCTTACAGTAGAACTGAACACTGATTACTGTCACTTTCAAAATCCTTCATCACTTTAATTAAGATTATAATCATTTCATTTTAAAGCACAGCCACCACAAAATCAGACTTACTTTAAGATCGATCTGAGGTTAAATACAGATTTAAAATCATAAATAAATTTATGAAATAGGGTAACACTATTTTAAGGTGTCCTTGTTACACATGTACTTACTATTATAATAACAATACATTATGCATAATCACATGCAAGTAACTCTAAAGCAAACCCTAAACCTAACCCTAACCCTATAGTAAGTAAATGTAGTTGATTAATATTACTCAGTACCTAAATGTATAATTACACTTAAACAAGGACACCTTAAAACAAAGTGTAACCAGAAATAGGTTAATATCTATAATACTGTTTTTCCAAATCAAAACTTGTATAGCTATGACAGGAAACACTGGCATCTAACAACGCCTTGGAAAAAAACTGTTAATCTTAAAAAATAAAGCATATGCATAAACCCAAATAGAAAATAAAACTGTTACCAAATAAGCACGCGTCCTATTCTGTCCTGAACTCGTGAAACATTGCGTCTCATATTTTTGAACAGTCACTGCATTTATGAAAGAAATCAATTAAATCTATGTGTGTGTGGAAATGATGTAACCCCCTTTGTAATCATTAACATTTTCATAAGTAGCTAATTTAATTACACATTTTTCTCAGTAACTGCAACTGATTACAGTTGCATTCATTTTGTAATTAAATTACGTAATTTAATGACATGTAACTAGTTACTTCCCAACACTGACCATATCGATATAAAAATGCAAAGAAAAAGAAAATATATTCCAATCATTGTTATTGATAAAATGAAGTGCATTAAACATTACATTATCAAGGTTTCCCCAACCTGGAGTTCATAAGGGAACTGCGTGTTTGTGAGTTGAATGAAAATCAAATAATTAATGAAAGCATACAAAATGTAAAATTATTTTAATATGATTTATTTTAATATCAAATTAAAACTGTACGAAAAATGTAAATATTTTATTTGTTTACCTGCATGTCATGTGACAATTAATGTCAGAGGTACTTTAAGTTGAAAAAAAAAAAAAAAGTATATATTTTTTTTCATTCCCAAGAACAAGTTAGTTAATCCCTCCATTACATGTAAAAAAGAAATAGCAGCCTTACACAGAGGCTGGGCACCAGGCTGGACAGGTTGACGTGTCGCGGTGCGAACATGTGCAGCTGCTGCAGACAGGAGATGGCCGCTGCCTGGACCAGAGAGTCAGAGTGATCCTGCATGATGGCACAGCCCACCAGACACGACGAGCGGATCGTAGAGATGCTGCCGCTGTTCCCTGGGATAAACAAACCAGAAATAATAAAAATACCCTTTTCCTTTTCTGTTCACCTATGTCAAACCGACAGAGCTGAGGATGCATGAGACAGTGGAAAATGTGAGATGTGATAATATGCCCGATCACTTTTTAATCATCTTTAAGTAGCTTTAAACACGTTCTCTGCTGAAAGAAAACCTAAACTAACTTCCCAGAGTGCCTTGCCAGTTTGAAGACAGTGCAATAAGACAAAAAAACTTGCATGCTGTCTAACAGGCGGTTTCTATGCAGTTTGCGTTTATTTAATTACCTATTATTAATATTAATTACCTATTAAGAATAATAGGTTGAGAAATTTTTACTTACATTGGTTAGGCTAGGTTTTTGTTGTTGCATTGAAATTGGTGTTGAGAGTTGTGAAATTCCACTGGAATCTAAAATGTTGCAACAACCTAATTTCCAGCAAAAATAACTATATTGTGATTTATTACTCATATCGTGACAGCATTTTGGTATCGCCCACTCCTAGCATTAAAAACTCTCAAATAGAGGTATGCGCTGATTTGTGACTGTGTTTTGAGTTTGAGCTCCATCAAGTTGATTCTTTATTGTCTATTTTCTATCTTAAAAACAATTTTATACACTATAACGTGTGAATATATCCCATAACACTCCCCTAATACTCCGTGTGTTTCTCTGCACAGACCCTGTGCACCCAGGACGCAATCTTCCCAGATGTCCTTCACTCCGGCGCCAGGACGCCACGGACCCTGGGTGCACCAGCACCGAAAGACACGAGCCAGGCACCGGGCGACGACCTCTCCCGCTCCACCGCCTCCGGTCTTCGAGATCTCCACCCGGAACCACTTCGCTCCCGTCCGCGAGATGGAACGCGACGCTGTGATCCTTCCTCCCGGGTTTCGGCACCAATGTAACAAAGTTCGTAGGTCGGGAAGGAGGAGGCGGGAACCAGCAAACATTCACGTATTTAATAATCAAAATAAACAAACGTATAAGTACAGCGGCAGCCCCTCACGGACGACTGCCGCACACAAAACACAAAATAAAATCCAGGCCTGGTCCTCTCTCGTCTTCCACTGTCATCCCTCCTCCTTTTATCCTTCCGGAGCTCCTCCGTGGGACTCGAGACCGGTGAGTGGCGCAGGTGTCGCTCATTATCATTAACTCCACTGGCCTCGCTCCGCTCCCACGGCTCTCGGCCCCGCCCCACTCACTACTACAAATAGATAATAACCAAAACAATCCAAGGTTCTTATTTAGCACAGTGTCTAGATTAACAAGAAAACAGACGTCACCCGATCTAAAGATTCCCTCACAGTTTAATAGTAACGACTTTATGAATTTCTTTACTGATAAAATAGATAACATCAGAAATACAATATCAAATGTATATTGTACTACGTCTAGTGTTTCAGCTTCATTCATCGCACCTATAGAGCTTGGTCGAAAAAAACAAGAACACATACACCGGTCAATCAACAGGACGGCAACATTCCGGAAGAAAATAATACTCACACTATCTGTGGTCATAAAGTTAATTAACGACCAGCACCGCGCTCAAGCATCCTGCTCTGCTCTCCCTAACGCCTCACGAGACCCCTAAAAGAAAGGCATATGTGTGGAAAAATCTGGAACGTATTTAAAACAGGACTTCACGGTTGTTTCTTATCACTTAAGCATAATTCAACCAGAAACAGGACAAGACCTTGTCATTTGGAGAGACTCCGGCACAAACCCTCCCCGATTCCCTGACCATTAACGCAGTAATTCAATGATGTTATCTACAGGGAAGACGGTTTTACAGCCGACGTCCGAACTAAGCAAAACACCAGATCTCCAGAGAGTGACCTTCCCGTGACCTCGCGTTTCTCCCCATTTTAAAAGGGACAAATTATACTAATTTCTGCTATTGAAGCAATATATTCAAAACAATGTATACAATATATATTAAGGTTGTTTTCATGTCATTTATAAGCTTGCTGTGTTATTGGAATCTATGTTATTGTTGTAATCTTTTGATGTTTAACTTTCCCGATCACTATTGTTTAGTTTCACATGCTTGGTGTGATTATTTAGAATTAAGGATTGTTTCATGTATGGCTTAACCGCGTAATAGATACAGCTGATTTCATTAGCAGTAATCTGGTGTGGATGAGAATTGTCTTTTCTCATCAAGGTATGATTACAATACAAATAGAAATCTGCTGTCAATAATTTCTTCATGTGATAAAATAACTGAACAGATAATGTATGCACGGAAAAAAAGATGTGCAGGGCGGGGCTCCGCCCCACAGGAAGAATCCGATTGGGTCCGTCCCAGTTTAGTCCCAATTGGGGATCCCAAATCGGCCCGTTAAAGACAGACACCCAACTGTGTCTCTATTGTTGGAGTTGGAGTTTTAAGTTCGTTGCTTGCGCGTGCTCTCTGGTTGCTCAGCGCTCCCAGCCGTTAAACATCATGGCCGAGCAGTGACCAACGATCAGGACTCAGTCAAAATTCCCAAGCAACTTTAACATCTAAAGCCTCAGAAACCGGGACAATGATGCTTCCTGAGAGCATCATCAAGTCAGAACGAAGCCAACCAACCACTGAAGAGTATTCCCGTGACGACGACCTACCAAGCCGCCAATCCGCGCACGATCTTTCCTTAACCCGGAAGGAACTGAACTCAACTGAAAGCAAGGAAAGTAAAACAATATTTCCTAAATCTGCTGGAAACAGGTTGTATTTATCTTTTAAGAGTAAAGATAGTAAAGTTCCATGCGTGTGATTCCCTCAGGTTGAAGTCAGAGCATTCTTGAAAACGAGCATTAGAGCCTAGAACTCTCTTCAGATCAAAACAATTAATTGCCTGCAATTTGTGTGCGTTTACGTCTTCTGTTTGTGTTGTGTAGCTTAGTATTGTGTTACAGTAGTGAAATAAACTTTGATTCTATTAAGAAATCTCATGTCTGTTGCTATATGATTTTTCAAGTTTCAAAGTATTCTAAACAAATGTTAGACTTATAGACAAAAAAAAGATAACACTATTTTAAGGTGTGCTTGTTACACATTACATGTACTTACTATTATAATAACAATAAATTATGCATAATTATGCAAGTAACCCTAAGGCAATCCCTAATCCTAACCAAATAGCAAGCACATGTAGTTAATTAATATTACTCCGTACTTAATTACACTGCAACAAGGACACCTTAAAATAAAGCTTAATTCTATGAACTAATTCTTAGTTCATTAACTTAAGTAGGTAAGTAATGAAACCTTATAGTAAAGTGTTACTGTCGTTTTCAATTAAATCAAAGCCTTTTGTGATTTCGTTTTTAGTTTAATTGACAGATGCTTTACTAAAACAATGGCCCAAAACACAATAGAGATCTTATGTTATAATGAGAAGTGTAAATATTTAAACTCAATGGGAAACACTGATGTGTTTACCCTGTAGTTCTGGGCCCACGGTGGTGATGAGCGCTCCGAGGCAGCGGCCCAGACACTGATGCACCTCGGTGTGCGAGGGAGGGACCGTCAGCAGCAGCGTCAGCACCAGAGACAGGGTGGGCTCCACGTAACCGCGGTACATGGGCCCGCTGGAGTCCACGATGAGAGCCAGAGAGTGCAGCGCCCACGTCTGAAACCACCAGAGGAACAAGTCACTAGGGGTGTATAATTTAATCTTTGAATAGCGACGCAGACGTGGACAATTCTGCATCGATGCAGTGATAGACCGTAATCCATTATAGCTTGCTGGCGTTATGCTCATACGTACTTGTCACGCCAGTATTAAAAAAATGCACCCACTATTTTTAAAGGGGTCATGTGATGCGATTTCTTGTTTTCCTTTTCTTTAGTCTGGTATGTAGCCGTTTGTGTATGTATACGATCTGCAGAGTTACAAACTCAAAGTCTCCCACAAAAGGATTTATTCCATCTAAAAGAGAAGGCTGATCCAGACCGGGCTCCTCATTCAAACACACCCCACATGTCTACGTCACGATGTGGAAATATCTGTGTAATGTCACGCAAAGAAAGAAGGCTTGGTTTCAGTAACCGCAGTAGTGTTGATGCAGCCGTGTCAGGGAGACGCTGTGTGTTTCTATGAGAAAGCAAAAACACTTTATTTATCCTTCCCAAAGTAGATGCATTTAGGAATCATTGTTAAGATTTGTTTACAACAGAACAGCACAACCCAGATGTTCGAATATTCTGACTTTGCTATGACAATCTGGCGCTTCTGAATCAGCGTCTATAAGTATGTTTTGTTATTATTTTAAGTATTTGCTATTGACTGTTCAAATGCGGAGTTTTGCACAGTTTAGAGTAACTTGTCGTGTGTGTGTGTGTGTGTGTGTGTGTGTGTGTGAGAGAGAGAGAGAGAGAGAGGGGATCAAAGTGGAGTCAGCTGTCTTAAATCGCGGTTTGTGTGCAAACACAGACGAGCTTCATCACTGTTTGTCACGCGACTCTGTTCCCCTCTCGGGTTTGAACTGATGTTAAAGCTAAGGACATTAACAACTGTCTTTATATTTACTTTGCAAGCTGAAGCTCGCGATTATGGTAAGGAGCGTTACATTTCCGATGCGTCCTTGTGGTGTTCGGCCAATCACAATGCAATGTGTCAGCTGACCAATCAGAACAGACTGCACTTGTTGGAAGGAGGGGCTTTGTAGAAAACGACGAGAGAGGCGGGGCATAGAGGACCTACAATAATGTACAGTAATTGAAAAATAATGTGTTTTTTGAACATTAAAGCATGTCAACATATTCTGTAACACCAAATACACAAAATAATGATCTTTAAAAAAGCATCATATGACCCCTTTAAATCTGAGATCTGGGCACATTTTGGAAAACACAAGCTTAGTGTGTGCGCTAGAGACAATCACGGCGGGCTTCATTGCACAGAATATACAACAATATGTAACAAGGACACCTTAAAATATTGTTACAGTTTTAGTTCATGTTAACTAAAGTAGGTAACTAATGTTAACTAATGAAACATTATTGTAAAGTGTTGCTGATTTTTTCAGTTAAATCAAAGCCTTTAGTGATTTGATAAGCGCACTAAGCCATATCATGATTTCGTTTTTAGTTTGATTGACAGACACTTTACCAAAACAATGGCCCATTGTGAGACACGTGTGCATTGCTTGTTATTTCAGAGTTTTACTTTAGATATGCTTTCATTTCTGCCGTTTGTAATGCAATACCCATTAGATGCCGTAAACTTGTGTACGGACAGACTTTCACAGCGCTTTGGTTTTGTCCTGAAGCTCAATCACGGCTGCGCTTAAATTAACTTGCATCTCCGCATCCAAAATACTTTTAAGATTCAGGATTTTTTATTTGTCACATACACAATACGTGACATAAAATGAAATGAAAGTAAACACAGTCGGTTATGTTTTCAGAGCATAACATCTGATATGTGGAAACAGATCCGTGCATTAATGCAGCCTATTAAAGCTGCCGCTGTCTATGATCTCATCAGTAATAATCAAATGGCAATAATGCTGAGAAAAAAAGAAAAGAAAAACCCATAACTATGATTATCTGTGAACATTCGTATACTTAAAGCACACTCAGGTACTGAAAGTACTTTTTGTTTATCACTTGTAATTGCCTTTTTCCCCTTTATTACTTTATATTTGCTTGTATGTTTTGAAGCTATATTTATTTGGTTAAATTCTTAATTATTTTGACTTATTATTTGTAATTAGTTTTAAAAGTAGCCTGCTTATATAATTTATTAAAAATACCCCAAATAAATTTGATATAATCGTGAAGCATTGGGATATCGAATTGAATCGCTGACATAATCGGATCGAATCGTGAAACCAGTGACGGTTCACACCGCTACTCATCATGCATCTGATTGGCCCAGCAGCAGAGCACGGTCCAGACACCTGTGCTGTCTCAGAGCTCACCTGGACCTCGTGACACGTGGCGTCTTGAGCCAGGGCCAGCAGGATGCTAACACTGGTCTTGAGGTGCTGGCCTGACCCAATGCCGCCCACATAACGGTGCAAGCAGCCCAAAGCCAGAGAGTGACCCGTCCTGGACACCACGTCACGCGCCGACTTCAGCCTGCGCAGAGCATCGCAGACAGAAAAACTCAAACACCGAGACAGACATAAGAAACGGCAAGAGATCTCACAACATCCATGCCACGCTTCGGTCCTGCACAAAGTGACAAAGCCACAGCTGATCATTAGGGTTAGGAACCGAGACCCAGGCCTTAATCAGAGCCAGTGATTTTCTTGATGATTTTACAATGTTTGCATTCTTTTTCTAGTCATTATTCTGTACAACACAATAAATGCTTTTAACCCTTAAATACATACCTCTGGTCTTTAGCGACCCGGGACATCATTCACTACCCTCTCGCTCCTTCATTTTTTAAAGTTAGACATTATTAATTCTAAGTATTCCTCAATCTATTCACTATAAACAATAAAAAAAAGACTGCCTGTTTTCAGATTTTTTATTTTTTTTTGTAAAAAGTGTATAGGGTCACTAGTAGGGATATCTTATCGTTTCTGACATACCGGTAAAAAAATCTCCCCACGATAAGAACTTGTCTTCCTGCGGTAATAACGATAAAGTCTAGTTGTTGACATATTTCTGTGTGTGACCGTGCGGAGCAACATCGCAGAAGGAGGACATGAAACTGAGGAGGGGTTTAATCGCTAAATGAGGAGCTGCCTCTACAATCTAGAACTTGTTTGGTCAGGGCTGTACAGTCCGACAAATTTTTTTAAATATATCGGTCTGTGCAATGAATAAATGTACTACAGAAGCATGTGTGCGGTAAAGTTGTGTATGTGTATGAGCCCGTTTACAAACCTGTTGTCCAACAAAGAGATTTACTGACATACTTTTACTACAAATTCACTACATAACATCAGTCTATTGTTTGAAATAACTTATTTTTGTAAGCAGACGTGGTTTCATATCACAAAATAAGGCAGAAATCATACATATTTGTAGTATTCTATATAGTGATAAAGACTATGTCAATTAGCATTGCATTATAAATATACTTATTCTTACAACAATACCCTAGATGGCTTGAAGAACACAGATAAACCATATGTCGTCAAAATTGTGTGTTTGTCTTCATGTTTGATCAGTTTAAGCATTTCTATCATCTTTTTACTCCACTACAGCGATAGCTGGATCGGTCGTCATCAGTTCTATTACTTCTGTGATGCATATGCTGAGTTTATGAGCAAGGGCGCCCTCTGGTGTCCAGTATGAACAAAACAGACATTATATTATATGTGTGCTCACACAACACCCTATTTTTGGTAAAAATAGGAATTATAATACTTCTCTCTAAAGAAACAGGACTTTTTTTGTCTCTCAGTGGATGCATATGATTTATCATCATTGATGTCGTTATTGCAATAAATTCCAGAAAATATCACCCATCCCTAGTCGCTAGAGACCCGAGGTATGTAAATGTGCAAGTATATTTTTCCTGCACAACAACATTTACATATCTGATGACTCAATACGTGCAATGCATCTTTATTCCTCGAGGTGGCACTGTTTGATACACAATGACGATGTGATGTTTCACTCGTAATTACCGCAGGCCTAAAACAAAAGAATATCAGCAAAAATTGAACTGGTTTGAATGGCTTTACTGCAGAGCAATCACTGTATGCAACGAGAAAATATAAATGCCACTGTCATGGTGGATGTGGTGAATAAGCTGCCAAAATACTGATTTTGAAGTCATTGAAAACGATAGTTTTGAGAATATGGTTAAGATTGCGAATATGAGCCAGATGCTGGATGTACTGTGGAAGTGCGCTCTGACGATGACCTGTTTCGTTATCTTCTACATTTCAGAAGATAACGAAATATACTTTATTTGATTCTTCTGTAATTTTTACTTAAAATATATGAGAGGTTTTTGCTATTGCAGCAGCAGTTAGAGATCCATCCATGCTAGATATATAGGTCTGGGTCGCTAAAGACCTGAATATGTAATAATGATTGGTGAAACATTCATGCATTTAAGGATTAAATGTGATGTTTTGAATGTGAAGAGGAAGACTGTATGCAAGACACGTTCTTGTATTCAGTCATACTGTTGCTGGAGGTTTGCGCTTGCATACTTGTCAAAGCTGTGCTGTGCCATCCTGGCGATGAAGGAAGCTTCTCCCACGACTTGTGCCATCCGGCCCAGAGCCTCTCCAGCAGCGCAGCGCAGGATGGGGTTGGGGTTGTCCAGCGCGCCCATCACAAGCGCTAGAGCAGATTTACGCACCTCCTCCGGGCCGAGACTGCTCTTGTTCTCAGCCAGACCCTGTACACACACAGAGGCCAATCAACATTATTAATAGAGATGAAACGGTATGAAAATTTATGATCACGATTATAGTGACCTAAATCATCACAGTTATCATCAGTATCAGTGTGCTGGAAATGTTCAAAAAGTACTGACACAAATCATTTCATGAAGTTTTGTATTTAAAATCAACAAACAATAGATAAAATTACCTTTTGTTTGCATAAACACTAAAACAATAATATTACTAATGATGTCTTGATTTTAAAATGAGAACATGACATTGTCATTTAGCAGACGCTTTTATCCACAGCGACTTACAGATGAGGACAACAGAAGCAATCAAAATCAACAACATGCAAGTGTTATGACAAGTCTTAGTTAGCATAATGCGGTACACATAGAAAGTTTTCTTTTTTTTTTTATAGAAAAAAAAGAAAGAATATAGAATTTTTTTTTTTAATAAGAAACAAATAGATAGAATAGAAAAAAATAAATCTAGTGTTAGTCTTACAAAAAAAGCAAGCAGTTAGAGAATAAATATGCAATTGATTTTAGGGTTTATTGAGTTTAGGGTTTATCTAATAGCATGAACAAAATGTTCAAATAAAGCTTTGTAAAAGTTTCATAAAATTATAACCTTTTTATTGAAAGGCTGAAATGTAAGGTTTAAGTCAAAATGATAATTGATTAATAAATGATGTATTTTATCTGCTCCATAAATAATTCAGCATTGAATTCAGTGATGTCAACGTCCAGCTCAGTTCAGCTCAAATACTATCTGTGGAATCAGGTCGATATAGCTGGAAATTAAATTCTTTATGTTGATGAAGTGAACTTAAGCAGATATTCAGTCACCTTGAGAGCGCTCAGCACCGCAGTGAATATGTTCAACTGCACAGCCTGCTGACGGACTCCTTTAGCTTGTTTAATGCATTCAGCAAAGTGATCCAGCATTTGTAACCTGGAATAGACAACAAGACATGAAGTAAATCACAAACAATGATCTGTAACGAGAGGAATGGCTAATGATATGAACCTGTCAGACCAAGTCATTTTTTCTTTATTGAACCAAACAAAGCCAAGCATTCTTGCTAAATAAAAATATTGATTTCTTAAAGGGGTCATCGGATGCAGAATTCACTTTTACAAGTTGTTTGAACTGAAATGTGTGTTGGCAGTGTGTGTACACATCCACCCTATAATGATGAAGATCCACCCAGTGTTTTTAAAATCCCCATAAGTCATAAGCAGCATCTCAGATCAAGCTGTTCACAGATGCTTGGCAAAGTTACATCACTTTGCACAGGCCCCTCCCACGATTGTTGATTGACACTAGCGTTTTACCTTAGACCCGTCCTGAGTGAACCGTCATCAGTCCGCCATTGTTTCACCGCCGGAGCAGATGTAGACAACACAACAAATCCCGACAAATGATGCCTCGTTCTATTTATGATCTGCAATGGTTGCTACGTCTCGTTCACTACACTACATTAAGGTTGCCTTTGTTGAGGGTTTATAAAGGTGTTTGTTAATGGCTAATAAATCATTTACAAATGCATTTTAAATCGTTTTTGAGCAATTATAACTGCATGAATAAGATTGGTGACTTTAACGGAAGAGAGGGGCGGGGTGAGCAGTAGCTCATTAGCATTTAAAGGGACATGCACTGAAACGGCTCGCTGTGAACAGAGCTGTCAAGGTAAAAAGGGTGTTGTTTTACACTACCATTGAGAAATGTTAACCAAAGCATGTTATAGACTTTTCATTAAGAGCCTAAAGAATCATACCAACTTGTGGAAAATGGGTGAAAATCCAATGACCCCTTAAAAAAAAAAAAAATGTACTGACCCTTTTTATCTTTTATATGGTACTGTATTTGAACTTTAATATACAGATGGACTCCAAGTCCATTTGTATGTGACCCCAAGTAAAATATAGAAAGCAAAAGGCCAACACAATACTGAGTGGAAGCACCTGTGTTTGAAAGAGACGTGGGGAAAGACGACTCCAAACAGAGCGACAGAGGCGTCTATCACAGACACGCCGAGCGGCAGCGGTCCAGGCACGGCCTCCACGGCTGGGATGCGCAGGTAAATGGAGGACGGGTCGTGTTCGAGAGCGCCGCTGCCTGACGCACTGTTGGGCTGCAGCTGTGGCACAAACACATCACAAACACTGTGTTAAAGTCATGCTGAACAGATCCTGTGCACTAAGAAAACTGCAGAGAAGGCCAAGCACAGGGGTTATAATGTGAGATATAAAATGCACAGTTGCCAGTACTGGAGCTCCACACACACACACACACACATATAAATATATGTATATACACAAACATATATATTATATACAGAAATTGAAAATATAAATGAATCCTTAAATCTATAAAAGTTATTGATTTCCTCTTTTATCTTTGATTAACACATCACAGCAGCTATTAGCTGCTATTACTTTAAGAGCTGCTGCTGAACGTGACGTGGATCTTACATGCTACATGCACAGTTTTAAGGCAGCTTTAATCACCTTTTTGTAACTTCATGACTTAACTGACCACGACAGTGCAGGCATGTAGTTTATTTTGCACGTTGATATAAAAAAAATACAGGCTACAGAAAGCACAGTACAGTTTCTGCGCTCATTTGACTTGAGCCTGGCGCTGAAGTGAAGCTGGAGCACGCGTCTGAAACGTCTCCAGATTGATGTGGTCGTAAAGACGTCCTGCAACTGAATAAATGCACTTCTTATCAAGAACAAAAGTGGCAGAAACAGCAGTTGAGAGTGGGGTGGCCGTCCCTGCGTTAATTGCGTCAAACATTTTTAACGTGTTAAACGGAAAAAAATAATCGGCTGCGTTAACGCGTTAATTTTGACAGCACTAATGTATATGTGTGTGTGTGCATGTTTATGTGGTTTATGAGGACACAAATTTGTATAATGACATGGGTATGACAGAGGTACAATATGAAGGTGGTTTATGAGGACACTGCCTATGTCCCCGTAATTCAAAAGGCTTAAAAAACATACTAAATGGTGTTTTTTTTTAAATCTAAAAATGCACAAAGTCTCCTGTGAGGGCTAAGTTTAGGTGTAGGGTTGGTGTAGGGCAATAGCACACACAGTTTGTTCAGTATACAAACCATTACGCCTATGGTGAGTCCCCATAAACCACAAAAACCAACGTGTGTGTGTGTGTGTGTGTATATGTGTGTGTGTGCGTGTGTGTGTGTGTATATGTGTAAAAAATGCATTTTACGGAGGCAGTAGGCTACGCACATGTGAAGCATCATTCCCGCATCCATGCCCGCCCTCACCCCATGTTTGCGGTTGAATGCAAATGATCATAACTGATAGACAACTATGTCCAGGAAAAGACATCAGCAGTCCGCCCCCGAAATAAGAATGAAAAAGAAAAAAAAAAAAAAGAAGCCCAAGATGAAGCCTGTGCATCACTTTCAGGTAAATCACGTTCATAATCCTGTGAAACGTTTTTTAAGTAATAATTTCACCACCAACAACGCATCTGCTTTTATATTCTAGTTTGCATGACTTAAAATGCATTATATAAAAACAATGAGGCAATAATTATTGGTAAATTAATATTAATCAGGTTTCACTGAATAACACTGTTAAAATACATAATGTAATACAAAATAAACAACTTATGCGCATTACATTATTAAAAATGCCAGCAAGGTGAGCCAAAGGCCTGATAACTGCTGTTGTTACACTAACAGGACAAACAAATCCTTGTTTAATATTGAACAAACATTTCATTCAAAAATCCACTTAAGCTTTCATTTCTGGCCACCTTTACGATAGAAATGCAACAGCCTCTTTTATCATAGTTTTATCAGGTTTTATCATAGTAAAACTGCTTAGTTTTCTTTTAAGTGATATCTGAATGCTTAAGACAATAAAATCATAGCATTATGTAACTCTATAGAGCTACAACTGTAATTTATAAATAATAATTTTCTTTTATGTATTATTAAAGTTCTATTTTGACCCCCCATTTGGCCGGCAGCGGCCCTGGCAGTTGCTATTATTAATCAATAAAGGAACATCGTTAAAATAAATTACCTGATCTTCAATGGACTTATGATCTGTTTCCTGAAGCCACGAGCCCATCAGCACGCTGTCGTCGTAATGACAGAGCGAGCGCAGCAGAGATGTGGTGGTGTTGGCCGAGTTATCTGTGAGCGTGAACTCTGCCACCAGCTCCCTCAGAAGAGCGTTAAAACTGCCTGTCAATCATGGGGAAATCATAACTCATAATCAGCTCTCATGTCATCAGTGCTGTCAGCAGCAGTGCAGCTGTTTGTGAAGGACTTGCCTTCGTATGTCTTGGGCGGCAGCAGAGCCAGTATGTCGTAGAGTCGCAGTCGAACCATGGCAGCGCTGGCCTTCAGATGAGCTCCGTGAACCTTGATCACTGCAGGAACGCTGCACAACAAAAACACGTCTGTGATGCGGTTTGTGCATTTTAGCACAACGGTGCAAAAAATAAACACTGCCACAGCACAACATGAGATGACTCAAAACATTTTAAAAAATCGTACAAACTGTACACCACATTTTATCCAGGTGTTATGAAAAAAAATAGTAATTTTGACTTTTCATACCTTAATTCCGACTTTATTTCTCACAATTCTGAGTTTATATCTTAAAATGTTGAATTAACTCAAAGAATTGCCAACCTGCCTGATTTTGTCGGCAAAAGGATTTGTCCGAATCACAAAATGTATTTTATGAACAAAATATTAATTTTGTGAATGGAATATGTGATTGTTAAAATGAAAATGAAATGGAATGTACCAAGACATTTTGGGATGCAGACAGATTACATAAAAATGATATAAACTCAGAATTCAGAGGGAAAAAAGGAATTGTCAGATTGGAACTCTGAACAAAAACCTCACTGGATTATTACAATTAATGGCTAAATGAATGTTTGGAAATGTAAACTGATATTTCCTACTGACACACTACAGCAGAAGATAGAAATAACTGACTTAAAACCATTTTTAGCTCCTGATATACTAGTGTTCTAATCATTCTGGCCATCACTGTAGATATTATGGATTCGCTTCATAAATAAATTTGTATGAAATTGACATCACTGTAAATGATCCAGATGTTGATTTTTAGTTTTAGTCGCCTGATAGAAGCTAGATGAAATGTGTCCCTGCAGCACAAAAGCAGTCATCAGTAACACAGGTATATTTGTAGCAATAGCCAACAATACATTGTATGGATCAAAATTATACATTTCTCTTTTATGACAAAAATCATTAGGATATTAAGATCATGTTCCATGAAGATATTTAGTAAATTTCCTACCGTAAATATATCAAAACTTCATTTTTCAATATTACACAATATCCACAATATTCATTGCTAAGAACTTAATTTGGACAACTTTAAAGGTGATTTTCTCCATTTTTAGATTTTGTCCTATCGTAACAAACCAGACATCAATGGAAAGCTTATTTATTCAGCTTTCAGATGATGTATAAATCTCAATTTGAGAAAATTGACCCTTATGACTGGTTTTATGGTCCAGGGTCACAAATATGATATCATACACCAAGCACTTCTCAGTTCCTATGATTTCAGCTCATCAGTGCTGAGCGGTGGCATAAACACTGTGCTGGGTCACTGACTGAGACATCATGGTCATGGCACACTCGATGGGCGTCATCAGTCTGCGGATCACGTCCTCCGTCAGCAGCTCCGGACAATGAGCCACGAAACTGCGCATGGCTGCGAGGAACAAGCAATATGAGTTTTTCACAATGCAGACTGAGAAACAGAGCAGAGAGGGTGATGGAGGAATGGTTTGAGGTGTTTTACCGCACAGAGCGCCGGCACGACCCTCCAGCATCACCTGCCAGCTGAAGGAGTCTCCTCTGGCCTTCTCGGCCTCCAGCTCCTTCTGAGAGCGAGGAAACACGTTACGCCACAGCAGCAGCATCTTCGGCAGGTGGTAGCGCACTAAAGACGGCCCTGAGAGGATGACCACAGGTTCATGTGTTCAGGTTAGGGCTGCAACATTATATTCCAGTATTCGGTTTTAAAAAATAATTTTGCCCGAGTCGAGTAATCTGCTAAATTTTGTTGTGTCCAGGCTGGACTATTGCAATGCTCTCTTGGCAGGTCTTCCAGCCAGTTCTATCAAACCTCTACAATTAATCCAGAACACGGCAGCATGATTCATCTTTAATGAGCCAAAAAGAACACACATCACACCTCTGTTCATCAGTTTGCACTGGCTACCAATAGCTGCTCGCATAAAATTCAAGCCATTAATGTTTGCCTACAAAACCACCTCTGGCTCGGACCCCTTTACCTAAATTCATTACTTCAGACTTATGTGCCTCTAGAAGCTTGTGTTCTGCAAGTGAACGTCACTTTATTGTTCATCAAAATCACTTTCACAGACTTTTACATTAACTGTTCCCTCCTGCCCAACTCAATCCCAGCAGCTGAGTCATCTTCAAGAATCGGCTAAAACACATCTCTTCCATCTTTATTTGACCCTCGAACTCTAAAAAAAACCCTTGCTGCATGTATTAGGCTAACCAGGACTTGTTATAGCACTTGCATATCATTGCTCTCTTGCTGATTTTGATTGCTTCTATTGTCCTCATTTGTTAGTTGCTTTGGCTAAAGCGTCTGCTAAATGACTAAATGAAAATACCAGAAGTGGTGTATTTCACAGACAAGAATACATGAAACACATTATTAGACCGTTTTCCAAGACTGCATGATATTAAACCCATTTAAAAATCATAAAGCATAATGCTATTGTGAATTCACAAACGCTACGACTCAATTAAATAAATCTGCGATGCAGGTTTAACATGCTTTAATTATTAACATGCGTGTAGGTTACGTGCGTGCGTCTCCGTTCACAGTAAACGCTGCTCTGCACAAACTCTTATCATTTACATGTGTGGAGCGTCTCAAACTCATCTCTGCATGCTGTTGTGAGTTTGAGTTTATTATAACCTTCATCTGGGAACACAACGTGCACCATTTCATCAGATTTGTAAGGTAAATCACCTACGCAAACACAGGAGAATACATTAATATCTTTCTCAATATGCTAACGGTTTATCAAGATTTAAAAATAAAAGCTCAAACCCTCGCTCTGAGTTTACACATTCTGATGTCCACATATTCAAGAAATTACAGCAGCTACAGGATTTCTGTCACAAAGAAATGGCCAAATATGAAAGATTAAGTGGACATTTGAATCAAATGATGTTTGGTCAATATTAAATGATTAGATCGCACAGGAAACCGTAAAACAATCGTCAGGCCATTGGTGTCCTCTGCAGGCCTTTGTTAATGTGTAATGTGCATTAGCTTTGTTTATAATACATTATGTATTTTAAAAGTTTTGTTCAATAAAACCATATGATTACTTGCAGTTGATACTTTATTAGAACTGATTATTATTGCCTAATAGCTATAATGCATTTTATGAAGTCATTTTAAAAGCTATTCTTCGCTTAGGTCTATTTTTATTAGCACAAAAAATGAATTATAATTATCAGATTACTTGATTAATCGTCAGAATAATCGACAGATTACTCGATTACCAAAACAATGTTTAGTGACAGCCCTAGTTCAGGTGTCCTTGTGCTTCTAGCCGGAGTCTGAGGGAAGGGATGGACTCACCTAAGGTCATGAGGGCTCCTAACAGCAGCCAGCCCGCTTGAGTGCGCTGCAGAGACAGACGGCTGTTCTGGGCTGCGGAGCGCAGCAGATCTTCTGCTATACTCACCACCATCTGAAACACATCCAGCTCAGTTACACTACAGTAATCTGACAGCAGAAGCATAGGTGTTGCTCTAAAGGAATCTGCAATAGTAGCTTGAGTTTCTGCAGTGATTTAGTTTGAGACAATTTTTTAGCTTTTTTGTGAAACTTCTGATAAAACTGGCTTCTATAGACCAAGTCTGTGTTTGCAAACAGTGATGATGTTTCTTTGTGGGCGGAGCCTATCTGGTGGCAGACCATTTCAGTTTTCAAGTAGCAGTCTATGGAAGGCATGAAATAATAAAAGAAAGGTGACGTAACTGCTGCAAGTGATGTAACTGTGCCGTCTACTCTGAATCGGTCTATTACTCTAGCTTTAAAGCAGGGGAGTCCAATCCTACTAGATAGTACTAGGATAGTAGAACAGAATTAATGCTTTTTCACTGGGCAATGTAAACTGACTATCGCAGAACTGTAAAGCCTGCCACTGACGTCACTGCCATTGTATGAATGTCTTCAGGTGTGTTTATTTAAGGTTGGAGCTAAACTCAGTGACAGTGGTCCTCCAGGAACAGGACTAGACACTACTGCTTTAAAAGGAGTGTTTCATGCCGTTTATTATCACAATTATTGTCCATCAGTTTGTAAATATGAATGTAAGTCACACTAACAGTAATGCATGCTATGGATGTCTATAAAGCAATACACCAGGATAAACATCCAAACATGATTGCTTTCAGACTTCTGTGTGTAAAAGACTTTATTATAATCAGCGGCCCTTCATATTTGAGAGATGTGGTTTAAACTTGCATTCATCTGGGCCTAGTTTGCTGGATACTTTAAGGGATAGTTCGCCCAAAAATGAAAAATCTGTCATTAATTACTCCCGTAAGACCTCCATTCATCTTCGATGGTCAGAAAGCTCTTGAATTTCATCAAAAATATCTTAATTTGTGTTCTGAAAATGAACAGAGGTCTTACGGGTTTGGAACAACATCAGGGTGAGTAATTAATGACAGAATTTTCATTTTTGGGTGGACTAACCCTTTAATAGTTATAAAAAAAAATCATTTTTATAAAACTGAATTTTGGAATTGCGTGATTTGTAGGGCTGCATGACATAAACAACTCACACTGAGACATGTTGAATAGCTATATTTGGAAAAAACTAATAATTTGAGAAAGATTAGGGGTGATTTTGTTGGAGTGCATCAGCACAGCACATTAAAAAAAGGACAGTTTTCTTCAGGGCTGAACGATTTAAAACAAATATGGGTTTTCCAAACATGGCTATACTCTTCACAAGAACTAACTCCAATCTCTTTTAGTATCCATAAAGTGAGTTTAAAAAAATGGTTATTATTAAATCAAAATATTAAACAAAATAAGAATTATATTGCAACAATACTAGAGTACTGTAAAATAAAAAATAGAGTATCTAATTAAAATGACCTTATAGTGCAACTGTAAAATCACAATACTACTATTTACATCTTCATTTTCAAATGTTAACCCATCAAGCTTTTTTTGGCTGTTTACCAGCAAACATGTGCTGCAGGTTTCAGAGCAAAGCGTGGCACTGTGTTCATTTACACACATGCAGCTCACAATATAGTATTTATAAGCATAAATGGGTATCATGATCTGCACGCGTGTAGATGAACACAGAGCTGTGCTTTACTCTGAAACATAGTCAAATCAAAATGTATTCAGACACCTTCAACATTTCTCAAATTATATCAGTTTATTGCTATAGTTTAGAAAACGGTAATAAAATATGAGAAGAGCTCAGAGTTAAACTGTATCAGAACAAACTGATCTTGATAACGTCAGATAACTTTGACAGAAAAAGTATGTAATGAATTGGGTTGAATAGCTGTCAGCAAATTTTAGTACACAATTAGATAATACCAATTTAGCTCAACCAATTACCAAGCAATGCTTCATTCTATTCAGTCTATGGTGTAGAAAGATCACATTAGCAATTAAAGAAAAAACACTTGAGCAAAGCATGCTCAGGTCAAAGTCTCGGAATCATTTTTACTCCCAAATTTGACTGCTAGTCCACTGTATGAAGAATCTTTGTGTATAATGTGTCACAGTTTACTTTATTTTGCTATCCTCACTTACAGAAATTAACTATAGTGCCCTGCACCCACTAGTACAATAAATAAATAAATAAATATAAATATATATATATATATATATATGGTGTCTGAATAATTTTTGGATTTAATTAATTTACTTAATCAAAATCACAACTTTTGCAATTTGATAAATTTGCATGCCATAATGCACTATTGACTGGGTGTATAGTGCAGCCCTTGTTATAGTCTAGATGACATGTTTCACTGGCAGTGTGGGGACTGTAGAGTCAGACCTTGCCCTTGGAGTGTGGGATGCCCAGAGGACACTGATGCACGCCCCCCAGCAGAGCGGCCATGGCGAAGCTGTAGCCGCTCACAGCCTCGGGAGAGTTCTTCAGGTTGTTGATGCACTCGGCGCAGCGCTCCAGGAGAGGCGTGAGCTGGTACGGCAGAGCCACAGCGACGCAGCGCAGACACCAGGCCGCAGCCAGACGCGCAGCCATGCTGGGGTGCAGCAGCACCGACGTGACCGTCTCCAGCAGACCTGCCAACACCAGCACAACATGCCCAGAGAGTGAGTCTGTGCACAGGGACAACGCTGCAGAGCTCAAGAGTGCACCAGTGCACATGCGGAAGACTTTTGCTTACCTTAAAACACAAATGTGACCCTGGAGCACAAAACCAGTCTTAAGTCGCTGGGGGATATTTGTTGCAATAGCCAACATTATATTGTATGGGTCAAAATTATCCATTTCTCTTTTATGCCAAAAATTATTAGGATATTAAGATGATATTTTGTAAATTTCCTACCATAAATATATCAAAAATTCATTTATTTTTGATTAGTAATATGCATTGCTAAGAACTTCATTTGAACAACTTTAAAGGAGATTTTCTCAATATTTAGATTTTTTTGCTCCCTCAGATTCCAGATTTTCTAATAGTTGTATCTCAGACAAATATTGTCCTATCATAAATGGAAAGATTATTTATTCAGCGTTGTATAAATGTCATGATGTAAAATCTCATATGATGTAAATATTTCTAAAAAGTGACCCTTATGACTGGTTTTTATGGTCCAGTATAACAAATTATTTTTTAATGAAGACAGATTTCTGTCCCTCCATTTAAAGTCCATCTCTCTTAAAGCTTCAAGAAGTTCATAAAGAGATTGTCAAAGAAATCCGCATCAAATATGGTAAACATAAGCTCAAAAGACATGACAGAGCAGTCCTCATTGGTTCTTGCATGTCAAGCACACACATTTGAACTTTGCTTTACCATATTTCATGTGCTCAGCAGCACACGTACATGTGAATAAAAGCTTAATCTGTTCATCATCAAGTGTCTCTTCAGAAGACTTGGATTAAGCTGCTTGATTCATATGGATTTTTGAAGGGTCAATCGTTTGGTGGAATGGACTTTCAATGGAGGGAAGGCAATGTCTCAGGTTTCATTACGAATATCTTCATTTGTGTCTTGAAAATTAATGACAGCCTTATGGGTTTGGAGCGACATGATGACATGAGTCGTCAGTTTTGGGCAAACTGTCCCTTCAAATAAGTGTATGATTTAGTGTGAAAATGATTATATATAAAAACATTACTGGTGTTACTGGTGGCAGTCCTTTGTTGTTGTTCACATCAACATTTCTAGTAATGACTGAGATAGTTGTGGCTGATATTTCACTTGAGCATTGAAGGTAATAACATTTAAACATCCAAAGACTTCTGATTTTGAATTTTGTCCAGCTTGGACAAGACTGGCACCCTGTTTCTTGTACCATAATGCAACACAGTGTGGTTAAGTGCTCTTTCCTACCGACAGACGGCTCCTGGATCAGAGGGGAAGCTGTAGCGCTCAGACTCTGGACCAAACTGCCCAGCTCTTTCAGAGCACACACCATCACATGCTGGCTGGCCGACACGTCTGCGGCCCCGGCCCGGCCCTCACCGCTGGGGTCATTCACTACAGACTCTGTGAGAGAGAGAGAGAGAGAGACGACACACGGTCACGAGAACACAGCTTGCTGTCTTTAAATCAGATTTATTTGAATCTCTACAACTAATGAGTATGTAGATCTCGTCACAACTATTAAAAAACATAGGGTAACACTTTAATTTAAGGTGTCCTTGTTACACGTTACATGTACTTACTATTATAATATAACAATAAATTAATTACATGCAAGTAACCCTAAACCAAACCCTAATTCTAACCATAAGTACATATAGTATGTACATGTAGTTACACTACCAGTCAAAAGCTTTTGAACAGTAAGATTTAAGAATTAGAGAATTAAAGTAGTTTTTTATTGTAGTGATGTTAAGTAGTGATGTTATTAAAAAATTATCTTCTGCTCACCGAGCCTGCATTTATTTGATCCAAAGTACAGCAAAAACAGTACAATTCTGAAATATTTTTTACCAATTAAAATATTCTATTTGAATGCATTTTAAAATGTAATATATTCCTGTGATTTCAAAGCTGAATTTTCAGCATCATTACTCCAGTGTTACAGCAATCGGACAATGCCAATGTAGCTCAAATGCAGATTTCAGACACACGGATGAGACTGACTGAGATCTCCATCTTACCCACGGCTCTCATCTGTTTACTGATGGCCAGGCAGATCTCCTTCGCTGCAGCTATTTGAGCTTTCTCACCCAGCAGACCGCCCAGCGTCGCCCGCAAGGCGAAGGACACGCAGCGGCGGGAATACACAGCCTCCACGTGAGTCTGCGTGGCCCGCGGATGAGCCACCAGCTCCAGCAGGTGAGATAAAAACACCGCAAAATTACGCTCCAACCACTGCCCGCCCAGAGTGGTGACGAACACAACATATGCCTGTGCAGAGAGACATGAGCAAACCATACAGTCAACATAACTCCACTGAAACAGCTTCTGTTGCTTTATGGTTAATCAAATCAAAATTAGAGGTCGACCGATGTATCTGTTTTGATGATTAATCGGCACGATAGTTGATTGCTGGTAGTGCAACACGATATATCGGTACTAAAACTGTATCGCAATACCCTACTTTTAAAAACAGCACGACTCTGCATTTTACTAGTACTGTTACTTTAGGAGTGCATTTTAATAAGAGCCATATTTCCTGAGTAAAACACTGGGATGAATAGACTAAAAGTGACAATGAACATTAAGCTGTAAAACACTATTTAAATATGAATCCTGCATGCTGTGCGTGTCTCTGTGTGAATGAGTGGCGCAGCCGCACAGATACTGAAGCACGCGCGTGACTCTCGCAGTGATTGCCGTCTCAATATCGGAGTACAGGAACACATGAACATGATCTCTAGAACTGCTGTGAGAGTCACTTCATGAGCATTTCACCGTTTCATTTCAGTAAAACTATCGTCATATCATATACAAACAAACTTAAAGGTTTCAGAGCAACCTGTCAAAATAAAAGTTTGGTTTAACTTGACAAATATATTACTTCATGTAAATGATAATACTACTACTACTAATAGCCAACAGAAAATCCTGCCGCGCCACAGAGTGCCATTCACAGAGTTCTCCATTAAATTACATTATATTTGTGCCAAATCGTTATTAAGGTACAAAAAGACCTCACGCTAGGCTGTAAAGTTGTGTATTGCACCTTTTTCAGCAGAACGTTTGTCTTTCTGTGGCTCTAATAAAGTCTGTATGCTTCATATAGAGTTATAATATAGATTGCGCTTTCTCTTTCCATTTGCTCTGTTTATTTAAAGAACTTCGAACTCATCCATGCCACTTTGTTCATTCCTGAAGGTAACTTTTGCCTGTTTGTTGATTAACTGTTTTAGACCGCCGCTCGAGTTGAATGTGACGTGCCCGGTGTGTGTGATACCTGGTACCTGTGAGTAGGTCCTAGAGATGCAGCGCTGCACTTTTGCCCGGTGTGTGACAAACATATTGTTAATTTGATTAGATAAATCACAAGTGTTCTAAAACGGAAGCATATAAAGTGTGAGAGTATGCATACAATATCCATACGTATGTAATGTCAATGTTATGGCCTTTGTGTAGATATTTAAAAAAGGCCATCTTTAAGCATGACTGTTGAAATGAAATGGCAACACTTTAAATCCATTTGTAACATTAAGATTTAGGGATGCATGGTATTATCGAACCAATATCGGAATCGGCCCGATATGAAAAATTAAGCCGATATGTCTTGCTGATAAGAGGAATACTTTAACTCACATGAGCTCAGGGTGTGCTAGAGATTAGATCACGTCAACAGTGTGGCGCATTCTTGAAGCAACGTTTTGCCTGAATGATGATTAGATTCACCGTTTTGAATTACTGCATATAAACTGTGAAAACATGTACAGAATGATGCATTGGGTGTATGATAGAGTAAACAGTAATAGCACATGCAGCGGCAGCCTCCCCCGGGTCCTAACGCCCGCTCAATAAGGAGTTTTAATTCCCTAGGGAGCACTGTTGGCCTACTTCTAATTAAATGAAAGCAAAATACACAAATTACATTTAGACTGTGTTTCTGATTAAATGAAGCAGTAATTGATGCCATAAAATCATGAGTTTTGATTTAAAAAGGTCAGACGCTATAGCTTACGTGAACAAAAAAATTAAATAAATAAATAAAAATCACTAACCACTAATATGACACTTAAATTAAATAATTTTATATACTGATGTAATGTTATATTTTTTAAACAAATTATGAGCTCTAAAAGATCATCAGAATTTTTACAACTCTTGCTCTAGACCATTTACAAATGTTAAATCTTAAAATAAAATGTTAAGGTTACCACTGCATCTTTCTGAAAAAGAAATGCAGCTATTGAATAGTTTAGTTATTTTCAAACCTTCATTGTACTGTCATTATAAGAGAACTTCTTTACTCTTTATTTAATTCTAACAAGTTATTAATAATAATAATAATAATAATAATTCATTATATATAGCGCTTTTCTGCTTTTTCTAAGCACTCAAAGCGCTCTACATTGTGAGGGGTGGTGTCTCCTCGTCCACCACCAGTGTGCAGCATCCACCTGGATGATGCGACGGCAGCCATAGTGCTCCAGAACGCCCACCACACACCATCTTACTGGTGGAGAGGAGACAGAGTGATGAAGCCAATCAGTGTAAGGGGATGATTAGGAGGCCATGATGGTCAGAGACCAATGGAGAAATTTGACCAGGATGCCGAGGTCACACCTCTACTCTTTTTGAAAGACATCCTGGGATTTTTAATGACCACTGAGAGTCAGGACCTCGGTTTAACATATCATCCGAAAGACGGATAAAAACTTATTATTTATTGTTAAAAACTAACTAAAATTTAAAAATAATTTGCTTATAATTTCTGCACAGAAGAGACTTGGTATTGTTTCCAAACAAAAAGAAATATCGGTATCGGCTATTGGACAAAATGAGTTGAAAAATATTGGCATATCGGGAAAATCCAATATCATGCATCCCTAGATTAATGAAAGCTGTATAAAGTATTGTTCCTTGTTAGAGTCAGTTCATTTGAACATTTACTATCACTAATACATTTTACATGTTCAAGTTTCTTCTGTTAACATTAGTTATTAAACTAACTTTAATGATGAATATAATAATCAATATTAATATCTTTGTTCATTTACAAAGTATGGTTCAGTACTGTGTTAAAAATAGTAAAGCACTATCGGTTGATTAATCGTATCGGCCAGTGTGGTCCAACCTTGCTATAGGTAAAATCCACTATCGGTCGACCTCTAATCAAAATCATGGTTTACCAGACTGAATGTTAAGCACTAGTCATGAGTTTCCGAGGTCAGAGCGATTGTTTCTGGTCTCACCTGAGTGACGCCGACCCGCACCTCTCGGCTGACTGACGCTCCTTTCAGCATCTCTCCTCCGCTCTTCAGGAAGCCAGAGCCTCCTCGCAGGAAGCCTGTGGCCATCAGCTCCAGAACCTCCTCTAGAGTCGCCCGCTTCACGTTCTGACGCATGACTGACACGCAGCAAACACAACAGCTCAACTCACATATCACTGACAAATCACTCCCAATGAGTGTGGAGTACAGACACAACACTGGGATCTCTGTGTAGATCACACTAGAAAACACTAGTAGCTTGACTGATTTAAGTTTATTGCCACATCAGCTTCACAGGCTATTTCATGGCAAACAAAGACTATACATTAGATAAACAATACATTAATGCACAATACAAAACACAAAAACTAAAAGCAATGTTTTGAAAAGTTTTGTACATAAAATTCTATAAAAGATTTTTTAAATTTACTATTGAAAAAAATTAATTTTTAAAGTTTTTTTGGGTTCATCTTATAAAACAAGTCCTTAAAATAACCTTTGTCTCATGACATTAACTATTGGGCAGACCAAAAGCATGTTTCACCATTAAGTGAGTCCTGCAATATGGATATTTTGGTGCTTCTTCACCAATTAATAAATGTCGATGAGCTAATCTAGTATGTCCAATACGACACCCTGTATACAAAATTTGGCCATTCCTAGATTTAAGAGAATAAATATTTCTTGTTCCTACAACAGAATTTATTTTAAAAAGTTTGTCATTTTGACATTCTTCCATTCCACTTACCATTTCTCCAATATGTGAGAACACCATTAACGTTTTGTGTCCCGCTAATACAGTAATTATTACAGTTGAGTGGGAGCATCTGAATGCAGATACTGGCTGCGCACTGAATAGTACACCAGAAGTATCACACACTACACTGTACTTGCATGATCTGAGAGTTCTGCATGTTTAGTTTAGGAAGTGGCATCCAGATAGCTCATAAATAATAATGTAATCATTTTTTAATCCAAATTTTTGTACAAACGTATTTGCTTCCATCCATCGGATCAAATAATGAGATAACGTATTAAATTATGGGATACGGTTTTGCGCAACATGCTCTGGTTGTAAACTGTACAGCATTCCAGTTACACCTTGCATACCGAAATGTGACTCTGCAGCACAAAAGCAGTCATGAGTAACACGGGTATATTTGGAGCAATAGCCAACAATACATTGTATGGATCAAAATTATACATTTCTCTTTTATGACAAAAATCATTAGGATATTAAGATCATGTTCCATGAAGATATTTTGTAAATATATCAAAACTTCATTTTTGATTAGTAATATGCATTGCTAAGAACTTCATTTGAACAACTTTAAAGGAGATTTTCTCAATATTTAGATTTTTTTGCTCCCTCAGATTCCAGATTTTCAAATAGTTGTATCTCAGACAAATATTGTCCTATCCTAACAAACTATACAACAATGGAAATATTATTTATTCGATACTTAGATGATGTACAAATCCTGATTTCAAATTGAAATTGACCCTTATGACTGGTTTTGTGGTCCAGGGTCAGAAATACTGTGCAATAGAGGTGGGAACCTTCAGGCACTTTACGTTCCGATTCTGGGAGTCA
The DNA here is from genome assembly GCF_936440315.1 of Barbus barbus. NCBI lineage: Eukaryota > Metazoa > Chordata > Actinopteri > Cypriniformes > Cyprinidae > Barbus > Barbus barbus. Next base: position 1,125,385 of record NC_136746.1, on the reverse strand, counting down.
CGATCTGATTCCAAAACAATTCTTGATCTACATTTTTTCCCCAATTAATTCTTCTGCTGTGCAAATACATCTTTACAAATTTACGTTTTAACCAAAATTGGAGTTTCAATGCTTTTTGTTTATAGTTGGAATATCTGTGTATCAGTACTGCCATTTTAAAAGAAGGGGTGTGAATCTTGGTTTCACCATTCATTTCAAATATGATTATCATTATCAACTCAATAACACGATGCGTCACATTCTCAGTTTTCAATATTACTGCACACGACTACATTTTCATATAAATTTTAAATAAAATGTATTTTGTGCAAAATTTTCTTTATTATTTGTTTTATTATATAAAGCAGGCTACTTTTTAAAACAAATACTTATTTTAAATAAGTGTTCCTTAAGTATCCAAAAGTTTACAGACAATGGTTATGGGTTTTTCTTCTTTTTTTTCTCAGCATTATTGCCATTTGATTATTACTGATGAGATCATAGACAGTGGCAGCTTTAACAGGCTGCATTCAGACTAATGCACAGATCTATTTGGATATATCAGATGTTTTGTCCTGTTCTGAAAACATAACGTAACCTCGGTTCCCTTAGATATGGAACAAGTACTGCGTCGCTAGACGCTATGGGGAAAACTCCTTTTTCTCCGAGGACTGAAGACTTTTTCAATCACGCAGTGTGACTGCACAGCCATTGGTTCGTGCAGTACTAAAAAACGAACCAATGGCTCGTCAGCGGCGCTGCACGAGCCTATGGCAGCAAAGCCCGCCAGAGCCCGCCAAAAGGGGTGGGGTCATCTGGCTATACAAGCGGGCGCTTCGCCATAGGAAAACAGGCCAATTCGACTGAAGCGACGACCTGAGTTGTGCAGCTGCATGGCATGGCATAGTACGCAGTACTCATTCCGTATCTAAGGGAACCGAGGTTACATTAGTAACCGAGTACGTTCCCTGTCGATACTTCACTCGTACTGCGTCGCTAGACGCTATGGGGAACAAATACAATCCCGCCATGCCATGAAGAGAAACGACAAACATAAACTGGCCTTGAGCAATAAGGCTCAGAGGGACCAATTATAAGCAGGAAGAATCCTGCAGGAGGCACGAGGACCAAACTCTTATAGGTCAGTCCAGCCTAAAAATCGTTTCAACGGTCATAAGTACAGCCTAAGCACCAGAAATGGGCCCAAGAGCGTTCCTAGACAATCAGGCAATGCCTGAGGGGACCGCTTAAGACAGGCGTGTGCCCTCTAAGCAGAGAGAACCCGAGCCTGTAAGGCTGGGACATCCAAGCTATAGAATCTGGCAAATGTGGACGGCGAGGCCCAGCCGGCCGCCGCACAAATATCTGCCATGGACACACCACTAGACCACGCCCAAGAAGAGGCCACACCTCTAGTGGAATGGTCTCTCACTCCAATGGGGCTCTGGAGGCCCAGGGAGGAGTATGCTAGTGCGATAGCGTCAACTAACCATCGAGATATTCTGTGCTTTGTGACCGGAGACCCCTTGGTGCGCCCGCCAAAGCAAACAAAGAGTTGTTCCGTCTGCCTAAAGGGAGCGGAACGCTCGATGTACATTCTCAATGCCCTGTCCGGGCAGAGAAGGTTGAACTCTCGGTCCTCCTCAGAAGAGGGGAGCGCAGAGAGCGTAATAACCTGGGTTCTAAACGGAGTGTAGAGCGCCTTAGGGACATAGCCGTGTTTTGGTTTTAGGACGACCTTAGAGTCGTTAGGCCCAAACTCAAGACAGGCAGGGTTTACAGAGAGAGCCTGCAAGTCACCTACTCGCTTCACCGATGCTAACGCTAGTAGCAGAGCGGTCTTGAGCGACAGTGTTTTTAAGCTTGCAGATTGCAGTGGCTCAAAAGGAGGGCCCTTGAGGGCTCTCAGGACCGTGGGCAGGTCCCATGCAGGGACTGTGAGGGGTCGGGGCGGATGGAGCCTACTAGATCCCCTCAGGAAACGGACAACCAGGTTGTTCCGGCCCACCGACTGTCCGGCTATAGGACCTGCTATAGCTGCCACGTAGACTCTGAGTGTGGAAGGGGCGCGGCCCTTGTCCAACAGCTCTTGTAGATATGACAATATCGCTGATATGTCACATGTTGTCGGGTCTTCACCGCGGGCTTGACACCAGGTGGAGAAAACCGACCACTTAGAGGCGTAGAGGCGTCTCGTGGACAGGCCTGTTCAATGGTATTCAGGACATTCTCGGGGAGATCTATTGAGTCCCATCGAGTGCCCATAGATGCAGGTCCCACAGCTCGGGCTGGGGGTGCCAGATTGTTCTGTTCGCCTGAGAGAGGAGGTCTCACCTCAAGGGAATGGGCCACGGAGCCGCTATTAGCAGCTGAGATAACTCCGGGATCCAAAGCTGGTTCTTCCAGAGTGGGGCCACTAGAAGCACTTTGTGCTTGCATTCCCTGATTCACCTGATTACTTGAGGAATCAGAGCAATCGGGGGAAAAGCGTATAGAAGGAGGTTGGGCCATTCGTGGGCCAACGCGTCCTTGCTCTTCGAAAAATAAATCTGGCAGTGAGAGTTGTCTTTGGAGGCGAAGAGGTCGACCTCTGCCTTGCCAAAGATTCGCCAGATTTCCTGAACCGTCTGTGGGTGGAGCATCCACTCCTCTGAGGGGACGTTGTTCCGAGAGAGCATGTCGGCTCCTTGGTTCAGTACGCCGGGCACATGAGCTGCTCTCAGTGAACACAGGTTGAGATGTGCCCATAGTAAGAGGCGCTCTGCCATCTCGAAAAGGCGTTTCGAGGTGAGCCTGCCCTGGCGATTTATGTATGACACCACAGTCATGTTGTCCGAGCGGACTAGCACGTGGTGTCCCTTCAGGACTGGCAGGAAGAACTGAAGAGCTCGACATACTGCCGTCATTTCGAGGCAGTTGATGTGCATCTGTCCTTCTGCGTCCGTCGAGGAGCCGAAGGTCGGATTGCCATTGCACAGAGCTCCCCAACCTGTGTTGGAGGCATCTGTTGTAACAACTTTCCTTCTGTAAACCAAACCCATTGTCACACCTTGTTCGAACCAAGGGGAGAGAGCCGCATCTATGCAACTTCGTAAAAGTGCAGGGAGCTAGAGCCAGCCCGAAGGGCAGGACCGTGTATTGATAAGCCACACCCTCGAAGGCGAATCTCAAGAATCGTCTGTGATGGGGGGCTATCTGGATGTGAAAAGCGTCTTTCAGATCCAGCGAAAAGAACCAGTCCTCTGGGCGAATTCGCAAGAGGATCTCCTTCAATGTAGTCATTCTGAACGGCCGTCTCAGACGTCTGAGATTGAGGATGGGCCGGAGGCCGCCATCCTTTTTGGGGACGAGGAAATTGAAGTGTGTAACCTCTTTCTATAATGCCCAGAACCCACTGTGACACTCTGGGGATGGCCCGCCAGGCCTTGGCCCGTGTGGAAAGGGGTTGGATTAGTTCGGGTGGTGAGTCGTCTTGTGGGAACTCGACACACTCTGTAATTGGAAGAGGAAATTTGCTCTTTTTTTTTTTTTTGTCGGGGATTTTTTTTTGTCGGGGATTTTTTGTCAGGCCTCGGCCCGTGTGGCAAGGGTGTTGGAATTCATTTGGGTGGTGAGTCGCCGTGTGGGGACTCGACACACCTGTTAAGAGAAAATTACTCTTTTGAAAATGTTTGTGTTTTATTTTTCCTCACTATAGCAGTGATCGGCTGTGTGGGCGCTATATGAATGGGCCCAGTTCACAACAGTATGTATACAAACACATTGCCGTCGACACGCCGAGGTTTCGGGTGTTCCAGAGGCCGTTTTGCAGCGCTAGACTCAATGCTTCCATCAGGAGAGCAGTTAAATTCCCTGCGCGAGCCACACTCGCAGTGCGACATTTGCAACAACGTCGCTTGAAATTTTGCTCTTTCAGAGAAATTTGATTTTAGACTCACCGGATGGCCACAGGGGACGAGGCTGGCATCTGCACAGTTCGCTGGAGCAGCTCGAAGAGCAGGAAGAGCAGCGAGAGGGAGCAGAGGAAAAGGCAGCTTCTATCCGCAGCGAGGCGTTTCTACGGATAGTGTCTTCCAGTCTCGAGTGTCAGCGAAGGGATGATCGTCGTCGCTGAAGGAGAATTGGCTTGTTTTCCAATGGCGAAGCGCCCGCTTATATAGCCAGATGACCCCGCCCCTTTTGGCGGGCTCTGGCGGGCTTTGCTGCCATAGGCTCGTGCAGCGCAAAAACGCAAGTTTCGTGCATCTAATAGTACTGCATTCCAAACGGTATAAATGAAAGCATATCTACAGTAAAACACGGCAGGTGGAAGCACACACTGTAAAGCAATTTGTACGCATCTCACAGCGCAAATTCTGTGCAATGAAGCCTGCCACGTCTCTAGCACGTACACGTGCTATATGCAAGGAAAAAAAAAAACAAGCTCAGAATCTATTCAGAAATATTCAGAATCGTTGAAGAGAGAATCGCGATGCATCGGAGAATCAATTGTTTTCTCCCACCCCTACTGTGCAATGTAGATTGCAAAAATAATATGATTGTGTTATTTCCTGCCTAGGCATGGTTGATGAAAACGTTTACACAAATCTGCAAACTGACCTGTGGCCTGTTTGGGCATGAGCGCTGTGGCCATGGCGGTTCCCAGCAGCGTGGATACAGCCACACGCACACTGTACGTAGAGCCTTCCAGAGCTTTAAAACACAGCGTGGCCACATTCTCCAGCTCGGTGGTCCAGATGAACACGGCCTCGTTCTGCAGCTCTAACAAACACTGGCCGATCACAGGAACGATCACATCATCATCAGGCCAGTTCACATTCAGCTCTGATAAACATCCACTCACAAGACCTGTGCATACACTACCATTCAAAAGTTTAGCATCAGTAAGATTTTTGTTAATATTTTTATAGAAGTCTCTTCTGCTCAAGGCTGCATTTATTCAAAAATACAGTAAAAACAGTAAAATTGTGAAATATCATTGCAATTTCAAACAGCTGTTTTCTATGTGAATGTGTTAACCTGTAATTTATTCCTGTAAAGCAAATCTGTATTTTCAGCATCATTACTCCAGTCTTACATGATCTTCAGAAATCATAATAATATGCTGATTTACTGCTCAAGAAACATTTCTGATTATTATCAATGTTGAACACAGTTGTGATGCACAATTTATTCTCATGCATTTTTTCAGATGAATAGAAAGTTCAAAAGAACAATATTTGTTGTTTTAACAGAAATGATTTGCAACAATATACTAATATGATATAACATTAATAACTGCAAGCTTTTAAATTATATAGTGTATACTCTATTTTTATCAATATTATTATTAGCAAGTGAAAAGCAATAATCCACTTAAAGGTGTGTTACAGTGATCTTTACCACAGTTAACAGGTTCTCATGCTGAATCCTACCACTCTTGACCATGGTAAAATCACTGTATAATGCACAGTGTCTTGTGGCTTATTGCTTTATAAAACAGCTGCAAAATACACAAGACAGCCATGTTCAACAAGCAGACCTAATTACATTTATTAATAAATAATAGGAAATGCAAATATACAATTATTGTGCCAAGAGTGTATACATCCAACTATTTTCACTAGATGTGCTGTTCAGACTAAAAGACGGAAGACTGGAAAACACAGAAAAAAGCCCCATCTCTCTTTATAATGCTTACCTTTGCGACGGCACAGCGCACCGCCATGGATCTGTCCGTCAGCAGTGAGCGGGCATTCTTGAAGATGTCTCTGTGGCAGGAGGCCGCCGCGCCGCCGAGACCGCTGAGCACTTTCTGCAAACTGAGCAGGATCTCGCCTCGACCCTGAGACTGAGACAAACATGCTCCAGCTTGACAAACCAGCACACCCAACTAAATTATTCACTGCATGGATGAAATCAAGTTAATTGAGGGCAGGATTTCCATCCAATAAATGTGTAACCACAACTCATAAAAAACAAATACATGCAATGAAATGTAATTGAGTTGGGCCAACTCAATTTGATTAAATATAGTTTAAATGAAACAGATACATTTATGAAGTAATATTTATATGCTTGTTAAACTAAAATAAAACATTTAACTGAAAACTAAATTATTAGGCAGAAATTAGGGATGCACGATATTAGATTTTGGCCGATATGCAATATGCTGATATTTTTCAACTCATTTTGGCCGATAGCCATTGCCGATACAGATATATTTCATTTTGTTTGTAAACAACACCCCATCTCTCCTGTGTGGAAATTATAAACAAATTCAGGGGCGTAGCGTCTGGGTACGCAGGTACATATGGGCCCGGGCGGATTGGGGGCCCACCGAGCCGGGGGGGGGACTTTTATTGAAACAAGGGAACGAATATAGAGCCCTGCACAGGCCCGGCCCTTCTCTGACAGCTGATGAGAATTCTCCGCCCGAGTCCGACCTGAGCCTGTGTCTCTTTTCTCAGCCATTAGCCATCAGTTGTAGTCATTAAAATAGTTCAGTTTTGTTTTTTAATGGCAAAGTGGTTATATTTAGTTTCTTTATTAAGTTAATTTAGAAACATGATGGGGGGGGGGGGGGTGTTTTTAAATACCAACCTGCCAACGCCACAGTGAGCTGAGCATATGTTTGATCAGTTTAGCTTTCTCAAATAAACATGATTTGAGACAAAAAGGTTCATGCATGTCACAATATAAAATAAACAAATTAAGATAAATGTGTGATAAATATCCAATCGTTTGTGCGAAGAGTGGAAACTGAAGCGCACTTTGAAGGATATGGAGGCGCTAGTGTGATCACTTGCAATTTTTTTTTCTTAAGAGTGGAAAATTAAAATACGCTGTAATTTTCTTTTTTTTTCTTTAAAATTTTGTAATTTGAAGTATACATCATTCGGAGCTGCAAATAGTTTTATTTGTGTGCACTCACAATATCAACAAAACATTGTGCCTTTGTAAAATAAAGAAAACAAACAGGGCTCCGTTTCCCAAAGGCATCTTAAGTTTAAGTTGATCATAAAAAATATTGCACGAATCATCTTAGACTTGCGTACCGTATCCTAAAACCATCGTAACTTAAGTAGTAGGCCTACTTGGCCTAGAATCTATCTTCGTAGATTCATGGATCGATTCTGATATTTTCCGAATGCATCGCTATTCCTCTGGAGTCGCTTCTGAGGTTAGCTTTGAACAGCAGGTGGCGCTGCATGCTTCAGAATCAGCCGTACTCTGCTTGTTTCCAAATCCTTACTCACTTCAACCTAAAATAATCATTCATTAAATTAGAAAAGGTTGAAGTGAATTACAAGGGTGTTCCCAGTGGGCTGTGTTTACATTTATCAGGCGTCATAGAAGCATTCTGAGCCGAGGTGAGATTACAGACTCAGCCGTACACACAAGCGCTCTTCTTCATCAGCATTTGAGTGTGTGGATAAAAACTAGAGTAGAGCACCATGTGCTGTTAAAATATAAGCTCAGAATCCACTCCAGAGAGAATCACGATGCATTCGGAAGATCTCAGAATCCATCCAGGAATCAATTCGGCATCGATTTATCATCCCAGCCCTACTAATTTCCCTATTATAAAAGACAAAACCTTTCAAGGTAACAAAAAAATAAATAATAGCAGATATTTAGGCCAAAGTGGGCGAAGATAAAAATCTGTGTCATTATTTTATCTTTGTTATTAAAAAATAAGAACAAAGATACACATTACAAATACACATAATATACAAATTAAACAAACAGTGCTTTATTTTCAGGTACAATAGGTGTATTTAGCAGAGCATTCAATGAGACTGAATGAACAAATATAAAAATAAAACACTAGATAGACTGATTCCTAAAGCAACTGTATTAAAGATTTTCAGTCAAGAATAGTGAGTGATTTTTCTCTTTGTGTTTTGTTGTTTTGTTAATGTTAAATGAATAGTTCCCCCACAAATTAATATTCTGTCATCTGTCTGTCAATTCTGTCATAATGTTGTATTTTTATACCATCATTTACTCAAAAGTAGTTTTAAACCTGAATGGGTTTCTTTCTTCTGCTGAACATAAATGCTATTTTGAAGAAGGTGGAAAACCAAACAGTTGCTGGTCCTCAGTGACTTCCATAGGATTGTTCTTTCTATCAAAGTCAATGTAGACCAGCAACTGTTTGGTTACCCTCATTCTTCAAAATATCTTCTTTTGGGTTCAGCACAAGAAATTAATAGAGGTTTGGGACAACATGTGAGTGAGTAAATGATGACAGAAATTAAATTTTAGGGTGAACTATCCCTTTAATGACAGTCGACAGCATGTTTAGTGTCCTGTCCCTTTAAGAGCTGCACGCATCTAATATACAGACACGCATCCGTTTCTCTCTTAACTATTTACTTTCATTTTAGAGATAACCAACTGAGTCTGTATGTAAATGTGTTTTGACAGTATTAGCGCAAAAGATAAGTTAGTTGAGTAATCAGGCGCTGTTAGACAGGGTTTTTAGTGCGCGTGCTTCAGGTGTATGCGCTCAGAAAAAGCTCAGACCAGCACGCGAATTAAACATTTAACCAGCAAGGCTTGTGTGCAAATAATGTACTTTTGCGATCGCGAATAAGTGCAGTGTCCTGTCAGAGTAACTCTACTGCTGTATGTGGTGTTGTACAGTATATAGAGACGGAGACCAGAACTGTATTTGATATAATGTGTGCTGCAACACGATACTACGATATTTCTTCAAAAGCAGATCGTGGAGACATTTTTATCGTCCACGATCAAAAATCGTCATATCGCACACCCCTGGTTGGAGCTAAATTGTGCAGAGCTGTGGCCCTGCAGGAATTGAGTTTGAGACCAATGGTCTAAATCAGGGCTGCCCAATTTCGGTCCTGGAGGGCCAGTGTCCTGCATAGTTTAGCTCGAACTTGCCTCAGCACACCTGCGAGAAGTTTCTAGTATGCCTAGTAAGAGCCTGACTAGCTGGATCAGATGTGTCTAATTGGGGTTGGAGCTAAACTATGTAGGACACTGGCCCTCCAGAACAGATTTTGGGCACCCCTGGTCTAAATGTTATTTGTGTATTTTGCTTTCATTTTATTAGAAGTAGGCCAACAGCGCCCCCTAGGGAATACAAACTCTTACTGAGCGGGCGTTAGGACCCGGGGGAGGCTGCCGCTGTTTACTCTATCACACGCTCAATGCATCATTCTGTACATGCACAGATTATATGCAGCCATCATCTGTGTCCTTACCTGCAGCAACATATTTTTGGGCTTCTTTATTTGGAAACTGCCAAATAAGTTTTGTATCAATAACAAAATTAAGGAAGTGTCTTACAAAATACTTGATAGAATTTATCCTGCTAAGCATGTTTTGGAAAGATTTAAGCTTAATATTTCATATACCTGTGAATTTTGTGGTCAAGAAAAAGAAACTATTTTGCTTTTTTCCCATTGTATTTACTCAAGATTATTTTGGAAGGATTTGGAATTTTATATTAACTGAAAAATGGAATGTATGATAGAAATTTGTATATTTTATGTACTTTTTATACAGAAAACAAAACTTTTAATTGTAAAGAACATGTTATATATGTGACCCTGGACCACAAAACCAGTCTTAAGTGTCAATTTTTCAAAATTGAGATGTATACATCATCATCAGCTGAATAAATAATCTTTCCATTGATGTATGGTTTGTTAGGATAGGACAATATTTGTCTGAGATACAACTATTTGAAAATCTGGAATCTGAGGGAGCAAAAAAATCTAAATATTGAGAAAATCTCCTTTAAAGTTGTTCAAATTAAGTTCTTAATGCATATGACTAATCAAATTAAGTTTTGATATATTTACAGTAGGAAATTTACTAAATATCTTCATGGAACATGATCTTAATATCCTAATGATTTTTGTCATAAAAGAGAAATGTATAATTTTGATCCATACAATGTATTGTTGTCTATTGCTACAAATATACCCGTGTTACTGATGACTGCTTTTGTGCTGCAGGGACACATAATTGTTTATTTTGTCAGGAAAATTCAATAGCCTATACATAAGAAGAAGTGGTCCCAATGTAAACCAAATTTTGCACATTTTATAAATGACATGTAAATCTCTTGAAACAAACAAAAAAGCATTGAAAACATGTAATGCTCTGAAAGAATTGAAATTGATGTAATTTTCTTCCTTTATTTGTTCTCTCTCTCTGGCAGCTAATGTTAATTTGAGCAAGTGAATAGGTAATACTTCTTGTTTTTGTGGCATTGAATCAGCAAAGCATCAAAAGAAAGGCAGTGATCCAAAAGAGTGAATCTAATCATCATTCAGGCAAAACGTTGCTTCAAGAATGCGCCACACTGTTGACGTGATCTAATCTCTAGCACACCCTGAGCTCATGTGAGTTAAAGTATTCCTCTTATCAGCAAGACATATCGGCTTAATTTTTCATATCGGGCCGATGCGGATTTATACATTTAAAGCCATTATCAGCCAATTCCGATGTTGGTCCATTAATATTGTGCATCCCTAGCAGATTTACATAACTTCAGGCATTAGCCATGAGAAGGTTGTGTTACATCTGTGGCATGCCCAAAGTAGTTGTTTTTTTATTATTATTAAAATGACTTTAATTCATGTTATCAGGTCCTCAACCACAATCGTAACCCCACAAACACCAACATACCAGAAACTGTTTTAAATACAAACATATAAGAGCACTAAACATTAACAAGTCTCCCAATAGTATCATGTTAATAAAAAAATGCATAACATAACATTTTATTTCAACATTTACTCTCCTTATCCAGCCCAAAATCATTTATGTACTCTCAACTTGATTTATGTACTCTCAATTGAACAAGCATGACATTTTATTTTTGCTCTACTTAATTGAAACATGTTCTTTCTAAATGAAAATATGGTTTCAAAATGCAGCTCAGTTTAACACAATGCAATTGTTTAAATGGGAAACCTAACATACTGGTGTTAAATACATTTTTTTTTTAATAAACTGAACAGTGTTGTAAAATCTTTTTTTGTTGATGTTTTGAGTGCATGAGCAGGTGAAAGGTCTGTACCTCTGCACTCTTCAGAGCCTTCAGGAGGTTACTGATGGTTTCAGGAAAAGAGCTGCCCAGCATTCGGCCCATCCGCTCATAAAACGCCCCGACACACGCCACCGCTGCACTGCGAACACACAGAACACAGGACACCTCACACACACATATCTGACGCTCCAATACACCTCACCCCTCTGGTACTCTTCAGGCACTTTTTACAGAAAAACATTGTGTGTTTTTTATTTAAGATAAAATGGCGCCGCTGATGGCAGCTATTGTGCGTTGCTCCTCAGTGTTTGTATTGTTTTTGTTTGTTTTTCCTGTTTTTTGTTTTTCAAATAAGATCAGCTTTACCAGGGATGATCTGCTGAACATTCGGCAGAACACACCACAAAATCTTCTACCGGTTTTTGATTTTTCGGACGTTTTGCTGGACATTGTAGTTGGCGGAGCCATAGCTCTGGTCAAACGCTACAGGAGGCGCAGACGGGGAAAGCGAGCCGGCGCGCTCGTGAAACTTCGTCAGCGCGGATTTAGAACGGCGTTACCTAGCATCCATCTGGCGAATCTCCGCTCTCTACCCAACAAAACGGACGAACTCCTTCTGCTCTCCCGGACAAACAAGGACTTTTCTAACTCTGCTGCTCTATGTTTCACGGAAACCTGGTTGAATGGCGACATACCGGACAGCGCGATCCATCTGCCTAATTACCAGCTGATCAGAGCAGATCGGGACACAGAATCAACGGGGAAATCGCGCGGCGGCGGGACATGCTTTTACATCAATGAGAGGTGGTGTACAGATGTAACTGTGTTAAAGAAGATGTGCTGCTCAGATCTAGAAACGCTCTTCATTAACTGCAAGCCGTTCTATTCGCCGCGGGAGTTCTGCTCGTTCATTCTCGTGAGTGTCTACATTCCACCGCAAGCGCACGTGACCACAGCTCTACAGAAACTCACTGATCTGATCACAGAGAGTGAGCAACAACACCCGGACTCTGTTTTAATCATTCTCGGGGACTTTAATAAAGCAAATCTCTCCCGTGAACTGCCAAAATACAGACAGCATGTTACATGTCCCACCAGAGACAGTAATATATTGGATCACTGTTACACAACAATAAAGGACTCATATCACTCTGTTCCACGAGCAGCTTTAGGACTCTCTGATCACTGTTTGGTTCATCTTATTCCATCCTACAGGCAGAAACTTAAGTCTGCGAAGCTTGTATTAAGATCTGTTAAAAGATGGACTAACGAAACAGAGCGGGATTTACAAGCCTGTTTCGACCTGACTGATTGGACTGTTTTTGAAGCTGCGGCAAATGACCTGGACGAGCTCACAGAGACTGTAACATCTTATATCAGTTTCTGTGAGGACATGTGCATTCCTACCAGGACTCATCTATTCTACAACAATGACAAACCATGGTTCACTGCCAAACTCAGACAGCTCCGTCAGACCAAAGAAGATGCTCACAGAAAGGGGGATAAAGTCTTGTACAAACAGGCCAAATACACACTGGAAAAGGAGATCAGAGTGACAAAGAGGAATTATTCTGACAAGCTCAGGAACAAATTCTCTTCCAGCGATCCGGCTTCAGTGTGGCTAGGATTAAAGGACATCACCAGCTACAAAACACCACCCCCCAGTACTGTGGAGAATCAACACCTGGCAGACGACTTAAACGAGTTCTTTTGTCGTTTTGAACGATCACCCCACACCCGCCCAGAACACCCCTCCACACAACCATTCACACCTCCAGCAACCCCTCTCTCCCCCACACCTACAATTCAAATCAGCGAAGACGATGTGTGCCAGGTCTTCAGGAAAAACAAAAGAAGGAAAGCACCTGGTCCAGATGGTGTGTCACCAGCCTGCCTAAAAATCTGTGCTGAGCAGCTGGCCCCCATCTTCACACAGATCTTCAATAGATCACTGGAGCTGTGTGAAGTCCCCTCATGCTTCAAACGCTCCACCATCATCCCCGTCCCAAAGAAACACAAAATTACTGGACTTAATGACTACAGACCTGTGGCCCTAACGTCTGTGGCCATGAAATCATTTGAAAGACTGGTTTTGGCTTATCTGAAGGACATCACTGGACCCTTACTGGACCCCCTGCAGTTTGCCTACAGAGCAAACAGGTCTGTGGATGATGCAGTCAACATGGGACTGCACTTCATCCTGCAGCATCTGGACAGACCAGGGACTTATGTGAGGATCCTGTTTGTGGACTTCAGCTCTGCTTTTAACACCATTATCCCGGAAACCCTTCAAAATAAACTAACTCAGCTCTCCGTCCCCACCTCCGTCTGCCAGTGGATCAACAGCTTCCTGACAGACAGACAGCAGTTAGTAAAGCTTGGCAAATTCACATCCAGCACTCGAACCATCAGCACTGGAGCTCCTCAGGGCTGTGTTCTCTCCCCACTGCTCTTCTCCCTCTACACCAACGACTGCACATCTAAAGACCCCTCTGTCAAGCTCCTGAAGTTCGCAGACGACACCACACTGATCGGCCTCATCCAGGACGGTGACGAGTCTGCTTACAGGCTTGTAAATCCCGCTCTGTTTCACCATCATGAACAGCACTGTGACTGCAGTGGAGTCATTCAGATTCCTGGGCACCACCATCTCTCAGGACCTGAAGTGGAATATTCACATAGACTCCATTGTCAGGAAGGCCCAGCAGAGGTTGTACTTTCTTCGCCAGCTGAGGAAGTTCAATCTGCCACAGGAGCTGCTGAAACAGTTCTACTCTGCCATCATTGAATCCATCCTCTGCACCTCAATAACTGTCTGGTTCAGCTCAGCTACCAAATCTGACCTCAGAAGACTACGGAGGGTAGTCCGGACTGCTGAGCGAATCATTGGTACAACCCTCCCCACTCTCCAAGAACTGTACTCATCCAGAGTGAGCAAAAAGGGCTGGTAAAATCACTCTGGACCCCTCACATCCAGCACACTCCCTCTTTGAACTGTTACCATCTGGTCGACGCTACAGAGCTCTGAGCACCAGAACGACCAGACACAGGAACAGTTTCTTCCCTCAGTCAATACATCTCATGAACACTCAATAAATAAACGTGGAACACACAACTAATACATTATCCATTCACCACACTCACTTATTTTATTTTCTCATTTCTAATTTGCACATACTTGACCTGTACATACATAGTCGCCTATATTATATATTATATATTGTGTATTTCTTTTTTTTTTTTGCTGCTTGTACATTGGTTATTGGCTATTTCTTGTTATTTTGTTTCATTACCTGTGTCCTGTCCTGTTACTGTCCTTCTGTTGCACTGTAGAGCTTCTGTCACTACAACAAATTCCTTGTATGTGTAAACATACTTGGCCAATAAAGCTCATTCTGATTCTGATTCTGATTCTGATTTGGAAAGGTACAAAATTGTGTGACTTCTGTGCTACTCTTGCTATGTGAACGCACTCACAAATAAAAGGACATGATTCAAACAGGCTAAATGTGTCCCTGCAGCACAAAAGCAGTCATGAGTAACACAGGTATATTTGTAGCAATAGCCAACAATACATTGTATGGATCAAAATTATACATTTCTCTTTTATGACAAAAATCATTAGGATATTAAGATCATGTTACTTTACTTTTAGTCATTTAGCAGACACTTTATCCAAAGCGATTCACAAATAAGTAGTAACTAAAACTATAAGTTAAAACTCTATAAATACTATATATACACATTTAAGAAAATAAAGATATTAAATAAAAATGAGAAATGCATACAACATTTCAAAGCTAAACATTTAAATGACAACAAAAAATAAAGCTAAAACAATTCAAAATATTAAAACAACAAAAGGCATGAGTAGAATAATGATTTTAACATAACACTAAGCCAAACACCCATATATATATATATATATTATTTCATTTCCATGTAGCATGTTGAAGTACTAAAATAACTCAAATTAAATAAAACTAAAACTTAAGAAAAAACATATACAGACATAAAAAAAAAGATTATATATATATATAAATTCTCAGACGCTCCAAGAACGACGAATGCTAATTCAATGTGTTCAATCAGCAGAAACAAGAGCCTATCAACAGCAACGGACACCTACAGGAGAAACGCACTGATCAGACTAGACCAGATGAATGCGTCTGTTGCAGTTTGTCAGCGCGGTGTGACCGGTGCACATAACAGATACACATATACTCACTGATAAACCGGTGCGCCTGAAACAGTGGATAAGATCAATAAGTCACCACAATGCACAAAAGAAATGTGCATGGCAACGAGGGGGTTAAACTCAAAACCATCAAGAAGCAAAAGCAATTAGTACAGACTACAAAAAAAACTCCTCTGTGCAGCCCTGCATATAAAGCTACATTCATACACAGAGCTATACAGCCATCTAGCTGTTACACTAATGCATTACATATGAATATCATTTTTTCAGCCAACCGAGGTCTCTAATTTTCCTGTTTGAATTAGATTTTAGACCATTTCTCTTTTAAAAACTCCATTAACTAAAAAAAATTAAAATATTAGAAAATGTAACCAAATGGCACATAATATTATTAAGTACTGTAATAGCCACTCAAAATATGAATGTAAAAATATTACTGACCTCAAATATTGTACATTCATTTAACTGGGGAGAATGTGGTACTTTTTGCCCATCTGTGAGTGAAAGTGAGAGCCATAAATTCTTTGGAGCCAAATGGCATTGTGTTTCTTTTGTAAACAGGGTTTCTGTAGGATTTTTAAGCTCAAATTTAAAACGTTTTTAAGACCTGCACAAATAAAATGAATGCCATATGAGCAGGGTAGGGCAATGTCTATAGTACCATCATAAACTGAAAAATGACTGTAAAAAGCATGATTTAGAGTTCAGATACAAGTTTCCACAAAAGGTTTTATAAACTTCACATTTCAGCCTGGATCAGTCAAAAGTATTAATTCTTCTATTAATTTAAACAATTATCATCAATAATATATTATATTAATTAAATAACAAATACATTTTACCATTTAGACTTTGATAATGCATCATCTTCTTACTGATCCACCCGTTCACATTTACAGGGTGAAAACATTGGTGGATTTTCCCTTTGGTCTGAACAAAAACAAAACTGCAGATTCATTCTCTGCCAGCAGGTGGCACTTTCAGAACGGCAGGAACAGCCCTTTCCCCGGCTGTACACAAAGCAGCAGCACCGGACTTGTATATTTTTGATTTAATGAAATCAAAGCCTTTTGAGGTTTAATTGTCACATCAAACCATATCGCAATTCTGATCGCAATTCAAATGCTTTGAAACTAGCTGCATTGGGACTTGACTTGATTTAAGTTTATTGCCACATCAGCTTCACAGGAAAACAAAGGCATTTTATGGCAAACAAAGATTATACATTAGAAAAAATGTGCAAAATACAAAATATAAAAATTAAATAAAGCAATTATATAAAACAAAGTTTTATACATTAAATTCTATAAAAGATCCTTTAAATTTACTTTTGAAAGAAATTGTAATTTTTTTCTGGGTCCATCTTATAAAACAAGTCCTTAAAAGGCACAATATGTACAGGGCTCGAGACTGCGACCTGAATGAAGTTTTTTGAGAATGTGTGAGTGCATGGTCTGCACTGCTCCATATACAGCGAGCGCTACAGAGCCGTGGCACATACAGTACAGCAGGAGTCAGATTTCACCGATTACATGAAGAGACTGACAGAGGCGCTGTCATGAGCAGAGCCTGGTTTATACTCACCACGTCAGACCGAGCGCTTCAGATGCGAGGAGCTAAAATGATGCACATACTGAGGAAACGATGGCTGACGGAGGATTTGGTTTTGGATTTGGTCATACTACAGTAAAATAAAAGACCGCTTCTTAAACCAGAGAAGGTGAACATGCTGGTATTCTTGTGGAAAAAAACAAACATGCAAGTCCCGTCAGCCACAGCCAGTTTAGTTTCTTTTTCTTTTCGTTTTAAAAAGCTTGTTATCTTTGCTGTTTTCTTTGTTAGCTTTCCTGTAGCTCCAATAGTAGAGCATGGTGCTAGCAACGCCAAGGTCATGGGTTCGATTCCCAGGGAAAGCCAGAGCTGATCAAATGTAAAAACTGTAACTTGAATGCAATGTAATTCGCTTTGGATAAAAGCGTCTGTTAAATGCATAAATGTAAATGTTTACCTCATGTTACGCTATGGAGGCTTTCATTTTTTTTTTGGGGGGGGGGGGGTTATTTATTTGATTCCTCCGTGTTTTCTAAACATGCTGTAATTTATTAGTCGTATATAATACAGCATGTGGTGTATGCTATGCCTCGTCTTATTCGTTTTTTAAAGTTAGTGTGTAATGTTGCTGTCTGAGCATAAACAATATCTGCAAAGATACGATGCTGAAAGTTCAATGCGAACGGAGATATCTTTTAAAATTATGGCAGTTTAATGCCTACAAAAACGGCTCGTATGGACTACAACGAGTTACTTCCTGGGTTTGTGACATCACAAACGCAGATAAACCCCCCCCCACCACCACAGCAAAGGGGGCGGAGCTATGTTGCGCTGCTTTAGACAAGAGGAAGAGAATTAGGGCTGCACGTAAAAACCTATTCATATATTAATCGCGATTCATCAGCTCAGTGAAACTGTATATTAAAAGCTACCAGAAGCAGTAGCATTTACAAATAACAGCGTATCTAAAAAGTATGAGACAACAACAAACAAACATACCATTAAGAGCCGTGCTTGCACAAGTTCTGCGCGATCCTCTTCGTCTCAATCAGGCTCAAATTGATAAGCAATATACACGACGCTATTGTTTACAATACAACCAGAGCACATGCACCCGTTTAGATGCGCACTAGAGGCAGTTTATCCAATCACAACACACTGGGCCAGCTAACCAATCAGAGCCCATCACGTATTTCTGAGGGAGGGGCTTCATAAACCAGGAAATCATCGGAGCATTTATCAGTGAAAGGACCGAGAAGTGTAGAATAAAGGTGAATCATGTGAAAAATAATGTGTTTTTTTTAAACGACGTATTAACATGCACCCTATAAACACAATCAATCCTAGAAAAAAAACAGTCAACCACTGATTTAATAAAGATTATGTAAGCGAGTTTGTCATTATAGCCTAAAGCAAAACAGACAATTATCTTTTTTTGTAAAAGATTGCGAAGCCTGGCTTATAATGCAGCAAAAGAGGAAGTCCTGTTCACAATTTAAATCACAAATAATAGGCCTACTGATGAAAAAGAATGGGTTGGGTGTTGAACACTCGCTACCATAGAACTATAAACTATGATACAATGCATCAGCATGCATTAATTAATCCCATGTTGTAGCAAAAAAATAATAAAATAGCGACCAAATAATGTGCTCGTGCGACCAACTGAGAAAGTTAGAGGCAAAAGAGCGAGCATTGGGAAGAATGAGTCTAGAGCCCGGATGTAACATTTTCACAATAAAATATCCAAAAAGTACTTGCACAGCGTGATATATTTCATGCAGTTGTGCATTTATGCCATCTCAAAAGTTCCCAAGGATTTGAAAATCCAGAGAAATTCCCATTTTAAATAATGGCTCGTCCCTGGTCATTATCGCCTATCAATTACGTAATATCCACATATCCTCAGTTAAATGCTGCTGCACAGTTAAACTAAATCCATTACAGCTGTCGCGGATAAAATCGACATGAAACGAAAGGTGTTGACTGCAGCATTAAATTTAGACGTTTTTTCACTGTTGCACATTACAACCAATCACACACAAGTCTGTTGAGCTTATGAAGGCAATGGCCAATCAGAGGCGTTCAGATGAGTTTTTTAGCTCGCTGACTGAATTCAGATCTCACGTGAAATTTGTCATCATAAACAACAAAGTGCAGATGTACGTATGATGTAAGACATTCATTCATCAGTGTATAGACATCTTTACTGATTATAAGGGGAGTGTTTTGAGTGCTAAAACTCACACTAGACTCAAGTCACTCATAATGTTCTTTGCTCGCTTTCTCTGTATAATTTATTTGCTGTTTGAATAACTGTGGAAGGAACACGTAATAGAAAAAAAATTATTAATTACCCCATCTGTGAACATCCTCCTTCATAGCATCATCAAGCTTTGCCTTTGTTTGTGAAAACTTACATATTGTGCCTTTAAGAGTTTGTCCTGATAATAACCCTGGTCTCATCACAGTAAATACTGGGCAGAGCAAAAGCACATGTTTCACTGTAAAGTGAGACCCGCAATATTGACATCATGCTGCTTCTTCAGCTGTATTGTGAAGAGCACTACACAAATAATGGTGAACTGAACTTCATCAGTTATCTCCACACTGCTCGTGCTGTCGTGTTCACTCACAGTTTGGTGGGCAGATACGCAGCGGTGTCATCTTTGCTCTTGATGATGTCGTTGCACTTGTCGAGCGTCTGGAAGACGGTGAAGGTGTCTCCGATGCTGTAGAGCACAGCCAGGTTCTTGGCCAGCAGTTTTCTGGTGGGCGGCCCGGGAGAGCTGCTGATCAAACCCGTCAGCTGCTCCACCAGCTTCTTCTGCTTCTCCTTTACATCCACCTGCGGACGAGCATCAGACCAACAGCCTCCAGTCACCTCTCCTCACACACACAGCTAACACACGCTCTGCAGAACTGCTGCACTGCTTCACACTAGATAATAACACCCACTACTGCTGCCAAGGAAAATACTTCCAGAAGCAGAATTAACACCTTTTTGAACGAATCAGTTGAGTGAATGCATAGATGCTTGCGCACCGTTTACTGGTGTATCAATGTCCCTGAAAAACACTAACACTAACACACACACACACACACGCAGACACACAAAGACACACACTGACACACACACAGACTTGTTTCGCTATCCTTGTGGGGACTTTCATAGGCATAATGGTTTTCTACTGTACAGAACGTATATTCTGTTGCCCTACACCAACCCTACACCTAAACTTAGCCCTCACAGGAGACTTTTTGCATTTTTAGATTTTCAAAAAACTTAATTCTGTGTGATTTATAAGCTTGTTTACCCATGGGGACCTCAATTTAGGTCCCCACCGTGACACAAGTCCCCATGATTCTGTGTGTATTCAGGTTTAAGTCCCCACCGGAATATAAAAACAAAAACACTCATACACACACACACACATACACTCTCACACAAAAACAAACACACACACATAAGACTCTAAAGATCTATGTGATGTAACACAGGAGCCTGACGTTTATGAAACATGCATTTGTTCTGACAGACAGAGTGTTTCTGGTGGTGTTTACCTTGTTGGCAGCTATGAGCACTTTATCCAGGAAGCGGAGCCACTCGAAGATGAAGACGGCTCTCTTGGCTTCAGTGATGTGAGACAGAGCCTCTTCATTCAGCAGCAGACTGTGTGCCAGCTCCATCCTCACAAACACACACAACACCTCTGGAGTCAACACAACATTATCAGCTCCATCCTCACAAACACACACAACACCTCTGGAGTTAACACAACATTATCAGCTCCATCCTCACAAACACACACAACACCTCTGGAATTAACACAACATTATCAGCTCCATCCTCACAAACACACACAACACCTCTGGAATTAACACAACATTATCAGCTCCATCCTCACAAACACACACACAACTCTGGAATTAACACAACATTATCAGCTCCATCCTCACAAACACACACACACAACACCTCTGGAGTTAACACAACATTATCAGCTCCATCCTCACAAACACACACAACACCTCTGGAATTAACACAACATTATCAGCTCCATCCTCACAAACACACACAACACCTCTGGAATTAGCACAACATTATCAGCTCCATCCTCACAAACACACACCACACCTCTGGAGTTAACACAACATTATCAGCTCCATCCTCACAAACACACACAACACCTCTGGAATTAACACAACATTATCAGCTCCATCCTCACAAACACACACAACACCTCTGGAGTTAACACAACATTATCAGCTCCATCCTCACAAACACACACACACCTCTGGAATTAACACAACATTATCAGCTCCATCCTCACAAACACACACAACACCTCTGGAATTAACACAACATTATCAGCTCCATCCTCACAAACACACACAACACCTCTGGAATTAGCACAACATTATCAGCTCCATCCTCACAAACACACACCACACCTCTGGAGTTAACACAACATTATCAGCTCCATCCTCACAAACACACACAACACCTCTGGAATTAACACAACATTATCAGCTCCATCCTCACAAACACACACAACACCTCTGGAATTAACACAACATTATCAGCTCCATCCTCACAAACACACACACAACTCTGGAATTAACACAACATTATCAGCTCCATCTTCACAAACACACACAACACCTCTGGAATTAACACAACATTATCAGCTCCATCCTCACAAACACACACAACACCTCTGGAATTAACACAACATTATCAGCTCCATCCTCACAAACACACACAACACCTCTGGAATTAACACAACATTATCAGCTCCATCCTCACAAACACACACAACACCTCTGGAGTTAACACAACATTATCAGCTCCATCCTCACAAACACACACACACCTCTGGAATTAACACAACATTATCAGCTCCATCCTCACAAACACACACACACAACACCTCTGGAGTTAACACAACATTATCAGCTCCATCCTCACAAACACACACAACACCTCTGGAATTAACACAACATTATCAGCTCCATCCTCACAAACACACACACACCTCTGGAATTAGCACAACATTATCAGCTCCATCCTCACAAACACACACAACACCTCTGGAATTAACACAACATTATCAGCTCCATCCTCACAAACACACACAACACCTCTGGAATTAGCACAACATTATCAGCTCCATCCTCACAAACACACAAACACAACACCTCTGGAATTAACACAACATTATCAGCTCCATCCTCACAAACACACACAACACCTCTGGAATTAACACAACATTATCAGCTCCATCCTCACAAACACACACAACACCTCTGGAATTAACACAACATTATCAGCTCCATCCTCACAAACACACACAACACCTCTGGAATTAACACAACATTATCAGCTCCATCCTCACAAACACACACCACACCTCTGGAATTAACACAACATTATCAGCTCCATCCTCACAAACACACACAACACCTCTGGAATTAACACAACATTATCAGCTCCATCCTCACAAACACACACAACACCTCTGGAATTAACACAACATTATCAGCTCCATCCTCACAAACACACACACAACTCTGGAATTAACACAACATTATCAGCTCCATCTTCACAAACACACACAACACCTCTGGAATTAACACAACATTATCAGCTCCATCCTCACAAACACACACACACCTCTGGAATTAACACAACATTATCAGCTCCATCCTCACAAACACACACAACACCTCTGGAATTAACACAACATTATCAGCTCCATCCTCACAAACACACACAACACCTCTGGAATTAACACAACATTATCAGCTCCATCCTCACAAACACACAAACACCTCTGGAATTAGCACAACATTATCAGCTCCATCCTCACAAACACACACACAACACCTCTGGAGTTAACACAACATTATCAGCTCCATCCTCACAAACACACACAACACCTCTGGAATTAACACAACATTATCAGCTCCATCCTCACAAACACACACAACAGCTCTGGAATTAACACAACATTATCAGCTCCATCCTCACAAACACACACACACCTCTGGAATTAGCACAACATTATCAGCTCCATCCTCACAAACACACACAACACCTCTGGAATTAACACAACATTATCAGCTCCATCCTCACAAACACACACAACACCTCTGGAATTAGCACAACATTATCAGCTCCATCCTCACAAACACACACACACAACACCTCTGGAATTAACACAACATTATCAGCTCCATCCTCACAAACACACACAACACCTCTGGAATTAACACAACATTATCAGCTCCATCCTCACAAACACACACAACACCTCTGGAATTAACACAACATTATCAGCTCCATCCTCACAAACACACACACACCTCTGGAATTAACACAACATTATCAGCTCCATCCTCACAAACACACAAACACCTCTGGAATTAGCACAACATTATCAGCTCCATCCTCACAAACACACACACACAACACCTCTGGAATTAACACAACATTATCAGCTCCATCCTCACAAACACACACAACACCTCTGGAATTAACACAACATTATCAGCTCCATCCTCACAAACACACACAACACCTCTGGAATTAACACAACATTATCAGCTCCATCCTCACAAACACACACAACACCTCTGGAATTAACACAACATTATCAGCTCCATCCTCACAAACACACACAACACCTCTGGAATTAACACAACATTATCAGCTCCATCCTCACAAACACACACACACCTCTGGAATTAGCACAACATTATCAGCTCCATCCTCACAAACACACACAACACCTCTGGAATTAACACAACATTATCAGCTCCATCCTCACAAACACACACAACACCTCTGGAATTAGCACAACATTATCAGCTCCATCCTCACAAACACACACACACACACAACACCTCTGGAATTAACACAACATTATCAGCTCCATCCTCACAAACACACACAACACCTCTGGAATTAACACAACATTATCAGCTCCATCCTCACAAACACACACAACACCTCTGGAATTAACACAACATTATCAGCTCCATCCTCACAAACACACACACACCTCTGGAATTAACACAACATTATCAGCTCCATCCTCACAAACACACACACACCTCTGGAATTAGCACAACATTATCAGCTCCATCCTCACAAACACACACACACAACACCTCTGGAATTAACACAACATTATCAGCTCCATCCTCACAAACACACACAACACCTCTGGAATTAACACAACATTATCAGCTCCATCCTCACAAACACACACAACACCTCTGGAATTAACACAACATTATCAGCTCCATCCTCACAAACACACACACACCTCTGGAATTAGCACAACATTATCAGCTCCATCCTCACAAACACACACACACAACACCTCTGGAATTAACACAACATTATCAGCTCCATCCTCACAAACACACACAACACCTCTGGAATTAACACAACATTATCAGCTCCATCCTCACAAACACACACAACACCTCTGGAATTAACACAACATTATCAGCTCCATCCTCACAAACACACACACACCTCTGGAATTAACACAACATTATCAGCTCCATCCTCACAAACACACACAACACCTCTGGAGTTAACAAAACATTATCAGCTCCATCCTCACAAACACACACAACACCTCTGGAATTAACAAAACATTATCAGCTCCATCCTCACAAACACACACAACACCTCTGGAATTAACACAACATTATCAGCTCCATCCTCACAAACACACACAACACCTCTTGAATTAACACAACATTATCAGCTCCATCCTCACAAACACACACAACACCTCTGGAGTTAACACAACATTATCAGCTCCATCCTCACAAACACACACAACACCTCTTGAATTAACACAACATTATCAGCTCCATCCTCACAAACACACACAACACCTCTGGAATTAACACAACATTATCAGCTCCATCCTCACAAACACACACACACACACACACACCTCTGGAATTAACACAACATTATCAGCTCCATCCTCACAAACACACACAACACCTCTGGAATTAACACAACATTATCAGCTCCATCCTCACAAACACACACCTCTGGAATTAACACAACATTATCAGCTCCATCCTCACAAACACACACACACACAACACCTCTGGAATTAACACAACATTATCAGCTCCATCCTCACAAACACACACAACACCTCTGGAATTAACACAACATTATCAGCTCCATCCTCACAAACACACACAACACCTCTGGAATTAACACAACATTATCAGCTCCATCCTCACAAACACACACCACACCTCTGGAATTAACACAACATTATCAGCTCCATCCTCACAAACACACACAACACCTCTGGAATTAACACAACATTATCAGCTCCATCCTCACAAACACACACACACACCTCTGGAATTAACACATCCTCACAAACACACACAACACCTCTGGAATTAACACAACATTATCAGCTCCATCCTCACAAACACACACAACACCTCTGGAATTAACACAACATTATCAGCTCCATCCTCACAAACACACACACACCTCTGGAATTAACACAACATTATCAGCTCCATCCTCACAAACACACACAACACCTCTGGAATTAACACAACATTATCAGCTCCATCCTCACAAACACACACACAACTCTGGAATTAACACAACATTATCAGCTCCATCCTCACAAACACACACAACACCTCTGGAATTAACACAACATTATCAGCTCCATCCTCACAAACACACACAACACCTCTGGAGTTAACACAACATTATCAGCTCCATCCTCACAAACACACACAACACCTCTGAAATTAACACAACATTATCAGCTCCATCCTCACAAACACACACAACACCTCTGGAATTAACACAACATTATCAGCTCCATCCTCACAAACACACACAACACCTCTGGAATTAACACAACATTATCAGCTCCATCCTCACAAACACACACCACACCTCTGGAATTAACACAACATTATCAGCTCCATCCTCACAAACACACACAACACCTCTGGAATTAACACAACATTATCAGCTCCATCCTCACAAACACACACAACACCTCTGGAATTAACACAACATTATCAGCTCCATCCTCACAAACACACACCACACCTCTGGAGTTAAAGCAACATTATCAGCTCCATCCTCACAAACACACACCACACCTCTGGAATTAACACAACATTATCAGCTCCATCCTCACAAACACACACCACACCTCTGGAGTTAACACAACATTATCAGCTCCATCCTCACAAACACACACCACACCTCTGGAATTAACACAACATTATCAGCTCCATCCTCACAAACACACAGCACACCTCTGGAATTAACACAACATTATCAGCTCCATCCTCACAAACACACACAACACCTCTGGAATTAACACAACATTATCAGCTCCATCCTCACAAACACACACAACACCTCTGGAGTTAACACAACATTATCAGCTCCATCCTCACAAACACACACAACACCTCTGGAATTAACACAACATTATCAGCTCCATCCTCACAAACACACACCACACCTCTGGAATTAACACAACATTATCAGCTCCATCCTCACAAACACACACCACACCTCTGGAGTTAACACAACATTATCAGCTCCATCCTCACAAACACACACCACACCTCTGGAAGTAACACAACATTATCAGCTCCATCCTCACAAACACACACAACACCTCTGGAATTAACACAACATTATCAGCTCCATCCTCACAAACGCACACACAACTCTGGAGTTAACACAACATTATCAGCTCCATCCTCACAAACACACACCACACCTCTGGAGTTAACACAACATTATCAGCTCCATCCTCACAAACACACACAACACCTCTGGAGTTAACACAACATTATCAGCTCCATCCTCACAAACACACACACAACACCTCTGGAGTTAACACAACATTATCAGCTCCATCCTCACAAACACACACAACACCTCTGGAGTTAACACAACATTATCAGCTCCATCCTCACAAACACACACACACCTCTGGAATTAACACAACATTATCAGCTCCATCCTCACAAACACACACAACACCTCTGGAATTAACACAACATTATCAGCTCCATCCTCACAAACACACACACACCTCTGGAATTAACACAACATTATCAGCTCCATCCTCACAAACACACACAACACCTCTGGAATTAACACAACATTATCAGCTCCATCCTCACAAACACACACACACCTCTGGAATTAACACAACATTATCAGCTCCATCCTCACAAACACACACAACACCTCTGGAATTAACACAACATTATCAGCTCCATCCTCACAAACACACACACACCTCTGGAATTAACACAACATTATCAGCTCCATCCTCACAAACACACACAACACCTCTGGAATTAACACAACATTATCAGCTCCATCCTCACAAACACACACACACCTCTGGAATTAACACAACATTATCAGCTCCATCCTCACAAACACACACAACACCTCTGGAATTAACACAACATTATCAGCTCCATCCTCACAAACACACACACACACAACACCTCTGGAATTAACACAACATTATCAGCTCCATCCTCACAAACACACACAACACCTCTGGAATTAACACAACATTATCAGCTCCATCCTCACAAACACACACAACACCTCTTGAATTAACACAACATTATCAGCTCCATCCTCACAAACACACACAACACCTCTGGAGTTAACACAACATTATCAGCTCCATCCTCACAAACACACACAACACCTCTTGAATTAACACAACATTATCAGCTCCATCCTCACAAACACACACAACACCTCTGGAATTAACACAACATTATCAGCTCCATCCTCACAAACACACACACACACACACACACCTCTGGAATTAACACAACATTATCAGCTCCATCCTCACAAACACACACAACACCTCTGGAATTAACACAACATTATCAGCTCCATCCTCACAAACACACACCTCTGGAATTAACACAACATTATCAGCTCCATCCTCACAAACACACACACACACAACACCTCTGGAATTAACACAACATTATCAGCTCCATCCTCACAAACACACACAACACCTCTGGAATTAACACAACATTATCAGCTCCATCCTCACAAACACACACAACACCTCTGGAATTAACACAACATTATCAGCTCCATCCTCACAAACACACACCACACCTCTGGAATTAACACAACATTATCAGCTCCATCCTCACAAACACACACAACACCTCTGGAATTAACACAACATTATCAGCTCCATCCTCACAAACACACACACACACCTCTGGAATTAACACATCCTCACAAACACACACAACACCTCTGGAATTAACACAACATTATCAGCTCCATCCTCACAAACACACACAACACCTCTGGAATTAACACAACATTATCAGCTCCATCCTCACAAACACACACACACCTCTGGAATTAACACAACATTATCAGCTCCATCCTCACAAACACACACAACACCTCTGGAATTAACACAACATTATCAGCTCCATCCTCACAAACACACACACAACTCTGGAATTAACACAACATTATCAGCTCCATCCTCACAAACACACACAACACCTCTGGAATTAACACAACATTATCAGCTCCATCCTCACAAACACACACAACACCTCTGGAGTTAACACAACATTATCAGCTCCATCCTCACAAACACACACAACACCTCTGAAATTAACACAACATTATCAGCTCCATCCTCACAAACACACACAACACCTCTGGAATTAACACAACATTATCAGCTCCATCCTCACAAACACACACAACACCTCTGGAATTAACACAACATTATCAGCTCCATCCTCACAAACACACACCACACCTCTGGAATTAACACAACATTATCAGCTCCATCCTCACAAACACACACAACACCTCTGGAATTAACACAACATTATCAGCTCCATCCTCACAAACACACACAACACCTCTGGAATTAACACAACATTATCAGCTCCATCCTCACAAACACACACCACACCTCTGGAGTTAAAGCAACATTATCAGCTCCATCCTCACAAACACACACCACACCTCTGGAATTAACACAACATTATCAGCTCCATCCTCACAAACACACACCACACCTCTGGAGTTAACACAACATTATCAGCTCCATCCTCACAAACACACACCACACCTCTGGAATTAACACAACATTATCAGCTCCATCCTCACAAACACACAGCACACCTCTGGAATTAACACAACATTATCAGCTCCATCCTCACAAACACACACAACACCTCTGGAATTAACACAACATTATCAGCTCCATCCTCACAAACACACACAACACCTCTGGAGTTAACACAACATTATCAGCTCCATCCTCACAAACACACACAACACCTCTGGAATTAACACAACATTATCAGCTCCATCCTCACAAACACACACCACACCTCTGGAATTAACACAACATTATCAGCTCCATCCTCACAAACACACACCACACCTCTGGAGTTAACACAACATTATCAGCTCCATCCTCACAAACACACACCACACCTCTGGAAGTAACACAACATTATCAGCTCCATCCTCACAAACACACACAACACCTCTGGAATTAACACAACATTATCAGCTCCATCCTCACAAACGCACACACAACTCTGGAGTTAACACAACATTATCAGCTCCATCCTCACAAACACACACCACACCTCTGGAGTTAACACAACATTATCAGCTCCATCCTCACAAACACACACAACACCTCTGGAGTTAACACAACATTATCAGCTCCATCCTCACAAACACACACACAACACCTCTGGAGTTAACACAACATTATCAGCTCCATCCTCACAAACACACACAACACCTCTGGAGTTAACACAACATTATCAGCTCCATCCTCACAAACACACACACACCTCTGGAATTAACACAACATTATCAGCTCCATCCTCACAAACACACACAACACCTCTGGAATTAACACAACATTATCAGCTCCATCCTCACAAACACACACACACCTCTGGAATTAACACAACATTATCAGCTCCATCCTCACAAACACACACAACACCTCTGGAATTAACACAACATTATCAGCTCCATCCTCACAAACACACACACACCTCTGGAATTAACACAACATTATCAGCTCCATCCTCACAAACACACACAACACCTCTGGAATTAACACAACATTATCAGCTCCATCCTCACAAACACACACACACCTCTGGAATTAACACAACATTATCAGCTCCATCCTCACAAACACACACAACACCTCTGGAATTAACACAACATTATCAGCTCCATCCTCACAAACACACACACACCTCTGGAATTAAC
Organism: Barbus barbus; assembly: GCF_936440315.1. Lineage (NCBI taxonomy): Eukaryota > Metazoa > Chordata > Actinopteri > Cypriniformes > Cyprinidae > Barbus > Barbus barbus. The sequence continues at coordinate 1,095,265 of NC_136746.1, read as the reverse complement.
ACAACATTATCAGCTCCATCCTCACAAACACACACAACACCTCTGGAATTAACACAACATTATCAGCTCCATCCTCACAAACACACACACACACAACACCTCTGGAATTAACACAACATTATCAGCTCCATCCTCACAAACACACACACACACCTCTGGAATTAACACATCCTCACAAACACACACAACACCTCTGGAATTAACACAACATTATCAGCTCCATCCTCACAAACACACACAACACCTCTGGAATTAACACAACATTATCAGCTCCATCCTCACAAACACACACACACCTCTGGAATTAACACAACATTATCAGCTCCATCCTCACAAACACACACAACACCTCTGGAATTAACACAACATTATCAGCTCCATCCTCACAAACACACACACAACTCTGGAATTAACACAACATTATCAGCTCCATCCTCACAAACACACACAACACCTCTGGAATTAACAACATTATCAGCTCCATCCTCACAAACACACACAACACCTCTGGAGTTAACACAACATTATCAGCTCCATCCTCACAAACACACACAACACCTCTGGAGTTAACACAACATTATCAGCTCCATCCTCACAAACACACACAACACCTCTGAAATTAACACAACATTATCAGCTCCATCCTCACAAACACACACAACACCTCTGGAATTAACACAACATTATCAGCTCCATCCTCACAAACACACACCACACCCCTGGAATTAACACAACATTATCAGCTCCATCCTCACAAACACACACAACACCTCTGGAATTAACACAACATTATCAGCTCCATCCTCACAAACACACACAACACCTCTGGAATTAACACAACATTATCAGCTCCATCCTCACAAACACACACCACACCTCTGGAATTAACACAACATTATCAGCTCCATCCTCACACACACACACACCACACCTCTGGAATTAACACAACATTATCAGCTCCATCCTCACAAACACACACAACACCTCTGGAATTAACACAACATTATCAGCTCCATCCTCACAAACACACACCACACCTCTGGAATTAACACAACATTATCAGCTCCATCCTCACAAACACACACACACCTCTGGAATTAACACAACATTATCAGCTCCATCCTCACAAACACACACAACACCTCTGGAATTAACACAACATTATCAGCTCCATCCTCACAAACACACACACAACTCTGGAGTTAACACAACATTATCAGCTCCATCCTCACAAACACACACAACACCTCTGGAATTAACACAACATTATCAGCTCCATCCTCACAAACACACACACAACTCTGGAATTAACACAACATTATCAGCTCCATCTTCACAAACACACACAACACCTCTGGAATTAACACAACATTATCAGCTCCATCCTCACAAACACACACAACACCTCTGGAATTAACACAACATTATCAGCTCCATCCTCACAAACACACACACAACTCTGGAGTTAACACAACATTATCAGCTCCATCCTCACAAACACACACAACACCACTGGAATTAACACAACATTATCAGCTCCATCCTCACAAACACACACAACACCTCTGGAATTAACACAACATTATCAGCTCCATCCTCACAAACACACACCACACCTCTGGAGTTAACACAACATTATCAGCTCCATCCTCACAAACACACACAACACCTCTTGAATTAACACAACCTTATCAGCTCCATCCTCACAAACACACACAACACCTCTGGAATTAACACAACATTATCAGCTCCATCCTCACAAACACACACCACACCTCTGGAATAAACTCAACATTATCAGCTCCATCCTCACAAACACAAACCACACCTCTGGAGTTAACACAACATTATCAGCTCCATCCTCACAAACACACACAACACCTCTGGAGTTAACACAACATTATCAGCTCCATCCTCACAAACACACACAACACCTCTGGAATTAACACAACATTATCAGCTCCATCCTCACAAACACACACCACACCTCTGGAATTAACACAACATTATCAGCTCCATCCTCACAAACACACACACAACTCTGGAGTTAACACAACATTATCAGCTCCATCCTCACAAACACACACCACACCTCTGGAGTTAACACAACATTATCAGCTCCATCCTCACAAACACACACAACACCTCTGGAGTTAACACAACATTATCAGCTCCATCCTCACAAACACACACACAACACCTCTGGAGTTAACACAACATTATCAGCTCCATCCTCACAAACACACACAACACCTCTGGAGTTAACACAACATTATCAGCTCCATCCTCACAAACACACACACACCTCTGGAATTAACACAACATTATCAGCTCCATCCTCACAAACACACACAACACCTCTGGAATTAACACAACATTATCAGCTCCATCCTCACAAACACACACACACCTCTGGAATTAACACAACATTATCAGCTCCATCCTCACAAACACACACAACACCTCTGGAATTAACACAACATTATCAGCTCCATCCTCACAAACACACACACACCTCTGGAATTAACACAACATTATCAGCTCCATCCTCACAAACACACACAACACCTCTGGAATTAACACAACATTATCAGCTCCATCCTCACAAACACACACACACCTCTGGAATTAACACAACATTATCAGCTCCATCCTCACAAACACACACAACACCTCTGGAATTAACACAACATTATCAGCTCCATCCTCACAAACACACACACACCTCTGGAATTAACACAACATTATCAGCTCCATCCTCACAAACACACACAACACCTCTGGAATTAACACAACATTATCAGCTCCATCCTCACAAACACACACACACACAACACCTCTGGAATTAACACAACATTATCAGCTCCATCCTCACAAACACACACAACACCTCTGGAATTAACACAACATTATCAGCTCCATCCTCACAAACACACACAACACCTCTGGAATTAACACAACATTATCAGCTCCATCCTCACAAACACACACCACACCTCTGGAATTAACACAACATTATCAGCTCCATCCTCACAAACACACACAACACCTCTGGAATTAACACAACATTATCAGCTCCATCCTCACAAACACACACACACACCTCTGGAATTAACACATCCTCACAAACACACACAACACCTCTGGAATTAACACAACATTATCAGCTCCATCCTCACAAACACACACAACACCTCTGGAATTAACACAACATTATCAGCTCCATCCTCACAAACACACACACACCTCTGGAATTAACACAACATTATCAGCTCCATCCTCACAAACACACACAACACCTCTGGAATTAACACAACATTATCAGCTCCATCCTCACAAACACACACACAACTCTGGAATTAACACAACATTATCAGCTCCATCCTCACAAACACACACACACCTCTGGAATTAACAACATTATCAGCTCCATCCTCACAAACACACACAACACCTCTGGAGTTAACACAACATTATCAGCTCCATCCTCACAAACACACACAACACCTCTGGAGTTAACACAACATTATCAGCTCCATCCTCACAAACACACACAACACCTCTGAAATTAACACAACATTATCAGCTCCATCCTCACAAACACACACAACACCTCTGGAATTAACACAACATTATCAGCTCCATCCTCACAAACACACACCACACCTCTGGAATTAACACAACATTATCAGCTCCATCCTCACAAACACACACAACACCTCTGGAATTAACACAACATTATCAGCTCCATCCTCACAAACACACACAACACCTCTGGAATTAACACAACATTATCAGCTCCATCCTCACAAACACACACCACACCTCTGGAATTAACACAACATTATCAGCTCCATCCTCACACACACACACACCACACCTCTGGAATTAACACAACATTATCAGCTCCATCCTCACAAACACACACAACACCTCTGGAATTAACACAACATTATCAGCTCCATCCTCACAAACACACACCACACCTCTGGAATTAACACAACATTATCAGCTCCATCCTCACAAACACACACACACCTCTGGAATTAACACAACATTATCAGCTCCATCCTCACAAACACACACAACACCTCTGGAATTAACACAACATTATCAGCTCCATCCTCACAAACACACACACAACTCTGGAGTTAACACAACATTATCAGCTCCATCCTCACAAACACACACAACACCTCTGGAATTAACACAACATTATCAGCTCCATCCTCACAAACACACACAACACCTCTGGAGTTAACACAACATTATCAGCTCCATCCTCACAAACACACACCACACCTCTGGAATTAACACAACATTATCAGCTCCATCCTCACAAACACACACACACCTCTGGAATTAACACAACATTATCAGCTCCATCCTCACAAACACACACAACACCTCTGGAATTAACACAACATTATCAGCTCCATCTTCACAAACACACACAACACCTCTGGAATTAACACAACATTATCAGCTCCATCCTCACAAACACACACAACACCTCTGGAATTAACACAACATTATCAGCTCCATCCTCACAAACACACACACAACTCTGGAGTTAACACAACATTATCAGCTCCATCCTCACAAACACACACAACACCTCTGGAATTAACACAACATTATCAGCTCCATCCTCACAAACACACACACAACTCTGGAATTAACACAACATTATCAGCTCCATCTTCACAAACACACACAACACCTCTGGAATTAACACAACATTATCAGCTCCATCCTCACAAACACACACAACACCTCTGGAGTTAACACAACATTATCAGCTCCATCCTCACAAACACACACAACACCTCTGGAATTAACACAACATTATCAGCTCCATCCTCATAAACACACACACACCTCTGGAATTAACACAACATTATCAGCTCCATCCTCACAAACACACACAACACCTCTGGAATTAACACAACATTATCAGCTCCATCCTCACAAACACACCTCTGGAATTAACACAACATTATCAGCTCCATCCTCACAAACACACACAACACCTCTGGAATTAACACAACATTATCAGCTCCATCCTCACAAACACACACCACACCTCTGGAATTAACACAACATTATCAGCTCCATCCTCACAAACACACACACACAACACCTCTGGAGTTAACACAACATTATCAGCTCCATCCTCACAAACACACACACACCTCTGGAATTAACACAACATTATCAGCTCCATCCTCACAAACACACACACACAACACCTCTGGAGTTAACACAACATTATCAGCTCCATCCTCACACACACACACACAACACCTCTGGAATTAACACAACATTATCAGCTCCATCCTCACAAACACACACAACACCTCTGGAGTTAACACAACATTATCAGCTCCATCCTCACAAACACACACCACACCTCTGGAGTTAACACAACATTATCAGCTCCATCCTCACAAACACACACCACACCTCTGGAATTAACACAACATTATCAGCTCCATCCTCACAAACACACACCACACCTCTGGAATTAACACAACATTATCAGCTCCATCCTCACAAACACACACAACACCTCTGGAATTAACACAACATTATCAGCTCCATCTTCACAAACACACACAACACCTCTGGAATTAACACAACATTATCAGCTCCATCCTCACAAACACACACAACATCTCTGGAATTAACACAACATTATCAGCTCCATCCTCACAAACACACACACAACTCTGGAGTTAACACAACATTATCAGCTCCATCCTCACAAACACACACAACACCTCTGGAATTAACACAACATTATCAGCTCCATCCTCACAAACACACACACAACTCTGGAATTAACACAACATTATCAGCTCCATCTTCACAAACACACACAACACCTCTGGAATTAACACAACATTATCAGCTCCATCCTCACAAACACACACAACACCTCTGGAGTTAACACAACATTATCAGCTCCATCCTCACAAACACACACAACACCTCTGGAATTAACACAACATTATCAGCTCCATCCTCACAAACACACACACACCTCTGGAATTAACACAACATTATCAGCTCCATCCTCACAAACACACACAACACCTCTGGAATTAACACAACATTATCAGCTCCATCCTCACAAACACACCTCTGGAATTAACACAACATTATCAGCTCCATCCTCACAAACACACACAACACCTCTGGAATTAACACAACATTATCAGCTCCATCCTCACAAACACACACCACACCTCTGGAATTAACACAACATTATCAGCTCCATCCTCACAAACACACACACACAACACCTCTGGAGTTAACACAACATTATCAGCTCCATCCTCACAAACACACACACACCTCTGGAATTAACACAACATTATCAGCTCCATCCTCACAAACACACACACACAACACCTCTGGAGTTAACACAACATTATCAGCTCCATCCTCACACACACACACAACACCTCTGGAATTAACACAACATTATCAGCTCCATCCTCACAAACACACACACACCACACCTCTGGAATTAACACAACATTATCAGCTCCATCCTCACAAACACACACACACCTCTGGAATTAACACAACATTATCAGCTCCATCCTCACAAACACACACACACCTCTGGAGTTAACACAACATTATCAGCTCCATCCTCACAAACACACACAACACCTCTGGAGTTAACACAACATTATCAGCTCCATCCTCACAAACACACACAACACCTCTGAAATTAACACAACATTATCAGCTCCATCCTCACAAACACACACAACACCTCTGGAATTAACACAACATTATCAGCTCCATCCTCACAAACACACACCACACCTCTGGAATTAACACAACATTATCAGCTCCATCCTCACAAACACACACAACACCTCTGGAATTAACACAACATTATCAGCTCCATCCTCACAAACACACACAACACCTCTGGAATTAACACAACATTATCAGCTCCATCCTCACAAACACACACCACACCTCTGGAATTAACACAACATTATCAGCTCCATCCTCACACACACACACACCACACCTCTGGAATTAACACAACATTATCAGCTCCATCCTCACAAACACACACAACACCTCTGGAATTAACACAACATTATCAGCTCCATCCTCACAAACACACACCACACCTCTGGAATTAACACAACATTATCAGCTCCATCCTCACAAACACACACACACCTCTGGAATTAACACAACATTATCAGCTCCATCCTCACAAACACACACAACACCTCTGGAATTAACACAACATTATCAGCTCCATCCTCACAAACACACACACAACTCTGGAGTTAACACAACATTATCAGCTCCATCCTCACAAACACACACAACACCTCTGGAATTAACACAACATTATCAGCTCCATCCTCACAAACACACACAACACCTCTGGAGTTAACACAACATTATCAGCTCCATCCTCACAAACACACACCACACCTCTGGAATTAACACAACATTATCAGCTCCATCCTCACAAACACACACACACCTCTGGAATTAACACAACATTATCAGCTCCATCCTCACAAACACACACAACACCTCTGGAATTAACACAACATTATCAGCTCCATCTTCACAAACACACACAACACCTCTGGAATTAACACAACATTATCAGCTCCATCCTCACAAACACACACAACACCTCTGGAATTAACACAACATTATCAGCTCCATCCTCACAAACACACACACAACTCTGGAGTTAACACAACATTATCAGCTCCATCCTCACAAACACACACAACACCTCTGGAATTAACACAACATTATCAGCTCCATCCTCACAAACACACACACAACTCTGGAATTAACACAACATTATCAGCTCCATCTTCACAAACACACACAACACCTCTGGAATTAACACAACATTATCAGCTCCATCCTCACAAACACACACAACACCTCTGGAGTTAACACAACATTATCAGCTCCATCCTCACAAACACACACAACACCTCTGGAATTAACACAACATTATCAGCTCCATCCTCATAAACACACACACACCTCTGGAATTAACACAACATTATCAGCTCCATCCTCACAAACACACACAACACCTCTGGAATTAACACAACATTATCAGCTCCATCCTCACAAACACACCTCTGGAATTAACACAACATTATCAGCTCCATCCTCACAAACACACACAACACCTCTGGAATTAACACAACATTATCAGCTCCATCCTCACAAACACACACCACACCTCTGGAATTAACACAACATTATCAGCTCCATCCTCACAAACACACACACACAACACCTCTGGAGTTAACACAACATTATCAGCTCCATCCTCACAAACACACACAACACCTCTGGAATTAACACAACATTATCAGCTCCATCCTCACAAACACACACACACCTCTGGAGTTAACACAACATTATCAGCTCCATCCTCACAAACACACACACACCTCTGGAATTAACACAACATTATCAGCTCCATCCTCACAAACACACACACACAACACCTCTGGAGTTAACACAACATTATCAGCTCCATCCTCACACACACACACACAACACCTCTGGAATTAACACAACATTATCAGCTCCATCCTCACAAACACACACAACACCTCTGGAGTTAACACAACATTATCAGCTCCATCCTCACAAACACACACCACACCTCTGGAGTTAACACAACATTATCAGCTCCATCCTCACAAACACACCTCTGGAATTAACACAACATTATCAGCTCCATCCTCACAAACACACACCACACCTCTGGAATTAACACAACATTATCAGCTCCATCCTCACAAACACACACCACACCTCTGGAATTAACACAACATTATCAGCTCCATCCTCACAAACACACACAACACCTCTGGAATTAACACAACATTATCAGCTCCATCTTCACAAACACACACAACACCTCTGGAATTAACACAACATTATCAGCTCCATCCTCACAAACACACACAACACCTCTGGAATTAACACAACATTATCAGCTCCATCCTCACAAACACACACACAACTCTGGAGTTAACACAACATTATCAGCTCCATCCTCACAAACACACACAACACCTCTGGAATTAACACAACATTATCAGCTCCATCCTCACAAACACACACACAACTCTGGAATTAACACAACATTATCAGCTCCATCTTCACAAACACACACAACACCTCTGGAATTAACACAACATTATCAGCTCCATCCTCACAAACACACACAACACCTCTGGAGTTAACACAACATTATCAGCTCCATCCTCACAAACACACACAACACCTCTGGAAGTAACACAACATTATCAGCTCCATCCTCACAAACACACACACACCTCTGGAATTAACACAACATTATCAGCTCCATCCTCACAAACACACACAACACCTCTGGAATTAACACAACATTATCAGCTCCATCCTCACAAACACACACACACAACACCTCTGGAATTAACACAACATTATCAGCTCCATCCTCACAAACACACCTCTGGAATTAACACAACATTATCAGCTCCATCCTCACAAACACACACAACACCTCTGGAATTAACACAACATTATCAGCTCCATCCTCACAAACACACACCACACCTCTGGAATTAACACAACATTATCAGCTCCATCCTCACAAACACACACACACAACACCTCTGGAATTAACACAACATTATCAGCTCCATCCTCACAAACACACACAACACCTCTGGAGTTAACACAACATTATCAGCTCCATCCTCACAAACACACACAACACCTCTGGAATTAACACAACATTATCAGCTCCATCCTCACAAACACACACAACACCTCTGGAGTTAACACAACATTATCAGCTCCATCCTCACAAACACACACAACACCTCTGGAATTAACACAACATTATCAGCTCCATCCTCACAAACACACACACAACACCTCTGGAGTTAACACAACATTATCAGCTCCATCCTCACAAACACACACACACCTCTGGAATTAACACAACATTATCAGCTCCATCCTCACACACACACACAACACCTCTGGAATTAACACAACATTATCAGCTCCATCCTCACAAACACACACACACCTCTGGAATTAACACAACATTATCAGCTCCATCCTCACAAACACACACACACCTCTGGAATTAACACAACATTATCAGCTCCATCCTCACAAACACACACCACACCTCTGGAATTAACACAACATTATCAGCTCCATCCTCACAAACACACACACACAACACCTCTGGAATTAACACAACATTATCAGCTCCATCCTCACAAACACACACCACACCTCTGGAATTAACACAACATTATCAGCTCCATCCTCACAAACACACACACACCTCTGGAATTAACACAACATTATCAGCTCCATCCTCACAAACACACACACACAACACCTCTGGAGTTAACACAACATTATCAGCTCCATCCTCACACACACACACAACACCTCTGGAATTAACACAACATTATCAGCTCCATCCTCACAAACACACACACACCTCTGGAATTAACACAACATTATCAGCTCCATCCTCACAAACACACACACACCTCTGGAATTAACACAACATTATCAGCTCCATCCTCACAAACACACACCACACCTCTGGAATTAACACAACATTATCAGCTCCATCCTCACAAACACACACACACAACACCTCTGGAATTAACACAACATTATCAGCTCCATCCTCACAAACACACACCACACCTCTGGAATTAACACAACATTATCAGCTCCATCCTCACAAACACACACACACCTCTGGAATTAACACAACATTATCAGCTCCATCCTCACACACACACACCACATCCGGGGCCTAAACCGAGCAGCTGACAGACTGCTTTATTACTAAACTACTGCAGAAGAAACACACCTTTATCAAGAATAATGGCGCGCGGTCTAATCAAACCAGATTTAGTTCATCTTACCTGTTCTCCGTGTAGTAGTGAGTTCTTATGTTTGTATTGAGATCGATGGAAGGGTTACGGCGAGTCACTTCCTTTTCCGCAGCCAATCAATGGAGAGAACGCCTTCACGCCGGTGGAAGTGGGCGTTAACCTCCGCCATTCAACTCTAGAGACGAATTTGTGCATACACTGAACACTAAAATGCTTAATAACTGAAACATATTAATTACACAGGTTCTTGTTTGTAAAATGAAAATTCGTCCATCCATAACTGTGAGTTTATTGGTTTTTCCTACCAGCGCTGAGGAAAGAAGCAGGTGTCACGTGACCGCGTCATTGTGGGCGTGTCCAGTCGCAGCGCTCCACTTCTGCAGAAATGATGCATTTCTATAAATCCATTATCTTTGGTTTTTAAGGGAGCTGTCTCTTATAGAGGTACAGTTGTTCTGTCAAAAGCAGAAGGAATTCCTAGATTAACCTCTATTGCTTCAACTATACATTTAGACGGGTGACCAGACGTCCCGAAAAATTCGGGACAGTCCCGAAATCTAAGCTGCTGTCCCGAATCCCGAATCCCGCTCTAATTGTCCCGAAAATTATACTGAAGCTAAATCTTAAATAGTTATTGTCTGATAAAATATAAAAAACTGTCCGTGGAGCGAGGTTGAGTCATCCTGCAGCCTGGCAACCAGCCCCCGCCGGCTGCTCATTGGCTGCAGCATCTTGTTTTTTTTTTTTTTTGGTTCATTAACTTCAGTTTGAAGTATAAAAATAGCCTAACGTTACTTCTATATTATATAAAATTATATGTATGTAGGCTACTTATATTAATAAAAACATGATTGGTTCAGTCACTTTCGTTTGAAATTCATTATCTTTATTATTCATTATTCATTCCCCCCCCCCGTCCCGAATTTCAACCAATCTCATCTGGTCACCCTATGTCGATCAGATGTGATTTTATTTTTATGGAAGAGTGTGCACTATATTCCTAAATCTGTTGTCATATATTCCCTTAAAAGGGTGGGCTTGGCTTTCTAGTTTTCTCTATTTTAAACAATACTCTCAAAATTGATTGGTTAAAATGTTGTTTGAGGAAACGTTGTTTGTGGAATTGTATTTTTGACCAACTCAGGGGTGTTTTAATAGTAATGTGTGATTATAAGATTGAGAAACTGCTGTCAAACTATCTGCCTTTCTCTCCGCAGCCTTATTTCAGCTGGAACAACCTCTGTATTGTGTATAAACACAAACGTCTTGGCGTTTGTTTGTTTGGTTTTAAAGCTTGTCTGATAATTGTTGTAGTTTTTCATTGATTTAACACTCAAGCGTATCTCCTATCTTATGATTTATGAGTTTAATTTTCCTGTGACTCCTAAGAAATTCTCCCTTGTTTTCTCTGCAGTTTATTCTGGTATAGTCTTCTTATGTAGAGATATTAAATCAGTTCATATGCTTATAATTAATCTAAATGATACAATATGTTTTTCACAGTCCAACAATAACAAATCTATCCATTCAGTCGTCACCAAGCTCTAATGCCTATTGGTCCAAATGTGTTAATAATCTTAAGTGGGAAAGCGTTTGGTTATTGCCTCACAGGATGTTTCTTTATTATTATTATTTGTTAAAAACAAGGTGAAAGAAATCTCTTTCAAAATAATTAATAAATGCTATGCTGTGAAGCATGTTGTCAGATATTAATTCAGAAGGATGATGTTCTGCTCTTTGACCTGGAAATGAAAAAGCTACGGTATGATCTCTGTTTATCAAAGAAAAGGTACTCTTTCATTTGCGTTCTGAAAATGTAGTTTTTGGATTTTAATTATTATAATGTGAATAACGAAGCTTTTGCTATTAATCTGCTTATTTTATTATTCAAGTTACACATTCATTGTACTATTCAACATAGTAAACATATAAAGGAAATTAAAACTGTCTTGTGTTTTATCTTCTAACTCTTTAAGTGATAGAAAGGTCCTACAGGTCTGTGGTTGTCATTTATTTTGTTCTCTCTCCTTCTTATATTGTCTTTCTCTCTGTTGTTCCTCTGGCTTCATAATGTTTTGTTTTTGTCATTTAAAGCATAATTATATATAATTATATAATGAAAGGTTGAGAGTCAGCCGTTTTTCTTTCAAATGAGGATTTGTTTCTGGCTGCTGTATGGGTTTCTGGTTTCAGAGCCGAGAGGAGAGCGGGTCCATCTCAAGGCTTTTATTCAGGGACGTGGTCACAAAACAAGAAAAAGCTAACAATCAAATAATAACAAGACAAAAAGAATAATAAAATAAATAAATAAAAAGACATAGCTGACTTAACGAATAGTATTTTAAACATTTCCCAGACTTTTTGTTTTTAACAGTCTTATTGGAGAAACATAAGAGTCAGAAAATAACTTTACCATAGGAGATGAATTAAGAAAGTTTTGTTTATGTGAAATTTTGCTAATAAAATAAAATGGTTAACAATAAATTCTAGATCCTTATTGCTTTTGTTTTCATAATACAAGATAACATCCTTTTAAAGTAATTAAATCTAAAATCTGCCAAATCAATCCAAAACTTGTTTACGACTGTACAGTCAAAACGTTTTTTTTTTGAAGAAGAAGAATGCTTGAACATTACAAAAAAATTTACATGTAAATCTAGATACACAAAATATAATAACAATCTCAAACTATAAAATATTGTTTCAAAAGCGAAAAGTAAATAAAGAAATAAAATAAAAATAAATAAAAAAAAGTGCAGATTTTCTTCCTTTTTCCTTAGGACAATTTCCCATGAAATCCAACAACAAGTCATTCTTTTTGTTATTAATTTGCATTAGAGACTTTTCAAGAGCATCCATTTCTAATAAAAATAGATTACAATTTGGTGTGCGTTTTGCAAATTTATGTTTATGAATATAATATTTACCTTGCAAAATGTAAAAGTTAACAACATACTCAAACATTTTACTTTTGTGTGAATAAGTACAACCAGTGTTGGGGAAAGTTACTTTTAAAAGTAATGCATTACAATATTGCGTTACTCCCTAAAAAAGTAACTAATTACGTTACTTAGCTACTTTTTATGGAAAGTAATGCGTTACTGTCATGATACTGTACAGATGAGGAAGCAAGTTGCAGGTAAAGAAATGATTTATTGTCCAGAAACTGAATATACAGACACAGGATGGAATGATGATCGGTGACGCAGGAATGGATGGGCTGCACGGCCGGTGAGGTGAAGAGTGTCCAAGGTGGTGTGGGAATCCAGTACAGGAACGACGAACACACGACTACACGGACAGACCTTGACACCGGGAACCAGAACTGACGAGAACACACGGGAACTGGAGACAGAACAGCACGGGAAGACATCCAAAACGATCTGACAATGAGAAGAGAATCTGGTGATTATTTATGTGTGTGGGAAATGGGCTGCAGCTGCCGCTGCTGATGAGGCACAGCTGAGAGGAGTGAGTGGTGAATGCTCGGCCACGCCCACACACGTACGGCACGCACACACATGACAGTACACGGGACAAAGAGGACACAATGGATGCGCGAACCGTGACAGTACCCTTCCCCTAAGAACGCCTCCTGGCGTTCCCAGGTTCCCCTACCTGTCGATTGTAGTCATCGATAAGGGAGTGATCCAGTATGTCTCTCGCAGGTACCCAACTTCTCTCCTCCGGACCGTAACCCTCCCAGTCCCCCAAGTACTGAAATCCGCGTCCCCTCCGTCTAGAGTCCAGTATACGGTTTACCGAAAATGTGGGTTCCCCGTCTACGAGTCGCGGCGGGGGGGGAACCGGGGCTGGCGGATTAATGGGAGAATGAAACACGGGTTTAATTTTGGATACGTGAAAGACGGGGTGAATCCTCCTGTACACCGGAGGAAGGTTGAGGCGGACTGCCACCGGACTAATGATCTTGGTGACAGTGAACGGGCCAATAAATTTGGGAGCAAGCTTATTAGAAACGGAGCGGAGAGGAATGTTCTTGGTTGAAAGCCACACTTTTTGACCAACGACGTAAACGGGGGGCTTAGACCGGTGGCGATCGGCTTTAGCCTTGGTGCGCGCCCCCACTTGGAGTAGAGTCTCACGGGCTCTAGTCCATGTGCGGTGACACCTCTGGACAAAGGCGTGAGCGGAGGGGACCGCGACTTCGGATTCCAGACTGGGAAAAACTGGTGGCTGGTAACCTAAACTACATTCAAACGGAGATAGGCCCGTGGACAACACTGGCAACGCATTGTGGGCGTATTCCACCATAGAGAGTTGTTGGCTCCAAGAGGAAGGATTCTTGGAGACCAGACATCGCAACACCCTCTCCAAATCTTGGTTGGCTCTCTCGGTTTGGCCATTGCTCTGGGGGTGAAACCCAGAGGACAGACTGACAGTCGCTCCCAGCAATTTACAAAACTCTTGCCAAAATTTGGACACAAATTGGGGTCCCCTGTCAGAAACCACGTCTATCGGGAGGCCATGTAAACGAAAGACGTGGTTCACGACTGTCAATGCTGTCTCCTTGGCTGAGGGTAATTTGGGCAAGGGAATGAAATGGGCCGCCTTCGAGAATCGGTCCACCACAGTCAAAACGACCGTGTTGCCCTGAGAGGGCGGGAGGGCGGTAATAAAATCTAGAGCGATGTGGGACCAGGGTCTCGAAGGGACCGGCAGCGGTTGGAGTAACCCATCTGGGGGTCGATTGGAAGTCTTACCAGTGGCACAGACCGAGCAAGCCAAAACAAAACTGTGAATGTCGTGAGCCATACGTGGCCACCAGAATCGTTGCTTAACCAAAAACCTAGTTCGATTGACTCCTGGATGACAAGCCACGTTGGAACAATGCCCCCACTGGATAACGTCGGACCGTAACCTCTCCGGCACAAATAACCGATTCGGTGGGCAACCGGGCGGAGGCATTACCCCTTCTAAGGCCGCTTTGACCTTCGACTCGATCTCCCATGTGAGTGTGGAGACAAAAAGAGTCTCAGGTAAAATGCACTCGGGAGTAGACGGGCGTTCGGAATTGTCAAAAACGCGAGATAAAGAGTCGGGTTTGATGTTTTTGGAACCCGGGCGGTACGAGAGAGAGAAATCAAAACGTCCAAAAAAAAGTGCCCACCGAGCCTGCCTGGAGTTCAGTCTTTTAGCCGTTCTAATGTATTCTAGATTCCTATGATCGGTCCAGACGATAAAAGGTACCCCTGACCCTTCCAACCAGTGACGCCATTCCTCCAACGCTAACTTGACTGCCAACAACTCTTGGTTACCAATGTCGTAATTACGCTCGGCTGGGGATAAACGATGGGACAAAAATGCGCAGGGATGCATCTTGCCGTCCGCGGAAGAGCGCTGGGACAACACTGCGCCTACCCCCACCTCTGACGCGTCGACCTCCACCACAAACTGACGTGAGGGATCAGGGGCTATGAGAATGGGGGCCGAAACAAAGCGGTCCTTGAGTTTGGCAAACACAGCCTCGGCTGTGTTAGACCACCTGAACGCAGTTCTGGGGGAGGTCAAGGCAGTCAGAGGCGCGGCTAGTTGGCTGAAGTTGCGAATAAAACGCCGGTAGAAGTTGGCGAAGCCCAGAAACCTCTGCAGGGCCTTACGGGAATAAGGACTTGGCCACTCCACCACAGCCTTAACCTTCTCAGGGTCCATGCGCATTCCCTCGGACGACACAATGTACCCTAGGAAAGGAACTGACTGTGCATGAAAAGCGCATTTCTCCGCCTTGACAAAAAGCCCATTCTCTAACAACCTCTGAAGCACTCGCCGGACGTGCTGCACATGTTCCTGGAGAGACGAAGAAAAAATCAGTATGTCATCCAGGTAGACATATATGAACTGATCTACCATATCTCGCAGCACGTCATTGACGAGTGCCTGGAAGACTGCTGGGGAGTTGGACAGCCCGAAGGGCATGACCAAGTATTCAAAGTGCCCCCTAGGGGTGTTAAAAGCAGTCTTCCACTCATCCCCCTTCCTTATGCGGACCAAATGATAGGCATTGCGTAAATCCAATTTTGTGAAAATGGACGCTCCCTGCAACCTCTCGAAGGCTGAAGACATCAACGGCAAAGGATACGTATTCTTTACCGTGATGTTGTTCAACCCTCGGTAATCAATACAAGGACGCAGGGACCCGTCCTTCTTCCCCACAAAAAAGAACCCCGCCCCCGCCGGAGAAGAGGAAGGGCGGATGAACCCAGAAGCTAGAGAATCCAAAATATATTTCTCCATAGCCTCCCTTTCTGGAACAGAAAGTGAATATAACTTCCCCTTAGGCAGAGACATACCTGGCAGTAAATCTATGGCACAGTCGTAAGGACGATGGGGAGGGAGAGAAGCAGCTCGAGACTTACTGAACACTTCCTTCAGGTCCTGATACTCCGCGGGCACGTTAGACAGATCCATCGCCTCCTCCTGAAACACAGAAACAGAAACCAACGGACAGGCAGACACAAGACAGGACTCATGACAGTTATTGCTCCAAGCTATGACGGATTTATGATGCCAGTCTATTTTAGGGTTGTGATTGATGAGCCAGGGGTGGCCGAGCACGACCGGTGCGAAGGGGGTGTCCATGATCAAAAAGGATATAGTCTCTGTGTGGTTGCCTGACGTGGTGAGAGTGATGGGCTCGGTGGTGAAGGCAATGGGGGGTAGCTGGTGACCGTTCAGGGCATGGACAGAGATCTTGTGCGTGAGAGGTTTGATGGGGATGTGATACTTGTGAGCAAACAAAAAGTCCAAAAAATTACCCTCTGCACCAGAATCCAGTAACGCCTGACAGGTGATGGCACGTGTAGCCCATCTCAGTTTCACCGGGAGGAGGGTCGATGATGTAGATGAGGTCTTCTCTGCGGAGATCCCACCCAATAGTAGCCTCAAGTTTACTACCGGGCTTGACCTTTTACCGGGCATCTCGAGACTGAATGTCCTGCCCCTCCGCAGTAAAGGCAGAGCCCCTGGGATCTCCGCCTCTCCTTCTCCTCCCGGGAAAGCCGAGCTCGCCCTACCTGCATGGGTTCGAGATCGTTGACGGAGCTGACCACGTCCACGTCGTTGGTACGGTGACTCTCAAACCCACCAGGGACTCGGTGAGGGCCAGGTCAATCAGTCCGTTGAGTGTGGTGGGGAGGTCCAGGACGTAGATCTCCTTCTGGACGTGGTCAGCTAGCCCATGCAGGAACATGTCCCACTGCGCCTCCTCGTTCCAGCGACATTCCGCCGCCAGGGTCCGGAACTCGATGGAATAGTCCGATACAGATCTTTCACCCTGGCGGAGATCGGCGAGTATTCTGGCCGCCTCTCTTCCGGCGACGGCTCGATCGAATACTCGCTTCATTTCTTCGGATAAAGTCAGGAACGAGGTGCAGCATGGATCTTGATTCTCCCACACCGCTGTTCCCCATAGTGCCGCCCTTCCAGTCAGCAACGTGAGAACAAAAGCCACCTTGCTCTGTTCAGAAAAAAAGGTTCTGGGTTGCAGGGCAAAATGCATAGAGCATTGCGTCAGGAATGCCCTGCAAAATTGTGGCTCACCTGAGTATGGCTCAGGAACGGGTAGCCGCGGTTCCGACTGGAAAGGGGGTCCCGATGGAGTGGGGGGAGCTGGCGGTGTGGGTGGCGCAATGGGAACTCGTAGTAATTGGAGCTGTTGGGTGAGCTCGGATACCTGCGTCACCAGAGCCTGAATAACCCGACCAGTGGTATTCAGGCTCGCCTCTTGAGAGTTCATGCGTTCAATGCTTTGGGTGATGAAATCCTCCAGAGATGTGGCTGAGGCGCCCGCTGCTTCCATGGGATGGTCAGATCGTTCTGTCATGATACTGTACAGATGAGGAAGCAAGTTGCAGGTAAAGAAATGATTTATTGTCCAGAAACTGAATATACAGACACAGGATGGAATGATGATCGGTGACGCAGGAATGGATGGGCTGCACGGCCGGTGAGGTGAAGAGTGTCCAAGGTGGTGTGGGAATCCAGTACAGGAACGACGAACACACGACTACACGGACAGACTTTGACACCGGGAACCAGAACTGACGAGAACACACGGGAACTGGAGACAGAACAGCACGGGAAGACATCCAAAACGATCTGACAATGAGAAGAGAATCTGGTGATTATTTATGTGTGTGGGAAATGGGCTGCAGCTGCCGCTGCTGATGAGGCACAGCTGAGAGGAGTGAGTGGTGAATGCTCGGCCACGCCCACACACGTACGGCACGCACACACATGACAGTACACGGGACAAAGAGGACACAATGGATGCGCGAACCGTGACAGTTACGTTACGTTTGCGTTACTTTTTAAATATGAGCAGGGCTTGATTGTTTTTAATACAATAAATTAGATTAATACAAATGTAAAAGCCCTGTATCTTGTGAAGGAAGAGTAAATTCACGTCTGTAAAGTAAAACTCGGGATAAGAAGGTTTAACACTCTTCGGCAATAAATAAACAATGAAGCACAATTGTTAGTTTATCTAAAGTCATTTTTGCTGCTTAGTATGGTTGATCTGGATCATCAAAGGTCAGCAGCAAAGACATTGGTTAATAAAATGGGATTAGATACATTTGTGTTGTTTAACATATTTAATGCAGCGGCTATTTACACTAAGTGCAAATAGCTATAGATTCTATTTACACTGTTAAAATAGCAAGATTTTCTGCTATTTATACTACTTATTGCAAATAGTGGCAATTATCTGCACCTCAGTATTGTAGTACATTATAAAACAGTACACAATAATAACGTACTGAGAGTAAATTATAATTTTAATTCAAATTATTAAATGGATGCCACCTTATTGGGACAATAAAGCCCTCCCTACACCTACTCTAACCCTACCTGATACTTTGTTTTCAACTTTTTGATTATTTCCTTCATCTTTATTGAAAATAAATGCCTTTCTGATGCGATATGAGATTTGAAAAGGGAGAAAAAAATGTTTGGCAAAAGGTGGGCTCGAACTCGGGTCGATCGCGTCAAAAAGCATGCGCCTTACCATCTACGCCACTAAAACTGATGTTGTGCTAACTTCTTTTTTTATTGTTGACTAACCCAATCACACGTTAGTGGGCGGAGTTAGTGTAAATAGCCTTTGCTAACAAGATGGGCTATTTGCACTTAGTGTAAATAGACACTCCGTTACTTTTTCCCCATTTATTGACTGACAGGTCGCTGTGTGAGCATGTTACTATAGATCTAAATGTGAATGTGCATGAATTCATCCCACTCGCAAAAAACAGATTTAGTATTAGTATCAAAATGAATTAAAACAGTGAAATGCAAACTCAGAATATGACGCAAACGGCAATAATTAAATATGCGGCGTGTCTGTTTACACTAAGTGCAAATAGCCCATCTTGTTAGCAAAGGCTATTTACACTAACTCCGCCCACTAACGTGTGATTGGGTTAGTCAACATTAAAAAAAGAAGTTAGCACAACATCAGTTTTAGTGGCGTAGATGGTAAGACGCGTGCTTTTTGACGCGAGCGACCCGAGTTCGATCCCACCTTTTGCCAAACATTTTTTTCTCCCTTTTCAAATCTCATATCGCATCAGAAAGGCATTTATTTTCAATAAAAATGAAGGAAATAATCAAAAAGTTGAAAACAAAATATCGGGTAGGGTTAGGGTAGGTGTAGGGAGGGCTTTATTGTCCCAATAAGGTGGCATCATTTAATAATTTGAATTAAAATTATAATTTACTCTCAGTACGTTATTATTGCGTACTGTTTTATAATGTACTACAATACTGAGGTGCAGATAATTGCCACTATTTGCAATAAGTAGTATAAATAGCAGAAAATCTTGCTATTTTAACAGTGTAAATATAATCCATTGCTATTTGCACTTAGTGTACATAGCCGCTGCCAAAAAGTAACTGTTGTCCATGTCCATGAATGTCCATGAATTTAGACAGAGCTACTTTACATGGGTAAATTTTGTGAAGTATTTTGAAATGCACCTCTTTAACTTTATTCAAAATACAAAATTTGTAAGGAATTGACCAGGTCGTTTTCCAATTAATATCAGAGATTTTTGCATTCCAAAAGAATTTCCCTCTAGGGGAGATTTTATGTTTTGATTGCAAAATTTGTCTAATATGGTTATTATTACAAGACGAAGAAAATATTTCAATACCATCAACTTTTAATTCTGGAAATATCCTTTCATTGCTTCCAAAAGAGAGGTGATTATTTATTAGTTGTATCAACCCATTTGGAATAGCTTTAACCACTTGTTGAAATTCTTTAAATGGGATGGGGAAATTGTAAGCATTCATAAAGTCTTCATAAGACAGAATGTTTCCACTCTCATAGAACATATCTATAACAAAATATATCTTCCTTTCTAACCACCTGTGTAAACAGTCAAAAAGGTTGACGTAACGAACACGTCACGCTCCGCGTCACGTCCGCCCGCTCGGCTGCACGGTGTGTCGTCACGTCCGGTGGTCTCGAGCTCGGAGAAGATGGCGGCTGTAGTAGTGCTGGCTGATGGAGGCGTCGCGTCGCTGGACCTGGACTCTGAGTCTCCAGCGCCGGAGCAGCCGCTCCAGAACAACACGCTGCTGGGACTCCCGATCGTGGCGATCGAGAACATTCTGAACTTCCTGTCGTACGACGAGATCAGCCTGCTGCGCCTGGTGAGGAGTCTCTGAGGCTGTGTTTGTTTACATGCTCGAGTCTCCATCTGTGGCTCTCATCCTCGCGCTAACTATTTATCTGCTGTTTCTTACAGGAGAAACATCACAAACTGGGGGATATAAACTCACAATATATATATATATATAATTTTAACTTTACATTTACCTGTTTTGTTTTTTAAAATAAAAAGAACTGCCATTCCACTGCAGATGTGTTTCTCAATAATTACTCAGTTTTAGAGATGATTCCCAGCACTGTGCTGTGTTTGCAGATGACCGGTCACTCAAAACTCTTCCTTATGTCAGAATATCCTCAGATAAACATTCCTATACAATATCCCAGTGGATACAACATGATGTGCAGAAATGAAAGCGGGTGTTTTGCAGCAGGCTGAGCTGTAATAGCTGTTGTGTTTGATTCTGTGTGTACTGCAGGTGTGTAAGCGCATGGATGTGATCTGCCAGCGCATGCTCAATCAAGGCTTCCTGAAGGTGGAGCGCTACCACAGCCTGTGCCAGAAACAGGTCAAAGCCCAGCTGCCCAGGTAACACACACCTATTTAACTGCTTAAACCCTCAGAAGAACCACACGGCGGGCAGCTCCACACTCCCAGAGGAACAAAAACTGGAGTGCTGGCATTTCACAAGCTACACTTTTGTACCTCATTTACCTCTGAAGGGGGCATTTTAGTACCATAGGTGCATACTAGTACTTAAAGTGTACATGTTAGTGCCTTTAGAAAGTGTACTGCCCCAGTAACAGTGTGCCTTTTATTCCTGAGAGTGTAGATGAGCACCTAACTCTTGAGATCAGGTTAAAGACCGAGTGCACCATGAGAGGATCGTTCTGCTGTCATGTCTTTCTTGACTGACCAAACATGGACAAAGAAACAAAGACCTTTCTCAAAATACCTTCTTCTGTGGTCCTCAGAAGAAAGTCAGTCGTACAGGTTTTTCATGTCAATTATGTCCAGAACTGCAGGGAATGTCTTTGTTTTTTCCCCCAGCAAACATCAACGCCATCCACAGCTGAGTTCAGAATAGCAGAACTTCAATCTTTAGCATTTAAAGCCTCTGTGAACTTTGCTTTTTGATCAGAGTTTTCCTCATTGTGTTGATACACACTATATTGCCAAAAGTATTGGCACCCCCTTCTAATGAACATGTTTGACTACTTTAGTCATTTCTATGAGTACAAATCTTAATGTTTAAGCATATAATGATATTCTAGGGAATTGCGTGCTTCTATTTTTATAGCAAGAGTTTGCTATACAGTCCTCTTCTGTTCTAACATAACAGTGTCTCTGTGTATAAAGCAAGGTTACAAAAGAAATGCATATTATAACTTTTGCATATTATAACTTGGAACTGATGTGGAAAATATTTACATTAGATCCAAAAGATAGTTTTAGCAACACAGCGCAGATGCTACAGAACACCGTTAGCTGACTAGCTGGATAAGATTGTGTGCTACGCTAACATATTACTGCACAGGCATTACTGACCTGTACTTTTACATCCATAATATTATACATTACAGTTTATTGCTGGTCTGTGGTTTTACAGTGCTGTAATTAAAGATTTCACATTATTTTAAGGTGAGCTTAAAGGGTGAACTACTATGAAAATCACAGCTTCAGTGTGACATCAATTAGAAAAAGTATCATTTCATTGATATTGTTAATTATAGTTGTTCATATTAAAATATGTATGAACTTAATATATGACCTAGACTATTTATTTAGCAAAATTCTGTCATTTTAAATGTATTAAAAATAGTTGCTGCTCCAATTAATCTCAGTGTGCTCTCTTTAAGCTCTTCCACACTGAACATCTATATAAATACTTCAGAAACAGACTTAAATATTAACTGATGGCTGTCACTTTAAGTGGTTTTCTATGGAATCTGTCGACTCAAATCTGCAGACTGGCTCTGATCTTTGGCAGCTAGTATCAGCTTCTCCAGATTGGAAATCTGTGGAGAATCAGAGCAGAAATCATGTAGTGTATTCCAGCCGTAAGAGACTAGAGATAAGTTAACAACCCTTTAAAAAGAGGTTTCATAATGAGGCTAGTTTCTGTGTTCATCCCCATGAATTAAAAGTTGTATTGGTTTGGTTTAAAGCAATGCAGAGTGTGCTGTAATGATTTGTTGCGGTCGTCTTCAGGCGGGAGTCGGAGCGGAGGAACCACTCATTAGCGCGTCACGCAGACATACTGGCGGCGGTGGAGACGCGCCTGTCGCTGCTCAACATGACCTTCATGAAATACGTGGACTCAAACCTCTGCTGCTTCATTCCTGGAAAGGTACATGTGCATGTCTTTTAAAAGAGGGTTCCCTCTCGTCCACTGGATACATTAGTGTCGTTCGATCACTTAAAGAAACTGAATGTGGCATACTGGCTGCAGATTTGAACTGAATCTGATTGTGGTATTCTGTCCATTTCTTTGAATTACTCAGACATGGCTGCCTGAAAGACCATCTACAGCTGAAGTCAGAAGTTTACATACACCTTGCTGAATCTGAATTATTTTACCAAAATAAGAGGGATCATACAAAATGCATGTTATTGTTTATTTAGTACTGACCTGAATAAGATATTTCACATAAAAGATATTTACATATAGTCCACAAGAGAAAATAATAGCTGAATTTATAAAAATGACCCGTTCAAAAGTTTTCACCCCTCTTAATGCATGGTTTTTCCTTCTGGAGCATCAGTGAGTGTTTGAATCTTCTGTAATAGTTGCATATGAGTCCCTCAGTTGTCCTCAGTGTGGAAAGATACATCTCAAAATCATGCAGTCATTGTTGGAAAGGGTGCAAATACACAAAAATGCTGGAAAACCAGAGAATTTGTGGGAGCTGAAGGATTTTTCTGAAGAACAGCAGGCAGTTTAACTGTTCAGGACAAACAAGGGACTCATGAACAACTATCACTAAACAAAAAAACAGCTGTGGATCATTCAGATAACAACAGTATTAAGAATCAAGGGGATGTAAACTTTTGAAGTTACCCTCTTATTTTGGTCAAATAATTAACATTTTGCAGATTCAGCAAGGTGTATGTAAACTTCTGACTTCAGTTGTATCTGTGCAATCCATAAATGGGTGAAATGACACTATCTTTGACTTTTTTTATCATGCAGAGATCATTACTGAAAGATTTATGTTTTTTCTCAGCGGTTGAGTTTGTTTGGGAACACTCTCATAGTTTGATCTCATCCATAGGAAATAATGGCACAGCGTGGGAATATTGATGCTTTTGAGGTGCAAACACTGATACATGGTTATAAATGTGTTTGATTGGCTAGTTGTTGCATGGCTTGTCAGTGTTTTTGTTTTAATTAAAAGGACCAGTCATTTTAGTGTTGTAAATGAGAATATTTTAATTGTTCACATCTTTAATGTTGTGCTGTCATCTTGAGATGGTCGGAGGAACACAGGCTTGGTTTTCAAACCTGTCCTTAGGTGACATCAACCGGACAGTCAGGTTTTTTTGTGAGGCATTGGGTCACACCCTTACAAGCTTATTTCACACGAACAATCTGAAGAGCGGTGAGGGATCATCTGTTTATATCAGCTGTAATGTCTTTAGTGATCTAAAAGTAATCAAAGTAATAAAGATGATTGTAGTCTTGGAGGGTGTGTCGTAGTTAAAAAAATGAATAATCTTTCTTGAGGAAATGCAAAAGCTCCGAAGGGATTATACAAACATGCATATAAAGCATTGCATGGCATCAAGGCCTGCAGCAGTGAATGCAAATCACGAGTATTTGTCATTTGTGTGACAGAAGAACAATGATGGGATGTGTTGCCATCAGGTCTAGATTTGAAACCAGAACCCTTAAAAAGCAGCTCTTTCTGTTGCTAGCAGAGTGTGATGTTTTTAGTGTGTTTTGTCTTTTGTTTTTCCTCTCTGGATGTTTAAGCAATAAAACTTATGTTTATCTTACCGCACTTCCTTTTGCAATCACAAAATTACTAAATTATCAATTTTCTGTCCAATTGTGCAGCCCTACCAAAAACACAGAAAAACCTAAAGGTTTGTTAATTTATTTTAAAAGTTACAAAACATTCTCACGATTAAGTCATTATAATTCTTTTTGTAATACATTTCAGCACTAATTTGCATTGTTTTCTTGCATATTACTGATTGCATTTTGATTGTCACAAATTTTTAATCTGAAAAATCACAGTATTTTCTTAACCCAAATCATTCAGTCCTGTTATTTAAGATATTTAAAGGGGTAGTTCACCCAGAAATGAAAATGTGATGTTTGTCTGCTTACCCCCAGGGCATCCAAGATATAGGTGACCTTGTTTATTCAGTAGAACACAAACGAAGATTTGGAAGAAATTTGAAAGATTTGAGAGAAAAAAACAAATTAACCAGTATTTATACCGGCGTGTGACTCGTCTCTTCTTCTTGCTTTACGATGGATCGCAGACTTATAAGTGCATTACGGTCACCTATCTCTCAAAAGGACCATTGACACTCCTGATTGAGATTGTAGATAGAGTGGCAATGGTCCATTTGTCTGCGATCCGCTGTAAAGCAAGAAGAAGAAGATGCGTCACGCGCCGGCTGTTGTGAACGCGCTCAGGACAGTTGGACCGGGCGGCGGATCAGAGGTAAAAACTATATAAATACTGTTCAGTTTCTTGTACAGACCGATCGTTTCGTGTCTTTAGACCTCAATGTATCGTCACGAGCCGCAGGGATTCATTTGGTTTTGTCTGTGTATGTTTTTTCCTCTCAAAGCCGTGAGTCCCATTATATGACTGACAGACTGCAACGGTTTCAGTTAAAAGTCTTTGTTTGTGTTCTACTGAAGAAACAATCACCTATATCTTGGATGCCCTGGGGGTAAGCAGATAAACATCACATTTTCATTTTTGGGTGAACTATCCCTTTAATTTGAAGTACATAAAGACATTAACACATTAAGTCTTTCGGCAAAATGTGCATCATATCCAGCTCTAGACTGGCTGTGTTCATCACACCCTGAATGCAGTGTAAGATCACGGCTATATTCACACCACAGACCAACACTGTGTTAGCTTGGCTTTGGAGTGAATGATTGTGCGTGAGAGAGAGTTAAGTGCAAGTGTCACAACCAAATTATACATGCAAATTGGCATTAATGTTTAATGAGTAAGAACTAGTTAAATGTAACAAATGAAAGTCAAGTCCGCTCTAGTCGTGACATTGGAGGGTCATTCACAGCACAACACACTTGTGTTTCTGGTAAATGTCCAATGGCTATTTTTCCAGAAAGGCTCTTAATTAATCAGCCTGTTTTACGAATTAGTTGGTAAGTGCCGTTACAGAAGCCCAGTCAACAGCTCCTTGCTTGTCATGCTATCGACATGTGCATGATACAAAATCGTGCATTTTAGATCACTGATATTTAAACTATTTAATCTATTTTATAATAGATATTTTTTCTGCTGGGAGAGCACAGTGAGTGCATCGATTTAGACCATTAGTATATTAAATAAGGCTATTGTGTGGTCTTGAGAAGGGAGATACATGTAATAAAAATGCAACGTATAAATAATTGCTGTTATCTGTATATATTCTGTTTTGTCATTTATTTTGCAAACAAAAAGGAGTCATACAGCCCAGATAAATCACTTTTTAAATGTCAATGACCGGTGGTTTGACGGTGTTGTTGTGTGCCTCCTGCAGGTGATCGATGAGATTTATCGTGTTTTGCGGTATGTGAACTCCACACGCGCGCCGCAGAGAGCTCACGAGGTGCTGCAGGAGCTGCGAGACATTTCCTCCATGGCCATGGAGTACTTCGACGAGAAGATCGTCTCCATCCTGAAGAAAAGGCTTCCCGGTGCGGATCTCTCCGGACGACTGATCGGATCTGCTCCGGGTACGACTGGCATTTAATCTGTGTGCTTCATTTTTATTTTCTGTTGATAAATTTCTCGTGTTTCTTCTGATACTAATTGCCAGCATTTTGTTTGTGCAGTTAAAGGGGCCATGAACTGCATTTTTTATTTATTTTGTACTCTTCTCTGAGGTCCACTTATAATGCTATTAAGATTTTTGTAACAAAAAACCATACAAGTAATAAGCTATCTTCTGTCCTGTTTTTGACCCCCTCATCAGAACGCTCTGTTTGAATAGGTGTGGAGGATTGTCCACTCGGAAGTTAACACCCACTGCTGTGATTGGCTAATAGTTGTGTATGATTGACAGCTTACATTCCCCAAAGATAAACGCTGCTGTGGTTTAGGTCAAAAATGCATAAATACTGCACGTTAATATCAAACGATCTGTAATAACAGACAAAGCAGTAGTGATCATGTAATGAAAGCAGTTACTCACACTTGTGTTGTGACATTACTGTCAGATCAAATATAGTTGCACAGCATCATCTTTTAGTTTCAATCTTTCTGAAAATCCTGCATTGAATTGTGCTTTGTTTGTAAACGAATCTGTGGTAAAATGAACAGCTTGGCACTGTACAGCAGCATCTTGTCTTCAGAGCATCTTAAGCATTTGGTTTCTGCGTAGACCTGCGCTTGCCTCTCTCCTAAACAGGCAGTGATGTAGAATTGGTGGCTGGGGCTTAGAGGTCTGCACCCGGCCCTTACCCGAGATCGTCTGACCCGACCCGAGCGGCACAGTTAAATTTAGAGCCCAAACACAAAAGTACCCCCCCCCCCCCCCACAACGAATAGCCAATAATAAAAATAAAAGGATAACTTCACGATTGCATGCAACTGTCAGTAAACAAATACATGTATACATGTAAAGAAACAGATTAATTGAGGCTCGGACAGTTCACAAGGCAAAAGAAAAAACACTTACCAGTTATGAAAGTTTATGAACATCAGGTGCAGCGGTCACATAAATTCTGCTGAGTTTTTGAATGGTTGTATATATGACAAGGCGATAATTCTTCCACCGGGCAAATTATGGTCATTTTCATCAGTTAAGGCTCGTTAGCATTCGGCCTGCTTTAAATCAGTCACAGAGATGTAGTGCGGTAAGATTGCATTTATTTGAATGAATTAATTACATCATTTATTTGAATTAGCGAGAGACAGACAGAGAGAGAGAGAGAGAGAGGGATGAAAGTTGCGTGTGAACCTGCGTCTGCGTGTCTCTCTCTACAAGCAATGAGGCTTAGTTACTTCAAAAACAGCGATTTTACCCCCTCATTGCAGAGAAATATAACATCATTTTACTAATAAAAATTTCCGTGCTGTGTTCGCTGCACGATCTCTCTGATATCTGTGTGCAATAACGTGTGTGCCTGCGTCTATGAAAGCCTGCATATAGTTTTAGTTTAGCTACAAACCCGAGCCTGAAGCTATTCATTAAAAATGAACATGAACCCGAACCGAAACCCGGGTAGCAGACCTGTAGTGGGGCTAAATGGGCAGTGCTGTAAAATCGGTGGGCGGGACTAAACGGGCACCAATGTAGAATCAGTAGAACGCGCACACAAGAATTGGTGGGTGGGGCTAAACAGGCAGTGATGTAGAGTCGATGGGCGGGGCTAAACAGGCAGTGATATAGAGTCTGTGGGCGGGGCTAAATAGGCAGTGATGTAGAAGCAGGCGTTGATCATCATCTGCGGAGGCGGTGCTTATCCACAATATTACATCAGAAGAGTAGATTAGAACATTCCACAAGCTGTGGTTTTGGCAGACTGCCTTCAATATAAGCTGTTTTTAGACTAACAACAAAGTTTTGACTTCTGAAACATACAATATGTTTTATAGTACAATGACCTCTTATGTCAAAAGATCAAGGGAATTGTGATTTCTCAGTTCATGACCCCTTTTAAGAGGAATGATCAAATGATTAACAGAGCATGACGTTGACTCTCCATTCCATTACCTTTCCTCTGAATTAAAGTATTTTCTTGAGGAAATGAACCGCAGTGAATCTCACGGCTCTGTCTCGTCCCTCTGTCTCGCAGTGGCCGGTCCCTCTACCTCTCTGACCACCATGTCCCTGCTGGCCAAGAACACTCCGTCTCGCTCGGAGATGACGAAGGTGCAGCAGCAGGTGAAGGTGAACGGCGCGTCGATGACGGCGCTGCGGCGTGAGATGCAGGAGGTGCGGGTCAAGCAGCTGGAGCAGCAGAAGCAGCTGCAGGATCAGGAGCAGAAGCTGCTGGAGCAGTCGCAGGTGATCGGGGAGCAGAACGCACGGCTGGCCGAGCTGGAGCACAAGCTCAGGGAACTGATGGACAGCGCGGTGACCTCCACATCCACCTCCTCCAGCTCCTCCACCGCAGCCGCCGAGGGCGAGAGAGGCCTGTGTCTCAAACGGCCCCGCAAGTGCTCGGACCTCCCGCGTCACTCCAAACGCCTGCGTAGCAAGAAATAGAGGGACCTTCGTCTGTACCTTTTAAGTTTTCTTTTGCTTCCTTAAAGCTATATAATTTTTTCCACTTCATGTCAAACGATGATGCGAGTATCACACGGAGGGAAATCATAACGAGAGGGGAATCTTATTGTTTTATCATTTGTCGGCACATCCCTCATATCAGACACGTATTAATATACACTAATATGCTTGATCCCGTCGCTTGACTTCTGTTTCTAAAGGTTTGGCATCTGCCCTGAGCTACGTTTGTCTTTCGTGTTTACCCGACCTTCATGCCAATGAGCTCGAGGAAACAATGCAAAGAAGCTTTAGTCAATCAACCGCAAGAATGAGGAAAACATGAACACGGGCGATTCTGAAGACGCCGCAGCTTCTTTGGCGCTCCGCAGTAGTTTCCACCATAAGTAGGTTCAACTGTGTACCAAGTTTTCAAGTTAAGACTTAGACCCCCTTCTTGAAATGGAGAACACGAGGTGTTCGTCTCCTGACTAATAAGTTATGTTATATAAATGGTAAATATCAGCTTTGTTCTATGTTCTAAGAGTGAAATATTTCATCTGAGATGTGTCTCGACAGTATGAGCAAGCCAGTGGTCTTGCAGACGTCTGCAGCTGTAGCATACATGATGATTATATTGTTTGTCTGAAGATCGTCCATCACTGAGGATAGTGTCTTGTAGGTGTCAATGCCATGTCGTACCTGCCACTGTTTGTAGGTGTATAATTTACTGCAAATAGATCTGTGTCAGTGCAATAAAAATTGTGGAAAGCCTTGTAACTAGGAAAGTAAATCATTGATGTTCAAGTTGGTTTTTGCCTGTGAGGCACATTTTTAGTCATTTGAGACTGATGTTATTGTCATTCTGGCTGCACAGTTATGCAGGAAAGATTCCATTTGCTTCTAAAGCGCAATATCACCTTTCCTTCATAACCAGAGAGATCAGTTCTTCAGAGTCCGGATGATAATTCTGTGCTGCATGAACTCTAATGGTGAATAGACTTTGAGCAAGTAACAAAAGAGGGGTAGAATTACTCATGATGGTTTAAAGTTTTTTCTTTAAGGTGGTTTTGCACATCATCGTTTCATTCAAGAGTTATTCTGTCAAAGAGTGTAACCACAGAAACAGTCAGTGAGGTGTTTCTCTGGGATGGTGTAAATCTGTGACTCTGCAGTGGCATGACAGAAGATGTGATGTTCTTCAAGATGTTCCAGCAGGCCAGAACGCTGACTCCACTAGATATTTTTCCATCCACCTATTTTTATGCACATTTTGGAATATCGCATGAATTGAAACGCCAAGATGTGCATGAATTCTAAAAATGAGCATAAAAAAAACATATGCACACCGTTGTGTAGGATAAAGTTTTTTATCCGATAAGAACAAAATGTGCATAAACTGAATTGATGGAAGCACATTTACTGAATAAATTCCTCCATGTGCATCAGAAAAGTCATGTGACTTTGCACGAAGGGAAGGGATAACTAAAGATTTATCTCGTTGCTTCTCTTAGTAATATTCTCCAGATTATCAGGAAGTGACTATTTTGTTCTCTTTGACTCATTAGATGGAAACAGTGCTTTATTCGCAAATGTTTTGTGATATTCCAATTTTGCGTGTAAGTTAAATTTGCATCTTTGGATGGAAACAGCTACTGTGGTTGAGGTCCACCCGACCAAACAACACCACCCGCTGTAATGATAGAGCACAACCTCATCACAGGAGTTCATTCTGTGCCACTTCCACTCCTCGAGTCTCTCTCTTCTGAAAACTTCATGCAGCAAGTGCTTGAAAGGAGAACACCGTCACAAGGAATGATTTCAAACAAATATGTTTTTGGTTTGGGAGAACGAGACCTGGTTTTGTGTCACTGTCATATGCTCCTGAGACAGGATATTTAGAGTGAATTAAATGGTCAAGTCAAACATGTTTCTCTTAATATTGTGGCACAGACCATAAAATGAATCCTAAAAATCAGGGTTTTACTGTAGGAACATAAAAAGGTATTATTGTAGAAATTTAAACCAAGTAGGGAACTTCTTCTGTGGCTGTCAGGTGTTTGTCAGGCCTTGATTTGAACTAAAGGTTACTGGCTATTTAAAAACAGTGGACAAGCTCATATACTGCCCCAATTTCATGTTTCATAATAAAGCTAAATATTAACATGTATTTGCTCATCTCACCTGCACAAAAACAGATTTGGTGTTCCTCAAAATCAATAAAAACTGTGAAATGCAAACTCAGAATATGATGCAAACCTGCAATAATTACATTTCAATAATTACATTTTGTCAACCAATGTCTTTGCTCCTGACCTTCAATAATCCAATTCAACCCTACAATAAGAAAAAATGACTTCAATTCAAGTTTATTTGTATAGCACTTTTCACGATACAAATCGTTGCAAAGCAGCTCTACAGAAAATGTTAAGTTTCTACATCAGGAGCAGGTTATTAGTGGTGACTATGGCAGAAATGTGCAGTAAGAATCATGCAGTTAGTTACAAATTACATGTAATCAAACACTATAAGCTGCAATGTTTATGTTGCAATTAATCTTCTGGTATGCGATTAAACGTTGAGATTGAGGTGTTCGGTCATCTCAGATCATTTAAGGGTTGGATCCAGACTGAAGCTTCTGTCATTCCTAGTTACCACGGGATGTTAATCAACAGAGAAACAAATAGAGACATAATTAGCGTAGCTGCTGTTCCATCTAAGCAAAAATGATTTGTTCAACCCAAGCTAAAGAATAATAATAATAATGTACATTTGATCAGATATAACTGCAGTACAAGATTATAAGATGCATTATGTGAATGCTTGGCTAAAGAGATGTGTCTTTAATCTAGATTTAAACAGAGAGAGTGTGTCTGAACCCCGAATGTTATCAGGAAGGCTATTCCAGAGTTTGGGAGCCAAATGTGAAAAAGCTCTACCTCCTTTAGTGGACTTTGCTATCCTAGGTACTACCAAAAGTCCAGAGTTAAACTTCAGATAAACAGTGTGTGTGTGTGTGTGTTTTAATTGCTCAAGAGTATTGATCTTTCCTCTCCTGCATCTTCATTTTCATGTAATCCACAATGGGAGCAAAACTGAAAGGTGTATTTGAGCTGTACAGGTGTGAATTTACATGTCCTTCATTCTAAAGGCAAATTCATTTCACTTTTGGTGTGAGAGGGTTTTTACATTAGCCAGAAATATAACTTTTTTTGTATTAAAAACAAGCAAGCCCAGGGCAGGTTTAAAATGTAATGCATTACTTTCAATAAAAAGTAATTAAGTAACTTTTTTTTTGAGAGTAAGGCAATATTGTAATGCATTACTTTTAAAAGTTACTTTCCCCGACAGCCTTGCTCCAGCCCCTGTGCTCTCCCTGCTGGGACTTCAGTTTCTGTGGTTCTGCCTCAGTCTGCCATTCCCCCGGCTCTGTCCGGCTCATCCTTTACTCCAGCTGCTTCTGATTTCATGTTCCTTCTCTTGGTCTTCACTGCCCTGAAGCGGGGATCTGTTCCTCTTGTGTGGCTCTGGCCTTCCCTCCCGCTGTTACAAGTAGAAAGTATTCTGTTATCAGCCAGAGATGAGTATGTCAAAGAAAGAAAATTACAAAACAGTTCTAATATTTGACAGTTGTGTATGTTGATCCAAAGGTGGTGTCATCTGAAATCTTTGCAACGGCTGGATCCAAACTGATTTTGCAGTTACTTCAGGATGGATCTTCTGAAGGAAAGCGAAAGGAGAAGAATTAGCATAGCTGCTGTTTGTAGCATTTCAGGCAAAAAGATGATCATGTGTACAGTATTTGGTAGTATTTCACATAGCATTATGTGAGTACTTGTCTAAAGAGATGCATTTTTAATCCATATTAAACAGAGAGAGCGTCTGAGCCCTGAACATTATCACGTAAGCTCGACCTCCGTTAGTAGACTTTGATATCCTTGTTACTATCAAAAGTACAGAGTTCTGTGACCTTTAAAGAGTGTGATAGTGTATAGCATGATACAAGATCTAGAGATAGGCCATGTAGGGCTACATAGATAAGAAGTATTTAATAATACAGATTAGGTAAGCAGTGTATAGAGATGATAAAGTTGGTCTGATATGATCATATGTTTTGACCCGGTGAGGACTCTTCGACTAACTTCAGCTTGTTTATTGAAGCATGTAGTGCATTGCAATTCAGTCTTTACGTCATGCTGCATGAACTAGTTTTTCTGCATCTGAAACACACATTCCGTAACTTGGTGCTGTTTCTAAGGTGCAAGAATGCAGCTTTGGTATGTGGGAAATATAGTTTTTAAAAGACATGTTCCTGTCTAATATAACACCCAGTTCTCTGACTGTAGAGAAAGAAGTAACATTAAATGCTTTGAAATGCAGATAGTATTCAAACAGCTGTTTCTATAATTTAATAGGAGAACATTTAGGTCATTAAGTTTTTAATGCCATTAACATGCTCTGCTGAGGCAGCCTTCCCTTCCAGCTTTGTTTGAAAACTACAGCAAGTATGATTAAGATGCAAAAAGATTGATCAGAGGACTAGCTGATTTTATCTGTCTTGATCAGGTGCCAGTTTAAAGACTTAAGAAAATGTGATTTTAGAACCTTGTGTAGCAGCTAGACAGAAAATCGACACGCCTGGGAAAAAGAATAAAACATTGAATGTATAATGAAATCCCAAAGGTGTGCACTGAGACCAGGAGAGGACCCTCAAGGGTCTACCTTTGGGCTAACTGTGTCTCACCGGTTACAGGCTGAGCCATGTCTAATATGATGCCCACATGTAAAGAACACATGCAAGCCAACACGACCCTCTTGGGTGTATTATCCCATATATTGGTCTATAAAGGACAGGACTGGCTAAACCTACTGAAGGCCAGCTTCGTTCTACATGGCAAACATGGGAAGATGAACTGCTCAATCTACTGAAAATATCTCTGCTGAGATGCTACTTTCCCATATGTGCCGCCTCTCCTTCCATCTACACATCTTTTGTGTTGCATCACAGAAAGCCTATGGGTTGGCTTACCTGTGAATGGAGGATACACAGGGTCAAACCTGCACATTCATAAAGCAGTGCCCACCAGTAGCTGCCTGGAGTTTATGATCAATTGATTGGTCTGATTTGTGTTGCTGGCCAACTCTGCAAAGGAGAATTAAATCCAGCCTATAGTGCTTGGACCCAGTTACCCAGTTCTGAAGTTACTGATAAAGGACTCTGACAATTATTGACAATTGATAGCTAGCCAATAGCCTTAATCCTGAGTGGTAGCTAGCCTGTCAAAAACATCGACAGAATTGTGTGGAGGGTGTGAAACGGCTGATCTGTTTTGTTCCATACAGTATAAATATTGTGAGGCGACGGGAAACGGTGGGGTATATGATATTTTAGTTAGGAATTGTAACAAAGTCATCCCTGGCTTCATCAATTGTCAAGGGTTGAATGATTAAGAACAGGTAGGCTATGCCCTAGCTTTGATGTTCACAGCCTTTGAGTTGCTGTAGGGGCAACACCTTTACAAAGGTGCCAATCTGAGAAGAGAGACTTTTGAGAGATCTGCTTGGCTCTCAATCTGAATACAAAACAAAAATCTGATCCGATAGTTTTACTGAAATGAAACGGTGAAATGCTCATGAAGTGACTCTCACAGCAGTTCTAGAGATCATGTTCATGTGTTCCTGTACTCCTATATTGAGACGGCAGTGATAAATGATCAATAATAACTATTTATTCATTTATTTTTAGAAAAGTGTGTGAAAAATTGTGTTTATGTTCGGTCACAATTGTGACCGGTGGGATAATGTGTGTACTGAATGAACATATTTCATGTTTGTCATGTTTTGTGTGAGTCTCCTCGTTAGCTGCGTGTTCCTGTCCTGTAGTGATCTGTTTTGTGGCCATGTGCTTGTGTTTTTGTTTTGTGAGAGCACATGGCTGGTCTTGTTTGGTTCTATGTGCCATGTGCTCTTATGTCTATTGTCTTGACCCCCACCCCTCTTGTTACCTGATTATTGGTTAATTTTCCCCACCTGTGTTCTTCGTTAGCCTCCTCATTTGCTTCCTGTTTAATCTCCTTGTGTTTGCAGTCCTCTGTTGTCAAATGTTGTCCGTGCTCCTCGTATCCTGCCATGCCAGTCTCTATATAAATAAACTAAACTTGAAGCTTAGGTTTCAGTTGTAAATAAAGGGCGCCCGCATAAGTTCAGCCATGTGTGAAACCAGAGTAAAGAGTTTGTTTACAATCAGTTTTAAAGCTTTATTATCAACAAATAGCATCTACATTTCCCATAATATAACAACAGTAAAATAGAAAGAAAGAAAAGCATCAGCTAAAGAAAGATATACTTTTACATGAATATATAGTGTAATTTACATGAGACATTACTATATAATTATAATATGGAACTTATACACTGGCAAGTAAGCATTATTTAGCATTCTTTTAATATGAAAATGTTAAAGGAAGAGAATATTGAAACTGTTTTAGTTGCTTTACTTTTTTTAGATTGACATTTAATCTCTGCACATTTTAATCTCCTCAGGCATGAGCTCTCAAAGGTACCTTTGTGAATATAAAAATAAATCAAATATATGATAAAACCATTTTAATAGTAATGGCAGCGAAGACATGCAACTGACTACAGGCACATCTTGTGGCTTTAACAAGTTTAATCAACCGGTTAAGCTACTCAGTTCAAACCACAACACCTACAACACACCTCACAACTAAAGCACTGAACATTACTTTATGCCTATTACAGCTGTGTGTGAAAAAGGCATAAAAGAAAAAGGGGGTGAAAGGCACAGCACACCAACATCAAATCCCCATCCCATCTGTGTAATGCACTGGGCTGCTTTGTTGCCTTAGGGCCAGGGTAATGTGCTATCATAGGCAAGTTGTTTCCACTGTCGGGCCAAAAGCAAACGTGCTGGTGCATGTGTGATAATGCCTACTCGGGGGCAAAAGGCCAAGGGTTTTGGCCCACTGATTACCTTGGTCCAATGAGAACCAACTGCTGCTTGGACAAAAAAAGAGTTTATCTGACTTAGCAACTGTGTTCATTTCCCATTTTTCTTTCCTAGCTACAGTTAACATCAACATTTAAGACCTTTAAAATAATATTCTCAGCTCAAAACCAGCTGATATTTAAAATAACATCCAATCGTGAAAAAAGAGCGATGAAAAGGCCCAGTTGTTTTTGCGGCTGATTTTATTGCATAGACATTTGTAGGAGTTTCCCTTTCAGAGGAGATCATTTAAATGAATCATGCAACATGATTTAATAAGGTTTGCGCCAGTCAGTTACTGGAATTCGCGCCCTTACTTACCACCCAAAAAAAAGCATGTCTTAACCCATTTTGTGCTTGACACCACAGAGAACAGAAAGTGTTTTGTAGAAGGGAGAGAATTTTTCCCCTTGCATTAATTTGTGCTGCGTCTCAGATGTTGTGTCTGTGTTCTTTAGTTTTCAGATTGTCAGTAGATCACCTGCAGAACCTTTTACTCCCATCAGTGCTTTTTTGGAATTGCACTCTCATGCCAATTTGTCTTGTTCAGTAAATCTGGCCTATGTCTTCTGAGAGGCCGAATTTCTAGAAGACATGTTGGAATAGTGCTTCCATGATAGGTCTCTGAGTGGTATCATATGACATGCTTTGGAAAACTGGTCAACTGCCACTAATACACAAAATCCACTGGTAGTAGGTGTGACCAAGGGGCTAAATCCCCTTCACATCTACATGCTTTGCTGTGATTTAGTCACGGCCCAGTCGGTGCATGCTTGAACAAAGCCATGAATGTCCTGAGACATGTGGTCGCAGAGGAGCGAGAAGGTTTGAGTGATGCCAGCGTGGCCTGATCCAGAAGAGTCAGTCAATCAGTCATATTTATTTATAAAGTGCATTTACCCTCCCTCCAGGATTTTGTGATTCTGTGATTGCAGAATTTTACACAAAATTAGTGCATTAGCTTGTGTTTTTCCTTTTATTTCTAGGGCACCTAGATAAGGCACCTAGAAATGGAAGGGCACTTTAGCATCAGCGATTAAAGGTGCAGGGGCTCGAACCCTCCACATTGCCACATAAAGGCCAATCTTTTTCTGATGGATCGAATAAAAGAAATGAACCAAAGAAGATTTCCGCATCAAAGCAGGCAGCTTTTGGAAGGTGTTTACCAGCTTGGGCAAACTTGTTCTTTCGCTTGAAGTATATAGGGGCCTTGAAGAGAATCAATTGGAAAGGGTTAGAGCTGGGAACCTTTGGAGAATAAAGCCAGAAGCACATCAGCTTTGTGACTGTGAATTAACTTTGGGTGAAGAACAATACCTTGTGAATTTGGCTTGGCAAAGTGTTCAACCGCCGTGCCTCCTGGAGATACTCACGTTTCAGATGATCAGACATCACTTGATAAGGATGGCGGGAACATTCAGGCCAGCGGCCACTCCTCTGGCACTAGTTCAATGGCCAAAAGCTCCCGGTTCCTTGAGTCATAATTTTGCTTGATTGGAAATAAATTCTTACAGAAGACAGAAGCATTTTCCTGCCATTGAAGTAGGATGGATCTGACTTCGGTGGTAAAGGTGTCGACTTCCACAAACAAGGGACGTTCCAGGTCTGGATGGTTAAGAAAGAGGGCTGTAGTGTTGGATACTGAAACTGAGAAGTGAGTGAATCGTAAATTACACTGAAGCCCTTGATGAAACAATGGTACAAAAATGGTTATATTTTAGGAATAGGATGTAGAATTTAGCGGAGCTAAATAGACAGTAATGTAGAATTGGTGGGCGGAGCTAAACAGGCAGTGATGCAAAATCTGTGGGCGGAGCTAAACAGGCAGTGATGCAGAATCTGTGGGTGGGACTAAACAGGCAGCGATGTAGAATCGGTGGGCGGAGCTAAACAGGCAGTGATGTAAAATCACAGGGCGCGGCTAAACAGATTGTGATGTCAAAGCAGGTGTCAATCTTCTTCTGTGGAGGCGGTGCTTATCCACACTGTTACATCATAGAATAGAACATTCCACAAGCTGTCGTTTTGGTAGAATGGCTTCAATATAAGCTGTTTATAGACTAACAAGAACATTTTGAGCTCTGAAAATTACAGGATGTTTTTAAGCTACGTTAAGCCATGTGTAAGCCATATATAAATAATGAGAGGTTTTCGACATTACAGGCACCAATTTGAAAAATTACTGTGGATGTTTGATAAGTTATACTGCCTTTAGCAAAGCTTGTATTGACTTTGGATAAGTATTCAATGGACCTCACAATAAGATAGAGACATCAGACAGGGCATTTGGAGGTGGAATGACCCACACATCCTCACTACAGGTACATTTGGTTTTGAAGCTTATACTGAGTGTTGAAGTGAGACAAGATTAATCAGTTTGCATGGGTTTAGCTGTAGAGTCGCTTGAACAGGATGTGGATTTATGGGAAAGGAGATGTTAAGACTTTACATTTATTTCTTTAGCAAATATGTGATTAAGAAATGAGAAATACAACATGAGATTCTAGAGCAAGCAATAACACAAGAAGTAACAATAAAAAGTTTATCTAGAATAGTACAGGTTAGAACAGCGAAGGATTTAGGGAGATAATATAAGAAATATTATAAAAAAATATATATAAGAAGAGGGTTTTTTTTAAGAGTGAGCAGGATGCAGTTAAGTACTCATTTTCAGCTGTTCATTAAATATTGTCAGGGATTCAGCTGTCCCAGAAGGGTTAGAAAGATCACTCCACCAGCAAGAAACAGCTATTTAGAGTAAATGGAGAAGAGGAGGGGTCTAATTACAAATCCTTGAGGCACACCGTGACTAGTTGATGTGCTGTGGATATCTCTGATGAGGTACGATTCAAACTAGTGCATTAAAGTTGCTGTGCGACCCAGTGATAAGAAGGATCTGATGGGTAATGGTGTCAAAAGCCGCAGTTAGATCTACCAGAATGAGAACTGACCATTTGGAATCAGCTCTCACAATCTGCAGGACGTCTCTGACTGATGACAATACAGTCTCAGCCGAGTGAATCCTGATTGGCTGTTGTACAGCCAGTTGTTCTGTCAAAGGAAAGATGATACCTAATTGAAAACAATAGGCTCCAGTGTTGTCCCTAGACAAGTGTAGCATAAAGTGTCTGTGGCACAATTCATATCCATTGATGAAAAGTGGGTGGGGGAGGGAAGAGGGGATGACACAAAAG
Source organism: Barbus barbus (assembly GCF_936440315.1). Taxonomy (NCBI): domain Eukaryota; kingdom Metazoa; phylum Chordata; class Actinopteri; order Cypriniformes; family Cyprinidae; genus Barbus; species Barbus barbus. The sequence continues at coordinate 1,055,067 of NC_136746.1, read as the reverse complement.
AGAAGAGGTGGAAGGAAGAAAGGGAGCATAAGTTTCACCTGAATGGGACAGTTCAGACACTGAAGACCTTGAAATGTGTGACAAAGGCAGAACAGGATCTGATGATTGCCACATCCTGCTCCCAGATGGTATTTGCCCATTGTATTGCACTGCTGGTGAAAAGTAAAGTGTTGAAGACTTGCTCTGTGGTGAAAAGATGGGGTTGCATCTCCATTTTGAGGGAGCAATGAAACTGCTTTCCTTTGCCAGTCTGGAGAAAATAACTGGAGGGATGCAACACCATTGAGCATCTAAGTCTCATAGAAATCTCTTATCTGACACACTCAGTACAGTTCATGGAGTCTCTACTGAACTTATGGTCAGGTGTCTTAAATGAAGAAAACATACAAAATGCACAAAGCAGTGAAGGGATAATATACAGTCAGCCAGACATTATCGCAAAACAAACCCAGACAAGGTGATCAGGACCTCACCCATTACAGTCAGCTTAGCAACAAAATGAACACTACTGTAATATTACAGTATATTTAGGGATGCACATAAGTGGTGCTCATGCATGACCAGAAAAAAAAATGTTCTGGGTTCAGACCGGTTATTTGCGTACTGACATGGTTGACACTGTTAATGCATAATCACCATTTCAGGTTGTTTTAACTGTAATATAGTATAAGATTTACATTCAAATTGAAAGCTATTAATCATATAATATATAATCTAGACTATGTGCAGCCAGTTTCAGAGCAAAGCGCGAAACAAGAAAGAACAAATCCACAGTATTCCAGATGCAAGTAACTTTAGAGCAGTTTAACCCACCTGTCCATAATTTGCAAGTCACCTTGATTAGCTTGTTTAGCTGTTTTTGGTTAGAGTTGGAGTAAACTTGTCCTCCAGGATTGGAGTATTGAAGTGAGGACAGTGAATGTAGGAATTATATTGAATATAAGCAATTAAAGCATGACAGTGGCTGTTGGGATCAGTGATTCATATTACTAGTGTAAGAGTTAAAAATTAAACAATTTTATGTTTGTGTTAGAAATGCCCATGTTAAAGTGCCTGTTGTAATGAGGACTTTTACTCTGACGGGGTGAAAAGGAGAGAGAAGGAGGTGAATGGAGAATAAAGTGTGGAAAAAGAGCTTGTCAGTATTCGAGGGTATTATTTCTTTAAACCTTCAGATAAAGCCCCGAAAACACCCACAATTGCACAATCAAGCATTACACTGGTGGCAGCTGTGTTTTTTGTTGTATATTTGAATTTCTTTCTTTTTATTTATTCTTTATTTTTTCGCCTTGCACGCCTTGCACGAGCGCAGTGTGTACATCTGTGATACCAGCGGGACTCCGTGAATTTCAGTGTGCCGTTAATAAACTTAAGAGATGTCAGACGAGGAAGCCCAAGTGCCGCGGGAGAACAGTGCTCATACCTCGCAGCTACAAACTACCCCGAAAGACATTCCTTTACAACACCATTTCGCAACAACGGCTCTGAGTCCTTTCAGTTGTCGTTATGAGGTGATTCAAGAGGCTCGCTATAAAGGTAGTGGTATTGATTTGGATGCAGTGCTAGCAGCAGAGTTGCCTACTAGACTGCCACCTGAACTGTTCATTGTTTGGGACAATTTTCCATCTGGTGTTTGGCCAGAAGGATGTCATAGCATTTTTTCAAACATTTACAAATTCACGCTATAAATTGCCTAATGAACCAATGGAAGTGTATGCAGCAGACATATGTAGACTGGTCAGCGATTCAGAATGCATCTGAATACATGAAACTGTCATAATTTCTGGCGGGTTTAGATCAAGAAATCCAGATTAAATGCCACGAGAGGGGTGTGACAACGTTCAAAGATGCCTTCCAAGTTGCTACCCAAGCTGAACGGGCACGTACAGCCAGTTTCATCTACAGTGAGAGAGAATTTGATGGCACAGACAGTGAATGTTATTTCTGACACTGACACTCTTTTTTTTGAAGCAAGCCATTGTTGATCTTACAAACACAGTCAAAGATTTAAGTAAGGATGTCTCAGCATTGAAACTTCAGCTGTATGATCAACGCAGCCGATCTCATCAGACTCCATCACCACATCGTCATAGTTCAACGAGACATGCTAGTCCAACAAGATATGCCACAGAATTATAGCATTATCTGGTCGTTTTTCAACCAAAAGAACGTTTTCATGCACGTTCTTCATCACCTGGCATCTACAGAAGATCTCCCAGCCGTCGCAGAGACCTTTACAGAAAACAAGACGACACATACAGCATAAAACCAGCTAAATGCTCTTTTGCTCAACCACAAGTGACATTTCTCGGCCATGTGGTTTCATCTGCGGGTCTTCAGCCAGATGGGAAAAATATTCAGAAGGTCAAGGATTGGCCTACTCCAGGAAGTCCTACAGAAATTCGAGCCTTCTTAGGTTTGTGTTCATATTACAGGCGTTTCATTCACTGCTTTGCTCAAATTTCAGAGCCACTGCATGCTCTAACTCAGAAAGGGAAGTTGTTTGGACTGAGACAGAACAGGAAGCTTTCAATTCCCTGCAATATGCACTTACAAATGCTCCAATTCTTTCTTACCCAGATTTTTCAAAAGAGTTTTTACTCTTCACGGATTTTCTAACACAGTCATTGGGTGTGTTCTATTTCAATTGAATGCTGACAACAAAGAACGGGTCATCGCTTACGGTAGTCATGTTTTGACATCTACGGAGAAACAATGGTCCACCTATGACAGGGAGTTGTGGGCTATCGTTTGGTCCATTCGCCATTTCCGTCAGTACCTCATGGGGCACTCTTTTCAGATCATCACAGACCATAAGCCATTGCTTAGTCTTAGGCGAATGATTTTGGATGGCAATCCAACGGGTCGCAGAGCAAGGTGGGCTCTAGAGATTGAACTCTATGACTGGACTATTGAGCACCGACATGGCCATAAACAATGCAACGCAGATGCCATGTCTCGTCGACCTGATGAGGAGAATAGGGAAATTTCTACTAATTCTGAGATCAAGTCTGTCCATTTAGTGTCCATTTCAACACAGACTGAGGTCACCAGATCGTATTCTACTTCTGTACAGCCTGTTTCTTCCGATACATGTTCTGGGGTTGAACCTTCAAATTCTGCTTTCTTTACCTGTTCCAGCATTGTATGCCTGGGTATGGGTAGTAAAGATATACAGCAGGCTCAGACAGCTGATCCTGTCCTAAGCGTGGTCGCTGAATGGGTATCAAATAAGAAGAGACCAATATACAACGCAGAAAGGAACTGCTGGTGGACTGAGGCATTTCTGGAAAGAGTTCCCAAGGCTTACTTTTGTGGATTCTGTTCTTTGCCATACAGTTAGACCCCCACCAGGTGATCAGATCTTGCAGGTTGTAGTTCCACCTGCGCTGCAGCCAAAAGTGTTTGAGAATTTGCAGGGTCACTCGCTTTCTAGACATCCATTCAAAATATCTGTGTATTCTGACACAATAACTTATTTATTTTTTTAAGTAATGTTGCAGATATACATATATAGCCTATTTCTTTGATTGAGTGAAAATGTGTCACATGGCTATTCTAACATGACAGTGTCTCTGTGTATAAGACACGGTTCAAAAAGACATGATTGATTGAGTCAGTGTGGAAGAACTTGACTGGTCTGCAGAAAGCCAAGTCCTGATACCAGCTGAACTCCTCTGGTGTGACTTTATATGCAGACCTTGAGACAAAAACTCATCACCAAACACTAATGACTTGTATAGACACTATAAGGACAAAAGTGTTGGCACCCCCTTCTTTAGAACAGAAAAAGGCACTAACAAAACTGTGGCAACAAAGATGGAAACATAATTCATGTATTTAAAAATTGTATTTCCATCTCTGTTGCAACAGTTTTGGACGTGTCTAAAATGACAGCACCCTTATGCACAAGTCATTGGTGTTTGGTGATGAGTTTTTGGCTCAAGGTCTGCATTTAAAGTCACACCAGAGATGCTATTTGGGAAGTAGTTCTGAAGCTATTTTAATATAAATTTACCTATCTTCCTCATTTCATCCATTGTGTTTATGCCACTAAACAGATTATTTACTAATTATTTTCAAGGGACATGAGAAATCAAATGTGCCTTGATCTAATTGGCATATAAGAGGTCTTGCACCATTAAAACATCCTGCAAGCTTCAGCTTAAAACGTTCTCCTTATTATAAACAAAGCATTTATTGAAAGCTGCAGTCCATAACTTTTTTTGGTTAAAAATTATCCAAAATCAATTTTTGAGCAAGAATAACCAGCCAGTGTCTCCTTACTTTAGCCTGATTCACAACGATAGGCTTAAAATAATGTTTTTTAATTTCAGTGTTACTGGTAGGAATTTGTGGGAAATTTGAGCATGCCGCTGCGTCATTACGTCACGTCTGTGAACATAAAGAAGATGTTTGATGGTGCATTGCAATCCAGAAAGGATTGTGTGTTTGAAACACATGACTGAAATTAGATTATATTCCAGTTTTAAATGTGCTGTATGTGAGATTACACAAGTTTTATATTTTAAAGAGAGCCATAGTGGTAAATAATTTGAGAATAAAGTATAACAATAATAATAATTTGCACGGTTTGATGTGATGTGAGTTAACTGATCGTTAGATTTAATCACCAATGGTAGCGTGATTTATTGTAATGCTTTTTTCCTCAGTTGGTCAGAACAAATGTGGCAGACATGTTACTTACTCGTTCAGATGACAATTTCCGGTGAAAATTCTTATTTGGGTCATATATTCCAAGACGTAGGCTAGAATCTGTGATTCTGAAGTATAGAGAATATCCACACTAGTCAAGTCAAGTCAGCTTTATTTGTATAGCGCTTTTCACAACACAAATCGTTGCAAGGCAGCTTTACAGGAAATACAGTTTCTACAATATATTTAGTAGTAGCTTATCAGTGGTGATGTCAAGTCGATGTACATATGGCAGAAATGTACAGTAAAAATCAGTTAATGACGTAATCAAACAGACGATGAACACTATTAACAGCAATGATTATATTTTGCATTTATACATCAAACTTATCGCACAAATTTGTAGTTCTATGTTGTTTCAGGGTTAGCATCAACTGAAGTCCTCTGAGGGGTTGGCATCATCTTTCTCAGGTGTTCGGTCAACTCAGATCTTTTAATTGTTGGATCCAGACTGAAGCTTCTGTAATTCCTAGTTACCACGGGATGCCAATCCAGTGGCAGAAACAGAGAAACAGATAGAGACATAATTAGCGTAGCTGCTGTTCCATCTAAGCAAAAATTATTTGTGAATGATCTGTAGCTTGTAGCAGAGACTGTAAAATTGGGGTAATATGATCATATTTTCTTGACCTGGTAAGAACTCTAGCCGCTGCATTTTGGAGTATCTGTAGCTTGTTTATTGAAGATGCAGGACAAGCAGCTAGCAGTGCATTACAATAGTCCAGTCTAGAGGTCATGAATGCATGAACTAGCTTTTCTGCATCAGAAACAGGGAGCATGTTTCAAAGCTTGGCAATGTTCCTGAGATGGAAGAATGCTGTTTTTGTAACATGGGAAATATGATTTTCAAAGGACAAGTTGCTGTCTAATATAACACCCAGATTTTTGACTTTAGAGGACGTAAGTGCATCCGTCTAGTTGCAAATTATAATCCAAGAGATTCTGTGTACTGTTTTTTGGTCCAATAAGTAATATCTCTGTCTTATCTGAATTTAATAGGAGGAAATTATTGGTCATCCAATCTTTTACACTTTTTACACAATCTATTAGCTTAGATAGTTTAGAAGTTTCATCTGGTTTTGTTGAGATATATAGTTGAGTATCATCAGCATAACAATGACAACAATGAAAACTTTATTTTTTTGGGCTCGGTGCTACAGGTCCGAGGATATTTGCCCCACCGGCCCGTTGAAAGCACTGGCTCGCTCTGGCCCGACAGTGGAAAAGCGGCTAATGAGTGCTGCCACACTAGATTCTATAGGTGGCATGCTACAAAGTCCCACTGAATCTGGGTCCTGCATCACAGCTAGAGTATGAGCCAACTGATCAGGGCATGTGGCCTTTGAGTTTTGTAATGCTGACACCAATACAGACGTGAAGTCTTGGCACTGAGCCACCTGACTTCTCAGACACCGTCTCACTGCCAGAGTAAAGTGATTCAACTGCAGGTAAGTTTCCTTCAGCTCCAGACATGACTTCTTCTTACTCTTTTTTCACATTGAAATGTTTGTTTACACTTACAATTGACTGCAGCAACACTAGAGGAAAGTAATAACTTTTCCGATCCCCATTCCAGACCCACCAGATGCGATCGATGTACAGCGAGCGGCGCATTCCTGGCATGGGCCTCTTTAAGATGATCCACACCAAGACACGCAGGACATTGATGATGTCCATCCATGATATCCATTACATTAGGCCACGTAGAACATCTGAGTGTATCTATATCAGTACTCACCATAAAAACAACTTTATTAACATTATAAGTAAACCTCAAGGAAGATATGATTAGTGCTGTCAAACGATTAATCGCGATTAATTTCATCCAAAATAAAAGTTTTTGTTTACACATAATATGAGTGTGTACTTTGTATATTTAGTATGCATATATAAATACAAACACATGCATGTATATATTTAAGAAAAATATGTTATGTTTATATATTTAATATATTTACATATAATATAAAATATAATAATATAAATATGTAAACGTATATACATGTAAATCTTTTAAAAATATATACTGAATATGTGTGTATTTATATAGGCTATACATAATAAATAAACACAGTACACATACATACAGTCATGGCCAAAAATATTGGCACCCTTGGTAAATATGATCAAAGGCGGCTGTGAAAATTAATCTGAATTGTTAATCCTTTTGATCTTTTATTTAAAAAATTCACAAAAATCTTACCTTTCATTGAATAATAAGAAATTAAAATGGGGGGAAATATCATTATGAAATAAATGTTTTTCTCTAATATACATTGGCCACAATTAACGACATCCTTTTATTCAATACTTTTTGAAACCTCCATTTGTCAGTTTAACAGCTCTAAATGTTCTCCTATAATGCCTGATGAGGTTAGAGAACACCTGACAAGAGATCAGAGACCATTCCTTCATCCAGAATCACTCCAGATCCTTTAGATTCACAGCTCCATGTTGGTGCGTCTTCTCTTCAGTTCACCTCACTCATTTTCTACAGGGTTCAGGTCAGAGGACTGGAATGGCCAGCAGAAGCTTGGTTTTGTGCTCAGTGACCCATTTTTGTGTTGTTTTTGAGGTTTGTGTTTGGATTATTGTACGGTTGGGAGATCCAAACATGGCCCATTATAAGATTTCTAACAGAGTCAGTCACTTATTGATTTTTTATCTGTTGGTATTTGATAGAATCCATGATGCCATGTGTCTGAACAAGATGTCCAGGACCTCCAGCAGAAATATAGACACACAACATCACAAATACAGCAGTATATTTCATTGTACACATGGGGTACTTTTTATCCCTGTGTTCACCAAACCCATCTTGAGTGTTTGCTGCTAAAAAGCTCATTTTTTAGTTTCATCTGACCATAGAAGCCAGTCCAATTTGAAGTTCCAGTCGTGTCTGATAACTGAATATGCTGGAGTTTGTTTTTGGATGAGCTAGGATAAATTTTTTCTCTACTCAACTATTTTCTGTAATTCTCTAGCTGTGGTCCTTGAAGAGTCTTTAGCCACTCAAACTCTCCTTCTCACCGTGCATTAGGACGATATAGACACACGTCCTCTTCCAGGCAGATTCATAACATTTTCTGTTGATTGGAAACTCTTAATTATTGCCCTGATGGTGGAAATGGGGATTTTCACTGCATTGACGTCATCGCCCCAAGAGCAGGAGTGACGACAGCAGGAGACTCCGCCCACCGCGATGCGTTCAGGAATCGAAAGGTCTTCAGTGAGAGACGGAGGGGAGGATGTGGAGCAGCTGCTGTTAGGAAACTACTCGTACTGTTTCTGCATTCACCTCCTGAGGAAACACACTTCCCGCGAAGCAGCCTCCGAACCAGAGAGGACATGGGGAACCGCGTAGCTCGCGAGGATTTTGAGTGGGTTTACACCGACCAGCCTCACGCCGACCGGAGGAAAGAGATCCTGGGTGAGTGCTCGTTATATCCCTGACGGAGAACACGTTCAGTAACGACTAAACATCGCTGCTGCCTCATACCGGCGGCGCGTTCATCTGCTCCGACTCGACTCAGTTAAAGTTAGCTGGTATGTAAAGTGATCTCCCGCGGAAACTTCAATGAGTCAAGTGCTTATTATTGTATTTGATTGTAATGTTTCAGTAGCGTGTGAAGTCGATTAATAACGAAAGAAAGCCGTTCGTCGTTAGCTGAGATGACCGTTATATGAGGGCCACTCCCTGAAGAAGAGCTCTTACATAAATAACTTCCTAAACTACAGATAACACTTCACCACAGCTGCGAATCCTCAATTAATGACCTTTATTATGCGATTCTTGGAGAATTTATCTCATGAATGTGAAGCTGTGCCAGCTAACCGCTTAAACAACAATTATTAGCAGCTAATTCCTTTCATCCGAATACAGCAGATATAGTGCGACTCTGTGTCTGCTTTTAGCGATTTAATAACCTCTATTTAGTTTGTTGAGCTATGAATGATGTATAAAGTGTTAAAATGGCGAGTGTGGTGGAGTGACAGTCACATGAGGAAGGCTAGCTAGTGCTCTCTCTCTCTCTCTCTCTCTGATTCTGTTCATTCTGAATGTCTCTCTCCCACACACACACTTAGCTGTCTAACTGGGGACGTTACATACACTTATATTGTTTTATATACAGATAGTTATAGATTATATCAACTAATCCTAACCCTGACAAGAGCCACAGAAAACTTTATGCATTTTTACAATGAAAAAAACAACAACTTTTGTTTGCTTTATTTTTATACCTGTTTTACAAATGAGGACGTCCCCAAAACGAGGTTTTTAGAGATTTTGTCAGGTTTAGCTCACACTTGGGTACACATTTGTCCCCAACATATGGTTAAATAGGCACTCTCTCACACTCACACACACACACACACACACACACACACACCAATAGGGTGAAGGTACAGAAGTGTATGCTGTTTATTAGTAACATCTCTCTCTCCACTGATAAAGCTGCTTATGAATGCCTGTGGAAAGCTGATGATGAGCCATTATTCCCACTGATCTATATGTGGAGTTTGGATAAACATTAGAGCTGGTTTATGGATACACTTCAACACTAAACCGCTCTGTTACTAATTCATGATTTATTCACGATGCCCTCACTGACACACACCAGTCATCTGGTAAATGATTCTGTAGCTGTTTAGTTATAATTATGCTTTAGATTGCATGGATTCTACTGCAGCTGTTATGGATAAAGAATTAAGCTGCATTTTGTATTACTATTGTGTTCAATAAATGCCACTGCACTGAATATGGTATAAAGAGTGGGATAATTTCTCCTGCTCGTTGGTGACAGTCTTATTCAAACACATCATCTTGACTGATATTTGTTCAGCAAACTCTGTCTTCATGTGAGCTCATGTTTGTCTGATTTGGAGACGATCCAGTATCCAGCATACCTGTGCTGACATGTAGTCTGTCTTCTGTGCTATTGCATGTACAGTAACAGTGCAGCCTGCTGTGATCCAGACCGGACTGTCAGTACCTTGCCGTATTGCATTGTTATATGTAAACCCTGAATTAAGCTTTAAAGTAGCACTCTTGCCTCAAAGCGGTCAGTTCTTGCATTATAAAATACCTTGTATGAAAAGTGCTCACATTGAAATTCTACTGTGTGTTTTGTATTGTTTCTCGGAAGCTTTAGGCAAATGACGTAGACTTCAGGTTTCACAATATCCTCCTGGGGCCCAGGAACAGACTTTTGTTCTCTGTAGTGGACAGTATATTTGAGTGGATTTCTCTGAGACCGTACATGCCACAGTTGTGTCTGGATGTCCTGTACAGAGCACATTCAGGGCTTCTCAGAGATATCAAATGATTGGATGTTTCGTTGTGACCACTCCCTCTCCTAGGTCTTCAAAAATGGCTGACATTAATTTAGTGATCAAATGTAACACTCTTATGGAAATATGATAATATTTTGTAATCTGACTAAATTTTAAACTGTTTGTAATAAATCAATATCTCAGTAAAATGTTAAGGGGTTCCTGAACGATACTTTTTTTCGATACCAATTTTATGAAATCAGTTTTAACAAGATTACATTATCTCAAAAAACTTTGGTCTTATTTTTTCAGCTTGTTGAAAAAAATTTTGGCAAAAAATTTTACTATTAAAATTAAAACATGGAAATATTGTGTGAACATTACTTAAAAAAAAAAAAAAAAAAAGTTTTAATAGTAGCCTAGTAGTAGCAGTATGTACTGTCCGCTAAACAATATTAATATATTTCTGCCGCAGTGTCTTCCAAGTTAATCCGAACTTTTATTTTGACGGGTTGCCGTGAATACCTTACAGTTCTGTGTGTATATGATATGATGCTAGTTTTACTCAAATCAAACGGTAAAATGCTCATGAAGTGACTCTCAGAGCAGGTCTGGAGATGTTGTTCATGTGTTTATGTCCTCATTTATTGAGACGGTAGACGCTGAAATCACCGCGAGCGTCATGCACACTTCAGTCGAGTGAGTACTAAACGAAACCGCACGATATAAAGAGCAGACTGCTCCGTACGCTTTCGAATCGCTCTCGTGGAGGTCAAACGCTGATCAATCAGCACCGTTTCTAGTCAAACACACCTAGTGCTGCAGGATTATTGGCTGACTGACGTTAATGAGATTAACCCCTTAGGTATTGCAATTTGGTAGCGAACGACAAGACGTTTTTCAATACTCGGTGGTAACGAGGCAATAACGGTCAGTGCCTAAAAAGTATTGAACTTGATACCCAGCCCTATTTATTACGCATTCTGGGAGACACAATAAATGAATAGGGAAAGAAATTATATTTCAATACTTCTATGAAATATTAGATGATATTGTGAAAATCTTGCCAATTAGGCTATTACTCCCATTATTACACTTCTTTTTTTTCGTGACATGTTGTCCCATGAACACATGAATATGCAAATTAGAGTGAATAGATGCATTTTATACAATGGGAAAAAAATAGTTTTTGCCTATGCATGTTTGTTCATGTCTTTTCCTGTGTCCTTTACATACAAAATATGAATAAAACGCATCATTTTTCTTATGCTCTAAACAATGTAATGACATGAAAAAATACTAAATTCACAAAAAAGTTTCCCCGGGTCTCAGGAGGATATAAAGCATATTAAGATCTAGATGACAAAGAGAGGTGACGTTACATGCCAGAGACATACGAGGCAGCACTCCAGATCCCGTTGGTGTCGAGTTGTGTTGATTTGTTATGGAAATGCACATCATTTGAATGCCCTCATCCTCTACATCAGTTTCAGTTTTACAATGCTTGTCTTGTGTGGTTTTTTTGGCAGCTAAATACCCAGAGATCAAGTCTCTGATGGGACCGGACCCCAGACTGAAATGGATCGTCTGCACGATGGTCGTCGTCCAGTTTTTGGCCTTCTATTTGGTGAAGGACCTGCCGTGGAAATGGGTCTTTTTCTGGACGTACGTGTTCGGGAGTTGCCTAAACCATTCAATGACGCTGGCGATTCACGAGATCTCGCACAACACGGCTTTCGGCAACAACCGCGCCAGATGGAACCGCTGGTTCGCCATCTTCGCCAATCTGCCCATCGGGCTGCCCTACTCGGCATCCTTTAAGCGCTACCACCTGGACCACCATCGCTACCTGGGTGGAGACGGCGTGGATGTCGACATCCCCACGGAATTCGAGGGCTGGTTCTTTTGCACCCGTTTGCGTAAGCTGTTCTGGATCATGTTCCAGCCGCTGTTCTACGCCATCCGTCCCCTCTGCATCAACCCCAAACCCATCAGCCAGCTGGAGCTCCTCAACGTGGCCATACAGCTGGCCTTTAACGCCGTGCTCTACTGGGCATGGGGTGCCAAGCCCCTGGTCTACATGATGATGGGCTCCATGTTAGGAATGGGTCTGCATCCCATCTCAGGACACTTCATCGCAGAACATTACATGTTCCTCAAAGGCCACGAGACCTACTCTTATTACGGATCCCTCAACCTGCTGACTTTCAACGTCGGGTACCACAACGAGCACCATGACTTCCCTAGCATCCCAGGACGCCGCCTGCCCATGGTAAGACCAGTTATTCACTCCATCTCTATAATTCAATTCAGTTCAAGTTTATCTGTATAGCGCTTTTAACGATACAAATCGTTACATAGCAGCTTCACAGAAAATTAAAGTTAAATCCATTTAAATAATAACCCCCTGGTGTTGTTCAGTCATTTTTGATCGAAACATTTTCTGCTATGGTTTATTAAAATTATTTATTTCATTGGAATGGTATGAAACTTGGCAAAGGGTTTGGCACTTGCTATGTGGGGAAAAAATAAATAAATAAAGGTTAAATGGTTCTGAAAAAAAGTGTCACACTTGTATTGTTCTTGTACACTGAAAAAAAACAGTAAGTAAAATTGACCTAATTTTCTTTTGCAAGTTTTTGCGCACAAATTTTAAATGAAAATTAAGTATTAAGTAAAATCTACTTAAGTTAGGTAAAATTAGCAAAGGAAATAAGTCAATTTAATGTGGCCAGTTAGAGTTTGAGTAATTTCTACTTAATTATTTTAAGTTGAATCTGCAATCTGCAACTTACAAACATATAGGCCTAAGTAAGCAAGTTGACAGCTTGTTATCCTTTTTAAGAGAATATGTCCACTCGATGTAATTATTACCCAAATGAACACAGTACAGGATGATGGTAACAGTCAGAGGATACTGTGAGAGTAACACTGAACTCCAGATGTCACAAAACAGAGTTACTCAAACTAACTACAAAAGCAACTATAAACCTGTAAATACACCTCGAAAACAGTGAAGAATGTGACCTTATTAATTATTCATGCCCTATTGCATGATGGGAACAACGGAATCATAACTTTGATATTAACTTAAAGGAGTCCTTGTAAACATAAACAGTTCCAAGTAAAATATAAAGTTTAATTTCTACAAGCTTAAATTGAGTACAATATAGAATTTACAATTTGCATGAATTATTTAATGTAGGAATTCCATTAGTTTTTCTGTAGTATTTACTTCACCACACAATCATTGTTATCAGTGCAGGCGTACTGGTATTGTGTAAAGGGAGCTAGTTTAATCTAGTGGAAACAATTAGTACTGCGCACAAATGACATCTTACTGAAAGCTCTTTTTGAGATATCAACCTCAAATTTGGAACACCACTTGTTTAGATTTATGGCTTTGATTTTCTGCCAGTTTTAGAGTAAAACATGTTTTGAAAAATATTTATCTAAAATTTTAAAATAGTATTTTTGTGCTTTCTGTGTAATAAACTGGCCGAATACCGAATACCTCAAGCGTGTGGCGGAAAGGTTACGCCCCTCACCATGTTGTGATGCCATGTCCCGGCCTTTTTACAGTCTCTGGTCCCGGCCCAACGAGATTCAAACAATAAAACCCATTATAAACAAGGCATTTATTGCATTCAGTGAGGACATAATTACTGATTATAATGACTTATACTGTCTTTTTACGCACATTACCATGTCTGCATTTGTGATCGGAGAAACAACAAGCACTACTCTACACTGCTCAAAACCTGCGTTTGAATCGTCAGTAGCAAATTCTTTACATATCGAAACATTTACAGGCTGTGAGTCAGAAGCGCCAGACTGTCCTTGCGATGTTGGAATTGCCCCACTTTATAGTGTTCACAGCCATTCATAGTGTTCACATGGTAGACTACTCTCTCCCAGCTTCAGGAAACAGTGCTCTGTAAAATGCGCTGCACACACTCTAATATTTGGGTTGAACTGTTCTGGAACAGTGTTGTAAATACAGCTTAATTTCTAGTTGTGTCCTCTTTTGGAAGCCGAAACACTTCGCAGCGAATCACCGCATCTCCAGGACATAGCGCCGGCGGTACTACAGTGAGAATAATAGTTCCGCCTTCTTTCATTGCGTAAACATTTGGGCGGTGTTATGCAAATCTGCCCACACCGTGATGTAGACGTGTGGGGTGTGTTTCAATGAACCGTTTTAAGAGGGCTTGGACAAGTCTTAACTTTATAAAGAATATCTCTTTAGTCTTTGTAACTTCAGGGATCTTATCTCTGCACAAACAGCTTGTAACTCTCCAAAGAGAAAGGAAAACTTGAAATCACATCATATGACCCCTTTTAAGTCTGTGCTCCAAAGTACTCAAGATATACTACAGTTTAAGTTGTAAATTAATTTTGAGATCTAATGCTTTTCCTGACTGATGTTCCTGAGAGTAACAACGTTTGCCCGTATGATGATAAGACTGACTGCTTAGCCTCCTTCCATTTAATTCCTGTTATTATAGATATTAAAATAACAGTGTTTTGTTGACGGTGACAAAGCCAACTAAAGATTCAGTGATTGCTTTCATTTAAAGAAGAGGTTAGTTACAGACAAGAATCACCTAAAAGCTTCGTTCACCAACAAGTCTACTCTGATGTGGAAGATGAATCTATATAAGCTCTGACTGATGAAGACATGCAAACGATGCAGCTCATCTCTCATATCATCAGATCATCATGCACTGACAGAGGCCTTTCTTTGACAAGTTCAGAGATATTGAGATGCTGTGTCTGTTTCTTCCTCAGGTGAAGGAGATCGCAGCGGAGTACTACACAGACCTGCCCTGCTACACGTCGTGGGTGAAGGTCCTCTACGACTTTATCATGGATGATGATCTGAGTCCGTACTCGCGCGTGAAGAGACGGCTGACAGGAGACGTCAAGCAGGAGTGACCGCCTCGCCACCACACCACACCACAGACTGTCTGACCCTTCACCTGCTGGAGAGCCAAGCAGCTGTTAGCCATTTTTAGCCGTCTGTGACACAAAGGACATTTCCATGTTACTTTTTGGCTTTTAGTAAGTGTGCTGACCAATTTTAATTATGAACCAAAACGTTTGAGCTCCTCTGCTGCACATGGTCTGAAGATTCAGATGCTTTTCTTCTAGTTTAATGGAACGCTGATGTTTCTAACTGGTTACACATTAGCAGATTTGATTGAACAGGTCAGCAGTTCATGCTGTTCCTCTGCTCGCTCTGTTATCTGTAGGAATCACGCTGACAGAGCTAGGAACACACTGTAAAAGGTCGACGCAGTATGTTCTTAGTGCTGTCCAACCACCAATCACATCCCAAATAAGGTTTTGTTTACATAATAAATGTGTGTACTGTGTATATTTGTGTATATAAATAGTGTATTTTGCAGTATATACATAATAAATATACACATTTTGAAAATATTTACATGTATAAATTATATAATATAAATGTATTTAACATAAACGTAACATTTTGCTTAAATATATACACACACAGACACATGCATGTGTATATATACATAAAT
The DNA here is from genome assembly GCF_936440315.1 of Barbus barbus. Lineage (NCBI taxonomy): Eukaryota > Metazoa > Chordata > Actinopteri > Cypriniformes > Cyprinidae > Barbus > Barbus barbus. The sequence goes on along the minus strand of NC_136746.1, from coordinate 1,039,528 downwards.
ATACACGGTGCACACACATTATGTAAACAAACTTATTTGGGATGTGATTAATCATGATTAATGGTTTGACAGCACTAGTTCTTAGTCATTTGTACAGTAAGCGTAGATCTGCAGCGTCAGAGATGGTTCGTGGATCTTGTACTGAAAGCGATTAATGCTGTTCATCTCTCGTTAACACACACCAGAGTCCGGCGGTTTGGTGTAGAGGACTGTTTAAGCCTCTCTTATACTTCATTATTTCAGCAATTAACGAACCTTGGCTAACAGTGAAGTATTGAGTTGATTAACATTTATACATTTTATATCGCCTCAACTGAAAAGCCTTAATAAATTTGAGCTGGTGTCTAATGATTGTTCTTGGTGTCTAAAATATATGAATATTTGATGTACATTTTGTATGTTTTAACCCTGAATATTAGAGTTGCAGTACTCTACTGGTCACAAGTTTAGAGTTGGCAACTTGTTCATTTGGGAAGAAAAAATGTAGACATGATTTATATTTGCACACAAACTATTTCTACCGGGTTTTAGATGGTTTTGTTTTTTTTAACCATTTTAACCAACAAAAGTTTAGTAAAGTGACAACCTTTGACTGGTAGTGATTTTCTCTTTCTCCACACACACACACACACACACGCTTCAGTCAATGATTGATCAGTACACTCACTCACTCACACTAATCTTCATGCTAAAACGCTGTGAAACACTTTATTACATTCACTTTATTGCATATATCATTTGATAATCTTTGATCATGTAAAATAATAATGTTCTTCCATGAGCTGAAATCTCTCTGCAGGATAAATGCACAAAACAACGATCAGGAGAAAACGCACAGCCAGTTTCTGTTTTAAACTTTATTTTTAGTACAAAATGATATCCAAAAGTTGCTCAATGGTTGTCATCTTGTGAGGCTCTCTTTCAGTTTTTCATACATTAACTGGTCCTGCAAAGAAAAAAAACCCATGATTAAAAACAACAAAATCAGTCTTCACACAAACTTTGACCAGCGACAGTGACTATGAGAGGTCACTGAACTCTTGCCCAATGCAGAAGAGCTCAAGGACATCTCATGCGTTCTGTTCACCGCTCTTTCATAATGAATGCAGAGCCACGTCATAAAAGACAATTCAAAGAAATAAAGCCAGTGATGACAATGCTGTCATTCACAGTAACTGCAACAAAAACAAAGCACAGTCAGTCATCACGGACTAAATCTCAAGGTATGAGTGGGAATATGACGACAGATTCATCCTTGCAGGGGAATCTGATTTCAGCTTCTTCAGCTTCACATTTAGTTTGAGTTTCCCTCACCTTCTTGGAGACAGACGGTCGCACCTTCTTGAAGGCGTCTTCAAAGTGAACTCGGCTCACTCGGATGCCCTTCACTGGCTCTGTAACGAGAGAGATGACGTGTGGATCTGCTGCGGTGTCAGACCAGATCACAGAGCGCAGGTGTGTGTGTTACCTGTGTGTGTGTGTGCTGGTCCTGAGCTCAGGTGAACTCTCAGAGCGTTAACACATGCCTCTCGCACCAGCGCTGACAGATCCGCTCCTCTGAAACACACACACTCAGCCTTCAGCCAATGAATCCAGTCCAAATACACCCAGCCAGAGCATCATCTGGAGTTTGGTACAATATACCATGCATATATTTGTTGTGTACAGCAGACCGAGTATGTCAGCCTGGGAAAGAGTGCATCTGCAGGTTTGGTTTCAGTATCTCTGATGCCTCACAGAAGAAGCGCTTGAGACGACGTGCTTCATCACTGTTGCATCGCACAACACATGAACACAGAAACTGATACAAGCATCTAAACTAATGCGGTGTATAGAAATGATCCAGATCCATATTAGGGGAGTAACGTGAACACATATACATATATTTATATATATAAAACAGTAGTTTACTAAATAAATTCAATTAAAATAACATTTTCTTGGGGATAAAAATCTAGCTCAGCTTCTGCTCTAAACTATAGGAGCCCTGTTTCATTACTATACGGATACAGTTAATAACAGTCCAAACTTACTTTACTTTTACTCATTTAGCAGATGCTTTTATCCAAAGCGACGTACAAATAAGAAAAAGTATCAAAAACTTCAATTCAATTACTATTTATTTTTATATACTAATCAACACGCTACTTAATTTAAAAACTGCATTGTGCAATTTACATGTTTACATACAATTTTTGTTTTAACTTCTAAATTTTAAAATTTCTATTTATTGTTGAAATATAATCATTTACACAGTGGCTGTCAGATTTATTTAAACACATTAAATATTTAAGACATCAGTAACAGGTAAAGTCAAATATAATGAGTATATAGTCTAATATTTAGGGAACTGCTCTTCTCTCTAGTAAATAATGAGCTGTGGAGGTAAAGAAATCATACTTTGAATAATTTGAGTCAATGATTCAGTGGTCCATTCATAAGGACAGGTCATCTGATCGAATCGTTTGAAGGCATTCTTCATTGATTTATTAAGATTAAGAAAGTCACTTGCTGCCACCTGCTGGCGGTTTACTGTCATAGCAGCTTATCTGTGCATTTTATAATATATTTTAAAACACAGAGTTCACAACATTATTTCTGCTGTTTTTGCATGCAGTGTAAATGCATTCGTGCTGTATTTCAGCTACACTGAACCGTCTGTGTAAATGCATCTGAATGGCGCTCCAGTCACTTCTGTTTGTTCTGCAGTGGAAAGATTGATTTTATAGATTCTGACTTCATATGATTGGTAACAGCCCTATATTATCCTATTATATGCAGTGAAAATATTTAAGAATTTGATATGAAAGATGATGCATGCATTGAATAGGGAAAAATAGATCAAAATCAATTTAAATACATTTTTGTATGCAGTATTAAGTCATATAAAATTTCCCAACAACAAAATTGTGGCCAGTGAAAACGCTGAGTGGCTAGTAAATCTGGAAAACCACTAGCCACAATGGCCGGTGAGCAAAACAGTTAATGTGAAGCCCTGCTTCTTACACAGAATAAGACATTCAGCATGTGTCATAGTATTCTAAGCACTGCATTATTATAACGAAAATTATAAGAAGAACAGAGATAAATCATATATTGTCGGAGTCCTGTGTTTATTAGTCATGTTGAATCAATGAAAGGCGCTATAGGGATCTCCTGGATTTCTCCTGTGGGTCGTATTTGCAGTTCCTCTGGCCTTCAGATGGAGATTTACTACGGATCACAGAACCCTGCTTCACTTACAAGATGCGCATGACAGTCGCAGCTTCTGCCTAATATGGATTGAGATTTTTCGTCACACACACACACACACACACACACACCCCCCCCCTCCGGATGCCTCATGTGGATCAGCAGCTTACAGACCTCCTGAAGAGACAAGCAGACGGAGGCCGGTAGACCCTCGTCTGTGAGCAGGACAGACAGATGGATGGATGTGTGCAGGACAAAAAAAAAGAAAAAAAAAAAAAGAAACAGTAATAGAAAAAAACACTATACTGCAAACACAAAAAATCATGACAATGCATGATTTGCATACATGGGCTCATGGATCCCGCCGTCTGTTGGGGTCTGGCCACAGGACCTCATCGACATCGCAAGCAATGTCTTCTCCCGCTAGGCACCGGGGAAAATATCCTCTTGCATGTCGAAACCATCCATGGATTGCTGTCACCTGAATGTCGCCGCAGGCCTGTTCCATTGCCTGCAGAAGAGGCATGCGGGCATGTGGTTGGCGGTCATATACACGCCATCTCCAAGCCGAAAAAATTCCTCTATAGGGTTTAAAAATGGTGAGTAAGGGGGCAAGTATACCACTTCAAATTGATTGTGGTTGGTGAACCAGGCCTGGACCAGAGCAGCCCGATGGAAACTGACATTATCCCATATCACCACAAACCTGGGCTGATCTGGTCTGTTCTGTACAACTATATTATGGAGAGCATCTAGAAATGTGAGTATATGTTGGCTATTGTATGGACCTAGTTTTGCATGATGATGCAGAAGCCCTCGAAGGCTTATGGCGGCACACAATGTGATATTTCCCCCGCGCTGCCCTGGGACGTGCACAATTGCCCTTTGGCCAATTACATTACGACCCCGTCGTCTTGTTTTGCTCAGGTCGAATCCAGCTTCATCAATGAAAATGAATTCATGAGGCTGTGCAGCTCCATCCATGGCCAAGATTCTCTGTAAAAAAAAAAAAGAGAACATATTACTGTACTACAGTGCTACACATACAGAACCCTCGCCCCATCACACAGGTACCTGTGTAGCTCTCAGAATGGATCCATGTGGTACTGATATGGTACATATTCAGCTGCTACTGGATTTCACCAATACTGTATTGTAAATGTAAAGGACAGTTACACTTACCCGTACATATTCAGCTCGAAGTCCTTTGACCCGGTTACTGTTCCTCTCAAATGGGACTCTGTAGAGCTGCTTCATGGTGATGCTGTGTTTTCCCAAGATGCGTCTGATGGTGGTGATGCTCACATGGTTTATGTTGTTGAACACTTGCCTGTCTGCAAGTATTTTCTGTCGTAGCTGGTGGAGACGGATGGCATTGTCTGCCCTCACTAGGTCCACAACGGCAAGTTCCTGCTGTTGTGTGAACAGGCGTTGGCGTCCTCCCCCAGAAGGTCTTCGAGTCATTCTAGAGAAATACAACCACATATTGTCATCGGTTTGCTTATTTTTCTTACAGTACTTTACTGTATATATTGTATCATCCACTGTACTTCAATATAACTAATCATGGTATGTTTACATATATTATGTTTATATAACTAATCATGGTATGTTTGTTACATGGGGGAAGTTGTGGCCTAATGGTTAGAGAGTCGGACTCGTAATCCAAAGGTTGTGGGTTTGAGTCTCCGGCCGGCAGGGATTGTAGGTGGGGGGAGTGAATGTCCAGCGCTCTCTCCACCCTCAATACCACGACTGAGGTGCCCTTGAGCAAGGCACTGAACCCCCAACTGCTCCCCGGGCGCCGCAGCATAAATGCTGCCCACTGCTCCGGGTGTGTGTTCACGGTGTGTGTGTGTGTGTGTGTGGATTTGTTCACTACTCACTGCTGTGTGTGTGCACTTGGATGGGTTAAACGCAGAGCACCAATTTCGAGTATGGGTCACCATACTTGACAATACGTCATGACGACTTATGTTTCACAAAAACTACCACTTTGGCTGCAAAAGGAGCATTAGCACCCTGCAATACCCTGTACACTTGATATGGTAATGTGATATACTGTACAACAGTGCTATAAAAACCATCTGAGTAGAGTAGAAGGTAGAGAGGTGAAGACATACCTGTATTCTAGTCGGAATGTTCTTCTTACAGATGCCACTGTGAAGCGGCTTAGATGTGGGTGGACTCTCTGCCCAGCTTCCCTCATAGTCAGGCCACCAAAGTTGCTCTTATATCATCAGAAATATGGGTCCGTGCATGGCCTCTTCGACCTCCTCCTCCTCTTCCTCTCCCTCCATCCATGCTTGCAAAGTTCTTGAAATGGCTAAACTGAGGGCTTTTTGTAGTTGGCTAATTGGTGTTCAGTTTTGCAAGTAAGTGCCTTCAGGTGTGTATTTGAGTGGTTGCAATTACCCGATGTGTTTTGTATTTTGGATACATGTGTTTTCCAAATGGCACCCTGAGATTTCATTTTTGAACGAAGTGTCTTATGTATGAAATAGAGTGTAGTATGCAGGACCATGTGTGTTGCATAAAGGAGTAAGTGTGTTGCATAATTGCAACTAGAGTGCAAAGCAGCGCTTTTGTTTAAGGTATGAGTACATGTGTTTGAGGTATGGTAACAAAAGCTTCAAGTTGTGTTACTTTAGTCTAATCATGGGTCTATAGTGTTCAAGCAACGGGCAAAAACTGTAATAAAGGACAATGATATATTTTAATACATAATAATGAAACCTGATTCTCTTTAGAAACTGTTTCTACAAAAACATCTCCAGAAGTTCAACTGTCTTCTGTGGGAATAAGCACATTTTGTTTTATGAAACAGCTGATAAAATACAGATCAATAATCAATAAAATACAATCACAATAATCCACAGCACTCCAGTCCATCAGTTAACATCTGGAGAAGACAAAGGTTAAACAATCCATCATCAAGACGTTTTTAACTTCAAACCATTTCTTCTGGTCAAAATATGAGTCCATAATCCATAATAACTCTTCCTCCAGTGATAAAGTGCATCTCCTGTCGTCTCTCGCATCAGAATCCAGACACATATTTGTCTAGAGCTGGTTTGTCTTGTAAGCGCTGCTTGATCTGTGCAGATTTCTCTCCTGATTCAGACCAGAACACTGTTTCTCTGGAGGAAGAGATTATAGACTCTATGGTATTTGAGTTCAAAACATCTTAATGCTGGATGTGTTTCAGCTTTGTCTTCTCCAGATGTTAACTGATGGACTGGAGTGGTGTGGATTATTGTGATGTTTTTATCAGCTGTTTGGACTCTCATTCTGACGGCACCCATTCACTGCAGAGCATCCATTGCTGGGTGAGCAAGTTTCTTCAATCCTCCAAAGCAGATGGAGAGAAATTCGGACGTGCATCAAACATGAAGAATTACTGTATGTTAACTTTCTCAGGCACTCAGACTGCAGCTGCTTACCGCGGCGCTGGAGGACTCTTCCTCACACAGATCGATGAAGATGTTCTCCTGCTCTCTGGTTCCAGTCGTATCGATGACCCAGCTCTTCTGAGGGGTCGCTCCTCTCTGATAGAGCTGTTCATGTGGTTTGTATGCTGTTGAAGAAATGAAACATTCTGCCTAAAGTCAGCTCTGATGTTTCTTGATTTCGTGGTCAATCTGTGAAGGTAAACATGTTCAGGAATATCATCCTCGCTGTCTGTGCTGTACTCGGCCACGAACACCATCAGCACAAAGCACAGTTTGAAACACATCTGAATAATATACACCACCAGTCAAACGTGCTTGAACAGTAACATTTCTAATGTTTTTAAAGAAGTCTCTTCTGCTCATCAAGCCTGCATTTATTTGATGCAAAGCACAGCAAAAACAGTAAAATTGTGAATTCTTTTTTTTTTTTTTTTACTATTTTCAGCATCATTCCTTCAGTCTTCAGTGTCCCATGATCTTCAGAAATCACTCTTATATACTGATTTACGGTTTAAAAATATTTATTATTATTATGTTGAAAACAGCTGAACAGGTTTTTTCAGGTTTCTTTGATGAACAGAAAGTTCAGACGAACAGCATTTATCTGAAATAAAAAGCTTTTCTAAATGTCTTTATCATCATTTTTAATCAATTTAATGCATCCTTGCTAAATAAAAGTATTAATTTCTATCATTTCTCTTCTACCCCTCCCCAAAAAAATTAAATAAAATTATACTAACTCCAAGCTTTTGAATGTTATAGTGTGTATAATGTTACAAAAGCTTTTTATTTCTGATAAATGCTGTTCGTCTGAACTTTCTGTTCATCAAACAAACCTGAAAAAACCTGTTCAGCTGTTTTCAACATAATAAATGATTTTAAACAGTAAATCAGTATATTAGAATGATTTCTGAAGATCATGTGACACCGAAGACTGCAGTAATGATGCTGAAATACAGCTTTGATCACAGAAATCCATTATATTTGAACAGATATTGACGCAGACAGCAGTTAATTGAAAGCAGATGTATTTGACAGTAGATGTGAGCGTGACGTCTCACCTGTCCTCTCGCTTGCGTCTCGCTCTTTTGGCCAAATGCTTGTCTTCCAGGGCAGAGATATCAGACTCGCTGCATATCGCCGCATGCACTGCAGACATCAAGATGTTTTTAAACGGCTCAGAAAGCTGAAAACACTGATATTCTGCTGTAATGCAGTTTAACACGAGCCAGACCTTTTTCCACTTGAATCCTGAAAGCAGTCCTGTTCCTGCGGCCGTACTCGATCCTGCTCAGAGCACAAACACATCAGACTCTGCTCGTCACGTCACTCGGTCACAGAGCGAGCAAACTCACCTGAAGCGCTGCTGAAGCTCACAGGCCATCGCTGAAACATCCACATACGGCTCACTGTGGGATTTCAGATACTGGAACAAGCACAGAACAAGCAGTTATGATCCAGAACTCCACAACAGAGCAACGCATGCAAGAAAAACAACATACATAATGCTATTTCAGCAAGATGTTTACAGCAAGTCAGGTCTGTGTTGATCTCTGTCAAAAGCAGTGACTGCTGCCATACAAATCATAAATCTGTCCCTGCAGCACAAAAGCAGTCATGAGTAGCACAGGTATATCTGTAGCAATAGACAACAATACATTGTATGGATCAAAATTATACATTTCTCTTTTATGACAAAAATCATTAGGATATTAAGATCATGTTCCATGAAGATATTTAGTAAATTTCCTACCGTAAATATATCAAAACTTCATTTCTGATTAGTAATATGCATTGCTAAGAACTTCATTTGAACAACTTTAAAGGAGATTTTCTCAATATTTAGATTTTTTTGCTCCCTCAGATTCCAGATTTTCTAATAGTTGCATCTCAGACAAATATTGTCCTATCATAACAAACCAGACATCAATGGAAAGATTATTTATTCAGCTGATGATGATGCTAAAAATGGACTTTTATGACTGGTTTTGTGGTCCAGGGTCACATTTCTGCAAGCTTCCAATCATCATAAAAACAGCAATGAAAGAGAAATAGATAGATATGTAAATATATAAAATACAAAACAGCCGTCTGTGGGAAGATGGTTAAACCTGCTGGGTAAACTTAAACAAGCCAGTTTTCTGATATTGCTAACTAATACAATACATTAACATGATTATCGATCAGATTACATACTTCTATCCTTCTATATTTGAATTGATTGCATGTGTTTTACTGATCTTTCTATTAATGAGAAGAAAGGTTTAATTTGACCTGCTGGACTCTGTGTTTGAGTCTGTGATCTACGATAGACGCCCCGCGGTTCTTCATCACTCAGTCCACACAGAAATAGAGTTTATATTAATGTAGATTTGAGAGAAAGCAGCTCGGTGTGTAGCATCAGGCTGCTGCTGCTGTCCATGTGGAAGAGCTGAGCTCCCGCAGGCCTGGAGAACAACCAGCACACACGGGACATCAGAAAGAGCCCATTTTACACAAGTTGATATCATTCTTTAGGCTCTTAATGAAAAGTCTGTAACATAGTTTGGTTAAAATGTCTCAATGGTAAAACAACACATTTATAAACCTGTCAAAATCAGCTCCGCTGTGTCCCAATTGGCATACTTATACTACGCCCTAAAGGTATGTACTCTTTTTGTGAATATAAAGTACATACTTTTGAGTATGTAGCAGAATTGTAGGCAAGCTTTGGGACATACTACTTCATCATAACTGCGCTCTCTTGCTTAGTTACATGCATCCATCTTATCACAGTTAACATCATCCACATTTCATTTCATTTGATTTCCTACCGTATTGGAGAGAAATAAAGAAGAGCATCGTGGGTCTTTCATGCTGAGAACTCTGCTCGTGTTTTGCTTAATGATGCATTTCACAGTTACTGAGTTTGTAAGTTGTGGGTAATATTAGCCGTTAGAGTGCATCCATCTGCACTTCAGATTCTATCCGGGAGTACTAGACCATCCGGGAATCTTTGGCATACTTCTTTAAACATACTATGATTTGGGACATACTAATTCTACCTTCAAATACTATTTAGGATGGATAGTATGAGAATTGGGACGCAGCACTCTTGTCAGAGCAAGCCGTTGTGTAGCATTTTCCTTTAAATGTTAATGAGCTCTGCTGACCCCGCCCCTCTCTTCTGCTCCCTGAAGGACTGTTTACTTTAGCCACATTCATAACTAGCACCGAGACAGCTCTCAGCTCACTCAGGGCGGGGCCAAGGTCCTGTCAATCAACTCTGGTGGGAGGGGCCTGTACTGAACTACATCACTCTGACAGGACTCTCAGAACAGCCTGATTAGAGAAAGGGGATTTTAAAAACAGAGTTAAAAAAAACACTGTATAGATCATTATAGGATGGATGTGTACACACACGTCCAACACACATTTATGTTCAAACAACTTGAAAAGTGAATTCTGCATCCGAAAATGAAGATGTGATGCTTATCTGCTTACCCCAAGGGCATCCAAGATGTAGGTGACTTTGTTTCTTCGGTTTAATTTGGTTTTGTCTATGTATGTTTTTTTTCTCTCAAAGCCGTGAGTCCCATTGACTGCCATTATATGATCCGAGATGCCATTAAAAATAAGCTATCCACTTGCTCCTTACACTCATATCTGTACAAAGATGTGCACGAGCAGATTAAATCAAATGTGTCAAAGCATCTTTCCCTGCATCTGTCCTGACCACACACTCATATCTGTAACTGTATCCAGTGTAGAAAAGATAGCAGTGATTGTGATTTCTATTTGATTTCGACGCATTCAGTGTGATCAAGAGTCAGCCATTAGCGGCTGAACGCCAGTGGGCGGGGCCTATGCTGAGAAGAAGACTATTGGTCGATGTCTTGCTCTGGAGGCGTGTTTATGCAAACGCTGCACCTGGCTGACGTCATCTTGCCCCTCAGATCCAAAACAAGCTGCTTTTTGAGCTTGATTAAATAAATGCTTTGTTTATAATGAGGAGGACGTCTTAAGCTATGAAACTTGCAGGATGTTTTAATGGTGCAAACACCTCTATAAGCAAGGCACATTTGATTTCTCATGTCATGACCCCTTTAAAAAAGTGCTTTTGGGAATGAGCGTCTTTTTTAGCCCTCCACCCTTCAAACCTGTAGTTGTGGAGAGCGACGACTTTGTTTGCATTATTAAGAAAGCACAACATCTTAAATTGGTTAAATCTATACATTACAATGTTTTGCATTATCATCTGAAGCAGCAATCGCTATAAAATGATTGAGTTAAACAGTTCTATAAGCAAAACAGATCAAACAGACGCTGACTGCAGTTATTATATGTTGTGATTAAACTTATAGGAACGTTAGCTGGTTTTATATGTTGTCTGAGGGGTTGGCATCATCTCTTCAGATCTTTGTAGGAGGCTGGATCCACACTAGAGCTTCTGTAATTGCTAGAAACAGAGAGAAATTAGCGTAGCTGCTTTTCCAACTTTAAGCAATAATAATGTACATTTGATCAGATATAACTGCAGTACAAGATTATGAGATGCATTATGTGAATGCTTGGCTAAAGAGATGTGTCTTTAATCTAGATTTAAACAGAGAGAGTGTGTCTGAACCCTAGCAGTGTATTACAATAGTCTTGAGTTCATGAATGCATGAATAAACAGTCATTTCTACACATTATTCACCGCATACAGCAGGTGGCGCTGTCCGACCGCCGCTGAAAGAGAGAACGCGCACGCCATTGCGTCACGCCGAGGCGCTGCGTGCTCGCGCTATGAGCGGACGTGCGCGCTCCCGTGTCGACTCGTAGTAGAAAATGGCGAGTTGGTGCGCGAAGCGGTTCTGCTCGAATGAGAGGTTTATTTTTCGCCGCGACGCGGACAGATGGAGGTCTGAACTCATCAACAGCTTGGGTAAGTGCAAAAAACTCTGCTGGCCGTTTCCTTTCTTCGTTCACGGCAGTTTAATAGAAAGGTGAGCAGTAATTCCTGCAGTTAGCGTGCTAACGCTAACGTTAACCGTCAGGATCGGACAAACCCGCTCATCTTTGCCTTTCGTTCATGAGTAATCCTCGCAGATCATCTATCGCTTACCTGTGCGACACACGGCCCGTTTCTCGTCAGGATATCGCGATTCATTTAACTAGAGTTTTGTGTGCCGTTGGCTCTGTGCGCGCGCTCGCGTCCGTTTGAAAGTTGTTGTTTTTTAATGCGCGCTCACGTTCAGCACGAGCGTGATTGACAGATCAATATCAGGAGGTATGATGACAACATTTTTAAACACCCTAAGCTCAAAATGACTAGACAGAGCTGAAAATTCCCTTTACGACGACACCTGCAATGTGAAAATCCAATTATGATATTTATAATAACGGGGAATATATTAAAATATTATACATTAATTACAATAGAAGTCATGTGACCGAAAATGCTTCTTATTCACACAGTTTTGCTTGTAACTTCCTCATTTTATCAGATATTTGCATGAAATTTGAATAGAAGGTAGAATTTTGTTAGTTCTTTCAAATGAAATCATGAAAATGTACTGTTTTAGCTGGAATAGGCATCAGACCCATGGTACCTCACTGAAAACAATTATAATTAATAAGCATACATTTATTTTCGGAATACAAGAGAAAACAACAATACACATCACTATTAATTGCTAATTCATATTCATACAAGTACACAACAAATATTCATTGTCATTCACAAAAGTACAACTAACAGACATTCAGAGTTTTTTTTGTGCGCCATTTAAGTTATGTTGTGCAATTTGGACAATGAGTGACCACCCAACCTTAAACCATTTATGCTAAAAATGCAAATGTACATTCATATTTATAGTCATCCATTTAAATTAAGCTTTTTTTTCATACTAACGATGAATGATCGGTACGACAAATATACATGCAACCTGTGTACTTGTGCTGATAACTGGTTATTGACAGGCTATTGTACAACCAAGCCATCCAAGATGACGTCTGCTGCCATCGCATAGATGGACACATCAGTGTCATGGGCATCAAATTCATACCCCTCCCCGCTCATGGCCCAATAGCCAACACTGTATTTCTTTTTTTTAGCATGGAAAGTTTCAATTGTCCCGTTGAAAATGACCTTTTTTCAACAAGCAGCTTCACTTTAGTTTTCGCCTGATCTTCAGTCATTTCTGGTATGCATCTAATAATTTCTCTTGCAGTTGCAGTTCTGCTGGATTCTCCAGCTGTAACGTAAAGATAGAGAATATGTCCAATTTGTATAAAATGAGGAGATGGTACATCACAGTACTTGTCCAGGAGGTGCTGTCTGGCTAGACCTGGCTGTGTGTTGGGCCCCTTTCTCCTTTTCATAGTTAGCTATAAAGACATAACATCACATATTGGGCTAACACTGGATTCCTCTAACATAAGCAGCACCAGAAGCCTAATACATGTGGAGAATCATCTTACATGTTTGTAAGGCTACATCTACATGATTCAAGGAAATTGGACACAATGTTCTAATCAACATGGCTTATGTGTTGCAGGATACTTTGGATAAAAGAGTAAACAAAATGAACAGACAACAAGCGTGCATAACTTTTTGATCACATTCATAGATCCAGTGCCACTTAAATTGTGCACAGATTTGCTGTATTCAGCTAGAGGTTACATGAAAAAGTGCATAAAAGATCTAAATAATACTATGCTTGTTCACTTTGTCATATCCACGTCGAATTGCCCAGGCCTACTGTCATATCAATTAATTTACAGAGTTACAGGCTAGTCCTCAGTAATCTAACTCGAAGTGTTACCATTTTGACAAGTATGTCAGAAAAACCATGATATACATATTAAACTACATGGCATCAGTAAAAATTTCAAGAAAAACACAGTGAGAATGAGTTAAATACAGACAATGTTTGTTTTGTTGTTTTAGAACGACTGCATCCGACAGGGCATTAGTAAAATACCTTCTCCTCTATGGATTTCGATGGAATTTCATCAGTGCCAAGATAAAAGCCATGTATTTGTCCACCTACCTTTCAGTAGTGTCTAAAGCTTAGATGAAGCCCGCCGACTGGTTGAAAGCCACGCAAATCTTCCGAAAGTCACGGTGACCTGAAAACACCTCAGGGCTGAAATCCCGAAGTGTCCAACGCTGCAGGGGTTTGCACTCGACGTAGTTACCGTCGTATTCAGGAAAAACATACTCCCCCCAGGCGGCCAGGAGTAGATATTGAATGACACACATTAACAGTGCCATGCAGTTTGGAACACATTGTTGAGAGAGAATGTGCGTCGCGAGTGGTTGCTATGTCATCATACCTAATATCAGGACTGATGTGTGCACTCAGCCGTCTATTTGTGTCCAGAATAGCTCCAGGATAAGGATCAGGACAGTAAGGTTAGGGTGGCTGAGGGTAATCTGAGGCCTCAATCACTCTATTAAAGGGTTAGTTCACCAAAAAATGAAAATTCTGTCATTAATTCCTCAACCTCATGTCGTTCCAAACCCGTAAGACCTTCATTCATCTTCGGAACGCAAATGAAGATATTTCTGATGAAATCCGAGAGCTCTCTGACCCTCAATAGACAGTAAGAGTACTATCACGATCAAGGTCCAGAATCGTAAGGACATCAGTAAAACGGTCCATGTGACATCAGCGGTTCAACCCTAATTTTACCAAGCTACGAGAATACTGACACAATTTAATGACAGAATTTTCATTTTGGGGTGAACTAACCCCAGATTAGGCCTCTGTCACCAACTGTGAGAGCGAGTCAGTCAATAAATGATTGTTTGTTTGTTCGAACCTTGTGAAAATGTCAGGCAGGATTTTGCTTTTTTGGGAGGTTCCAAAACATTTGAGCACTAGAGTTGCTTGCAATGGCATAAAAATAGTAAGTAGTAATCACAGAAAACTGTTTTTGCATTTTATAAGTGCAGCATTTGACAGCAAAGCACTAAGATACAGTCGGGATTAAAAAAAAAAGTGAAGTGAAGGGACATACTGCTAAGAATGGTGACCCATACTCGGAATTCGTGCTCTGCATTTAACCCATCCAACGTGCACACACACAGCAGTGAACACACACACAGCAGTGAACACACACACACACACAGCAGTGAACACACACACACACAGCAGTGAACACACACACACACCGTGAACACACACCCGGAGCAGTGGGCAGCATTTATGCTGCGGCGCCCGGGGAGCAGTTGGGGGTTCGGTGCCTTGCTCAAGGGCACCTCAGTCGTGGTATTGAGGGTGGAGAGAGCGCTGGACATTCACTCCCCCCACCTACAATCCCTGCCGGCCCGAGACTCGAACCCACGACCTTTGGATTACAAGTCCGACTCTCTAACCATTAGGCCACGACTTCCCGACTTCATTAGAGATGTCAACGATTAATCGTCGATAAGAGATGTAATTGATTAAAGCTATCGATGGTCGATTAAACTATTTAATTTTAGCAGCTGTGAGTGACGTGAAGGTGACAGGGGTGGATCTTTTGAGAAAATAATTCACTACGCTTTTAATGTGATCCAAACTTTAAAAGTACATTGGAAATTTAGTAATGAAGTCATGTTTCCCCAGATAATTGTTTCATATATTGTGCTCTGCTTTGGCAGGTCTGCGGGACACGAGCAGGACGGAGCCCATCTCTGTTCTCATATCTTCATGTTTTCTCCCAATATTCCAAAGCAAATGACACATTTGTAAATGGTCAAAAACTCATGAATTCATTCCTACTGTTTAGCCTATTAATCTGTGGACACTGTCTGTGTTTCATTCATTTGTTTTCCTAGATAACCCATGATCTAACTAAAATGAGGGAACGAATTAATAAGTGTTAAGAACGAATTCTTAATTCATGGCCATGAAATCTTAGATGCGAAAACGGGCATTAAAAGTGAATGACAACAAAACAATGCTGCGACATTAGAGGGTGAGACGCAAAGCAGCGTATGGCTTGATTTAATTTGAGCTCAAACAGCATGAATCCAACAGCTTGCTCACGTTTGTCTGCTAACCCATTATTACTCTTCTAAACAGAGCTTTGTACCTCACTTGAGTCCTAATACTCTCATAAACCTGCTTCATGTGAGCGCCGTAGCTCTGCCGGTGAAAGCGGTTCTCTGATCGCACCGCAGTTACGTTTGGGATCATTTCATTGTAAAAGTCAGTTGCAAACGTTGCGATTGTGTTTTGAAATACAACGAGCACCATGAGACCATTTACAAAGCTGCATTCAGCCGTCTCTGTGATGGGATATGAAATAGCCAACAAAGTAAAATGATCCGTAACTACGGAGCGCTCTCTTAATTAGGGCTGGGTATCGTTCCAAAATTTTCGATACCGATACCCTGAATTCGATACCGGTTCCTGGACGATACTTTTTCCGATACCGATTTTAAGAAATATGTTTTAACAAGATTACATAACACATTATCTCAGAGAAACTTTGGTTTTATTTTTTCAG
Organism: Barbus barbus; assembly: GCF_936440315.1. NCBI lineage: Eukaryota > Metazoa > Chordata > Actinopteri > Cypriniformes > Cyprinidae > Barbus > Barbus barbus. The sequence goes on along the minus strand of NC_136746.1, from coordinate 1,023,419 downwards.
GATGTTTGTGACACTTTTCTCAGGCTTATCTCTAAGAACAATAAAGAAAGGAACAGAAAAGCACAAAACGAACAGTAGTTAACACAATATATCACTGCAAACAGTTTTAATAAATATATCAGTGCAAACAGTTTTAAGTATTTTTGAGGCTCACTGCTGCTTAAAGGGTTAGTTCACCCAAAAATGTAAATTCTGTCATTAATTCCTCAACCACATGTCACTCTAAATCTGTAAGAACTTCGTTCATCTTCAGAACACAAATGAAGGTATTTTGGATTAATCCAAGAGCTTTCGTGATCCTCTCATAGATTCACTGGATATGCATTCTTGTGCCCAGAAAAGTACCGAAATCATAGTCAAATATGTCCATGTGATATCAGTGTATTTTTTGTTATATAGTTTTTGTTTACTTTGAGCACAAAAGTATACTCGCAGCTTCATATAATCACGGTTGAACCACTGATATCACATGGACTTATTTAACTGGGCATTGAAAAATGCATATCCAGTGAATCTATGAGAGGATCAGAGAGCTCTTGGATTAAATCCAAAATATCTTTATTTGTGTTCTGAAGATGAATGAAGTTCTTACAGATTTGGAGTGACATGAGGTTGAGGAATTAATGACAGAATTTCAATTTTTGGGTGAACTATCCCTTTAAGATCACCTGAAATCACTCAACAGTTCTTCTTCAGAAAAATGAGCATGTCTGCGTTTTCAGGAGACAGACAAGCCCGCTCCTGGCTGATAATGTCTCCAGCAGTGGAAAAAGTACGTTCTGAGGGTGTGGATGATGCTTGCACACAAAGATACCTTGTTGCCAATTCTGAAAGCAAGTTACTGGACTTACTGAGGGCAGTGTAGATAGAAGCAGTCTGTACTTATGTATCTCTGTCTGAATGATCTCTGTAGTGCTGCTGACAGTGGTCTGCATTATTGCTTCAACTGCCATGTCCTCCGCAGCAAACAGCTCCTCAAGGGCAGAGAGCTTTGGCCTTTTCTATGAACAAATAACTAAAGAAATAAAGAAAAATATAAAACACAAGGTAAAAGCAAACAAGTTTAATTTTTTTCTAAATAAAAAAAAAAATAGGATTTCTTTATATTTTCTTACCAGTGCTGTTGTTGCAGATGCACTTTCTTCATCAGAGCTGTCATTTTGGTCACCTGCTCTCTCTCTGTTCTATCTGCTCAGTCGGAGTCTGTATTCAATAAAAAAAGCTCACACACATTGATCTACAATTCAAGAGAAGTAGAAGATTACCAATATGAATTAACACCTGTTCAGAGGTTCTTTTCATCAGCTCCTCCTCCAGTCTGGTCCACACTTCATCTGCCACTTTTGATTTGCATCTCGGATCCAAGGCTGTGCCCTCCTCCAAAAACTCTAATTTTGTCATCCTTCAAGACAAAAACGCTATGAGTCAGTCACTGAATAATCCTAATGAAAACAAGAGCAAATTCAACAGGATTACTCTACACACCTGGTATCCCCTGAGAGGTCATTCCAAATAGTGTTCTTGATGGTCTTTGTGAAGGAGGAGTCCTCTTCATTCACTGTGAAGTGGTGCTGGAGTTTATTTAGGATAGGCAGAATCTGTGCCAAGGTTGGGCTCCTTTCAGCAGAGACGCAGAGGCTTGAAGTGTAAAGTATCTTTGTAACTTTCACAAACTGTTCTGCTTTTCTAAAATCCTCATCAGAAAGTCTCTGGAGTCTGTAAAATATAATCAGATTCATTAGCTGGACTATAGATTTATGAGCAAAATAGTTCACACTGAAAATGGAATAAGCATCCAGAATAAGAAAAGAGTTTTTACCTGTCCTTGTCCATTAATTTGTTAAGCCGAGGGTCCATGGAGGTGGCCTGGATGGCAGGGAACTGTGTGTGTGGCTATTAAAGTGGCTGTTTATTTGCAGAAATGTTTTACTGCATGATTTAGCAAAGGATTTTTATTAACTATTTGGCCAAAGAGTTTTGCACTACGGTTCATCTATTGTGATTTGTACCTACCGAGAAGACACTGCTTCTCTTTAAGGATGGGTCTTTTCAGCCACACCACCATTGCTCTGATCCTTCCTGCCCACTGTGAGACTGAGATAATGGTGTAAAGCTTCTGAGAGTGTGAGCAAAGCAGCTCATTTTTTTAATACTCATCTTTTTTACTGCTACATCCATGTTTGCTGCATTGTCCACTGTCACAGCAACTACTCTGTTCTTTATATTGAATTCATCAAGGATATCTCCTATCTCTTCTGCTACAATGTCCCCTGTCTGGGATGTGTATACTGCCCTTGTGTGTAGGACCTTCTCTTTCATAGATCCCTCTCTCACATAGTGAACTGACACTGTAAGGTAGTGGTCCTGTGCAATGCTGGTCCAGCCATCAGCAGTCGCAGCCACATCCCTCACATCTTGTAACTGTCTCTTGACATTTTCTTTTTCAACTGCATACCATGCAGGTATGAGGGTATTTGAGAGCATGTCTCGACTGGGGGACTGATATCTGGGGTTTAAGGTGCTTATCATCTCCCTATAGTTGACATCATCAAATACAAAAAGTAAAATTAGCATTATTTTATCACTGCTGCTTATTATAAAAGGTTAAAAATGAACTAGGTCAAGAGACTACCTACAAACCTGGCCAACAGCCTTAATGGTAATATTACAACATAAATTATAGTACAGTTTACTGTACTTGCCTCCACAGTAGAAAAAGGCAGCAAACCTTTAACAATAACATTTGTAACGGCCCTGTGGCATTCATCTTTTCTTTCTTTGTTCATTTTTCCTTTTTCTGCCAGTGTAAATGGATTAACACTTGATGGTCTCCCAATTCCAAGGTCAGCAGGAGCAGAGTCTATAACATTAATGTGAAGAGGGGAAAAACATGCAAGCTAAACTGTTAATGCAGCCAAGCATAAGGACATTTAAATAAGAAGTTTAATGTGAGATAAACTTGATCATTTACTGTTAACCTTAAAGCATTGTAGTATCAACTTAGCTAGGTATTTAAAGCCATTGAAACAGTACATAGCGTACGTTAGGTCCGAAAAAGGATTAATGAAGTGACCACGCACAAACTTAAACTTAACTTTAACGGTACACATGCATGTAGCGCTAAAAGTTAGCCGATTTTGTATGTTTGTTTAGCTGTCGGAGCCTCAGCCATCGCGCCGGTATCCTCATCAGTCAAGGAGGACGACGCTGGTGTTGCGACGACGAATGTTGTTGAAGGCTCAGAGTCAGGAAAATTCTGAGAGGAGGATGTCTGCACCAGCATGATGCTCTTGCAGTCAAACACGGAGCAACTTTCTGCTTTTAAATTAATTCCGTGTACTGTCAGGTGTTTCATCATATTCGAAGTGTTACCAGTCTTGGACGCAATAACCTTTTTACAAATATTGCATCTCACGCTGTTGCCGTCAATCTTGGCAAAATGTAGCCATACTTTAGAACGCTTAAACATGGTTTAATGTTACGTTAAATGTATTATGCTATGCGTTAAATTGTAGGGTACGTAACAGCCTCACATTTGACAAGCTCTGTGAGCGAGTGGGCGTAACCGCCGGAACCAGTCACCAGCATTTGATCCGGGCACATTACGGATGCTGTGCGTTTACTGGCTCACTGACGTGGACAAGATTATCCTCTTGGGTATCGAAATTTGGTACCGAAAGAAAATGATTTTTTCGATACTCTGTAGTATCGAGACGATTCGGTCGGTGCTTAAAGTATCGCACTCGATACCCAGCCCTACTCTTAATCATCATCACATTAGGGCTGGGCGATATGGCAAAAAAATAACCTTTTTTCTTTTTACACAACATTTGACCGATTCTCTATTTGTATACGGTTTTTGTCTGGTCAACTTGAAAATGTATCTACAACATGATTCAAGTAACTTTTTCCTTATTAAGCCTCTATTTAAAGAAAATTCTATTCCAAGTGCAGCACACTTGAAGTTGTCTACATAATGTAAATGTTAAAGGTGACCTATTATGCCCCTTTTTACAAGATGTAAAATAAGTCTCTGATGTTCCCAGAGCGTATATGTGAAGTTTTAGCTCAATATACCCCACTGATACATTTTTATAGCTTGTTAAAGTTGCCACTTTTAGGGTATGAGCCCAAACGCGCTGATTATGTTGCTTTAAATGCAAATGAGCTGGTGCTCCTGGAGAAGAGGGTGGAGCTTCAAGAGCTCAAGCTCTGGCATTAGCAGTGCTAGCTTTTACAAATAAACGTGTATCCCAAAACACAACACTTGTAAAGCCTCTCTGGCGCTGACAGTGTATATATCTCCAGTAATGGCAGACCGCAGCGTCTCACTCAGGGCTGTGTTTATGCTAATAGAGCAGAGAGCGTCACAAATGGGTGGGACTTCTCCCCTCGGTGACGTGAACAGAGGGAGAATCTGAAACAGCTCGTTTGGAGAGACTGTTCATGATTTATAGAGATTATAAAAAAAGAGTTGGTGGATTTTTAACATGATAGGCTGGTTGTTTTCACACACTGTGTTCAGACACCTTATAAAAGTGATTTTCTTGCATCTTTTCCTATTCCACTGCTCACGTCGCATCTTTGTCAACACAAAAGTGCATTCTGGGTGAATTGTGCCTACACTGTAAAAATCAAAAGTTGAGAACTTAAAAGTTTAAAGTGGAAGTGAAGCAGTTAAGTTTACATTTAGTAAAGGGATTTCTACTTTGATTAAAAAATATAGGGTAAACGTACCCATTAAGCACACTTCTATTTTTGAGATCAGATTATAAAAAGAGAAAATAATTTATTATCCTACTTGATGTCTTAACCAATTGGTATGTTTGTTACTATATAGCTATAATTTGAAGTCAATCAGATCATTGCACGCTGAGATATGAGTCTCCATGTGTTCGCTCTGTCTGGCGGCCATATTGAAAACTGTCTAAAAACTTTCACCAAAACAGGACCTCCTTAACTGTGCATTTTTTAGATGTTTAAGCCTTTATTTTGGGTAAATTTCACAATTTATTGTAAAATTAAGAGATTAATGTTCAGACTTTTGCATATTATAACGTGGAACTTGGATGTGGGAAATAATTACATTGGATCCAAAAGATAGTTGTATCAACATAGCGCAGATGCTACAGAACACAGTTAGCTGACTAGCTGTATAATGGCACTTTAACTGGACTCGGCTCGGTTCAGAACAGAACGGCATGGCTCAGTTCGGCTCGGTTTACGTTTAGTACCGCTTTTAGAGCGAGCGGGATTATTGACGTGTCGTTATAGTTGCGCCGCCTCTACTGCCATGACTGCTGAAAAACTTTTCAATTCCGCTTCGCTCCATCACGCTCTCACTGGATCCGCTCCTCGGCTATCAACGAGAGGAACATCTGTACTTCCTCAACAAACAACGAAACAGCCATTTTTTGTCGTTAAAAAAAGGTGCGCCCATTCAAAACCGTTGCGTTCGATCCTTCGCTGGCTGTGCTGATTTAAATCTAGCGGGTTTGTTGTGTCTCGTGCCGCAAGTTGAATGACGCAGGCAGAGACGATTCTCTCCAGCCAATCAGTGATCAGCAGAGTTTACACGTCATGTTTTGGTAATGGTACGGCTCACTTGGAACCGGCCGAGGTGGTACTAAAAAAAGTACCATGTACTGTACCCAGTGGAAAACCCCCCCAAAATTGTGCTGTAGAGCCCTGCATGGGCCTCAAATTTCGGCCCTGGCCCGAGACGCTCAGGCTCTAGCCCGGCCTGTGTCCGACAGCTGATCAGAATTACCGGCCCGAGCCCGTCTTTTTCCCCCTTCTCCTAAAACAGTTTGTACTACTGTTTCGGCTATTAAAATAGTTCAGTTTTGTGTGTAATGGCAAAATTATTATATTTCGTTTAGTTTTTTTATTAAGTTCATTTAGAAAAATGTTTGGAGCATTTTTGTTCGTTAAATAGACTAAGTTTTTTTTTAAGTAACGACCAAGCGGCCAGCGGCATGAGCTGATCATAGCCTATGTTTGATCAATTTAGCCTTCTCATATCATCACGACTTGCCTAAAATAACATCTATAGATATACTAAAACAGTTCAAGCATATAACAATGTTTAAACGTTAAACCTGCGCTATAATAATAATAATGTGCGCTAGCCTATATCTCAGTTTGTGTGGAGAGTGGAAGCCTGTTCATTTAAACAACGATCAATTATGGGAATGATTGCAAATTAACATCCCTAGTTGGGATGCAATTCAATTTACCTTCAACAGCAACAATATGTAAAAAGTGTTATTTTTATGGTGTAAAAAATGAAATGCACTGCCTGATCCACTGAGGTTGGACTCATTTTAAAATGTACTGTTTGTAGTACACATATCATGGTAAACCAAGGTAAACTCACATGACCTGCCACCATTCCCACAAATGTCAGGAGCCATCATACACTAGTGATTATGTGGAGTTCCTCGCAGTGTTCCTCATTCATTTCTCCTAAGATTTATTGCCAACTGTTGCTTATAGTGAGCAAACAAATGCCAGCCGCTATTGAAGCCATTATTGAATGGAAGTAGTGACAGATCAGATCTTATGCGTTGTTTTGACACACATCCAAGTGTATTAGATTATCATAAAAAAGTTATGCTTTATTTGTCAGTGTCTTTGTTCAGGGTTCCCACTCTTTCATGAACACCAGATTCAAGGACTTTCAAGGACTTTTTAAGCACCATTTATTTTATATCAAGCACCTATCAAATTCACATGCCAGCGAATGTAGTGTCATGAAAGACCTTACAGTACTAAACATTTTACTTACACTTAACATTTACATTAAACATTTCAGAGTAATAATGTTTTGAATGTGTAGGTTTCATAAATTAAGACCGTTTTGAGTAGTCGTGTTCGAAGAATTTAATGAAATCCATTGAAGTTAATACTGGTAACATTCAAATACAATTTCTAAAATATTTTTAGAAAAACAGAAAACTACAAAAAACAAAACAGTTTTTTGCTGTAGTTCTTGTACAAGATTTAAATATGAAAGAATTTCACAATTTTTAAATTAATAAAAAGTGGTTAAATGTTGTAACAACACTGTAAACCTGTTAACATTAAAAATTAGCATGTTCTCTCAATAGAGACGTTACTCATTAATAAACAACTCAAGTCAAAATTATTTTGTAAATCCCATTTTTTTCATCTTTGACCTAGAGGAATGCAGGTGCTCAACATTTCAATATTAAAAAAAAAATATGTCATGAACATTTTAAACATTGTGCATGTGCAAATCTGCAAATAAATATAAAGAAAAGAAATAAAAAATAGGACTTTCTATTTGCTTTTAAACTGTAAACGCGTTCCACTAAGCAGTTTTTCTTATTTTTCAAGTTCTACATTTTCTCCTTAGCTCCATGTCGCAGTAAGTTTTGGGAGTTCATTTTTAGTCCATCTCCTATCCTGAAAAGTCTGTCTTGCAGAGATTGACTAAAAATGAGCTCCTAAAACTTCCTGCTATTCTGGAAGATCAATTCTTCAAACAGTGGTACAAGAGGATGTGGTGCTGGTCCATCAAGAGTCACTCTCAACCAGAGTTAATTTCGTTGACCAATACTTTATCATAATTTTCATCAACGACATTTTTTTCACTGACGACAACGAGACGATAATGAACGAAAACTCTTTTTGAATGACAAAAATTATGACAAATCTATCTAATCTAAAATGTTAGGGAGGGACAATTTGGGAAGAGATTCATTCAGAACGAATCTGCTGCATAGAAGGTTAGATGCAAACATATGAACCGGCGGGACATAAGCTAAAATACACTTGCTGCACGGCGCATAAAACATAAAAAAATGTCAATATGTGGGCGTAAGAGGAGAGCAGACATATGCATAAATCTGACGACGCAAGAGAGAACTCAATTCGGTCATGTTTTCTGAGCGCAGACACTGAAGCATACACACACAGAAAGTGCATCACACAGCACGTGAGTACTCTTTCACGTCGCATGAACGGAGAAATACACACAAAATGATGTCGAAATGTCCGTATTCACGTAAACACAGCTGTGAACGTAAACATTAGGGAGAACGTGTATCAGTAGGCCTACATTGCATCCGTCACCATGCATTCGGTTTTAAAGGGATAGCAGCCTAATTTAGTTGCTATTGTCCGAGTCATTGATGTTAATCAAGCAACAAAAGAAAGACACACAATCACTCACTGCTCTTGACTGAAAAACTTTAGTAGCCCTAAAGATTCATCTAAATTTATTTATAGAAATAAATATGTCTGCTTGAAAGAATGATAAACAAGTTGCTATAAAGAATGCATAATTAGCCTATATAACCATTGGTATTTCATTAAAAAGAAGACCATATTCCTGTTCTTTATGAGAAGTGGTTTTATTTAATTTGATCAAAGGCATGTTGTGTGTCACCGCAGTTAAATTGCAGTCTATCATGATAAAAAACAATATCAAACCTATATAATGAGTTTGGAAATTTTAGAGAAATGCTTAATAAATGCACTGTAACTAAACCATTAGATTTTAGCCGACTAAATTTACTGTAGATTTAGTCGACTAAAAATCTTATGATATTTAGTCAACTAAAACGAGACTAAAACTAAAAACAACTCAGATTAGTAAAATATGACTAAAACTATATGGCATTTTAGTCAAAAGACTATGACTAAAACTAAAACATTTGCTGTCAAAATTAACACTGCTCTCAACTTATCCGTCTATAAAGCCTATAAAAATTAGTCTTCATGTATTTCACAACACTTCAGCATGTTATTCTCATTAAGTGAGGGTCATTTTTTGGGATTTTTTACACAAGCAAAGTCTCTGAGAACCTGACATCTTATAATTCTGGAGACTCCAGGAAGGTTGCAGTTCTGGAAAATGGTGGTGCTGGAGACTAAATGTTTGATGGTTTACACCTAATTCTTCACATTAATTCTTAATTATTTTGCAGTTACCGTGTGTCTTATCTTCTCCACCTGTTTTTGTCTAACCCCGCTGTAACCAATGAGCATTTCGCTGACCAATGGTCATGTCTTAACTTTACAATTTCTGTATTGCATTAGTTTTGAATATTTCTCATTGGGGATTTAATAATTTTTGACTTTTCAGTTAAATCTCTTTTTTGGCTCATTTTATCTGTAAAAGAAAATGTGCCTAATAATTCTGCACACATGAATAAGGAGTTTTTCACTTCCAGCCTTCATAGACAATTATATATCACTTATAAATGATTCATTACTAAATTAATAGTAGTTATTAAAATTGATGTGGTTTGGAATTGGTCAAATGATCTTGGAAATAAATATGATCAGAATATCAACGTGTCTAATTCACGCACTGTAAAGATGTGCTCACTTTACACAGAGTGTGCGTGATTGTGTAATCGAAAGTGAAAGTAAACTGCGAGCGCTCATTCAAATTAATAGCGCGAAAATGATATACAATATTAGACTGTTTGCGGGAGCGGGACACATGTTGCGGGAGCGGGCGGTAATGGTCAGACACTCAGCGGGAGCGGCTCAAGAAAACTCTAGGCTGCACATCAACACACGCTAAGTTTTTTTCGCACTACCCCATCTCCACCCCAATTATTTGTGCCGTTTCGTTCTGTGACAGCACATATAGGACAATTTTGAAATAGCGCCATAAACTAAATTTAATTCAAGCACTTTCAAGGACCTATTTAGAATCCCATTTAGAATCCATATGTCTGAAATTCAAGTACTTTCAAGAAGAGTGGGAACCCTGCTTTGTTACAGTGTAATTGTACATTTAAATACCAGTAATGAACAATTCCGTGCAAATGTCAACCTTACCATGAAAAAAATAAGTTTTTACCAAAAGAACAAAACCCTTTTTAAGTTGTGCGTTTAGATCCGTAACGTTTTAAAGATTAAGTTTTTCATATAGTAATTATTAATTCAAGTAACTTGAAACTTTCTGTACACAGCCAACTTATGGCCATGCTAATTATGATCAACAGCTCATCTCCATTATTTGCTCTTATCAACCATAATAATGCCTTACGGACGCTTCATATGAAATCATATGCATACTGGCACACATGTTTACCACATTGCTGATGACTGATAGCCTGTGTATGGCTATACTGCTGTGATCTGTTTCAGGCTTTCCATGTCATATTTTCTGATATCTGGACTCTATTTTAAGGGGTTTAGAAAAATATAAAGAGATGGTTCAATATATTGGTAAAGAATACAATTTATAAGAATTGATATTTCAGGTTTTGACTGTGAATGTCACGTATAATTGATAACATGCTGTTAATGGTTAGGATTAGGTTTGTTTTATGCTTAGTTGTTTGATGCTGTGCATCAGTTGTTGATTGGATGTTCAGACATTTGTACTCAATGCAAACTTGCAATCAATTGTGAAGGGGCTATTTATTACTACTATAATTACTTGCGGTCGACCGATATGTGTTATTCAGGGTCATACCGATTATTACAGATCAAGTAGATTGATAACCGATATCTGGTGTAAAAATGCTAATTAATGTCAGGATTAAGAAAAACAAGGGCTCTGACAAAAACTGCCTTGCCTGGTGTTGGTTGAGTGTAGTACTCCCACTTCTTACTCTTGTCTTCCCCCGTGCATCCATCTACAATAAGGGTAATATAAAGAGTTAAAAGTGGGGCCACTGTCTGCTTCATGCTTAAGCCTATGAATACTGTACTACAGCTAAACTGCTTGGGCAAATGGAAGTATTGGAGTATTTGGCTTCAGTAATTTCCATGTTAGAAATGTGTAATAGCATAACCTCTCATAATTCCTCATTAATTATTCTCTGATGACTAAAATGTATTTGATTCATCATCTAATGCACATAAATCATTAACTTTAAAACATCATGTAATAAGTGTAAGTAATTTAATTGTCTTCATAACTCCATTGTAGAAGTTAAGACCACAACTATTTTCATGAAACTATAACACTAATAGCCTATTATAGACACAGTTCAATAGCCTATTAAAATGTCTCAGTTTTTGTCATCATTATCTTGGCCTATTACAATACAGTGCAAATGAAGGCATAACATATTAATTTCATTTATTTTAATGAAATTACAGTTAAAATCTTTATTTTTTGGCAAACAAAAAAGTAAATTTTACTATTAAAATAAAACGTAAAAAATAGAGTATTGTGTGATTTATTCCTTTAAACAAAAGTTGTAGTAATTGTAGTAGTATTATGTATATTCTACTGCGCCACAGTAATATATTTCTGACAGTTTCTTTAAGATAAACCGAACTTATATTTTGACTCAAATGAAACTGTCAAATAGGGCTGTGTATTGGCAAGAATCTGGCGATACAATATGTATCACGATACAGGGGTTGCGATACGATACATTGCAATACTGTAAGCAAGGCAATATATTGGGATATTTCTTATTTTAGGAATAGGATTTTTTAGGAAAGCTGTCATTAAGAACACACCGCCATATGCAAACGCCAATTGCATGATTCTTTAGTTAAATGTATGTATAAAATGTATTTTATAAAAATTTATATTTATAGACTCTACTTTAAAGGTTCACAGTAGGGGTGTGCGATATGACGATTTTAGATCGTGGACGATAAAAATGTCTCCACGATCTGCTTTTGAAGAAATATGGTAGTAATGACAGTTCTGGTCTCCGTCTCTATATACTGTACAACACGACATACAGCAGTAGAGTTACTCTGACAGGACACTGCACTTATTCGCGATCGCAAAAGTACATTATTTGCACACAAGCCTTGCTGGTTAAATGTTTAATTCGCGTGCTGGTCTGACGTGTGCTTTTTCTGAGCACATACACCTGAAGCACGCGCACTAAAAACCCTGTCTAACAGCGCCTGATTACTCAACTAACTTATCTTTTGCGCTAATACTGTCAAAACACATTTACATACAGACTCAGTTGGTTATCTCTAAAATGAAAGTAAATAGTTAAGAGAGAAACGGATGCGTGCCTGTATATTAGATGCGTGCAGCTCTTAAAGGGACAGGACACTAAACATGCTGTCGACTGTCATTAAAGGGATAGTTCACCCTAAAATTTAATTTCTGTCATTATTTACTCACTCACATGTTGTCCCAAACCTCTATTAATTTCTTGTGCTGAACCCAAAGAAGATATTTTGAAGAATGAGGGTAACCAAACAGTTGCTGGTCCACATTGGCTTTGATAGAAAGAACAATCCTATGGAAGTCACTGAGGACCAGAAACTGCTTGCTTTTCCACCTTCTTCAAAATAGCATTTATGTTCAGCAGAAGAAAGAAACTCATTCAGGTTTAAAACAACTTTTGAGTAAATGATGGTATAAAAATAAAGCATTATGACAGAATTGACAGACAGATGACACTATTCCTTTAACCTTAGAAAAAACAAACGCAAAGAGAAAAATCACTCTCTATTCTTGACTGAAAATCTTTAATACAGTTGCTTTAGGAATCAGTCTATCTAGTGTTTTATTTTTATATTTGTTCATTCAGTCTCATTGAATGCTCTGCTAAATACACCTATTGTACCTGAAAATAAAGCACTGTTTGATTTATTTGTATATTATGTGTATTTGTAATGTGTATCTTTGTTCTTATTTTTTAATAAGAAAGAAAATAATTAAAAATATTTTTTTTATCTTCGCCCACTTTGGCCTAAATATCTGCCATGCATCTTTGTGTTTCTAGTTTGGCTGTAATGCTCAGACAACTTGTAAAACCAAAATAGTAAAACTAACATGACAAAGAATCGTGATAAAATCGTGATATTTCTAAAAAAAAAAGTGATATAATATTTTTCCCATATCGCCCACCCCTAGTTCACAGTGTAAGTTTACAATTGTAACATGCGATGTCATAACATTTGATCTGAACAAAAAGTTACATCTGCTTAATATCAATGAAAAATAAAGTGCTTGCAGGATTCCTAAAGAAAACAAATCAATTGTAAAACAATCAAATAAATACAGATGTTAAACATTCTCAGAACTTTTCAACTTGGATTTCACAGGTTTTTCCGTTTGTATTCCGCGTGGAATCGCTGAGATCGCGGTGCGAGCACCGCCCCAACTGCACAAAACACCCCCGACACGAGAGAAAGCTGCAGCCGCACGGGACTCTACCGCGCGCCGCGCCCCGCGCAAAGGCTCCTCAACACGGGATGCGGCAAGCGGCAGAACCAAGGTTGCGCTCGCGCCGCGGTCCCGGGGCGGACATTACCACAAAAGCCCAAATGGTGCCACACTTCAGCTTTGTACATCGAAACGAGAACTGGAACAATTCTTTCATCCTCCATTACTGGCAGCAAACTATTAACGCTAACATTAGTGGAGTGCCCTGATGCTAGTATTTCCTGTCACTGTTTAAGTTCAGAGATGAAGACTAGCGGTCGGGATATGAACTCAAAATGAAACAACTGCCACGTATCTTGTATGATTGTTTTTTTTTATATCGATGTTCTGTTTTGGAGAATCGATACAGTATCACCAAACAAAATATGGCGATACTCGCGTGTATCGACATTTTCTTACACCCCTACTGTCAAATGTTCACGAAGTGACTCTCAGAGCAGTTCTGGAGATGTATGTATTTATGTCCTCATTTAGTGAGACGGCAGATGCTGAAAACACCGTGACCGTCACGTTAATTCATCCAAACTTTGACAAATTCCATAACATTCCGCATTATACAGTAAATTCCATTTAAATGACTGGATTCTGCTATTCTGATACCGATAATCATAAAAATGCTTAAAGAGATTTTTGGTTCACCCAACAATGAAAATTCTGTCATTTAATTACTCACCCTCATGTCGTTTCAAACCCGTGAGACCTTCGTTCATCATCAGAACACAAATTAAGACTTTTGATGGAATCTGAGAGCTCTCAGACCCTTCACAGACAGAAAGTTGTCCTTACACGATCAATGCGTACGCAGTTTCTGTCCAACGGATATTCTCCAAAATGGCGCTAGGGTGACGCGGAGGAGACGAATTTGAATAAAGTCTTTTTTTTTCTTTTGTGCACAAAGTATCCTCGTAGCTTTGTAAAATTACGGTTGAACCCCTGATGTCACATTAATTATTTTACCGATCTCCTTGCTACGTTTCTGGACCTTGATCGTGTAAGGATCCTTGCTGTCTATGGAGGGTCTGAGAGCTCAGATTTAATCAAAAATATTTATTCATTTGTGTTCTGACGGAGGTCTTACAGGCTTGGAACAACATGAGGGTGAGTAATCAATGACAGAATTATAATTGTTTTATTTTTATATCGGCTCCGATAATCGGTCACCCCTAATAATTATTAATGTTATGAATTACGTTATTGGAGAAACTCAGTATAAGTTGCCAGAGAGAAGTCATCTCACCAGAAGATCCAGTTGTGGCATTTTGATAAATGTTACGATCTCAGAAAAAAAAAAAATATGCATGACTGAATCGTTCCTAATAAGATCAGTAACATTCATTTAGAAAATAGCATGAATTTTAATTTTATGCTTTAAAGAAATCTGAATTTTGCACTCAACTTTCCACTCGTTCCAAGGAATTGCATTCATTAATCCCTATCTGTCTGTCCTTATGGACTAATTATGCATTATCCATATTTAATAGCTTTTCATTTTTGATGCTTTGCTTTAAAAAGCTCTGAAGTTTTCACTCCTCCTTTCTCTCACTTCAAATAATTGCAATCATTTATTCTTGTGCATATGTTCTTATTAGTGTGTTTATTTTTGATCATTATTAATTAGTTTTATTACATGTGTTTGAGTCTGTCAGGCTGTAAGAAACTTTACTTGAACGCATCTTTTCTTCTCTGAATAGGTCTTGACAATATCTTGGAAGTGTTTCTTGAAACGCAAGTTCTGGAGGAGATCAGGCTTTTAAAAGGTATGTTTCTCTGAGATGATATTCCATTAGTTCAGAAATGAACACAAAGGCATTGTTTACTGTAACTGAAGGCAGTAAATGGAAATGTGTGAGGAAGCTCATTAGAAAACAAAGTGCCTCAAAAATACTCAATATTAAAGCATAAAACATGTTCCCTTTTCTACTGTAATGGTAGAGCGAATGATGTGGTTTTAATTAAGTTGAGAACCACATGCCTCCATTATCAAACATATTTTCATTACATTATCAAACATTCACATATCCAAGTGGATGCTGCACACTGGTGGTGGTTGAGGAGAGACCCCACATGATTGTAAAGCGCTTTGGGTATATGGCAATACACAATAAAAGCGCTATATTCATTCATTCATTCTTTACGGGACTACACTGCATTTGCGATCACTAGACAGGTTTTATCCAGAGGGTTTTTAGAAGGAATCTCACCAGGAAAGGTTGAATAATTTCTGTCAGCTATCCACATTTTCCTGCCAGTGGAAATGGACAGTTCTTATATCTTATTGGAATGTTGCAGTATTTATCATTTAATCAGACGCATTATATTTGTCCCCTCCCACACATCAACAGCTTTTTGCTGATGTACCAGCATGAGGGCTGCGCAATAATGTAGTCCAGTGGCCAGACGAGTTTCAGTCCATCCCCTCATAGGGCCCTATGAAATCCTTTTTTTTTCTTCAGTCTTTTTTCTTCCAAATTCCATTTTTTTCCGTTTTAATTTTTCTTGATTGCATTTTTTTTCAGTGAATTTTTCTGGGCTCTTTTTTTAAATAGTTAAATTACATTTTATTGATCAGAAAGAATTTTTAATTAATTAAAATCATGAAAGTTATACAATTTAACATCAATTTATTAAAAGTTTAACAAATTACATGTTTAGGGGCCCTATGAAATGTTTTCCTTCTGTTTTATCATCAAATTTTGTGTTTAAGCACGTTTAATTATTTAATTGCATAAAAAAAAATCTCAGAAATTCTGTTTTGTATTTTGTATTTACGTTAATTTTTGTAGTTCTCAAATGAAAGATGAGAGACGACAGATGCTGAAATCGAGCGTCACGCATGCTTCAGTATGTGTGCAGTAACGAAACCACGCGTCTGCATCATTCTCACACACACACACACACACACACACATAGAGGCACGCAGAACATGCAGGATTCATATTTCAACTCTTTTTGCTGCTTAATATTTACAGAAACTAGTCCATATCGTGATTTTGATTTAAGTGACCTACTCATTTTGGCAAATTCGTGACATTCTGTTATACAGTAAATTTCGTTTTTATGACTGGATTCCATCCACGTTTTCCACTTCATGGAAATCCAATGATCGCAGAAATTCACAAACAAACATCTGAAAATCCAGTCACTTTCCGATCAAAATCACATCCTGTCAAGTTTCCATCATCTGGACAGGCAACAAATGTTGTTGTAAATATCATTGCAGTCACTCTCAGAACATTTATTTCCAGCTGATGAAAAAAATGAGCTAATCTGAATCCATCAAACTTCAAAGATTATTTAAAGTGCCAGACTTCTAAAAAGGAATTAAAATGCTTTTTGAAAGTACCTGTAATCGAATTACCAACCATTGTAATTCTAATTGAATGCAGATACCCATCTTTAGTATTTTAGACACGTAACTCTTGTCACTTCTCACTTGCCCGCATGTCATTGCAACGACATGTGAAAGAGATATTAAATGTTTTCATTTTAGTTGTAGAAATGTTGAAGCCTCTGACGGTAACTCTCCAGTCAGTCACACAGCCTGTTTCATTTGGATAAGAGCGATAAGGGACGTGTGACGCTGATGTGATGTAGTGTGAATCACATTCAGCGATTCATTGCATGGTGGGGGGTAGTGTTGCCAAAAGAACTGGTGAATGTGATGAAACCTGCAGCCTTTCTGCAGAACAGACTAAATCCCACAGCCGTAAATGTGGTATTGAGTCTGAAATGGCAATGAGTGGCATAGTGATGCAACAGATAGGACAAAAAAATAAATGGATCTGTGCATTAAGTCTTGGAGTATTAATGAAGTTTTTTCACTTGACCCATTTAAATTTAACATTTACTTAATTGACCAATATTTGAAGGTAGTTCGTAATGTTTAATCTGTTACTTACCCAATTATTATTATTGGCAATAACAATGAACTTATTTAACTTAATATTTTTAATAAATAGTCATGTAGTTCCAGTATTTGCTATGGTATTAAAATTAGGAAAGAGAACCATTTGTCAATATAGCAAGAGCGAATTTCAAGACTTCTGGAAAGAGGAATGTGTTACTTTACACTGTAATGAAATTAAAGATGTCCTGGGAAATTATCTCTGGATGAGTCAGAAAGATGTACAGTTTTCCCTCGGCATCTGGAGTCTACCTCCGTTCACAATTATTGGCTGCAAATCTGTCTTTTATTTGCATGGTGCAGTTAAGTACAAAAGAGTTGTTTTCTGATCATCATCATTCATTTCTGTGTTATGAACGCTAGATTGTTCTGGTCATTTCCTCTGTGGTCAGGTTTAATCTCTTTGTGTCTCAAGAGTAACGGCGTAAGAAGTCATATTTTGCATAAGAAATCATTAGAATGGATAAGTTCATAAGAATGGAGTTGATGTAGGCATGCTTCTCCTATGAGTCTTGTCTTCATGAGATATAAACACGCAGTGGGGGTCGTGTAGTCCGATTCACAACAAAAGACAGATTTTAACCCAATTCTTTTAAAGAATATTTTTGTGGTCTAATTATGTGTGAAATGTAACATTAGTGTAATTACAGTCTGATTGTGTTAGTCACCCTGTCATGTTTTGCCTGAACTGCAGCGGTCTCGTACAGAGCTGTCAATGATCACACCGAGGAAATCATGGATTATATAAGAAGCTATATTGTCACCCAAAAGGGTTTCATTATGACCCCAAAAGTTATTCAATCATGACATGGGAGAGGTGCTGTCAGAATAGATGATATATGTGCACTTAGGGCTGGGAGATGTGGCCAAAAAATGATCACAATTCTTTTTCATATCAGTCGATACCGATAATTGTCTCGATAAATGTCAAATCTTTATTAATTTCAAGTTTAAAACCAGATTTTTTTCTCCAAAGTGAAAGTTGTTGAACCCAGTTAATTTCCCTTAATAAAATAAGTATCTTAACAGAAGAATTAATTTTTTAGTTTCTACATGTTCTGAGTGATATTGTTTCAAATCAAGAAACCGGTTTGTGTTGCCTGATAATATTGATAATATTACTTTTTTTGTCTCTTAAATGCACATTTGATAGTAGTATTTGTAGCTTGAGTTAGGATGCAAATGCACATTTTTGTTCATTATCAAAATCGGTAACATCTGTAAGAATTGTAGCAACTATTTATTTTTTAATTAATCATTGGTCTTCCATCGTAGCATACATTTAAATCATGATAATCACAGTTAAAACCACACACAATACCATGGTAAAAATATAACCATGTGGTTTTTAGTTATCAGTATGAAGAACAGTAGTCTAAAGCCATTTCATATATTAATCACACAAATGATATTCCGCTCCAATCATGTCTACATTAGGATTGTGACGGTTAATGGACGTGTGACGACACTGGTAATCACCCTGGTGGTGGTGGTCGTCTGGCTTTCCCTCTTTTCCTCGCTTTCCTTCAGTTTTAAATGGCTTGTAAAAGCACCATGCACATTTTACTTGCACTTTTAAATTTGCGGCATTTTGCCGTCAGGCAGTTGTTTGTTTTTAATTTGAGTTTTTCCACTTTCCTTTGCTTAAATAGCTTAAAAGCACTGTACGCATTTTACTTTCACCTTTAAATTGGCGGCAATGCGACATCAATTGCTTGAATTCAATTCAAGTAACAACAAAATACAACATATAACTTAACAAAACTAATAAAAATACACCATGCTATATGCCTAATATAAAAATAACAATTAACTTACGAAAATTAGTAAAGACTGAGGAACAAATAATTATAAATGTACAATGTTTATTAGCAAAACGGAAGTTTGGAGGCACGGACACCTTGATGTAAAATAATGGGGAAAAACTCAAACAGTTTCAATAGGCTAAAATAGAAATGATCAAATACTGTGGAACAAATAAATGAGAAACTAATGTTTAAAAACCCTTCCAATATCACCTTAGATAAATGGCAGGTCATCAGGCTTTGCAAAATCCACAATATTTTTCAAACAGGTGCTTTTACATTTGGTTTTGAAACTCTTCTGCCATCGTCTCGTCTGTCACCTCGCTCTTCTTGTCAGTCAGCTCGACTCGCGTGATCAATGAAATCTGTGATGTGTGACTGTCGTTCGTTCGGTGTGCTGCATTGAGCTGTCGTGTTCGGTTTTAATTGTAGTGTCTGTTCTCGAACTGAACTAAACGATTTTTATTACTATTAAAAAAAATCTAAATGACAGTGATGGACGGTGCCACGGTGGGCAAGTGATGTAACCGGTGTTGCGACTTAACACCGGTGTCACCGCCAACACTGTCTATCGCAGCAAGCCTAGTCTACATTAATAATATCATAGAAGTTGATACAAATACCCACATTTCTGTCACAATAGCACGGTGCAGTTAGTGTTACTATAGTCAGTCTATGGTAAATGATGGCGATATCGTTGCGCAGTGTTTCTCCTGTTAGTCAGCGCTTTCATCTGGCTTCAACATCACGGAGTCATTCGTGTTGTTCGCTGAATTCGCTCGCGCTGCGCTGCCGGTTAGCCTTTGATCTGAGCGGATAAACGCTCCGTGTGGTGCCATTAGCGCTGTTTCGTTCTGCTTTTAGCACACAAACATCGAACACTCTTCATGTTGTTTTATCCTTTTAAAATTATATCGTGGAAATTATCATCGATTTATCAGCCAGCCCTAGTTGCACTGTATGTAATATGCAGGTTTTAATTATGAAGTATAACAATGTTTATTTTAATTTGAACTCTAATCTTAAGTTTAATCTTTAGTTTTTATTTTATCACATGTGGAAGCAGAATGGCCAGACGTTTGTATAGGTGTGTTCTCACTGTGAGTACTGTTTCTAATCCTCTAGGGCTGCCCTCCACTAAGGATTTTTCTGGTCGACTAGTAGTCGTTCATTGAAGCATTAGTCGACTGATCGCACATTTATTAATAAACCATTTAAATCATAATGAGCCTTTAATTGCATACATTGCTTAATAAGCGTTCAAGTGCACGCATAAGCTTGCCACAGCACAGCGACAGAAGAATGAATGGTTATGAATGTGTCAGGGAAAAACAGTGAGGAGGCTGCATTAACATTTTAATAATGTATTGATAAACTACTGCTTTGTTCTGTTTAAGAGATCGGTGACCTCCGCAGTAGTAATGCTCTTGTATGCATGTTTCATATGGAT
Source organism: Barbus barbus (assembly GCF_936440315.1). NCBI lineage: Eukaryota > Metazoa > Chordata > Actinopteri > Cypriniformes > Cyprinidae > Barbus > Barbus barbus. Next base: position 1,003,113 of record NC_136746.1, on the reverse strand, counting down.
TACATAAACTGAGAATATTTGTCTTCCATTTGAATTGGTTCATTTGAAAGTAGACATTTCACTCTCTATAGATATATATATTTTTTTTATGTCTGTAAGGCAACGATATAGAAGAGTTTCGCGCTCAAGTTCACAGAGACTGAGACGGCAGAAAGTGCATCTTGTTTGCTTTCATTATTTTACAAAAGCACAATGTTTTGTTGTTATTGTGAGTGCACACAAATAAACGTAGAGTCTTTACAGATTTGAAAATGTATTAATATTCTCTGAATGACCAAAAATGAGGGAGTATTTTAAGAGCAAGTGACTGCATCTGTCCTGCAGTGAGCGCTGTTCAGCTTCTATACTCCACACAGACACTTGAACAGCGCACGTTTCTCCATTGACATTAGATTGAGTGGCCATGTAAAGTTACTAATACTTACATATTTCAGATGATAAGACATATATTTGAGGTCGATGAATGATAGGCGAGCATTTGGATGTCCTGCCCGATGTACTGTATTACCACAAAGACCAGCCCTTAACGATCTGTCCGTCACAGACTGTGTGACTTTGCCTGTGGATTTTAATTTTTTTTCTGCGACTAATAAAATTTTGGTCGACTAATGAAAAGTCGACTATTAGGGGGTCATTAGTGAAGCAGGGTTCTGTGGTCAGTAGTAAATCTCCATCTGAAGGCCAGAGAATCTCCAAATACCCCCCACAGAAGAAACCCAGGCAATACCTATAGCGCTAGCTGAATGAACAGAAGATTTAACGGCTTTCATTGATTCAACATGACTAATAAACACAGGACTATGACAATATATGATTTATGAGTTCTAATTCTAATTATTATTATAATTTTACTTATAATAAAGTATATAATAATGCAATGCCTTTATCACTGCTTAGAATATTATGAAATATGTTGTGTGCCTTATTCTGTGTAAGAAGCCACATAATCTCACAGAAGGATTTATTTCAAACACGTAAAAAAAAAGACGTTATGAAGTGAGCTTGGAGTAAAAGCATGTTATTAAATGTGGTATTTTCACGTGCTTTCAGATGGAGCAGCATTTACTACACAGAGCCGTAGTTCCCTGAGAAGCTACGCAAACAGGTTTAATTATCACAGAACGATATCGTCGATTTCATTATTGCATGATTAAATCATCTGCGATTATGAATGCGATATTGCGTTACCTGTCAGTGAACTACGGCTCTGTGTAGTAAATGCTGCTCCTTCTGAAAGCAGGTGATGGAGATTTACTACTGATCACAGAACCGGCTTTACTGACAAGATACGCATGACAATCATATTTGATTAAACGTGCAACCTTATAATTTACAAAGTCTATATACCGCCTAGACCCACTGTCTTTCTAGAACCGATAATCAGAAGTAAATGATGATCAGAGTTATAAACACTGCTGGTCATCACCTAGTGGTGCAGTGTTGTAAATTCCAGAAACCATTACTGAACAAATAAGTTTTTGAGCTGATTCAAATATTTAATTTCCATCGACAGCTGCTGGCCGTTGTCATTGCTTCAGTTGCCAGGGAGAACACATACTGAAAAACAGATACCATGAATGCACTGTTTAGTAGTTTTGTACATTCATGGCAGATATACAAATCAAACATACAAATGTATACATGAGTAAATAAAAATGGTAATATAATTACTGAAAAACAATGCCATCTTCCTCCTCACCAGTTGGTGGCAGTGTCACCAAACTTGGTGCCAGATCATAGTAAAGATCATGAAAAAATGGAGCCTTTACACAGACACTGATGCGTTTCCACAGTTATTAACATCATTAATCTAGAGAGGTGTTTTTTATATATACACACATATACAAAATCACTTTGTCACGCTTTAACGCTGCTGTGAGAGAATTTCTAATACGACGGCTGAAGGACTGATGGCAGATTTGACATCTGTCTTCTGACCATAATCAATCTTTCTAAATAAATAAGTAAAGTCATAGAAATGCTGTCACAATATTTTTTTCTCTTGCTATTGTGGCAAATGAAAATGCAGAAATTATATTTGTTCTAGTTTTCCGTTCACCACTATAAATGTTAACTATGATGACTTCAAATGATGATACACGGGGCAAGTTTTTGAGCAGTTTTGCTTGTCAGCTTTTTTTGAGCAATGTTGCATGGGCACTTTCTCTCTGAAAATGGGTAACAAATTTCTATATGGATACTTCAGATTGGTGGACTCGTGGGCCCGGAGTCTCACCTGGTTGCCCGTTGATGGCAACATTGCTCAAAAAACTTGCCCCGTGTATCATCAGCTTTCCACTTCTGAAATCCCCAGACATGTTCTACTCTAGTTGGATGATCAACATGACCAATTCAAAAACATCTGGTCCAGCCAATGTTACTAGACCAGAGGGTTCCAAGATACAACCAACACAATATCCTCTTTGAGCTGGTAGTGGCACCAGAGATCGATTACAGTGGTCTAAGGATGCTTTTGATTGACTATTTCCATTTTACTTTGACAGTCACGCTACCCAAAATGGACAGCTAGTTGGACTGTAAAACTGGTGTTTTTTTGTTTGTTTGTTCTCCCAAGCTCCCTTTCTTGCACACAGTTGAATTTTGCCTCTTCTTTTGGATCCACAGATTGTAAGCCTGCAAGTGTGTCAAATTGGTCATTTGATGAAAATTGTCTTTTCTGCTGCTTAAGACGAGAAAAAGTGAAGGTAGTTTTTTTTGTTCATTTACACTCCCCCCCCCCCCCCCCCACCCCCCCTTCCTGATATGTCAAGACACCTTGCAAGAACCACTTTGATTTTTATTTTTTACCTTAGGCTATCTGTTTTCCTGTACTAGCTATACCATCGATTTAAGTCATGTGGATGTAGTGCTTTCAGTGATGGTTTCATTTTCCATGGTTTTGCATGTGTGTCTCCTAAAAGTATGTAAAAACACACCTTCATTCTCTTTGTATTTTCCCCCATGAACAGGAACACGTAGTTGCACTCAACAAACAAATTGTGGAAAGTGGAGGAAAACCTTTACTAGGTAAAGATCCTTCTAATATCAGCAGACTTGAGTGGCAATCAGAGGAATTCCTGAATGCAGTGTTGCACAGCAAAGGTGAGTATACCAGCACGCAGTCATTGTGTGAAAATTAATGGTCAGACATGGTGCATAAAAGTGATGGAAATGACTGCAACTTTTGCTGTAGTAAGAGTTACTGGTACTGTCCAGAATAAGTAAATCGATTAATCTCTCACAAGTTTTATTGTGCGTGTAGCAGAGCTATAATAAAGTTTTATTTACCTCAAGCCTGAGTTTTCCTTTCTACTCTGTTCTTATCAAAGTGTCCTATTTCCTGGACATTCAAATGAAGTCCTTGTCAACTGTGATGTTTATTTTCAGACTTTGATGTTTTATTTTCACGTTCACTTTATTTTAACATGTCTAATTGAACTGTCTACAGAATACACGCCAAGAATTCCAGATCCACACATCCCTGTGGTGGCTTGTGGTATCTTGCAGCAGATGATTAATGTGTTAGCTTCACATTATACCTCAAGAAACGACTGCTCTCAGGACTCCCTTCAGAACAATGGAAAAAAGGACCAAAGCCTTCTGAAAACTAGCTGTGTCACTTCATCCGCTGCTGTCAAAATAGAGTCTGCTGCTTCTGCTCAGAAAAAGTTAATCATGGTGGACCAAGATGCCCCGCTGGACCTCTCTCTGAGAAAGATCAAAGTGGAGGACTTTGAGCAAGGTACAGTATAGAATTATAAATGTATAAAGAGTTACTAGTTAAAAAGAAATAGGTTTATCTTCGTTTTGAATGTTTTGTGTCTCTTTAGATGGAGTTCTTGATCTTTCGACTAAGAAGAATTTTAACAAAGGTCATACATCTTTAAGGAATTCTCATGTCAGCCCCGCTACACATTTGGTCAAAAGGTAGATAAGGATATATACAGTCTCTTTTTACCATACTTTACCACTTTTAAAATATATTTCAGTGTTATAAAGTGGAGAATATATTTCTAATATTTTTGCCTGGTCTTTCAGGGAATCCATCGACCCGAGTCTTGCTGAAGTAAAAGATCTACAGTCTGTGAACACTTTGGAACAGTTCATGTCAAAGCTGTGTTTGCACCACCAGCACCAAATAGTTGATGCATTAGGCCTCTTACAAAGCGAAGTCAAGACTGTGGCTGCTTCCAACCATTTCCAAGCACCCCCTCCAGATTTGTCTGAGAAGCAGGCGACAACCAGCTGCAGTTATGCATCGTTTGAAACCAGCTCTGAGATTCAGCAGTCTGAGAGAACATGCTCTGTGGATGCTGCTGTGAGCATTAGTAAGACTCAAGAGTCATCTGTTGTCGGGACCAGTCAAAAGCCTACTGCAGAGGTGTTAAAGGCTGATGTTTCCAGTATTGCACGGGTAATGACTGAAAAACAAGTTGACCTTGGCAAGATGGAAGTTTTGTCATCATCTTGTGGAACAGGTGTTGAATGTGGAAATGTAAGTTCTGCAACAAAATTGTTTGTCATGACAAAGACACCTACTGATAATCTGGGAGCAAAAAAAGTGTTCGGTTCAAGCATTCAGCAAATTCCAAGTAGCAATTCTGTAAAGACATGTCTATGCAGTGCGGAGCGATGCTTGCCAACTTGCACTGCGGAGTCTGATCATGCAGATTTGTCAAAATGCACACAGAAGTGCTTCGCACAAAATGAAGATGCTGTTGGAAAACAGTCTACAATTCAAAATACATCAAGTGTTGTTGTACCAATATCTCCAAGAACAGCTAGGAAAAGCAGAAAAGGTTCTTGCCTTATACAAAGGAATGGCTCTTTAAGTTGTCTCATAAATGATACCGATAGCCATTGTGACCTAGTTTATATTAGAAAATCAATTACAGAATGTCAGCCTCAATGTCGTAATCGACTGCATCCACGACAAAATGCCCGAAAGAGCACAAGGGGGCACAAATATGTGGAGGAGTACTTGGAACTAAAAACCGTCCGTACATTAGCTCATAAATCGATAGGCGATTCCAGTGGGAATTGTCCAGCTCATATGCCAGACATGCACACCTCATTTACTCCAAAGCAGGTCCTTTCTAAGTCTGGCAGTGTACCTCTAGTAAACACACCTTTTGCAGGGGACTGCATGAAAAATGTAATTACAAAATTACCATCGGAGCAGATAGCAGAGAATGAAATGCCAGGAGATGTCGTAAAAGTAACAAGTCTGGGTCTGATGGTTGAAACCAGTCAGACGGGTAAAATTCAAAGTAATGGCCAAATTACTTTGAGTGAATTAACCATGCAACCAGATTTGATCTCAGAGAAACACATGGACACAGTAGAAGAAAGCACAGAAACAACAGAACACACTGTACAGAAAGACGGATGTGACTCCCAAATTGGGCCCGTGCCAGAAGAGGTGGTATGTGGTACAGAAAGAAAGGCTGAGTGTGAGGATAAATCTTTGGAGCAATCACTGATCGATGTGTCCCCTGACATGGCCAAAGATTGCTGTACTGATGAAGTCGACATGGAACCGAGAAATGAAATGGAAATAAAAACCCCCACAGAAGTCGAGACTGTCCAGGAACAATCAGAGGCATCAGAAATAAAGGCAAACACTGAGGAGGATAAAGGTGCTCAGGAACAAGTTGTACATGACACTGAACATAATCTCCAAACAGCAAAGTCTTCCGAACTACCAGTGAAGGATCAAGAGGATTCAGCGGTGTCCAGCCTGACTGAAATCTCTACCTTACAGCCACTTGTAAAATGTAAAGAGAACGATGTGGATCTGCATACTTCAAAAGTTTTGAATGCAAAACTAGCTGTGCCCTCAGACAGATGTTTGCGCAGTAGAAGTAAAGGCAGCGTTGACGTAACGAAAGACTCTATGAAGTGTGGTGCTTCTGAACTTGTTGATCATGCCAATGATAAAAGCCCAAAGGCTCATTCTACTGAAACAAATGTGCATACTGAGCAGGAGCCTGATTTGAAAGCTGTGGACATTCTTGAAACGGCACCGGAGCTCCCGGCTGCCAAAACTTGTAACGATCTGGTTGTGGATCATGCAGTCAAATCAAGACCAAAATCAAAAACCGCAACCGCTGTTGGGAGAGATGAGCATCCAAGTCCAGGCGTCAAAGTGAATAATGATTTGCCAAGTGTTTTGTCACCTGAGGTTCCTCCAGAGACTGTAAGCACCACTTCCACCACAGAGAGTGGAAAACACCACAAACTGAACAATCAAGCCTCTGAAAGCACTGAAAAAATGCCACTTAGAAACCAAAGTAGTCCCGTTGAGCTGTCTGTTAGCGGACCCTGTTCACCCATCAAAAAGTCCCCACCAAGCTCTGAAAATATGCTTTTGAGAAGCAGAAGTAACACTGAAGGGCCTTTAAGTAGCAAGTCGATCAGTCTGACAGAAGGCCATACAGAGAAGCAAGGGCAGATGCCTTTAAGAAATAGCAGCTCTATTAGTGAACAGGCAACTAATAGAGATTTGTGTATATCTTCTGAGGCAGTAACGCATATGCCTCTACGAAGCAGAACTGTTAGCTCAGATAAACCGACCGTGACTAAAGATTATCCTGTTAAAAGTTCCAGTAAAAGTTTCATCAGTGAGCAGCCTGTCAGTTTGCACTCCAGCACTACCTGCAGAAAAACCGAAGCCAGTGGGCACATGCCCTTAAGAAGCACTGCCGGTTTAATTACAGAGCAGACCCGTAACAACAAATCTGCTATCGCAGATGTATCAGAAAGCCCTGGACGCATGTCATTGAGAAGAGGGAATGTAGCTAATTCCTGTAGCTCAACAACAACCCCTAGTAGAAATAAACGTCCTCCGAGGCAACAAAGGGTTTCAGCATCAAGTGGGGAAGCTGAAGAAATCCCCTTGAGTTCAAAACTTGAAATCCAAAATCAGAAGCATGTGGAGGCCCATATGAGAGGCTCACTGAAATTGCCAGATGAATCCTTCCGCATAGCTAGTCTTCAGATGACCGAACCTGTTGTTTGCAGTCCCTCCAAATTTTTGGAGGCACTAAGGGGGGAAGAACGCCAGCAGTTGATCTCAAATTTAAATTCAAAGTTTGATAAAATGCACAAAAGTTGGGTTCCAATGGACAAGGAGGGTCAGCCTGCACCAAAACCCAAAAACAAGGCAGATAGGCTTAAAGAAATCTGGAAAAGCAAACGCAGAGTACGAAAGTCAAGGTCATTGGAACAACAGAAGTTATCCCCTGTGCAAATGCTATTCATGAAGCCCTTTGACTTGTCCAATATCTGCAGGTGGTTCCTGCAGTCGACTGAAACAAAACCGCTTGTAATTGTTAAGAAGGTGAACACCAGACTTCCTTCTGAAACACAGTTGTGCTTTCACACTTCGGCAGCTGGAGCAGGGTCCTCTCACGGGATATTTCCGAGCCTCCAGGCCGAACGGTTGAAGAAGCACCTGAAAAAGTTTGCTATTGCGTCACCGGTGAAGAACAACCCCAAGAATCAAAGGCTACTCTCCAAAGCTTTAGGTCAGGGTATTTCTGCGATGAGGAGTAAAGAAAAGCATGAACCGACGACTGCCACGCGAATCTGTACGAAGGCACAGAGTCTGGCTGGAGTGACTCCGGCACAGGCTCCCGAGAGCCTTGCTGCGACCGCAGGCAGTGCGAAAAATCCAGCGAGCGCTAGAATTCTTCGGAAATATTCCAACATGCGTGAGAAGCTTCAGGTTCAGCAAAACAAGAAATGCAAAGAGAAAACTTTCAAAGGTGCTCGTTTGAAGGCGGCAATAATTCCAAAGAAAGCCAACAAACAAAAACTGCCGACACATAAAGGGTCAAAGTCTGTGGTTGTTCAAAGGATCTCATCTTTGACCAAGATGGCAAAAACAAACTCTGCACTCAAACAACAGGCTTTGAAAAGGAACCAGTGTCACAAAGACGGTGCCTCTTCAAAGAGGTTGCAGGCACTCACGAGAATGGCGAAAGCCATCGGTGAGAGTGCCTCCACAAACACCTCGAGTAAAAAACAGATACGGATCAAAACCGGAACTGACAAGGCACGGCAAATAAAAGCAAGTCTGACTAAAGTATACACAAAGAAACCGGTGTTTCAAAAAGGCCCTAATAATTTAGAATCTCAATCTTTACATGTGGACGTTAAACCTCTGACGTTGGAAGACCAAGTGTTAACTAGGTCACAAAGAAAGATGGAAGGCACCCCTTCACAGACTGTCTCTCCCAAATCCTCCACAAAGCGAGGCTCGGAACCACCGGTCACTCCCACAAAACGTACTAGGACCTCAAAACCATGAAAAATGTGTACAGGTGTACTAGAAACTCATATAAAAATGTTTCGTAAGAACAAGGGGTGCTGATGCGTTTCAGAAAATTATTTTTGAAGCTATATTTTTAAGCTTGGCAGTACATTTTCAGAGCTTTGAATTTATTGTCATCTGAGAGAGATTAGTCTTTGTTAGTTCAGGCAAGGACATTTTCCAGAGTTCGTTCTTTTAAGTGTCAAACTTTTTCCAATTATGCTTAAAGAAATCTATTTGTTTATGAGAAAAATAAACTTTTTTTTCTCGATAGAGCCATTAACGTAAAAAGAAGTCAAGAAATAAAGGCTCTGATTCCCTTTAATGGGCATTTTAAATATGGGTTATAAATAACCCAATAACTCACTTGTTTGTTTGACCGTTATATTGTATAGCTTATTACAACAGCTTGGACTATTGAACTAGATATTATTTAAGGAATGATCCACAATTCTAAAACAATTAATAATTTTAGCTAATTAAAGTTGCTTTGTAAACTGAATAATGTGCCTTTTTCTTATCTGTATTTATAAGTGATTGAGGTTGCCTCAATAAAGCCTCATTCTTTTTGCACATAGATGAGAAATTTGTCCTAAACTACTTAAGATCAGTTTTTTTCCCTTTTGTTCTTAAGTTCTATTTAGTTTTTTTACAGCACTGAAGTTTAAATATGTAGTAGTTAATATTTTCAGTCTACCATTATAGAGTTTTGTTCCTCCTTTTAGAGGGCGACGTACATAGGAACATACTGTATGCACAAGTTTCTATCCCTTTTGTTTAGATTGAGTTTATGAATATTTGAGACCATAAAATCAAAGAAAGCTATTACAGGTTTTCTAAAACTGGATTAATTGGCTGGAAATTTTTAAGTTCATAACCATAAGAGGTTAAATGTATTTTGTTGTTTTTTTATTAATATATAAAATTATGTATTTTAATGTTTTTTTTTTTTTTCTTTACTTTTTTGAATTTGAAGTATTCTGAAATGTAGTCTACATAAACCATCACCAGGACTGAAGACCATACCCCATTTATGTGGTTTATGAGTTGTGCAAGTAGGAAATATAAAAATGTGAATAACTTGGTTTGAGTTCTATGCATTTTGTCTTTTGTTAAAGCATTTTCATCTGTTTTTGGATCTGCATTACTTCAGTAAATATGGGATGAGAGCAGTAGTCTGGACCAGAATCCGTGCAATGGTTTGACCTGTGAGCAAAGTAAAGAGGAGCAGCGCAGTGAAGCCAGCGTTGTTGTTTTTTTGTGTATATATACAATATATATGTATACAACAAGAAATACATTTACGTAGAGTGAATTATTAATAATTCATAATTTAAGTGGTGTTTTTTATTTATTTTCAACCAGATTTGTTTGGCTGGATCAAATGTGCCAAAAACCAAATATTTTGCAGCTTAAACATTTTTATGGTTTTGATAAAGCAGACATAGACACTCATATAATCACACATTTTAATGAATGAAAAAGGAGGACGTTCAGTAAACATTTTGGTGGCGCTACTTACATTCGGAGTAACTGCAGTTAGTCAATGTAACATCAGAAGAATAAACAGCAAGAGCTCTTAAATGTTCTATATGCAACAGCGACAGTATCTTTCACAATAAAGGTTCTTGAGTTCATGATGCGATGGTTGTGACTGGCACAAGGTTAGCTCAGACCCATGCAATCTACATGAGAAGTCTGTAACCCTTTCCAATGATTTGTCTGCACTGAAGCGATGACATTGATATTAACTTTCATTCCCAGTACCTCAATGTACAATAAGAGCAATAAGTATCCACAAAAGTCAAAAAATATTCTGGAGAAACCAACCATGTGGTACAATGAATGTATGGAGGATTAAATTACTGCTAGTTCTCATAAGAAAGCAGTTTCTTTTGGTCTGCGCTTGATCACAGAAACCATTCGGGGATATCGACTTGCTATGAGGACTGGATGGTAGCTACCCTTATTAAATGCCTGGTCTTGACCTCTTTTTCCTCTTGGCTTTATTCACAACTCAAATACTCGTAAATGAAATTTCTGCTTTCTATCTGGAAAGGTCTTAAAATAAATAATTACAAAATCAACCACAAAGATATTTTAAATGTGGTATTCACATGGAAGACAACATTTACAATAATAATAATAAAAAACTTCCAAAACAATTGACACTGGCTCCTATTACAATAAGGCTAATAATTATCTATGCTTTTGGCCAGTTTCAAACCACTGTAGCCTGCATAAGCAATGACCGAATAAAACGGCAAAAGTCACAGAATTCCACTGCTGTTTGATAGTAAAATCCTGAAAACACAAATTTATTCTTTAACATATAAAAATACTATACCAAAATGAAATACAAATATATATTAGAATCTGTTAAGCATTTCTGTATAAAGTGAAGGTCTAGGGAGTTAGGAAAAGGAAATCAACGCAAAAAAAACAACACCCACCGAAATGAAATGAAATAAGCCAAACTGCACTTGTTTTAATCCTAAAACGACATTCATGGCAATTTGCAAACCTTCATGAACGCAGTAGCTTGCAGAGGTAATACTGTAGGAATCAAAAAGAGAACGTGGTGGAATCTGGGAAATCGTTACTGTTACGTCCGCGGGAGATGGGAGATGGGAGAATTGTCATTTCGAAGAGGTGTGTACAGTGTTGTGGTCATAACCCAAGTCATATTGTACCCCTCAAACTGTTTCAACACTGACCAATATAACAATTGCAGTGGCGTTGCATATTTAGCAGTGTTTCGATAAGCGATGTTCTATTTTCTGCTCAGCAGTACTATATATTAACCACAATCCAGACATCACATGACAATGAGCATGCATCTTAGAAAACGTGATGAGATCTATCTAGCGCTTGATTTCAGCTGACCCTTACATTCTGTAGGCTTCTCTGTTTGAGGTAATGGAATGACAAACACTATATGGAATAGATCGAATGGATCCTTTTATTGGACTTTCATTTTCTTCAGCTATCTCGATCTATCAAAAGTCAAGATATAGTAAAGAAGCTCCCCTCCAACAACGTAACTCTATGTTATGGCACCAGGAGCGTCGCAGAGCGTTCACATGGAAGGCTGCTGGGTATTTTTGCCCCCCGCCCCCCATGTCGTTTATTAAAGATGTCATATTTGCAGTGGAATTGGGTCAGGGACACATGGAATAGTCCCGTGTGCCACCCACAACACAAAATGACTGGAAATATCTGGTAAGACAGCATGTCGTTCAATACACAACTTATTTTTTACGCATTTTATTTTACCAGCATGTCTCCGAGGATGTATTCTTCCACACATATATATCATACATATAGTTTTATTCAGGCATGGTGGAAATGTGGATGTTCCTTTCGTCACCATTTTGGAGCCTTATGTGCTTAAATACACATCCTGCACTGCAGAGAGTCAAAAAGACCATCATTTTCTTCTAATACGTGACTAATGTCCTGCTTTTGGGCTGAAACAAGCCAGGGGCCACCTCGCTCACCTTCCTCTCAGCAGAGTTGGCGTTATTTTACCTTTCTGAGACCTTACCAAAGGACAAAAAGGGTTTGAAAGGTTAGGAGTTTCAGGCTGTGGTGGAAATATAAAGGGTTGGGTTGGGGTGGTGGGGGATGTCTGTATACCCAATGAAAGATGATATCTATTTCTGTTGACTTTTTGTGATGGCTCTTTCTGCGGTTCTGTCAGACTGTGGTGAGGTGGTGATGCTAGTGGTTGTGTTCTACATGCACCCCACACAGCCACACTTGATGGTCTTTTCAACCTCCTCGCTGAAGGATGTGCCATCGCTGCACTCGAAAGTGTATTTCCTGCGCTTCATCCTTTGACTGGCACAGCAGGAGCCGGTGTCGCAGGTGCCACTGCACTCCACCCACGACACCATGCGTGTGGTCTGACAGATGGTGTAACCGCGCTGGACCTGGTAGAAGTCCCGCACTGGCTCCCCGTGGCACTCAGACTCTGAAACAGAAGAAACGGCATGAAAGTCAAATTGACAATGGACGATTACTAACCAAATAGCAAAGAAAAGACAAATGGACCCTCTGGTATTGTTCATCTGGGAGTCACACTTGTGTTGTTCGCAGTCAAAACTGACCGGAGACCATAATAGTGTAATAATTTTATTTTTGTGAAATGAAGATACTATATTTTATTTCAATAATATTTTTTATTTAATATTTTGAGTGTATTTCATGTCCATTTGTATTCATATCTAAATTATGGGCTTTTTTTCTGTGTAAAATTTTATATATATATATATATATATATATATATATATATATATAATTTGAAGGGTTTTTTTTTCAGTTAAAAATAGAGTAAAAGTTTTTAAATCTATTGAATTGAGGCAGAATTGTTCCAATTTGTGGGAAAAAATCAAGAAAATCACGTGTAATACCACAGAGTAGCCATTAGATGGCTATAAAGCCATATATATTCAGTGCTGTGCATTCCTTAGTTACTGAGCAGTGTTTTCAGGCATACTTTTGTCACCCCTTTATTGCGGTGCACCTTTTTCTGCATTGTGGCTGATTTGTAGATTGTACACAAAAAGCACCTTTGTATTTTCGTTTTTTTGCCTGTCCCATTCATTTCCTATGCCAGTCAGTTTTGACTGCGAACAACACAAGTGCGACTTTTTTTTACGTTAATTTTGCTTTTTCGAGTCAAGTCCACTATTTGTTTCTTTTTGTGTGGGTTGGGGGTGTTTCGTACCAAAGTCTCCAAGTTTCATACCATTCCGATGAAGTAGTGATTTTTTACATTTCTAAACTTTTTTTTTCTGGTCTAAAGTGACCAAACAACACCAGAGGGTTAATAATAGCACCAGAGCTATCCATGCTTTATCTCACCAGAAAAATAATGCTTGGCAATGAGTATACGCCGAAGGGTTGTGCTTATGTTTTCTTACCCTTGTCACATAACTCTCCACTGTAGCCCACCTCGCAATGACAGTAGGCATCTCCTGTGTCAGATATCTGACAGTGACCATGTTTGCATTGAAGCTTTCTGCATGGATTGAACAGCTCTTCCTGCTGGTTGCACAGGGCTCCATGAAAACCCTCCTGGCATTCACAGCGGTATGACTGCGTGTCCATTGGAATACATCTCCCATGGACACACCTGTGTAAAACGAATGGAGGAATTAGAGCATTACTTGTTGTGCCTCGGTCCGCTCTGCATGTTTCACTTCTAGAATTTGACTGACTTGCTGCCCAGACAAGGGTTCGCCGAAGGCTGGTCGCAGTGTTGCCCACTCCATCCAGGCTGGCAGTGGCATACGGGGCCTATGGCGGTGTTGGGTTGGCAAATGCCATGGAGGCAGTATATCTTTCGGCAGGGCTCACATCCGGGCACCACACCAGGTTTCATCTGGGTTTTGGTAAAGTCTTGTAGCTCGTTATTGATGTAAAGGTTCTGAATACAGCCGTGAAAACTGGAGCTGTTTTGGATCTGCCAGATGCGGGGAGCTGTGGGGTGGACGCTGACCGGCATGCCTGATTCAGCGAGAAGATGTTGTAAAAGCAGAGTTGGGAAGAGACCAGTGGTACACATGTAGAAGAACACTGATGCCACATAAATTCAGTTACCATTAATGATATATGGCCGAGATCTATAAACCCTGCTCCTCAAGGTCAACTGTCATACAGAGTTAGGCTATGTTCACACTTGGTGTCTTTTTTGAAGCTGCCAGCGTCTGTTTTACATTATAATCCTATGGAGTAAACCATGTTTTCAAAAAAGTCCTGAGCGCTTTTTAAAGGGGTCATATGATGCAATTTCATGTTTTCATTTGTCTTTGGAGTGTTACAAGCTGTTTGTGCATATATAAGATCTGTAAAATTGCAAAGACTAAAGTCTCAAACCAAAAGAGATATTCTTTATAAAAGTTAAGACTTGACCATGCCCTCCTAAAACACCTCATTCAAACACGCCCCCACATGTCTACGTCACGGTGTGGGAAGATTTGCATAACACCGCCCAAATGTATATGCAAAGAAAGAAGGCAGGACTATAATTCTCTCTGTAATATTGTTGCTACCGTCGGCACCATGTCCTGGAGACGCTGTGTTTCATTGTGAAAGCTAAAAGTACTTTGTTTGGGCATCCAAAAGAGGACACAACTAGAAATCAGTGGTTAAGTTACAAAACTGTTCCAGAACAGTTCAACCCAAATATTAGAGTGTGTGCAGCGCATTTTACAGAGCACTGTTTCCTGAAGCTGGGAGAGAGTAGTCTACAACGTGAACACTATGAATGGCTGTGAACACTATAAAGTGGGGCAATTCCAACATCGCAAGGACAGTCTGGCGCTTCTGACTCACAGCCTGTAAATGTTTCGATATGTAAAGAATTTGCTACTGACGATTCAAACGCGAGTTTTGAGCAGTGTAGAGTAGTGCTTGTTTGGTGTTTCTCTGATCACAAATGCAGACATGGTGTTATGTTTACGCAATGTGTAAAAGGACAGTATAAGTCATTATAATCAGTAATTATGTCCTCACTGGATGCAACAAATGCCTCGTTTATAATGGGTTTTATTGTTTTTGTGTCGTCGCACCGGGACACGGCATCATAATATGGTAAGGGACGCAACATTTCCGTCACACGCTTGAGGTATCGCGTTTGGTCTCGTACTGTATCGCGTATCTTGTCAGAGTGTGCACTTGCTTGACCATTTTTAGTTGATAAACAGGAAAGTGGGTTCAAGCGCCAGCAGAAGGCAGTGTAATGAAATAGTCTTTAAGAGAAGCAGTCTATCAGCGGAAGTGTAAAATCAGCTCGTAAGTGTATTTACTTGTCTCAGTGTTTAGCGCATTTGCTGTTGCTAGGAAACGCTTATTTTTGTTTACTGTGTTGAGAGGTGCTGAAATCGCGTTTGGTCTCGTACTGTATCGTGTATCTTGTCAGTGTGTGCACTTGCTTGGCCATTTTTAGTGATAAACAGGAAAGTGGGTCCAGCTGAATTGAAATGGTGATTTGTTGGATTGGTATAAAAAAGGTTATTATACCGCGGCAGTCGTGTAGTGTGAAGACCGAAGAGTGTAAAGACCATCAACTCTACCGTGCGAATCCACCAAGGGATAGAAGTATCGCTTTTTATTTTAGTTTATTCATTTATATGTTTATTATTGAAATGTTGTTATATGCATGTGTCAATTTTATTTAATTTCTTTATTTTCTTAAATATGTGGGTATATAGTATTTATAGAGTTGTAACTTTTAGTTTTAGTTACTTTTTCTTATTTGTAAGTCGCTTTGAACAAAAGCGTCTGCTAAATGACAAAAGTAAAGTAAAGTAAAGGTATTCGGCCAATCACAACACACTGGATAGCTGGCCAATCAGAGCACACATCGCTTCTCAGAACGATGAGCTTTGTAAAAATCAGCATGTTTCAGAAAGGCGGGGCATAGAGGAGCAAAAATAATGTACAGTACGTGGAAAATAATGTTTTTTTAACCTTGAACCACATAAACACATTGCATTACACCAAATACACAAAATAATGTTATTTTTAGCAACATCATATGACCCCTTTAAAACGCCACCACCGGCATCTCTTTCTGCAGCTCAGAGCCTTAAGTTGAAAAAAGTTAAACTTTTCTGAAAAAAAATGCCCTACGTCAAGTGAACCGACATTACCCTCCCCATTAACTTCAAAAGCCATCTCAAGAGCCAACTTTTCACTCTTTCTTGACATTTCTGCAGCACACAGCGCTAGGCTACTGTTGCAGCTGTTGTTATGGCAACAAAAGATGCCCTCAGCTGCTATTTGTAACCAAAATGCTGCCAGCTTTTTATTTAAGTAAAAAAGCACTCGTCAACTTTTTCTTGTCAAAAAAGATGCCAACACACCCTTAATCTGCAAATCTGACCAAACACATGTGAACAAGTTAATCAAGGTCTTTAGGATTACTGGAAAATTACAGGTAGGTGGATTTAACAAGGGTTGGAGCTAAACTATGTAGGACAGTGGCCCCTCTAGGACTGGATTTGAAAAAACTTATATACTGTTACTCTATGTATATATTCAAATCCCATTGTTTGAGGAGCCATGCAAGACTGATATTCCAACATGATCAGGACAGAGAGTAGTTTGTATCACTTCACACTTCTCTGTGAGTTCTGGACTGGCTGTCCGTCTGTGTTAGTGGTGGGGATTTTTGGAGCCTTCAGTGTTTAGTTGTTATCCCAGTAGGTAGCGGCAAGGAACTGTCTTTACAGATCAATGTATTAGCTAGCACTGTTAAACTATCAATGGCAGATTTGAGAGGGTTTTTTGAAACACTTTGTTTTTCTCTTATTTATTTACATGCTTGTTGTCAAACTATGGCTCTATATAAGCATGGCTGTGATTTGTTTGGGCATTCATGCATCTTGAGCTGGACCTTTTTAAATACTTGTGTCTAATACACATCTAATATAATATATATATATAATATATAATAATATCTAATACACAGAATACTGTGATGTCTGTCCTGTTCTATTGCATGCACTAGATAAAATATATATTTTTTAAATGATCGAAATCACCTGCAAGACTGAAGCAAACTAATGTAGGTATGAATATCCTACAGCTGGTTTGGTGATTCTGGCAAAGTTCAAGAGCAATAGAGCGGAGAACATGTGTCTAGGTGGGCTCATAGGGCACAGTGGTGATTGACAGTTTTGGACATTTATAGTTACTGTGATGGAGGCAGATATTCATGGTGGACTCCTACCTCCCACATATAGTGGAGCTTCTCCTCTCAAGGGCTGCACTTTACCAAAGCTGTCCATGGTTGTTGGGATACCACCATCTATGGAAAGGTTCACCATCTGGTCAAAGGTCACCAGTTCTACGGTGTGGAACTGACCATCGTTGATGGTCTCAGTACTGTGTAAAACAAACATGAAAGACATCTGATGTGAAATTTAAATTGTATTGAAGCTTCATAAATGTTTCATTTGTGGTCAGCTGAAATGTAGCGATCTGTCATCTTCATAATTAATAATGTCCCTGCATACCAACATTCAATTTGAATAAAAGATTACAGCTTAAACTCCAGATCACCTGTAGATTGCATGACTTGGTTGGCTGCCAGGGTCATAGCTGACTTTAACATGACCTTCATGAAGCTCCACAGCAATGTGGTCATTGTCCCCATTGTACAGAAGAATGCCATTGTCTTCTGCGGTGGACACCTGAGAACAGAACCAAAATAGATCTATCTTCTGTAGTCGAACAGAACAAATCTGACCGCAGTGACCACCTAGTTTGCCAATGCCAAGAAATGGATCTTATCGCTACAATGGTTACATGTTATACAGCGCTCCTACTAAGTGTACTAGTTCTGTATGCTGCAAGCCATATGAAAGATGATATACAATAACACTGATGAATTTCATCTAGTGTTTGTTTAAAGTTTGGTCTTTGTTGAATACCTGTAGCGTGATGTTAGCCTGAGGCCAGTTCTCCAGGTCACTCAGTAGCAGGTAGGAGTCTCGGTCCACAAAGTTGACACTGACCAACTTTTCACAGCGTGGTCCACCAAACCCTTCCAGGCACTGACACAGTGCGTGGCCCCCCCGCTCCACACAGGGGGCATTGTTTTGACAGTTGGCCAGGTCGCAGAGAGAGCGTGGAGTAGATGGGACTTCACAAACCTGTCCACTGTAGACAAAATATTTCAGGTCATTTTTGATAATCTCAAATGTAATTGTAATTGATTTTCTCTGTCATGCATGTTCTTCTGCTGGAGTGAGCATCTATAAGATAGACTGCATGAAAAGAGGCGCACATTGCAATTGTGTGGGTCTTTCCACCTCGAGATTTGAAGCATTGTTTTAAGCCTGAGACACACCGCATGATTTTCGGATGTCCAAGACTGGCATTGTGAAACGATGTGAAGCCGAAAATCGTGCAGTGTGTTTAGGGCTTTATATAATGACAGACAAACAGTCAAACAATATCTTAAAGATGACAACATACTGTACATAAAAAACACCATTGGAACCCCATAAGTTGTTAGAGGTGAGATGTTGTGGACCACCTAGACACTCGAAGCAGACACAAAAAAGACCCACAATGCCATCACCAATAATCTAACCTGATATTTATTTGCAACGAAAACAGCAAGTATACACTCACTGTAAAACAAACCAGGGCCAAAAAAAGACTCATTTTAGCTGCTTGAACCTTCAATCTTGTAGTTTGGAAACTACCTAAAGCTGTATGTAAAAAAGCTTCATTGCCCACATGCTCAGCTTACTCTTCATCACTACAGCCCGCTATACAGTAATGACTGCATTACTGCTGCTGTCCTGATCCGCCAACCAGTCTCATGCAGAAGCAACTTATTCCCTAATAATACATCTTTTCCTGACTGAGAACCATGGCCTCAGATAACGGAGGCTCAGACCCTCATCCCTCAGTCCCAGTGTGTGCTTAAGGTCACAATTAATAAATGCCACCCTGAGGTCCCCACCTGGAAACCCTCCGTTCCTCTGCTGTTCCATGAGATCCTGTCCATGAATATTACAAACAGAATAGGTGACAGCCTTGGCGGAGATCAACACCCCCTGGGAACAAGCTTTACTTAATGCTGAGAATGCAGACAAACCTCTTGCACCAGTTGTATAGGGACCAGATGTCATAGATAAGTGGCTCCGGTACACCCATAGTACCCCCCACAAAAACCCTGGGTAATGGAGTCATATACCTTCTTCAAGTCCACAAAACACTTAGGAAAATCAAATCTAAAAATAAGCAAAATCTCATTCCCTCTCTAGAAGAGTTTCTCTTCTTGCTGAGGTCTATCCAGCACTGGCATAGTCTTTTCCATGGTAGGCTGAGAAGTATATTCTCTTGATCCTAATCCCCATACAGTGTTGAACAGACATAGCAGCCATGAAAGTCCAACAACATCCAGGAGACGGCCAAGGCAATGGACAATGACTCCTTATTTTTAAGGCATCTACTTCGGGGTCAGAAGTTCTTCAAAGTGTTCCTTCCACCTCCAGACAATATCTCGGCAGTTCCTAGTCTTGATAAACAATCTATCCACTCATACTCCATGTCTCGAGACTCCCTCAGGAAAAAGGAATAACACCTCTGTTCACCCTCACAATGTGTTTAGGTTTCCTGGTTTTGTCTGGCAGCCTAATTTTCACTGAGATGAAGCACTTGGTGTCTGGCATATCACCAGGGACCAATTTGCCTAGAGCTAGTGCTAGAGCTTTGGACAACACAGCTTTCTGGGTCGCAGTCACTCAAATCCCTCCACCACAGTAAAGTGGTGATATAAGGGGGGGGAGGAGCCTGAAATTGTGCTTTATTTTAAACTCTGCAAACTCTGTCTGGCAATATTTGTTTGGACAATAAATTTAAAGTGCCCCTATTATGGGTTATGAAAGGTTCATATTTTGGTTTTGGGAGTCCCCAACAACAGGTTGACATGCATTCAAGCTCAACAATTCCTCCTTTGTGTGACGCTAATCTGTGATGATTGGTCCGATTTGTCGATTTCATTTGCATTTCATAAAGCAGTGTTTGTGAGCACAGAGCTGCTTTGTGTACAGTGTTACCAGGGAAACCGCTATTCCAAAAGCGGCACCTAGTGGCAAAGAATGAATTAGCATTTTCATTCAGAACCAATGCGAAAATCAGTTGATGGTTTTACGCAGCAAACTCGCAAACAAAAAAAAAAAAAACGGATAGACCCTCACAGATTTCCCAGGTCTGCGCGCGCAACAAGTGGGCGGGCAATATGCTAATGTTTCATGTTGGCGTCAACATGAAACAGATTGGGGTTCGTTTTAAAAACAACTTGTTTCAATGATTCAGAGTCGACTCTTTCTTTTGAGAGACAATAACTTTATACACGGTGCACTTTCAGATTTAAAACTTTGCAGGATGTTTTCATTCACTTAGAGCTGCTACACACTGCATGAAAAGTCCTTTTCAAAAATCCATAATAGGAGCACTTTAAGTATTACCAGACTTCTCTCTGGGTTCAAGGATGAGAGTCTAAACATACTTTTGCATTTAATAATAATTAGTTATATTTATATAGCGCTTTTCTGGGTACTCAAAGCGCTTTACATAGAAGAGGGGAATCTCCTCGTCCACCACCAGTGTGCAGCATCCAGCTGGATGATGCGACGGCAGCCATATTGCGCCAGAATGCCCACCACACACCAGCTTACTGGTGGAGAGGAGACAGAGTGATGAAGCCAATCAGTGTATGGGGATGATTAGGAGGCCATGATGGTCAGAGGCCAATGGGGAAATTTGGCCAGGATGCCGGGGTTACACCCCTACTCTTTTTCGAAGGACATCCTGGGATTTTTAATGACCACTGAGAGTCAGGACCTCGGTTTAACGTCTCATCCGAAGGATGGAATTGGAAGAAGCTTTATTCTAAACTCACTTGAAATGCTTTCAAGGAAATTCATCATTTCCCCTGGTCTTGGGCATCAAGTAATAAATGGGTGGTAAGCATTCTCAGCAGCTTTGTGAGCTTGTTTCACAATTGTTGTATTGTGTACATCTGCTGAAAGCCCTGATAGTGATGGTGTTGCCCTCAGCCAGTATTTCTCAGTCCTGCCACTGGAGAACCCCCAACACTGATTATTTGACACACCTGAATCTACAGATTAGCTCACTGGTAGAGTGATCCCTGACCAGAATTTGATGTGTCAACTAAAGGAAACATCTAAAACAGTGTTTCTCAAGCCTAGTCCTGGAATACCGCAAATACTGCACATTTTTATGTCTATTTGTACAATGCCTGAAAGGACATCGTTCATTTCATTGCATTATTCCAAGTTCAGTAGATAAATGGCTTCTTAAAGGAACACTCCACTTTTTTTGAAAATAGGCTCATTTTACAACTCCCCTAGAGTTAAACAGTTGAGTTTTACTGTTTTTGAATCATTCAGCCGATCTCCGGGTCTGGCGGTAGCACTTTTAGCTTAGCTTAGCATAGATCATTGAATGGGATTAGACCATTAGGATTTTGCTCAAAAATGACTAAAGAGTTTCGATAATTTTCCTATTTAAAACTTGACCCTTCTGTAGTGACATCGTGTATGAAGACTGATGGAAAATGAAAAGTTGCGATGTTCTAGGCCGATATGGCTAGGAACTATACTCTCATTCTGGCGTAATAATCAAGGAACTTGCTGCCATATCATGGGTGCAGCAGGTGCAATGATATTACGCAGCGCCTGAAAATAGTCCCCAGCTAGGAAACTAGTTATGATAAAGCTGGGGACTACTTTCAGGTGCTGCGTAATATCACTCGTACTTTTCGTATTTGTCATCCTTTCCTATCAAAACGCAGAAAATCAAACCTGGTCCGATTTTTTTTTGGTCAGAAGTTTCGGAGGCAATATGTAAATGTGATTAACACAACGAGAGGTCGTACATATTTTTCAACGTGTGAAAATTTTGGACTCAGTGTGCAATGACCTTAAGAGTTGAGTGTTTGAGCAAAAGCTCAACTTTCTGAGACTTCTATCTAAGATGACTTATGAATGGGGAATACCACAACAAAAGCCATTCATCCTACGGAGATGCATGAGTAACA
The DNA here is from genome assembly GCF_936440315.1 of Barbus barbus. NCBI lineage: Eukaryota > Metazoa > Chordata > Actinopteri > Cypriniformes > Cyprinidae > Barbus > Barbus barbus. The sequence goes on along the minus strand of NC_136746.1, from coordinate 981,202 downwards.
TGGAAAGTGCACTCCAGCGTACAGCTCAACGTCAGCACACTTCTTGAGTCAGATCAAATCCCTCCAGAATTAAAGGTCTGCTGGAGTGTTGTCTGTGTCTCATGGGTTTGATGACTGACAATAATAAGAGGTGGCAGGGAAATCTCTCTGAATACCACACTCCACAGTATCTCCACTTGGATGACCAGCACTTTATAGCTCCATCACAAGAATCTCCAAAGTACACGATGTGGCAGGATGTGATTAAGGTTTGCTAAGAAATTGGTCACCGGTTGGCAAAATGATGTTAAAATGTAAAGATGTTGGTGTATAGAACTGACCTGTAGCCTTTGGGACAAACGCAGGAGTATCCGTTAACCTCGTCCACACATGGTGCCCCATTCTGACACCTGTGGTCCTTACAGTCGTCATAGTTCACACTGCAGTCATCACCCACATAACCAGGTGCACATATACATCTAGATCAACACACATGTACACAACCATTATACAGCTCAAAGATTTGATCATTTGGGTAATAAAAAGGCTGCTAGGTCAAAGGAGATGTGGTTACTTTGGGCCAGTGACTGTGATGAAGCAGGTGGACTGGTGTTTGCAGGGACTGCGAGAAGCAGCACACATGTCCTCCATATCCTCACACATCTCCCCTACACACACAAACAGTGCTATCTGTAAGTCTGCTGTAATAACAATGTGCTTAATAGATTTTGAGAGAAAATAAAATTTGGTAACACTATTTTAAGGTGCCCTTGTTATACATGCTACATCTACTTACTATAATAATAACAATACATTTAACATAACTACATGCAAGTAACCCTAAGCCAAACACTAATCCTAACCCTAACCATATAGTAAGTACATGTAGTTTATAAATATTACTCAGTACTTAAATGTATAATTACACTGTAACAAGGACACCTTAAAATAAAGTATAACCAAAAATTTGGTAGCACTTTATTTTACAGTCCTGTTCCACATGTACATACTATGTATGCATTATAGTGAATAACTGGGTAATAACTTGGTAATAAACCTGAAGCTACCCCTAAACCCGTATCCTATGCAGTTACCTTATATTACCCAGTAATATTATTTCTTAGAATTTAAGTGCATTCTAAGTACACATACTGTAAACTGTCCACTTTAGACCTTCTACTAACTTTAAGTCAAGTTCAAGTTGAGCTTTATTGTCATTCTGCTACATGTGGGGACATACAATGGAACGAAATGTCGTGCCTCGCAGGACCACAGTGCTACATAAATACAGACATACAACAATGAAGTAAAAACACTATAAACCTATACACTACTAACCTACTGACAGATTTAACTATAAGTATACTATATATAAGTATTTACGCTATACAACTAAAGAATAAAGGATAAAAAATACAAACTATACGAATGCTTCACATAAATATTACCCTATACAAACTAAAAAATAGAAGATAAAAAATACAAACTATACGAATGCTTCACATAAATATTACCCTATACAAACTAAAAAATAGAAGATAAAAAATACAACTACACGAATGCTTCACAAATACTGTACATGTGCAAAGAGAGACATTTGAGTCAGCAGCTGGTTGGGGAACAGAGCAGGATGATTTGTAGTGCCTGAGCAACTACATGTCAGCCAGCAGTTATTAATAGAGATTGTCTGCTTAATATCTGCTTACACTTTATTTTGATGGTCAGACATTCTGTCTACTGACTAACTTTGCAACTACATGTCAAATTGACGTAGTTGCAAGGTTACCTGTAGTTAGTAGAATACCTAAAGTGGACTATCAAAATAAAGTGCGGTTTTGATTAAGAAAAAAGCATAATGTGTTGAGTAAGTAGTAACACGTGTACCTGTGTAAAAAGAGGCACATAAACAGGTGTAATTGTTGATCCCGTCTATGCAGGTTGCTCCGTTCTGACAGTCATTGTCTTTACACTCGTCTATGTCAACGTCACATGTGGGACCGTCAAAGCCTGCAGCACACGAACAGCTGAGAAAACACAAATGCATCATTTTAAATGGGGCTCGAACTTTCGAAGCACTGTGGGAATGAATTTCATGAAGAAGTCCAAGTCATATTTCACCCCAAAAGCAAAAGGTATAAATAAGAAATAACAGTGTTTTTGCAGCTTATTTTAATTAGATATTTTTCCCTGTGATATTATTTTCAGAACAATTCACTCAGATGTTACAGACACAATGTTTAAAAAAAAAAAGAAAATAGACTGAATTTAGCATAACAAATAATACTTTAATGTCTGCTTTTAAACCACTTCACGCATTAACAGGCGATTAGGAAAAGACATTGAGACTCACCGAAAGCCTTCATCCTCTTCTCCAGACATGTGACATGTTCCTCCGTTCGTACAGGGCTCACTGATGCAAGCGTTGAGCGGCGCCTCACAGTTCTTGCCCTGTTCGTGAAAGGAAATGCGCAAACGTTTCATGTCCGTCTGTCAGCATTCACATTGCTCATGTGTTTTGTGTGCTCACCTTAAACCCCTCTGAACAGCGACACCTGTAGCCATCCGTCTGATCGGCCTCGCAGC